>NC_092709.1:363141400-363784421 GCF_047496885.1 Scyliorhinus torazame
GGGCATTGGCCCTTGAGCCACCCGTCCGTCATGTGGCGCGTGACACGCTGTAGCAAGGGGTCAGCCGCCGTCTTGCGGCGAATTTGGACGAGGCGTTCATCCGTGGCCGGTAGATTGGAGGCCATGAAGGCCACATGGGCGTCAACCGCTGGGTCACACGGAGTGTTGACTGACCTGGAGAGAGCGTCAGCAATGATGAGGTCTTTGCCTGGGTTGTATACCAGCTGGAAGTCGTATCGCCGGAGCTTGAGAAGAATACGCTGGAGGCGAGGCGTCATGTCGTTCAAGTCTTTCTGTATTATATTGACCAACGGGCGATGGTCGGTCTCGACGGTGAATTGGGGAAGGCCTTACACAGAATCATGAAACTTGACGACCAGTCAAAAGGCCCAGGCACTCCTTTTCTATCTGCGCGCAGCGCTGTTCCGTGGGGGTCATGGCATGTGACGCATGTGCAACGGGGGCCCACGATGAGGCCTCATCACGTTGCAGGAGCACTGCCCCAATGCCGGATTGACTGGCATCGGTCAAAATTTTTGTCTCTTTCGCTGGATCAAAAAAGGCCAATACCGGGGCCGTGGTCAGTTTGGTTTCCGTTCTCTCCATTCACGCTCGTGGGCAGGAAGCCATTGGAAGTCTGTCGTCTTCCTGACCAGGTTCCTGAGAGCCGTGGTATGGGAGGCGAGGTTGGGGATGAACTACCCTCGGCAGCCACCTTGTCCGCATCCGGCCGCACACCCAACCGGGAGATGTGGTCCCCGAGGAACTTGAGTTCCGTCTGGCTGAAGGAGCATTTGGCTCTGTGAGGCGTAGGCCCTGCTCACGTATGCGTTTGAACACACCCTGGAGGCGACTGACATGCTCCTGCCGGGTGGTGGACCAAATGATTATGTCGTCGACATAGACACGAACACCTTCATTGCCTTCCATCGTTTGTTCCATGATCCTGTGGAACACTTCTGACGCCGATATGATTCCAAACGGCATCCTGTTGTAACAATATCTGTCAAAAGGGGCAGCACGGTAGCATTGTGGATAGCACAATTGCTTCACAGCTCCAGGGTCCCAGGTTCGATTCCGGCTTGGGTCACTGTCAGTGCGGAGTCTGCACATCCTTCCCGTGTCTGCGTGGGTTTCCTCCGGGTGCTCCGGTTTCCTCCCACAGTCCAAAGATGTGCAGGTTAGGTGGATTGGCCATGATAAATTGCCCTTAGTGTCCAAAATTGCCCTTAGTGTTGGGTGGGGTTACTGGGTTATGGGGATAGGGTGGCGGTGTTGACCTTGGGTGGGGTGCTCTTTCCAAGAGCCGGTGCAGACTCGATGGGCCGAATGGCCTCCTTCTGCACTGTAAATTCTATGAAATTCTATGAAAAGGGGTGTTAAAGGTACATAGTTTCCTGCTGGACCTGTCTAGTTGAATTTGCCAGAATCCTTTCGAGGCGTCAAGTTTGGTGAAGAGCTTGGCGCGAGCCATCTCGCATGTGATCTCTTTGCGCTTGGGAATTGGATAATGCTCCCTCATTATGTTGCGATTCAGATCCTTTGGATCAATGCAGACTCTGAGCTCGCCGGAAGGCTTTTTTACGCCCACCATGGAACTGACCCAGTCGGTTGGTTCCGTAACTCTGGAGATCACTCCTTGGTCTTGGAGGTCCTGCAGCTGCTGCTTGAGGCGGTCCTGAGGGGTTCTGGGACTCTGCGAGGTGCGTGCACCACAGGCTTCGAAGACTTCGCGGTGCTGGTCGATGATGGCGTTGAGTTGCGCCCTGATGTCAGCATCCTGGAAGGCAGACGTGTCATCAGGAGAGAGAGAGTGAACTCTTTGAACGAGGTTCAGCAGCTTGCACGCCTGCGCGCCAAGCAGAGAGTCCTTCGAGGAGCCCGCGATGTCGAAAGAAAAGGTGGCTTTCCGTGACTTGTGCGTCACTTCAAGTTGGCACGAGCCGGTATCAGGAATGATGTTGCCATTGTAGTCCAATAGCTGGCAGGCCGATGGAAGAATGGCTGGTTTGACACAAAGGCTTTGGAAAGAAGACCACGCCATGAGATTGGCGGAGGGACCAGTGTCCAGGCGGAATCGTATTTGGGACCGGTTGACCGTCAGGGTGGCACACCACTCATCGTCTGGATCGATGCTGTATACCGACAGCGGCTGGTGTCTTTGCTTCGGGGACAGCCTGTTTTTATCACGACACCGACTCGAAAAGGCGCCTTCGGGTCCTCGGTGTCACTGCTGTGTGGGAGGTCGAAATCGGACTCATTGACCGTGGGTTGAATTGCCCGAACATTCCTGCGAGGCTGGCTGAAGCGATATGAGTTGGCAGGCTGAGCTGCTCGACAGCAGGCAGCATAGTGGCCAAGTCTGCCACAGCGTAGGCACTGTCGCGATTTTGCAGGACATTGCCGCTTTAAATGGGCGGAGCCACAGTTGCCGCACGTCGTGACGTGTAATTGATAATATGGAAAGATGTGTCATTTGAAACATGGAAGTCTGGCAATATCTGGTCTGAGAGAAACATGAGAGGATACAGGGCAAGATCCCACAAAGGGTTAACAGCAGCTGCCAGGGAAGGATTGTAAAATGCAGATAGCCTTGGTCAAGCAAGCTTAGCAAACAAGACAAACAGGATTTTGAATGAAGCCAAAAACAATGGCTCACACCTTCATTGAAAGTAACTAACTTAGTAAGGATCTGTAAAAGAAAGGATGAGGTTCTAGGTGTGAAAATTTGCTAATACCAGGTTTATCAGTCTACGAGAAACATAACATCAAAGCCAAAATCAACGTCAAAATTGAGCTGAGGACACAATTGGAAAATAAAACTATAGAAATGACACAAAGGCTTTACAGGATGTCTCCGAACGGGTAGAGGGAATCCTGAAGGGGGAGGGCAAACAGGCAGAGGTCGTTGTACATATTGGTACTAACGACATAGGCAGGAAGGGGCATGAGGTCCTGCAGCAGGAGTTCAGGGAGCTAGGCAGAAAGTTAAAAGACAGGACCTCGAGGGTTGTAATCTCGGGATTACTCCCTGTGCCACGTGCCAGTGAGGCTAGAAATAGGAAGATAGAGCAGACAAACACGTGGCTAAACAGCTGGTGTAGGAGGGAGGGTTTCTGTTATCTGGACCACTGGGAGCTCTTCCGGGGCAGGTGTGACCTGTATAAGATGGACGGGTTGCATCTAAACCGGAGAGGCATAAATATCCTGGCCGCGAGGTTTGCTAGTGTCACACGGGAGGGTTTAAACTAGTATGGCAGGGGGGTGGGCACGGGAGCAATAGGTCAGAAGGTGAGAGCATTGAGGGAGAACTAGGGAATAGGGACAGTGTGGCTCTGAGGCAGCGCAGACTGGGAGAAGTTGCTGAACACAGCGGGTCTGGTGGCCTGAAGTGCATATGTTTTAATGCAAGGAGCATTACGGGTAAGGCAGATGAACTTAGAGCTTGGATTACTACTTGGAACTATGATGTTGTTGCCATTACAGAGACCTGGTTGAGGGAAGGGCAGGATTGGCAGCTAAACGTTCCAGGATTTAGATGTTTCAGGCGGGATAGAGGGGGATGTAAAAGGGGAGGCGGAGTTGCGCTACTTGTTCAGGAGAGTATCACAGCTATACAGCGAGAGGACACCTCAGAGGGCAGTGAGGCTATATGGGTAGAGATCAGGAATAAGAAGGGTGCAGTCACAATGTTGGGGGTATACTACAGGCCTCCCAACAGCCAGCGGGAGATAGAGGAGCAGATAGGTAGACAGATTTTGGAAAAGAGTAAAAACAACAGGGTTGTGGTGATGGGAGACTTCAACTTCCCCAATATTGACTGGGACTCACTTAGTGCCAGGGGCTTAGACGGGGCAGAGTTTGTAAGGAGCATCCAGGAGGGCTTCTTAAAACAATATGTAAACAGTCCAACTAGGGGAGGGGCGGTACTGGACCTGGTATTGGGGAATGAGCCCGGCCAGGTGGTAGATGTTTCAGTAGGGGAGCATTTCGGTAACAGTGACCACAATTCAGTAAGTTTTAAAGTACTGGTGGACAAGGATAAGAGTGGTCCGAGGATGAATGTGCTAAATTGGGGGAAGGCTAATTATAACAATATTAGGCGGGAACTGAAGAACATAGATTGGGGGCGGATGTTTGAGGGCAAATCAACATCTGACATGTGGGAGGCTTTCAAGTGTCAGTTGAAAGGAATACAGGACAGGCATGTTCCTGTGAGGAAGAAAGATAAATACGGCAATTTTCGGGAACCTTGGATGACGAGTGATATTGTAGGCCTCGTCAAAAAGAAAAAGGAGGCATTTGTCAGGGCTAAAAGGCTGGGAACAGACGAAGCCTGTGTGGCATATAAGGAAAGTAGGAAGGAACTTAAGCAAGGAGTCAGGAGGGCTAGAAGGGGTCATGAAAAGGCATTGGCAAATAGGGTTAAGGAAAATCCCAAGGCTTTTTACACTTACATAAAAAGTAAGAGGGTAGCCAGGGAAAGGGTTGGCCCACTGAAGGATAGGCAAGGGAATCTATGTGTGGAGCCAGAGGAAATGGGCGAGGTACTAAATGAATACTTTGCATCAGTATTCACCAAAGAGAAGGAATTGGTAGATGTTGAGTCTGGAGAAGGGGGTGTAGATAGCCTGGGTCACATTGTGATCCAAAAAGACGAGGTGTTGGGTGTCTTAAAAAATATTAAGGTAGATAAGTCCCCAGGGCCGGATGGGATCTACCCCAGAATACTGAAGGAGGCTGGAGAGGAAATTGCTGAGGCCTTGACAGAAATCTTTGGATCCTCGCTGTCTTCAGGGGATGTCCCGGAGGACTGGAGAATAGCCAATGTTGTTCCTCTGTTTAAGAAGGGTGGCAGGGATAATCCCGGGAACTACAGGCCGGTGAGCCTTACTTCAGTGGTAGGGAAATTACTGGAGAGAATTCTTCGAGACAGGATCTACTCCCATTTGGAAGCAAATGGACGTATTAGTGAGAGGCAGCACGGTTTTGTGAAGGGGAGGTCGTGTCTCACTAACTTGATAGAGTTTTTCGAGGAGGTCACTAAGATGATTGATGCAGGTAGGGCAGTAGATGTTGTCTATATGGACTTCAGTAAGGCCTTTGACAAGGTCCCTCATGGTAGACTGGTACAAAAGGTGAAGTCACACGGGATCAGGGGTGAACTGGCAAGGTGGATACAGAACTGGCTAGGCCATAGAAGGCAGAGGGTAGCAATGGAGGGATGCTTTTCTAATTGGAGGGCTGTGACCAGTGGTGTTCCACAGGGATCAGTGCTGGGACCTTTGCTCTTTGTAGTATATATAAATGATTTGGAGGAAAATGTAACTGGTCTGATTAGTAAGTTTGCAGACGACACAAAGGTTGGTGGAATTGCGGATAGCGATGAGGACTGTCTGAGGATACAGCAGGATTTAGATTGTCTGGAGACTTGGGCGGAGAGATGGCAGATGGAGTTTAACCTGGACAAATGTGAGGTAATGCATTTTGGAAGGGCTAATGCAGGTAGGGAATATACAGTGAATGGTAGAACCCTCAAGAGTATTGAAAGTCAAAGAGATCTAGGAGTACAGGTCCACAGATCACTGAAAGGGGCTACACAGGTGGAGAAGGTAGTCAAGAAGGCATACGGCATGCTTGCCTTCATTGGCCGGGGCATTGAGTATAAGAATTGGCAAGTCATGTTGCAGCTGTATAGAACCTTAGTTAGGCCACACTTGGAGTATAGTGTTCAATTCTGGTCGCCACACTACCAGAAGGATGTGGAGGCTTTAGAGAGGGTGCAGAAGAGATTTACCAGAATGTTGCCTGGTATGGAGGGCATAAGCTATGAGGAGCGATTGAATAAACTCGGTTTGTTCTCACTGGAACGAAGGAGGTTGAGGGGCGACCTGATAGAGGTATACAAAATTATGAGGGGCATAGACAGAGTGGATAGTCAGAGGCTTTTCCCCAGGGTAGAGGGGTCAATTACTAGGGGGCATAGGTTTAAGGTGAGAGGGGCAAAGTTTAGAGTAGATGTACGAGGCAAGTTTTTTACGCAGAGGGTAGTGGGTGCCTGGAACTCACTACCGGAGGAGGTAGTGGAGGCAGGGACGATAGGGACATTTAAGGGGCATCTTGACAAATATATGAATAGGATGGGAATAGAAGGATACGGACCCAGGAAGTGTAGAAGATTGTAGTTTAGTCGGGCAGTATGGTCGGCACGGGCTTGGAGGGCCGAAGGGCCTGTTCCTGTGCTGTACATTTCTTTGTTCTTTGTTTGTTCTTTGACAGGAATTAAAAGTAACACCTATTGAAACCAAAGCATTTTTAACACCACAAAGGACACAATGTAATCAGATCTATGAGATGAAGTCATGTCAAAATGAATACTTTGTTGGATTAGACTGTTTAGATCAAAGTTCCTTTTTACAATCAAAGAAAATAAGAGTTACTTTACAATAACATCAAAAAACGTAATTGTTAGAAAGCAAATATAAACCGAGACCAGAGCAGGAACTATTCAGAACCAGAACAAGAACCAGAGCTCAGAGGGAGAGAGAGAGAAGCAGAGAAGGAACAAGCAGCTAGACACAGATTACAGTCAGCTCGGTCATGGGAAATGGACAGGGCAGAGCAGCCGAGCTAAAATAGCTGATACATCTAAAGAAGACCAGACTTTAAAGAAGATTGATTGTCAAGTTGGGCCTGACGGTCCCTTCAACCAACCAGAAGGATCCAGAAGCAAGATCTTTTTACTTTTCTGTAAAGACAGTGATTGCATCTTTTAAAAAGAAAAAAATATATAATAATAAAATAACTTAAAAGTTTTAACCTGAAACAGTGGTTATTCCAAAGTCTACTTTACTTACTTAGCAATGTGGGACCCAGGATCGATGCTACTAAGTGGTAAGTAGATGGAATCTTCGGTGAAGGTATGGGTTATACCGGGGGATAACTTGAAAATATAGTTTGACCTCAATAGCACCCACTGAAGCTTGCGTCGGAGTCGGGGAGTGAGAATCCCTGATCACCATTTAGAATGGCGGCCCTTTTTGGTATAGTGGGACTTCTAAGAATAGTGGGACGTCAGCACGTTCGCTGCGCCACCGCACATGCATGGTGCGGTCGTGCGTGGTGCGCGCCTGCGCATTACATTCCTCCACGATGCCGTCCCCTCGTTTGGTGCGTACAAGCGCAGGAGTCCACAAAATGGCCGCCCTCATCCAGGCTGAGGCCCTGGAGGTGCTCAATCACTTGGACCCGTTCCGCATCGTGGGGACCTTGGCGCCGTTTCAGCCGCTTGTATGTGGGAGCACCGACTGGTGGCTTTTTATTTTTTAAAAAAATATATATTTATTAAAGTTTTTTAACAAAACAAAACAATTTTTTCCCCTTACAAACAATAAACCCCCCCCCCCCCCCCGTAACAAAATAACACACAATCGCCCTGAGCAAGATATATACATGGTAAGATGATATATTTACATAGCTTTATGCACTGGCTCGCGCCCATTCGTGCCAGTTTCCCCCACCCTCCATGTTATCCCCCGCTCATCCGTCCCCTCAAGCAATCTCTCGTTCTGGTGGCATTTTCATGGAGGACACAGGTCTTGATGGCGGTCGCTAGGGTGAGCTGCTTTACTTTGAGGAGCTGCTGACGTAGGGGGTCCGACTGAACACCAAAAACGATCTGGTCGCGTATCATGGAGTCGGAGGTGGGCCCGTAGCTGCAAGACTGCGCAAGGATGCGGAGGTGCGTGAGAAAGGATTGGAAAGGTTCATCCTTACCCTGCAAACGCTGCTAGGACACGTAGCGTTTGAAACTTTCATTCACCTCTACGCTGCAGTGAATGTCAAACTTGAGGAGAACCGTCTTGAACTTGGTCTTATCTTCGTCATCTGCAAAGGCGAGAGAGTTGAAAATGTGGATGGTATGGTCCCCGGCCGTGGAGAGGAGAAGAGCAATCGTTCTGGTGTCCGAGGCGCCCTCCCTGTCCGTGGCTTCGAGGAACAGCTGGAAGCGCTGTTTGGAAATCTTCCAGTTGGCCCCGAGGTAGCCGCCGATGCGGAGCGGCGGCGACGGGCTGATGTTGTCCAGGTTGCAGGATGACGGAATGCTGGCGGAAGGCAGATCACTTGCAGGTAGGTCTGAGGAGTGCTAGTATCCCACCACCCCTGGTATCATGATGTGTTAGGTGTTCTGGATCTCATACAGGTCACCAACACTTGAAGTAGTGCAACACTATTTTATTAAAAGGTTAACTATTTAAACATACTTGAACTGTGGGTAAATACAATATTAGCTTTAACTAAAGACCTTTGCCTTGTCCTAACTAGTCAATGCACTCAGCACATGGTGAATGTCTGTGTTGCAGGCTGTGAACTCTGTGCTCCTAGCTAGCTGCAACTCGAATGAGCGGGAACTCTCCTGTCCCCTGTCTTTATAGTGCGTGTGCTCTAACTGGTGATTGGCTGCGGTGTTGTGTATGTTGATTGGTCCCTCTGTGTGTCCATCAGTGTGTGTCTGCACCATGATATACTGGTGTATATTAAACAACATTCATGTTGCCACTATCTCTTTTATTCTACAAGCTATAACTTTGTCACCAATTTGTGGTGTGTGGTTGGATTAAGTATCTTTTGGGGATTTGTGTGCACCACATCACTACAGCACTGAGCAGGATTCCTTCAACATCACCTTCCAAAGCCCCAACCACTGCCACAAGGGAACACATGGGAACACATGGGAACACTGCCACCTGCTGGTTCTCCTCCAAACTACACAACATTTTGACTTGGAACCACATCACCGTTCCTTCCAACCTGCACTGTGTGTGGTCAAGAAGGCGAGACTGCTATTGATCAGCTGGTAAATTGGGCAGAGCAGGTGGAATTTAATCCTGATAACGGTGAGGTGATGCATTGTGGGAGGTGTAATAAAGGTGAGATATCCACAATGTAGGTCCCGAGAGAGCATTGAGGAACAAAATGACCTTGATGTACAAGTCCATGTATCCCTCAACTTGGCATCACAGGTGGGAGAAAGCACAGGGAATGCGTGCCTTCATTGTCCGGGACATAGGATATTGCAGCAGGGAGGCCTTGGTACAACTTTATAAAACATTGTGAGGGCACAGCGGGAGCAGTGTGTGCAGTTCCGGTCGCCACATTCTAGGAAGGAGGTGATTGCACTGGAGGGGGTGCAGAGGAGATTCTCCAGGATGCTGCTGGGATGGAGCGTTTCAGCGATGTGGCGAGACTGGATTAAGTGGATCTGTTTTTTCCTGGAGTAGAGGAGGCTGAGGGAGGGTCCAATAGAAGTGTACAAGATTCTGAGAGGCAGCGATAGGGCAGATCAGAAGAATGTTTTCCCCACGGCAGAGGCACAGGTTTAAGGTGAAGAGGAAGTGGTTTAGAGGGTGGTACAGATCTGGAACGGGCTGAGAGGGTGGTGCAGGAGGTAGTCTCACAACATTTAAGAAGCATTTGGATGAGCACTGAAATGGCGAAAGCACAGCAGACAATGGAGTCAGTGCTGGTAAACAGCATTAACACAGATCGGCGTTGGAGGATTGGTATCGACATGATGGGCCGAAGTGCCTGTTTCTGTGTTGTATGACTCTGTTGCTCTAGGCAGCTCTCCAGAGAAACCCACATCCCATTAATGAATAAAAAATACGGCAACAGCACTGATCTCATCAACTCTCTGTTACTGCAAACTTATTTAACCTGTTGGTTTGAATTGACCCAGCTTGCTGTATCAGATAGCACCTTGAGACTTCTATCATTGAGATTCTGCCCTCCAGAGTAAAGCTTAACTAAACTCCCTCTGCAGCACCCCCTGGTCAACCAGCAACACTTTAACCTCTGACCAGCCGGCTCTTTGACCTTTGTAACAGTGATTGGGGATTAGGAACAGTTCAGTTACTTACCTGCTCGGAAGGTCAGTCTGTACTGTTTGGGAGTGGACTCTGCAGGCTGGTGGAAGCATCAATGTCTGATCTAAATGGAACAAAGAACAAAGAAAATGACAGCACAGGAACAGGCCCTTCGGCCCTCCCAGCCTGCGCCAATCCGTATCCAGGTCCTTTATCTAAACCTGTCCCCTATTTCCCAAGGATCTACTTCCCTCTGTTCCCCGCCCGTTCATGGAAAAGAGATCACTCTGAGCTTGTTGCAGGGCTGTGTTCCGTATTTCGATGTTATGCTCCTTTTACTCCCCGGCCCTGTTTAAACTGTGATAACCTGCATGGGACAATGTTGCAGGGCTGGTTTTCCCTGGGCTTGAGGAGTATGAGCTCCCCAGCTAACCACGCGGCTGGGAACTATCTTGTATGTAAGACCGGCCAGTCGGGACCCCCCCGACACAGGGAGAGGACCTGCCGAAATAAATAATAAGAAGAATAAAAAGATGTTGTAAGGAAACAAAATCCAAATGGTGGATGGTCAGAAAATGCAAAGGTTTTGAATGAGGTAGTGCCACGCTCGTGTACAAACTGCATCTGGACTGATGTTTCATAGGACTCCATGAGCTTTGCTAAAAGTCAAGAATCTAGCGCATGTTCCAGGACCCGCTATAACCCAACCAGACACCTCGGCGGGATTTACCCCTACCCGGCGGGGCGAGGGGTCCCGGCGGGACGCAGTGGCGTGACCCACTCCAGCGACGGGCCGCCCCAAAGATGTGGAATCCTCCGCACCTTCAGGGGCTGGGCCCGCCCCGGAGTGGTTTGAGCCGACCGTGGGATAGGGGCCAGGGGGCCAGTGCCGAAGGGTCTCCACCGGCCGATCGAGTTGGCGAACGCGCGGGAGCGCCAGCGCTCGCTGGCGTCATCCCCGCGCATGCGCAGAGGGATTCACTTCCGCACCGGGAATGGTGGATGACCACAGCCTCTGGTGCAGAAGGAATAGAGTGCCCCCACGGCACAGGCCCGCCCACGATAATGGTTTGCAATATAGACTTTCCAACAGCTTTGTTGTCAAATAGAACTAATGAACAGACAAGCGGCAATTCTAATGACACCGAGTGCATTAAGAAGGTCCAAATGGACAAGGACACAACCTAATCGTCTGATTAATATTCCAACCTGTATGCTTCACCCGATGATGGTGTCTATGTATTTACATTATGTACCTTGTGTTGCCCTATTATGTATTTTCTTTTTCTTTTATTTTCATGTACTAAATGATCTGTTTGAGCTGCTCGCAGAAAAATACGTTTCACTGTACCTGGTACACGTGACAATAAACAAACCCAATGTATGTATCAAACGTCTGAAAGTATTTCAAACAATATTTTTCAAAGAAAGGGGATGTGACATAATATAGAACGTCTCGAATATAAACGGTTAATGTAATACCATAATTGACCACTATAATTGACTTAATTAAGGCATACAAGATGCTCAGAGGATTGGACAGGGTGGACAGTGAGAGCCTTTTTCCTCGGATGGTGATGTCTAGCACGAGGGGACATAGCTTTAAATTGAGGGGAGATAGATATAGGACAGATGTCAGAGGTAGGTTCTTTACTCAGAGAGTAGTAAGGGGGTGGAATGCCCTGCCTGCAACAGTAGTGGACTCACCAACACTAAGGGCATTTAAATGGTCATTGGATAGACATATGGACGATAAGGGAATAGTGTAGATGGGCTTTAGAGTGGTTTCACAGGTCGGACAACATCGAGGGCCGAAGGGCCTGTACTGCGCTGTAATGTTCTATGTTCTATATGGAGCTAGATGCAGGACAATATAAAGCACTGACTCTCAACTTCTGGGGGAGGGCTGGAGAGAGTGCAGAGTACAGTTATAGTGTGAGAGAATAGTGTTAGGAGAGTGTAGATTATTGTTTACAAAAGGAGGAAGTGGTCGATGTTTAATAAGTAGCGTAATACATGTTAGATTTATTATTGAACTCAGCTTCTGTGGTCTTTCTGAACACAAACACATCCATCGCCTCACTGACCCTCCTCACACTGACCCTCCTCACACTGACCCTCCTCACACTGACCCTCCTCACACTGCCCCTCCTCACACTGACCCTCCTCACACTGATCCTCCTCACACTGACCCTCCTGACACTGACCCTCCTCACACTGACCCTCCCCACACTGACCCTCCTCACACTGACCCTCCTCACACTGACCCTCCTCACACTGACCCTCCTCACACTGACCCTCCTCACACTGACCCTCCTCACACTGCCCCTCCTCACACTGACCCTCCTCACACTGATCCTCCTCACACTGACCCTCCTGACACTGACCCTCCTCACACTGACCCTCCTCACACTGACCCTCCTCACACTGACCCTCCTCTCACTGACCCTCCTCACACTGCCCCTCCTCACACTGACCCTCCTCACACTGACCCTCCTCACACTGACCCTCCCCACACTGACCCTCCCCACACTGACCCTCCTCACACTGACCCTCCTCACACTGCCCCTCCTCACACTGACACTCCTCACACTGACCCTCCTCACACTGACCCTCCTCCTCACACTGACCCTCCTCACACTGACCCTCCTCCTCACACTGACCCTCCTCCTCACACTGACCCTCCTCACACTGACCCTCCTCCTCACACTGACCCTCCTCACACTGACCCTCCTCACACTGACCCTCCTCCTCACACTGACCCTCCTCACACTGACCCTCCCCACACTGACCCTCCCCACACTGACCCTCCTCACACTGACCCTCCTCACACTGACCCTCCTCACACTGACCCTCCTCACACTGACCCTCCACACACTGACCCTCCCCACACTGACCCTCCTCACACTGACCCTCCTCACACTGACCCTCCTCACACTGACCCTCCTCACACTGACCCTCCCCACACTGACCCTCCACACACTGACCCTCCTCACACTGACCCTCCTCACACTGACCCTCCTCACACTGACCCTCCTCAAACTGACCCTCCACACACTGACCCTCCCCACACTGACCCTCCTCACACTGACCCTCCTCACACTGACCCTCCTCACACTGACCCTCCTCACAGTGACCCTCCTCACACTGACCCTCCCCACACTGACCCTCCTCACACTGACCCTCCTCACACTGACCCTCCTCCTCACACTGAACCTCCTCACACTGACCCTCCACACACTGACCCTCCTCACACTGACCCTCCTCCTCACACTGACCCTCCTCACACTGACCCTCCTCACACTGACCCTCCTCACACTGACCCTCCTCCTCACACTGACCCTCCTCACACTGACCCTCCTCACACTGACCCTCCCCACACTGACCCTCCCCACACTGACCCTCCTCCTCACACTGACCCTCCCCACACTGACCCTCCTCACACTGACCCTCCTCACACTGACCCTCCTCCTCACACTGACCCTCCTCCTCACACTGACCCTCCTCACACTGCCCCTCCCCACACTGACCCTCCTCACACTGACCCTCCTCACACTGACGCTCCTCACACTGACCCTCCTCACACTGACCCTCCACACACTGACCCTCCACACACTGACCCTCCTCACACTGACCCTCCTCACACTGACCCTCCTCACACTGACCCTCCTCCTCACACAGACCCTCCCCACACTGACCCTCCTCACACTGACCCTCCTCACACTGACCCTCCTCACACTGACCCTCCTCACACTGACCCTCCTCCTCACACTGACCCTCCTCACACTGACCCTCCTCACACTGACCCTCCTCACACTGACCCTCCTCACACTGACCCTCCCCACACTGACCCTCCACACACTGACCCTCCACACACTGACCCTCCTCACACTGACCCTCCTCACACTGACCCTCCTCACACTGACCCTCCTCCACACACTGACCCTCCACACACTGACCCTCCTCACACTGACCCTCCTCACACTGACCCTCCTCACACTGACCCTCCTCCTCACACTGACCCTCCTCACACTGACCCTCCTCACACTGACCCTCCTCAAACTGACCCTCCTCACACTGACCATCCCCACACTGACCCTCCTCACACTGACCCTCCTCACACTGACCCTCCTCACACTGACCCTCCTCCTCACACTGACCCTCCTCACACTGACCCTCCTCACACTGACCCTCCTCCTCACACTGACCCTCCTCACACTGACCCTCCTCACACTGACCCTCATCACACTGATCCTCCTCACACTGACCCTCCTCACACTGACCCTCCTCACACTGACCCTCCTCACACTGACCCTCCTCCTCACACTGACCCTCCTCACACTGACCCTCCTCACACTGACCCTCCTCACACTGACCCTCCTCCTCACACTGACCCTCCTCACACTGACCCTCCTCCTCACACTGACCCTCCTCCTCACACTGACCCTGCTCACACTGACCCTCCTCACACTGACCCTCCTCCTCACACTGAACCTCCTCACACTGACCCTCCTCACACTGCCCCTCCTCACACTGCACCTCCCCGCACTGACCCTCCTCACACTGACCCTCCTCACACTGACCCTCCTCCTCACACTGAACCTCCTCACACTGACCCTCCTCACACTGACCCTCCTCACACTGACCCTCCTCACACTGCCCCTCCTCACACTGACCCTCCTCCTCACACTGACCCTCCCCGCACTGACCCTCCTCACACTGACCATCCTCCTCACACTGACCCTCCTCCCCACACTGACCCTCCTCACACTGACCCTCCTCCTCACACTGACCCTCCTCACACTGACCCTCCTCACACTGACCCTCCCCACACTGACCCTCCCCACACTGACCCTCCTCACACTGACCCTCCTCCTCACACTGACCCTCCTCACAAACACCCTCCTCACACTGACCCTCCTCACACTGACCCTCCTCACACTGACCCTCCTCACACTGCCCCTCCTCACACTGAGCCTCCTCACACTGACCCTCCTCACACTGACCCTCCTCACACTGACCCTCCTCACACTGACCCTCCTCACACAGACCCTCCTCACACTGACCCTCCTCACACTGACCCTCCTCACACTGACCCTCCTCGCACTGACCCTCCTCCTCACACTGACCCTCCTCACACTGACCCTCCTCACACTGACCCTCCTCGCACTGACCCTCCTCCTCACACAGACCCTCCCCACACTGACCCTCCTCACACTGACCCTCCTCACACTGACCCTCCTCACACTGACCCTCCTCACACTGACCCTCCTCGCACTGACCCTCCTCACACTGACCCTCCTCACACTGACCCTCCTCCTCACACTGACCCTCCTCACACTGACCCTCCTCACACTGACCCTCCTCGCACTGACCCTCCTCACACTGACCCTCCTCACACTGACCCTCCTCACACTGCCCCTCCTCACACTGACCCTCCTCACACTGACCCTCCTCACACTGACGCTCCTCACACTGCCCCTCCCCACACTGACCCTCCTCCTCACACTGCCCCTCCTCACACTGACCCTCCTCACACTGCCCCTCCTCACACTGCCCCTCCTCACACTGCCCCTCCTCACACTGACCCTCCCCACACTGACCCTCCTCACACTGACCCTCCTCACACTGACCCTCCTCACACTGACCCTCCCCACACTGACCTTCCTCACACTGACCCTCCTCACACTGACCCTCCTCACACTGACCCTCCTCGCACTGACCCTCCTCCTCACACTGACCCTCCTCACACTGCACCTCCCCGCACTGACCCTCCTCACACTGACCCTCCTCACACTGACCCTCCTCACACTGACACTCCTCACACTGACCCTCCTCACACTGACCCTCCTCACACTGACCCTCCTCCTCACACTGACCCTCCTCACACTGACCCTCCTCACACTGACCCTCCTCCTCACACTGACCCTCCTCACACTGACCCTCCTCACACTGACCCTCCCCACACTGACCCTCCCCACACTGACCCTCCTCACACTGACCCTCCTCACACTGACCCTCCTCACACTGACCCTCCTCACACTGACCCTCCACACACTGACCCTCCACACACTGACCCTCCTCACACTGACCCTCCTCCTCACACTGTACCTCCTCACACTGACCCTCCTCCTCACACTGACCCTCCTCACACTGACCCTCCTCACACTGACCCTCCCCACACTGACCCTCCTCACACTGACCCTCCTCCTCACACAGACCCTCCCCACACTGACCCTCCTCACACTGACCCTCCTCACACTGACCCTCCTCACACTGACCCTCCTCCTCACACTGACCCTCCTCACACTGACCCTCCTCACACTGACCCTCCTTACACTGACCCTCCTCACACTGACCCTCCTCACACTGACCCTCCTCCTCACACTGACCCTCCTCACACTGACCCTCCTCACACTGACCCTCCTCACACTGGCCCTCCTCACACTGACCCTCCTCCTCACACTGACCCTCGTCACACTGACCCTCCTCACACTGACCCTCCTCACACTGACCCTCCTCACACTGGCCCTCCTCACACTGACCCTCCTCCTCACACTGACCCTCCTCACACTGACCCTCCTCACACTGACCCTCCTCACACTGACCCTCCTCACACTGACCCTCCTCACACTGCCCCTCCTCACACTGACCCTCCTCACACTGACCATCCTCCTCACACTGACCCTCCTCACACTGAACCTCCTCACACTGACCCTCCTCCTCACACTGACCCTCCTCACACTGACCCTCCTCACACTGACCCTCCCCACACTGACCCTCCTCACACTGACCCTCCTCCTCACACAGACCCTCCCCAAACTGACCCTCCTCACACTGACCCTCCTCACACTGACCCTCCTCACACTGACCCTCCTCCTCACACTGATCCTCCTCACACTGACCCTCCCCACACTGACCCTCCTCACACTGGCCCTCCTCCTCACACTGACCCTCCTCACACTGACCCTCCTCACACTGACCCTCCTCACACAGCCCCTCCTCACACTGACCCTCCTCACACTGACCCTCCTCACACTGACCCTCCCCACACTGACCCTCCTCACACTGACACTCCTCCACACACTGACCCTCCTCACACTGCCCCTCCTCACACTGTCCCTCCTCACACTGACTCTCCTCACACTGACCCTCCTCACACTGACCCTCCTCACACAGCCCCTCCTCACACTGACCCTCCTCACACTGACCCTCCTCACACTGACCCTCCCCACACTGACCCTCCTCACACTGACACTCCTCCACACACTGACCCTCCTCACACTGCCCCTCCTCACACTGCCCCTCCTCAAACTGACGCTCCTCACACTGACCCTCCTCACACTGACCCTCCTCACACTGCCCCTCCTCCTCACACTGACCCTCCTCCTCACACTGACCCTCCTCACACTGACCCTCCTCACACTGACCCTCCCCACACTGACCCTCCTCACACTGACCCTCCTCACACTGCACCTCCCCGCACTGACCCTCCTCACACTGACCCTCCTCACACTGACCCTCCTCACACTGACACTCCTCACACTGACCCTCCTCACACTGACCCTCCTCACACTGACCCTCCTCACACTGACCCTCCTCACACTGACCCTCCTCACACTGAGCCAACTCACACTGCCCCTCCTCACACTGCCCCTCCTCACACTGACCCTCCTCCCACTGACCCTCCTCACACTGACCCTCCCCACACTGACCCTCCTCACACTGACCCTCCTCACACTGACCCTCCTCCTCACACTGACCCTCCTCACAAACACCCTCCTCACACTGACCCTCCTCACACTGACCCTCCTCACACTGACCCTCCTCAAACTGACCCTCCACACACTGACCCTCCCCACACTGACCCTCCTCACACTGACCCTCCTCACACTGACCCTCCTCACACTGACCCTCCTCACAGTGACCCTCCTCACACTGACCCTCCCCACACTGACCCTCCTCACACTGACCCTCCTCACACTGACCCTCCTCCTCACACTGAACCTCCTCACACTGACCCTCCACACACTGACCCTCCTCACACTGACCCTCCTCCTCACACTGACCCTCCTCACACTGACCCTCCTCACACTGACCCTCCTCACACTGACCCTCCTCCTCACACTGACCCTCCTCACACTGACCCTCCTCACACTGACCCTCCCCACACTGACCCTCCCCACACTGACCCTCCTCCTCACACTGACCCTCCCCACACTGACCCTCCTCACACTGACCCTCCTCACACTGACCCTCCTCCTCACACTGACCCTCCTCCTCACACTGACCCTCCTCACACTGCCCCTCCCCACACTGACCCTCCTCACACTGACCCTCCTCACACTGACGCTCCTCACACTGACCCTCCTCACACTGACCCTCCACACACTGACCCTCCACACACTGACCCTCCTCACACTGACCCTCCTCACACTGACCCTCCTCACACTGACCCTCCTCCTCACACAGACCCTCCCCACACTGACCCTCCTCACACTGACCCTCCTCACACTGACCCTCCTCACACTGACCCTCCTCACACTGACCCTCCTCCTCACACTGACCCTCCTCACACTGACCCTCCTCACACTGACCCTCCTCACACTGACCCTCCTCACACTGACCCTCCCCACACTGACCCTCCACACACTGACCCTCCACACACTGACCCTCCTCACACTGACCCTCCTCACACTGACCCTCCTCACACTGACCCTCCTCCACACACTGACCCTCCACACACTGACCCTCCTCACACTGACCCTCCTCACACTGACCCTCCTCACACTGACCCTCCTCCTCACACTGACCCTCCTCACACTGACCCTCCTCACACTGACCCTCCTCAAACTGACCCTCCTCACACTGACCATCCCCACACTGACCCTCCTCACACTGACCCTCCTCACACTGACCCTCCTCACACTGACCCTCCTCCTCACACTGACCCTCCTCACACTGACCCTCCTCACACTGACCCTCCTCCTCACACTGACCCTCCTCACACTGACCCTCCTCACACTGACCCTCATCACACTGATCCTCCTCACACTGACCCTCCTCACACTGACCCTCCTCACACTGACCCTCCTCACACTGACCCTCCTCCTCACACTGACCCTCCTCACACTGACCCTCCTCACACTGACCCTCCTCACACTGACCCTCCTCCTCACACTGACCCTCCTCACACTGACCCTCCTCCTCACACTGACCCTCCTCCTCACACTGACCCTGCTCACACTGACCCTCCTCACACTGACCCTCCTCCTCACACTGAACCTCCTCACACTGACCCTCCTCACACTGCCCCTCCTCACACTGCACCTCCCCGCACTGACCCTCCTCACACTGACCCTCCTCACACTGACCCTCCTCCTCACACTGAACCTCCTCACACTGACCCTCCTCACACTGACCCTCCTCACACTGACCCTCCTCACACTGCCCCTCCTCACACTGACCCTCCTCCTCACACTGACCCTCCCCGCACTGACCCTCCTCACACTGACCATCCTCCTCACACTGACCCTCCTCCCCACACTGACCCTCCTCACACTGACCCTCCTCCTCACACTGACCCTCCTCACACTGACCCTCCTCACACTGACCCTCCCCACACTGACCCTCCCCACACTGACCCTCCTCACACTGACCCTCCTCCTCACACTGACCCTCCTCACAAACACCCTCCTCACACTGACCCTCCTCACACTGACCCTCCTCACACTGACCCTCCTCACACTGCCCCTCCTCACACTGAGCCTCCTCACACTGACCCTCCTCACACTGACCCTCCTCACACTGACCCTCCTCACACTGACCCTCCTCACACAGACCCTCCTCACACTGACCCTCCTCACACTGACCCTCCTCACACTGACCCTCCTCGCACTGACCCTCCTCCTCACACTGACCCTCCTCACACTGACCCTCCTCACACTGACCCTCCTCGCACTGACCCTCCTCCTCACACAGACCCTCCCCACACTGACCCTCCTCACACTGACCCTCCTCACACTGACCCTCCTCACACTGACCCTCCTCACACTGACCCTCCTCGCACTGACCCTCCTCACACTGACCCTCCTCACACTGACCCTCCTCCTCACACTGACCCTCCTCACACTGACCCTCCTCACACTGACCCTCCTCGCACTGACCCTCCTCACACTGACCCTCCTCACACTGACCCTCCTCACACTGCCCCTCCTCACACTGACCCTCCTCACACTGACCCTCCTCACACTGACGCTCCTCACACTGCCCCTCCCCACACTGACCCTCCTCCTCACACTGCCCCTCCTCACACTGACCCTCCTCACACTGCCCCTCCTCACACTGCCCCTCCTCACACTGCCCCTCCTCACACTGACCCTCCCCACACTGACCCTCCTCACACTGACCCTCCTCACACTGACCCTCCTCACACTGACCCTCCCCACACTGACCTTCCTCACACTGACCCTCCTCACACTGACCCTCCTCACACTGACCCTCCTCGCACTGACCCTCCTCCTCACACTGACCCTCCTCACACTGCACCTCCCCGCACTGACCCTCCTCACACTGACCCTCCTCACACTGACCCTCCTCACACTGACACTCCTCACACTGACCCTCCTCACACTGACCCTCCTCACACTGACCCTCCTCCTCACACTGACCCTCCTCACACTGACCCTCCTCACACTGACCCTCCTCCTCACACTGACCCTCCTCACACTGACCCTCCTCACACTGACCCTCCCCACACTGACCCTCCCCACACTGACCCTCCTCACACTGACCCTCCTCACACTGACCCTCCTCACACTGACCCTCCTCACACTGACCCTCCACACACTGACCCTCCACACACTGACCCTCCTCACACTGACCCTCCTCCTCACACTGTACCTCCTCACACTGACCCTCCTCCTCACACTGACCCTCCTCACACTGACCCTCCTCACACTGACCCTCCCCACACTGACCCTCCTCACACTGACCCTCCTCCTCACACAGACCCTCCCCACACTGACCCTCCTCACACTGACCCTCCTCACACTGACCCTCCTCACACTGACCCTCCTCCTCACACTGACCCTCCTCACACTGACCCTCCTCACACTGACCCTCCTTACACTGACCCTCCTCACACTGACCCTCCTCACACTGACCCTCCTCCTCACACTGACCCTCCTCACACTGACCCTCCTCACACTGACCCTCCTCACACTGGCCCTCCTCACACTGACCCTCCTCCTCACACTGACCCTCGTCACACTGACCCTCCTCACACTGACCCTCCTCACACTGACCCTCCTCACACTGGCCCTCCTCACACTGACCCTCCTCCTCACACTGACCCTCCTCACACTGACCCTCCTCACACTGACCCTCCTCACACTGACCCTCCTCACACTGACCCTCCTCACACTGCCCCTCCTCACACTGACCCTCCTCACACTGACCATCCTCCTCACACTGACCCTCCTCACACTGAACCTCCTCACACTGACCCTCCTCCTCACACTGACCCTCCTCACACTGACCCTCCTCACACTGACCCTCCCCACACTGACCCTCCTCACACTGACCCTCCTCCTCACACAGACCCTCCCCAAACTGACCCTCCTCACACTGACCCTCCTCACACTGACCCTCCTCACACTGACCCTCCTCCTCACACTGATCCTCCTCACACTGACCCTCCCCACACTGACCCTCCTCACACTGGCCCTCCTCCTCACACTGACCCTCCTCACACTGACCCTCCTCACACTGACCCTCCTCACACAGCCCCTCCTCACACTGACCCTCCTCACACTGACCCTCCTCACACTGACCCTCCCCACACTGACCCTCCTCACACTGACACTCCTCCACACACTGACCCTCCTCACACTGCCCCTCCTCACACTGTCCCTCCTCACACTGACTCTCCTCACACTGACCCTCCTCACACTGACCCTCCTCACACAGCCCCTCCTCACACTGACCCTCCTCACACTGACCCTCCTCACACTGACCCTCCCCACACTGACCCTCCTCACACTGACACTCCTCCACACACTGACCCTCCTCACACTGCCCCTCCTCACACTGCCCCTCCTCAAACTGACGCTCCTCACACTGACCCTCCTCACACTGACCCTCCTCACACTGCCCCTCCTCCTCACACTGACCCTCCTCCTCACACTGACCCTCCTCACACTGACCCTCCTCACACTGACCCTCCTCCCCACACTGACCCTCCTCACACTGACCCTCCTCACACTGCACCTCCCCGCACTGACCCTCCTCACACTGACCCTCCTCACACTGACCCTCCTCACACTGACACTCCTCACACTGACCCTCCTCACACTGACCCTCCTCACACTGACCCTCCTCACACTGACCCTCCTCACACTGACCCTCCTCACACTGAGCCAACTCACACTGCCCCTCCTCACACTGCCCCTCCTCACACTGACCCTCCTCCCACTGACCCTCCTCACACTGACCCTCCCCACACTGACCCTCCTCACACTGACCCTCCTCACACTGACCCTCCTCACACTGACCCTCCTCACACTGACCCGCCCCACGCTGACCCTCCTCCTCACACTGACCCTCCTCACACTGACCCTCCTCACACTGACCCTCCTCCTCACACTGCCCCTCCTCACACTGACCCTCCTCCTCACACTGACCCTCCTCCTCACACTGACCCTCCTCACACTGACCCTCCTCCTCACACTGACCCTCCTCACACTGCCCCTCCTCACACTGACCCTCCTCACACTGACCCTCCTCCTCACACTGACCCTCCTCACACTGACCCTCCTCACACTGACCCTCCTCACACTGACCCTCCTCACACTGACCCTCCCCACACTGACCCTCCTCACACTGACCCTCCCCACACTGACCCTCCTCACACTGACCCTCCTCCTCACACTGACCCTCCTCACACTGACCCTCCTCCTCACACTGACCCTCCTCACACTGACCCTCCTCACACTGACCCTACTCACACTGACCCTCCTCACACTGACCCTCCCCACACTGACCCTCCTCACACTGACCCTCCTCACACTGACCCTCCTCACACTGACCCTCCTCGCACTGACCCTCCTCGCACTGACCCTCCTCGCACTGACCCTCCCCACACTAACCCTCCCCACACTGCCCCTCCCCACACTGCCCCTCCCCACACTGACCCTCCTCCTCACACTGACCCTCCCCACACTGCCCCTCCTCACACTGACCCTCCTCACACTGACCCTCCCCACACTGACCCTCCCCACACTGCCCCTCCCCACACTGACCCTCCTCCTCACACTGACCCTCCTCACACTGACCCTCCTCACACTGACCCTCCTCACACTGACCCTCCCCACACTGACCCTCCTCACACTGACCCTCCTCACACTGACCCTCCTCACACTGACCCTCCTCGCACTGACCCTCCTCGCACTGACCCTCCTCGCACTGACCCTCCCCACACTGACCCTCCCCACACTGCCCCTCCCCACACTGCCCCTCCCCACACTGACCCTCCTCCTCACACTGACCCTCCCCACACTGCCCCTCCTCACACTGACCCTCCCCACACTGCCCCTCCTCACACTGACCCTCCTCACACTGCCCCTCCTCACACTGACCCTCCTCACACTGACCCTCCTCGCACTGACCCTCCTCACACTGACCCTCCTCACACTGACACTCCTCCTCACACTGACCCTCCTCACACTGACCCTCCTCACACTGCCCCTCCTCACACTGACCCTCCTCACACTGACCCTCCTCACACTGACGCTCCTCACACTGACCCTCCTCACACTGCCCCTCCTCACACTGACCCTCCTCCTCACACTAACCCTCCTCACACTGACCCTCCTCACACTGCCCCTCCTCACACTGACCCTCCCCACACTGACCCTCCTCACACTGACCCTCCTCACACTGCCCCTCCTCACACTGACCCTCCTCACACTGACCCTCCTCACACTGCCCCTCCTCACACTGACCCTCCTCACACTGACCCTCCCCGCACTGACCCTCCCCACACTGACCCTCCTCACACTGACCCTCCTCACACTGACCCTCCTCACACTGACCATCCTCCTCACACTGACCCTCCTCACACTGACCCTCCTCACACTGACCCTCCTCCTCACACTGACCCTCCTCACACTGACCCTCCTCACACTGACCCTCCTCACACTGCACCTCCCCGCACTGACCCTCCTCACACTGACCCTCCTCACACTGACCCTCCTCACACTGACCCTCCTCACACTGACCCTCCTCACACTGACCCTCCTCACACTGACCCTCCTCATACTGACCCTCCTCACACTGAGCCAACTCACACTGCCCCTCCTCACACTGCCCCTCCTCACACTGACCCTCCTCCCACTGACCCTCCTCACACTGACCCTCCTCACACTGACCCTCCCCACACTGACCCTCCTCACACTGACCCTCCTCACACTGACCCTCCTCACACTGACCCTCCTCACACTGACCCTCCCCACGCTGACCCTCCTCCTCACACTGACCCTCCTCACACTGCCTCTCCTCACACTGACCCTCCTCACACTGACCCTCCTCACACTGACCCTCCTCCTCACACTGCCCCTCCTCACACTGACCCTCCTCCTCACACTGACCCTCCTCCTCACACTGACCCTCCTCACACTGACCCTCCTCCTCACACTGACCCTCCTCACACTGCCCCTCCTCACACTGACCCTCCTCACACTGACCCTCCTCCTCACACTGCCCCTCCTCACACTGACCCTCCTCCTCACACTGCCCCTTCTCACACTGACCCTCCTCACACTGACCCTCCTCCTCACACTGACCCTCCTCACACTGACCCTCCTCACACTGACCCTCCTCACACTGACCCTCCTCACACTGACCCTCCCCACACTGACCCTCCTCACACTGACCCTCCTCACACTGACCCTCCTCACACTGCCCCTCCTCACACTGACCCTCCTCACACTGATCCTCCTCACACTGACCCTCCTCACACTGACCCTCCTCACACTGACCCTCCCCACACTGACCCTCCTCACACTGACCCTCCTCACACTGACCCTCCTCACACTGACCCTCCTCACACTGACCCTCCTCACACTGACCCTCCTCACACTGCCCCTCCACACACTGACCCTCCTCACACTGATCCTCCTCACACTGACCCTCCTGACACTGACCCTCCTCACACTGACCCTCCTCACACTGACCCTCCTCACACTGACCCTCCTCTCACTGACCCTCCTCACACTGCCCCTCCTCACACTGACCCTCCTCACACTGACCCTCCTCACACTGACCCTCCCCACACTGACCCTCCCCACACTGACCCTCCTCACACTGACCCTCCTCACACTGCCCCTCCTCACACTGACACTCCTCACACTGACCCTCCTCACACTGACCCTCCTCCTCACACTGACCCTCCTCACACTGACCCTCCTCCTCACACTGACCCTCCTCCTCACACTGACCCTCCTCACACTGACCCTCCTCCTCACACTGACCCTCCTCACACTGACCCTCCTCACACTGACCCTCCTCCTCACACTGACCCTCCTCACACTGACCCTCCCCACACTGACCCTCCCCACACTGACCCTCCTCACACTGACCCTCCTCACACTGACCCTCCTCACACTGACCCTCCACACACTGACCCTCCCCACACTGACCCTCCTCACACTGACCCTCCTCACACTGACCCTCCTCACACTGACCCTCCTCACACTGACCCTCCCCACACTGACCCTCCTCACACTGACCCTCCTCACACTGACCCTCCTCACACTGACCCTCCTCACACTGACCCTCCACACACTGACCCTCCCCACACTGACCCTCCTCACACTGACCCTCCTCACACTGACCCTCCTCACACTGACCCTCCTCACACTGACCCTCCTCACACTGACCCTCCCCACACTGACCCTCCTCACACTGACCCTCCTCACACTGACCCTCCTCCTCACACTGAACCTCCTCACACTGACCCTCCACACACTGACCCTCCTCACACTGACCCTCCTCCTCACACTGACCCTCCTCACACTGACCCTCCTCACACTGACCCTCCTCACACTGACCCTCCTCCTCACACTGACCCTCCTCACACTGACCCTCCTCACACTGACCCTCCCCACACTGACCCTCCCCACACTGACCCTCCTCCTCACACTGACCCTCCCCACACTGACCCTCCTCACACTGACCCTCCTCACACTGACCCTCCTCCTCACACTGACCCTCCTCCTCACACTGACCCTCCTCACACTGCCCCTCCCCACACTGACCCTCCTCACACTGACCCTCCTCACACTGACGCTCCTCACACTGACCCTCCTCACACTGACCCTCCACACACTGACCCTCCACACACTGACCCTCCTCACACTGACCCTCCTCACACTGACCCTCCTCACACTGACCCTCCTCCTCACACAGACCCTCCCCACACTGACCCTCCTCACACTGACCCTCCTCACACTGACCCTCCTCACACTGACCCTCCTCACACTGACCCTCCTCCTCACACTGACCCTCCTCACACTGACCCTCCTCACACTGACCCTCCTCACACTGACCCTCCCCACACTGACCCTCCTCACACTGACCCTCCTCACACTGACCCTCCACACACTGACCCTCCTCACACTGACCCTCCACACACTGACCCTCCACACACTGACCCTCCTCACACTGACCCTCCTCACACTGACCCTCCTCACACTGACCCTCCTCCTCACACTGACCCTCCTCACACTGACCCTCCTCACACTGACCCTCCTCAAACTGACCCTCCTCACACTGACCATCCCCACACTGACCCTCCTCACACTGACCCTCCTCACACTGACCCTCCTCACACTGACCCTCCTCCTCACACTGACCCTCCTCACACTGACCCTCCTCACACTGACCCTCCTCCTCACACTGACCCTCCTCACACTGACCCTCCTCACACTGACCCTCATCACACTGATCCTCCTCACACTGACCCTCCTCACACTGACCCTCCTCACACTGACCCTCCTCACACTGACCCTCCTCCTCACACTGACCCTCCTCACACTGACCCTCCTCACACTGACCCTCCTCACACTGACCCTCCTCCTCACACTGACCCTCCTCACACTGACCCTCCTCCTCACACTGACCCTCCTCCTCACACTGACCCTGCTCACACTGACCCTCCTCACACTGACCCTCCTCCTCACACTGAACCTCCTCACACTGACCCTCCTCACACTGCCCCTCCTCACACTGCACCTCCCCGCACTGACCCTCCTCACACTGACCCTCCTCACACTGACCCTCCTCCTCACACTGAACCTCCTCACACTGACCCTCCTCACACTGACCCTCCTCACACTGACCCTCCTCACACTGCCCCTCCTCACACTGACCCTCCTCCTCACACTGACCCTCCCCGCACTGACCCTCCTCACACTGACCATCCTCCTCACACTGACCCTCCTCCCCACACTGACCCTCCTCACACTGACCCTCCTCCTCACACTGACCCTCCTCACACTGACCCTCCTCACACTGACCCTCCCCACACTGACCCTCCCCACACTGACCCTCCTCACACTGACCCTCCTCCTCACACTGACCCTCCTCACAAACACCCTCCTCACACTGACCCTCCTCACACTGACCCTCCTCACACTGACCCTCCTCACACTGCCCCTCCTCACACTGAGCCTCCTCACACTGACCCTCCTCACACTGACCCTCCTCACACTGACCCTCCTCACACTGACCCTCCTCACACAGACCCTCCTCACACTGACCCTCCTCACACTGACCCTCCTCACACTGACCCTCCTCGCACTGACCCTCCTCCTCACACTGACCCTCCTCACACTGACCCTCCTCACACTGACCCTCCTCGCACTGACCCTCCTCCTCACACAGACCCTCCCCACACTGACCCTCCTCACACTGACCCTCCTCACACTGACCCTCCTCACACTGACCCTCCTCACACTGACCCTCCTCGCACTGACCCTCCTCACACTGACCCTCCTCACACTGACCCTCCTCCTCACACTGACCCTCCTCACACTGACCCTCCTCACACTGACCCTCCTCGCACTGACCCTCCTCACACTGACCCTCCTCACACTGACCCTCCTCACACTGCCCCTCCTCACACTGACCCTCCTCACACTGACCCTCCTCACACTGACGCTCCTCACACTGCCCCTCCCCACACTGACCCTCCTCCTCACACTGCCCCTCCTCACACTGACCCTCCTCACACTGCCCCTCCTCACACTGCCCCTCCTCACACTGCCCCTCCTCACACTGACCCTCCCCACACTGACCCTCCTCACACTGACCCTCCTCACACTGACCCTCCTCACACTGACCCTCCCCACACTGACCTTCCTCACACTGACCCTCCTCACACTGACCCTCCACACACTGACCCTCCTCGCACTGACCCTCCTCCTCACACTGACCCTCCTCACACTGCACCTCCCCGCACTGACCCTCCTCACACTGACCCTCCTCACACTGACCCTCCTCACACTGACACTCCTCACACTGACCCTCCTCACACTGACCCTCCTCACACTGACCCTCCTCCTCACACTGACCCTCCTCACACTGACCCTCCTCACACTGACCCTCCTCCTCACACTGACCCTCCTCACACTGACCCTCCTCACACTGACCCTCCCCACACTGACCCTCCCCACACTGACCCTCCTCACACTGACCCTCCTCACACTGACCCTCCTCACACTGACCCTCCTCACACTGACCCTCCACACACTGACCCTCCACACACTGACCCTCCTCACACTGACCCTCCTCCTCACACTGTACCTCCTCACACTGACCCTCCTCCTCACACTGACCCTCCTCACACTGACCCTCCTCACACTGACCCTCCCCACACTGACCCTCCTCACACTGACCCTCCTCCTCACACAGACCCTCCCCACACTGACCCTCCTCACACTGACCCTCCTCACACTGACCCTCCTCACACTGACCCTCCTCCTCACACTGACCCTCCTCACACTGACCCTCCTCACACTGACCCTCCTTACACTGACCCTCCTCACACTGACCCTCCTCACACTGACCCTCCTCCTCACACTGACCCTCCTCACACTGACCCTCCTCACACTGACCCTCCTCACACTGGCCCTCCTCACACTGACCCTCCTCCTCACACTGACCCTCGTCACACTGACCCTCCTCACACTGACCCTCCTCACACTGACCCTCCTCACACTGGCCCTCCTCACACTGACCCTCCTCCTCACACTGACCCTCCTCACACTGACCCTCCTCACACTGACCCTCCTCACACTGACCCTCCTCACACTGACCCTCCTCACACTGCCCCTCCTCACACTGACCCTCCTCACACTGACCATCCTCCTCACACTGACCCTCCTCACACTGAACCTCCTCACACTGACCCTCCTCCTCACACTGACCCTCCTCACACTGACCCTCCTCACACTGACCCTCCCCACACTGACCCTCCTCACACTGACCCTCCTCCTCACACAGACCCTCCCCAAACTGACCCTCCTCACACTGACCCTCCTCACACTGACCCTCCTCACACTGACCCTCCTCCTCACACTGATCCTCCTCACACTGACCCTCCCCACACTGACCCTCCTCACACTGGCCCTCCTCCTCACACTGACCCTCCTCACACTGACCCTCCTCACACTGACCCTCCTCACACAGCCCCTCCTCACACTGACCCTCCTCACACTGACCCTCCTCACACTGACCCTCCCCACACTGACCCTCCTCACACTGACACTCCTCCACACACTGACCCTCCTCACACTGCCCCTCCTCACACTGTCCCTCCTCACACTGACTCTCCTCACACTGACCCTCCTCACACTGACCCTCCTCACACAGCCCCTCCTCACACTGACCCTCCTCACACTGACCCTCCTCACACTGACCCTCCCCACACTGACCCTCCTCACACTGACACTCCTCCACACACTGACCCTCCTCACACTGCCCCTCCTCACACTGCCCCTCCTCAAACTGACGCTCCTCACACTGACCCTCCTCACACTGACCCTCCTCACACTGCCCCTCCTCCTCACACTGACCCTCCTCCTCACACTGACCCTCCTCACACTGACCCTCCTCACACTGACCCTCCTCCCCACACTGACCCTCCTCACACTGACCCTCCTCACACTGCACCTCCCCGCACTGACCCTCCTCACACTGACCCTCCTCACACTGACCCTCCTCACACTGACACTCCTCACACTGACCCTCCTCACACTGACCCTCCTCACACTGACCCTCCTCACACTGACCCTCCTCACACTGACCCTCCTCACACTGAGCCAACTCACACTGCCCCTCCTCACACTGCCCCTCCTCACACTGACCCTCCTCCCACTGACCCTCCTCACACTGACCCTCCCCACACTGACCCTCCTCACACTGACCCTCCTCACACTGACCCTCCTCACACTGACCCTCCTCACACTGACCCGCCCCACGCTGACCCTCCTCCTCACACTGACCTTCCTCACACTGACCCTCCTCACACTGACCCTCCTCCTCACACTGCCCCTCCTCACACTGACCCTCCTCCTCACACTGACCCTCCTCCTCACACTGACCCTCCTCACACTGACCCTCCTCCTCACACTGACCCTCCTCACACTGCCCCTCCTCACACTGACCCTCCTCACACTGACCCTCCTCCTCACACTGACCCTCCTCACACTGACCCTCCTCACACTGACCCTCCTCACACTGACCCTCCTCACACTGACCCTCCCCACACTGACCCTCCTCACACTGACCCTCCCCACACTGACCCTCCTCACACTGACCCTCCTCCTCACACTGACCCTCCTCACACTGACCCTCCTCCTCACACTGACCCTCCTCACACTGACCCTCCTCACACTGACCCTACTCACACTGACCCTCCTCACACTGACCCTCCCCACACTGACCCTCCTCACACTGACCCTCCTCACACTGACCCTCCTCACACTGACCCTCCTCGCACTGACCCTCCTCGCACTGACCCTCCTCGCACTGACCCTCCCCACACTAACCCTCCCCACACTGCCCCTCCCCACACTGCCCCTCCCCACACTGACCCTCCTCCTCACACTGACCCTCCCCACACTGCCCCTCCTCACACTGACCCTCCTCACACTGACCCTCCCCACACTGACCCTCCTCACACTGACCCTCCTCACACTGACCCTCCTCACACTGACCCTCCTCGCACTGACCCTCCTCGCACTGACCCTCCTCGCACTGACCCTCCCCACACTGACCCTCCCCACACTGCCCCTCCCCACACTGCCCCTCCCCACACTGACCCTCCTCCTCACACTGACCCTCCCCACACTGCCCCTCCTCACACTGACCCTCCCCACACTGCCCCTCCTCACACTGACCCTCCTCACACTGCCCCTCCTCACACTGACCCTCCTCACACTGACCCTCCTCGCACTGACCCTCCTCACACTGACCCTCCTCACACTGACACTCCTCCTCACACTGACCCTCCTCACACTGACCCTCCTCACACTGCCCCTCCTCACACTGACCCTCCTCACACTGACCCTCCTCACACTGACGCTCCTCACACTGACCCTCCTCACACTGCCCCTCCTCACACTGACCCTCCTCCTCACACTAACCCTCCTCACACTGACCCTCCTCACACTGCCCCTCCTCACACTGACCCTCCCCACACTGACCCTCCTCACACTGACCCTCCTCACACTGCCCCTCCTCACACTGACCCTCCTCACACTGACCCTCCTCACACTGCCCCTCCTCACACTGACCCTCCTCACACTGACCCTCCCCGCACTGACCCTCCCCACACTGACCCTCCTCACACTGACCCTCCTCACACTGACCCTCCTCACACTGACCATCCTCCTCACACTGACCCTCCTCACACTGACCCTCCTCACACTGACCCTCCTCCTCACACTGACCCTCCTCACACTGACCCTCCTCACACTGACCCTCCTCACACTGCACCTCCCCGCACTGACCCTCCTCACACTGACCCTCCTCACACTGAACCTCCTCACACTGACCCTCCTCACACTGACCCTCCTCACACTGACCCTCCTCACACTGACCCTCCTCATACTGACCCTCCTCACACTGAGCCAACTCACACTGCCCCTCCTCACACTGCCCCTCCTCACACTGACCCTCCTCCCACTGACCCTCCTCACACTGACCCTCCTCACACTGACCCTCCCCACACTGACCCTCCTCACACTGACCCTCCTCACACTGACCCTCCTCACACTGACCCTCCTCACACTGACCCTCCCCACGCTGACCCTCCTCCTCACACTGACCCTCCTCACACTGCCTCTCCTCACACTGACCCTCCTCACACTGACCCTCCTCACACTGACCCTCCTCCTCACACTGCCCCTCCTCACACTGACCCTCCTCCTCACACTGACCCTCCTCCTCACACTGACCCTCCTCACACTGACCCTCCTCCTCACACTGACCCTCCTCACACTGCCCCTCCTCACACTGACCCTCCTCACACTGACCCTCCTCCTCACACTGCCCCTCCTCACACTGACCCTCCTCCTCACACTGCCCCTTCTCACACTGACCCTCCTCACACTGACCCTCCTCCTCACACTGACCCTCCTCACACTGACCCTCCTCACACTGACCCTCCTCACACTGACCCTCCTCACACTGACCCTCCCCACACTGACCCTCCTCACACTGACCCTCCCCACACTGACCCTCCTCACACTGCCCCTCCTCACACTGACCCTCCTCACACTGACCCTCCTCCTCACACTGCCCCTCCTCACACTGACCCTCCTCCTCACACTGCCCCTCCTCACACTGACCCTCCTCACACTGAACCTCCTCCACACACTGACCCTCCTCACACTGACCCTCCCCACACTGACCCTCCTCACACTGACCCTCCTCCTCACACTGACCCTCCTCACACTGACCCTCCTCACACTGACCCTCCTCCTCACACTGACCCTCCTCACACTGACCGTCCTCACACTGACCCTCCTCACACTGACCCTCCTCACACTGACCCTCCCCACACTGACCCTCCCCACACTGACCCTCCTCACACTGACCCTCCTCCTCACACTGACCCTCCTCACACTGACCCTCCTCACACTGACCCTCCTCACACTGACCCTCCTCACACTGACCCTCCTCACACTGACCCTCCTCACACTGCCCCTCCTCACACTGACCCTCCTCACACTGACCCTCCTCACACTGACCCTCCTCCTCACACTGACCCTCCTCACACTGACCCTCCTCACACTGACCCTCCTCACACTGACCCTCCTCACACTGACCCTCCTCACACTGACACTCCTCCTCACACTGACCCACCTCACACTGACCCTCCTCCTCACACTGGCCCTCCTCACACTGACCCTCCTCACACTGACCCTCCTCACACTGATCCTCCTCACACTGACCCTCCTCACACTGACCCTCCTCACACTGACCCTCCTCACACTGACCCTCCTCACACTGACCCTCCTCACACTGACCCTCCTCCTCACACTGACCCTCCTCACACTGACCCTCCTCCTCACACTGACCCTCCTCACACTGACCCTCCTCACACTGACCATCCCCACACTGACCCTCCTCACACTGAACCTCCTCACACTGACCCTCCCCACACTGACCCTCCTCACACTGACGCTCCTCACACTGACCCTCCTCACACTGACCCTCCTCACACTGACCCTCCTCACACTGACCCTCCTCCTCACACTGACCCTCCTCACACTGACCCTCCTCACACTGACCCTCCTCACACTGACCCTCCTCACACTGACCCTCCTCCTCACACTGCCCCTCCTCACACTGACCCTCCTCCTCACACTGACCCTCCTCACACTGACCCTCCTCCTCACACTGACCCTCCCCACACTGACCATCCTCACACTGAGCCTCCTCACACTGACCCTCCTCACACTGACCCTCATCACACTGCCCCTCCTCACACTGCCCCTCCTCACACTGACCCTCCTCACACTGACCCTCATCACACTGCCCCTCCTCACACTGCCCCTCCTCACACTGACCATCCTCACACAGACCCTCCTCACACTGACCCTCCTCACACTGACCCTCCTCACACTGACCCTCATCACACTGCCCCTCCTCAAACTGACCCTCCTCACACTGACCCTCCTCACACTGCCCCTCCTCACACTGCCCCTCCTCACACTGACCCTCCTCACACTGCCCCTCCTCACACTGCCCCTCCTCACACTGACCCTCCTCACACTGCCCCTCCTCACACTGCCCCTCCTCACACTGCCCCTCCTCACACTGACCCTCCTCACACTGCCCCTCCTCACACTGACCCTCCTCACACTGCCCCTCCTCACACTGACCCTCCTCACACTGCCCCTCCTCACACTGCCCGTCCTCACACTGCCCCTCCTCACACTGCCCCTCCTCACACTGCCCCTCCTCACACTGCCCCTCCTCAAACTGACCCTCCTCACACTGACCCTCCTCCTCACACTGCCCCTCCTCACACTGACCCTCCTCACACAGACCCTCCTCCTCACACTGCCCCTCCTCACACTGACCCTCCTCACACTGCCCCTCCTCACACTGCCCCTCCTCACACTGACACTCCTCACACTGCCCCTCCTCACACTGACCCTCCTCACACTGACCCTCCTCCTCACACTGCCCCTCCTCACACTGACCCTCCTCCTCACACTGACCCTCCTCCTCACACTGACCCTCCTCACACTGACCCTCCTCACACTGACCCTCCTCACACTGACCCTCCTCCTCACACTGACCCTCCTCACACTGACCCTCCTCACACTGCCCCTCCTCACACTGCCCCTCCTCACACTGCCCCTCCTCACACTGCCCCTCCTCGCACTGCCCCTCCTCACACTGCCCCTCCTCACACTGACCCTCCTCACACTGCCCCTCCTCACACTGACCCTCCTCACACTGACCCTCCTCAGACTGACCCACCTCACACTGACCCTCCTCACACTGACCCTCCTCCTCACACTGACCCTCCTCACACTGCCTCTCCTCACACTGACCCTCCTCACACTGACCCTCCTCACACTGACCCTCCTCCTCACACTGACCCACCTCACACTGACCCTCCTCACACTGACCCTCCTCCTCACACTGACCCTCCTCACAGTGACCCTCCTCCTCACACTGACCCTCCTCACACTGACCCTCCTCCTCACACTGAACCTCCTCACACTGACCCTCCTCACACTGACCCTCCTCACACTGACCCTCCTCACACTGACCCTCCTCACACTGACCCTCCTCCTCACACTGACCCTCCCCGCACTGACCCTCCTCACACTGACCATCCTCCTCACACTGACCCTCCTCCCCACACTGACCCTCCTCACACTGACCCTCCTCCTCACACTGACCCTCCTCACACTGACCCTCCTCACACTGACCCTCCCCACACTGACCGTCCCCACACTGACCCTCCTCACACTGACCCTCCTCCTCACACTGACCCTCCTCACAAACACCCTCCTCACACTGACCCTCCTCACACTGACCCTCCTCACACTGCCCCTCCTCACACTGAGCCTCCTCACACTGACCCTCCTCACACTGACCCTCCTCACACTGACCCTCCTCACACTGACCCTCCTCACACGGACCCTCCTCACACTGACCCTCCTCACACTGACCCTCCTCACACTGACCCTCCTCGCACTGACCCTCCTCCTCACACTGACCCTCCTCACACTGACCCTCCTCACACTGACCCTCCTCGCACTGACCCTCCTCCTCACACAGACCCTCCCCACACTGACCCTCCTCACACTGACCCTCCTCACACTGACCCTCCTCACACTGACCCTCCTCACACTGACCCTCCTCGCACTGACCCTCCTCACACTGACCCTCCTCACACTGACCCTCCTCCTCACACTGACCCTCCTCACACTGACCCTCCTCACACTGACCCTCCTCGCACTGACCCTCCTCACACTGACCCTCCTCACACTGACCCTCCTCACACTGCCCCTCCTCACACTGACCCTCCTCGCACTGACCCTCCTCACACTGACGCTCCTCACACTGCCCCTCCCCACACTGACCCTCCTCCTCACACTGCCCCTCCTCACACTGACCCTCCTCACACTGCCCCTCCTCACACTGCCCCTCCTCACACTGACCCTCCCCACACTGACCCTCCTCACACTGACCCTCCTCACACTGACCCTCCTCACACTGACCCTCCCCACACTGACCTTCCTCACACTGACCCTCCTCACACTGACCCTCCTCACACTGACCCTCCTCGCACTGACCCTCCTCCTCACACTGACCCTCCTCACACTGCACCTCCCCGCACTGACCCTCCTCACACTGACCCTCCTCACACTGACCCTCCTCACACTGACACTCCTCACACTGACCCTCCTCACACTGACCCTCCTCACACTGACCCTCCTCCTCACACTGACCCTCCTCACACTGACCCTCCTCACACTGACCCTCCTCCTCACACTGACCCTCCTCACACTGACCCTCCTCACACTGACCCTCCCCACACTGACCCTCCTCACACTGACCCTCCTCACACTGACCCTCCTCACACTGACCCTCCTCCTCACACTGTACCTCCTCACACTGACCCTCCTCCTCACACTGACCCTCCTCACACTGACCCTCCTCACACTGACCCGCCCCACACTGACCCTCCTCACACTGACCCTCCTCCTCACACAGACCCTCCCCACACTGACCCTCCTCACACTGACCCTCCTCACACTGACCCTCCTCACACTGACCCTCCTCCTCACACTGACCCTCCTCACACTGACCCTCCTCACACTGACCCTCCTCACACTGACCCTCCTCACACTGACCCTCCTCACACTGACCCTCCTCCTCACACTGACCCTCCTCACACTGACCCTCTTCACACTGACCCTCCTCACACTGGCCCTCCTCACACTGACCCTCCTCCTCACACTGACCCTCCTCACACTGACCCTCCTCACACTGACCCTCCTCACACTGACCCTCCTCACACTGGCCCTCCTCACACTGACCCTCCTCCTCACACTGACCCTCCTCACACTGACCCTCCTCACACTGACCCTCCTCACACTGACCCTCCTCACACTGACCCTCCTCACACTGCCCCTCCTCACACTGACCCTCCTCACACTGACCATCCTCCTCACACTGACCCTCCTCACACTGAACCTCCTCACACTGACCCTCCTCCTCACACTGACCCTCCTCACACTGACCCTCCTCACACTGACCCTCCCCACACTGACCCTCCTCACACTGACCCTCCTCCTCACACAGACCCTCCCCACACTGACCCTCCTCACACTGACCCTCCTCACACTGACCCTCCTCACACTGACCCTCCTCCTCACACTGATCCTCCTCACACTGACCCTCCCCACACTGACCCTCCTCACACTGGCCCTCCTCCTCACACTGACCCTCCTCACACTGACCCTCCTCACACTGACCCTCCTCACACAGCCCCTCCTCACACTGACCCTCCTCACACTGACCCTCCTCACACTGACCCTCCCCACACTGACCCTCCTCACACTGACACTCCTCCTCACACTGACCCTCCTCACACTGCCCCTCCTCACACTGACGCTCCTCACACTGACCCTCCTCACACTGACCCTCCTCACACTGCCCCTCCTCCTCACACTGACCCTCCTCCTCACACTGACCCTGCTCACACTGGCCCTCCTCACACTGACCCTCCTCCCCACACTGACCCTCCTCACACTGACCCTCCTCACACTGCACCTCCCCGCACTGACCCTCCTCACACTGACCCTCCTCACACTGACCCTCCTCACACTGACACTCCTCACACTGACCCTCCTCACACTGACCCTCCTCACACTGACCCTCCTCACACTGACCATCCTCACACTGACCCTCCTCACACTGAGCCAACTCACACTGCCCCTCCTCACACTGCCCCTCCTCACACTGACCCTCCTCCCACTGACCCTCCTCACACTGACCCTCCCCACACTGACCCTCCTCACACTGACCCTCCTCACACTGACCCTCCTCACACTGACCCTCCTCACACTGACCCGCCCCACGCTGACCCTCCTCCTCACACTGACCCTCCTCACACTGACCCTCCTCACACTGACCCTCCTCCTCACACTGCCCCTCCTCACACTGACCCTCCTCCTCACACTGACCCTCCTCCTCACACTGACCCTCCTCACACTGACCCTCCTCCTCACACTGACCCTCCTCACACTGCCCCTCCTCACACTGACCCTCCTCACACTTACCCTCCTCCTCACACTGACCCTCCTCACACTGACCCTCCTCACACTGACCCTCCTCACACTGACCCTCCTCACACTGACCCTCCTCACACTGACCCTCCCCACACTGACCCTCCTCACACTGACCCTCCCCACACTGACCCTCCTCACACTGACCCTCCTCCTCACACTGACCCTCCTCACACTGACCCTCCTCACACTGACCCTCCTCCTCACACTGACCCTCCTCACACTGACCCTCCTCACACTGACCCTCCTCACACTGACCCTCCTCACACTGACCCTCCCCACACTGACCCTCCTCACACTGACCCTCCTCACACTGACCCTCCTCGCACTGACCCTCCTCGCACTGACCCTCCTCGCACTGACCCTCCCCACACTGACCCTCCCCACACTGCCCCTCCCCACACTGCCCCTCCCCACACTGACCCTCCTCCTCACACTGACCCTCCCCACACTGCCCCTCCTCACACTGACCCTCCTCACACTGACCCTCCCCACACTGACCCTCCCCACACTGCCCCTCCCCACACTGACCCTCCCCACACTGACCCTCCTCGCACTGACCCTCCTCACACTGACCCTCCTCACACTGACACTCCTCCTCACACTGACCCTCCTCACACTGACCCTCCTCACACTGCCCCTCCTCACACTGACCCTCCTCACACTGACCCTCCTCACACTGACGCTCCTCACACTGACCCTCCTCACACTGCCCCTCCTCACACTGACCCTCCTCCTCACACTAACCCTCCTCACACTGACCCTCCTCACACTGCCCCTCCTCACACTGACCCTCCCCACACTGACCCTCCTCACACTGACCCTCCTCACACTGCCCCTCCTCACACTGACCCTCCTCACACTGACCCTCCTCACACTGCCCCTCCTCACACTGACCCTCCTCACACTGACCCTCCCCGCACTGACCCTCCCCACACTGACCCTCCTCACACTGACCCTCCTCACACTGACCCTCCTCACACTGACCATCCTCCTCACACTGACCCTCCTCACACTGACCCTCCTCACACTGACCCTCCTCCTCACACTGACCCTCCTCACACTGACCCTCCTCACACTGACCCTCCTCACACTGCACCTCCCCGCACTGACCCTCCTCACACTGACCCTCCTCACACTGACCCTCCTCACACTGACCCTCCTCACACTGACCCTCCTCACACTGATCCTCCTCACACTGACCCTCCCCACACTGACCCTCCTCACACTTGCCCTCCTCCTCACACTGACCCTCCTCACACTGACCCTCCTCACACTGACCCTCCTCACACAGCCCCTCCTCACACTGACCCTCCTCACACTGACCCTCCTCACACTGACCCTCCCCACACTGACCCTCCTCACACTGACACTCCTCCTCACACTGACCCTCCTCACACTGCCCCTCCTCACACTGACGCTCCTCACACTGACCCTCCTCACACTGACCCTCCTCACACTGCCCCTCCTCCTCACACTGACCCTCCTCCTCACACTGACCCTGCTCACACTGGCCCTCCTCACACTGACCCTCCTCCCCACACTGACCCTCCTCACACTGACCCTCCTCACACTGCACCTCCCCGCACTGACCCTCCTCACACTGACCCTCCTCACACTGACCCTCCTCACACTGACCCTCCCCACACTGACCCTCCTCACACTGACACTCCTCCTCACACTGACCCTCCTCACACTGCCCCTCCTCACACTGACGCTCCTCACACTGACCCTCCTCACACTGACCCTCCTCACACTGCCCCTCCTCCTCACACTGACCCTCCTCCTCACACTGACCCTGCTCACACTGGCCCTCCTCACACTGACCCTCCTCCCCACACTGACCCTCCTCACACTGACCCTCCTCACACTGCACCTCCCCGCACTGACCCTCCTCACACTGACCCTCCTCACACTGACCCTCCTCACACTGACACTCCTCACACTGACCCTCCTCACACTGACCCTCCTCACACTGACCTTCCTCACACTGACCATCCTCACACTGACCCTCCTCACACTGAGCCAACTCACACTGCCCCTCCTCACACTGCCCCTCCTCACACTGACCCTCCTCCCACTGACCCTCCTCACACTGACCCTCCCCACACTGACCCTCCTCACACTGACCCTCCTCACACTGACCCTCCTCACACTGACCCTCCTCACACTGACCCGCCCCACGCTGACCCTCCTCCTCACACTGACCCTCCTCACACTGACCCTCCTCACACTGACTCTCCTCCTCACACTGCCCCTCCTCACACTGACCCTCCTCCTCACACTGACCCTCCTCCTCACACTGACCCTCCTCACACTGACCCTCCTCCTCACACTGACCCTCCTCACACTGCCCCTCCTCACACTGACCCTCCTCACACTGACCCTCCTCCTCACACTGACCCTCCTCACACTGACCCTCCTCACACTGACCCTCCTCACACTGACCCTCCTCACACTGACCCTCCTCACACTGACCCTCCCCACACTGACCCTCCTCACACTGACCCTCCCCACACTGACCCTCCTCACACTGACCCTCCTCCTCACACTGACCCTCCTCACACTGACCCTCCTCACACTGACCCTCCTCCTCACACTGACCCTCCTCACACTGACCCTCCTCACACTGACCCTCCTCACACTGACCCTCCTCACACTGACCCTCCCCACACTGACCCTCCTCACACTGACCCTCCTCACACTGACCCTCCTCGCACTGACCCTCCTCCTCACACTGACCCTCCTCCTCACACTGACCCTGCTCACACTGGCCCTCCTCACACTGACCCTCCTCCCCACACTGACCCTCCTCACACTGACCCTCCTCACACTGCACCTCCCCGCACTGACCCTCCTCACACTGACCCTCCTCACACTGACCCTCCTCACACTGACCCTCCCCACACTGACCCTCCTCACACTGACACTCCTCCTCACACTGACCCTCCTCACACTGCCCCTCCTCACACTGACGCTCCTCACACTGACCCTCCTCACACTGACCCTCCTCACACTGCCCCTCCTCCTCACACTGACCCTCCTCCTCACACTGACCCTGCTCACACTGGCCCTCCTCACACTGACCCTCCTCCCCACACTGACCCTCCTCACACTGACTCTCCTCACACTGCACCTCCCCGCACTGACCCTCCTCACACTGACCCTCCTCACACTGACCCTCCTCACACTGACACTCCTCACACTGACCCTCCTCACACTGACCCTCCTCACACTGACCCTCCTCACACTGACCATCCTCACACTGACCCTCCTCACACTGAGCCAACTCACACTGCCCCTCCTCACACTGCCCCTCCTCACACTGACCCTCCTCCCACTGACCCTCCTCACACTGACCCTCCCCACACTGACCCTCCTCACACTGACCCTCCTCACACTGACCCTCCTCACACTGACCCTCCTCACACTGACCCGCCCCACGCTGACCCTCCTCCTCACACTGACCCTCCTCACACTGACCCTCCTCACACTGACTCTCCTCCTCACACTGCCCCTCCTCACACTGACCCTCCTCCTCACACTGACCCTCCTCCTCACACTGACCCTCCTCACACTGACCCTCCTCCTCACACTGACCCTCCTCACACTGCCCCTCCTCACACTGCCCCTCCTCACACTGACCCTCCTCCTCACACTGACCCTCCTCACACTGACCCTCCTCACACTGACCCTCCTCACACTGACCCTCCTCACACTGACCCTCCTCACACTGACCCTCCCCACACTGACCCTCCTCACACTGACCCTCCCCACACTGACCCTCCTCACACTGACCCTCCTCCTCACACTGACCCTCCTCACACTGACCCTCCTCACACTGACCCTCCTCCTCACACTGACCCTCCTCACACTGACCCTCCTCACACTGACCCTCCTCACACTGACCCTCCTCACACTGACCCTCCCCACACTGACCCTCCTCACACTGACCCTCCTCACACTGACCCTCCTCGCACTGACCCTCCTCGCACTGACCCTCCTCGCACTGACCCTCCCCACACTGACCCTCCCCACACTGCCCCTCCCCACACTGCCCCTCCCCACACTGACCCTCCTCCTCACACTGACCCTCCCCACACTGCCCCTCCTCACACTGACCCTCCTCACACTGACCCTCCCCACACTGACCCTCCCCACACTGCCCCTCCCCACACTGACCCTCCCCACACTGACCCTCCTCACACTGACCCTCCTCACACTGACCCTCCTCACACTGACCCTCCTCACACTGACCCTCCTCGCACTGACCCTCCTCACACTGACCCTCCTCACACTGACACTCCTCCTCACACTGACCCTCCTCACACTGACCCTCCTCACACTGCCCCTCCTCACACTGACCCTCCTCACACTGACCCTCCTCACACTGACGCTCCTCACACTGACCCTCCTCACACTGCCCCTCCTCACACTGACCCTCCTCCTCACACTAACCCTCCTCACACTGACCCTCCTCACACTGCCCCTCCTCACACTGACCCTCCCCACACTGACCCTCCTCACACTGACCCTCCTCACACTGCCCCTCCTCACACTGACCCTCCTCACACTGACCCTCCTCACACTGCCCCTCCTCACACTGACCCTCCTCACACTGACCCTCCCCGCACTGACCCTCCCCACACTGACCCTCCTCACACTGACCCTCCTCACACTGACCCTCCTCACACTGACCATCCTCCTCACACTGACCCTCCTCACACTGACCCTCCTCACACTGACCCTCCTCCTCACACTGACCCTCCTCACACTGACCCTCCTCACACTGACCCTCCTCACACTGCACCTCCCCGCACTGACCCTCCTCACACTGACCCTCCTCACACTGACCCTCCTCACACTGACCCTCCTCACACTGACCCTCCTCACACTGATCCTCCTCACACTGACCCTCCCCACACTGACCCTCCTCACACTGGCCCTCCTCCTCACACTGACCCTCCTCACACTGACCCTCCTCACACTGACCCTCCTCACACAGCCCCTCCTCACACTGACCCTCCTCACACTGACCCTCCTCACACTGACCCTCCCCACACTGACCCTCCTCACACTGACACTCCTCCTCACACTGACCCTCCTCACACTGCCCCTCCTCACACTGACGCTCCTCACACTGACCCTCCTCACACTGACCCTCCTCACACTGCCCCTCCTCCTCACACTGACCCTCCTCCTCACACTGACCCTGCTCACACTGGCCCTCCTCACACTGACCCTCCTCCCCACACTGACCCTCCTCACACTGACCCTCCTCACACTGCACCTCCCCGCACTGACCCTCCTCACACTGACCCTCCTCACACTGACCCTCCTCACACTGACACTCCTCACACTGACCCTCCTCACACTGACCCTCCTCACACTGACCCTCCTCACACTGACCATCCTCACACTGACCCTCCTCACACTGAGCCAACTCACACTGCCCCTCCTCACACTGCCCCTCCTCACACTGACCCTCCTCCCACTGACCCTCCTCACACTGACCCTCCCCACACTGACCCTCCTCACACTGACCCTCCTCACACTGACCCTCCTCACACTGACCCTCCTCACACTGACCCGCCCCACGCTGACCCTCCTCCTCACACTGACCCTCCTCACACTGACCCTCCTCACACTGACCCTCCTCCTCACACTGCCCCTCCTCACACTGACCCTCCTCCTCACACTGACCCTCCTCCTCACACTGACCCTCCTCACACTGACCCTCCTCCTCACACTGACCCTCCTCACACTGCCCCTCCTCACACTGACCCTCCTCACACTGACCCTCCTCCTCACACTGACCCTCCTCACACTGACCCTCCTCACACTGACCCTCCTCACACTGACCCTCCTCACACTGACCCTCCCCACACTGACCCTCCTCACACTGACCCTCCCCACACTGACCCTCCTCACACTGACCCTCCTCCTCACACTGACCCTCCTCACACTGACCCTCCTCACACTGACCCTCCTCCTCACACTGACCCTCCTCACACTGACCCTCCTCACACTGACCCTCCTCACACTGACCCTCCTCACACTGACCCTCCCCACACTGACCCTCCTCACACTGACCCTCCTCACACTGACCCTCCTCGCACTGACCCTCCTCGCACTGACCCTCCTCGCACTGACCCTCCCCACACTGACCCTCCCCACACTGCCCCTCCCCACACTGCCCCTCCCCACACTGACCCTCCTCCTCACACTGACCCTCCCCACACTGCCCCTCCTCACACTGACCCTCCTCACACTGACCCTCCCCACACTGACCCTCCCCACACTGCCCCTCCCCACACTGACCCTCCCCACACTGACCCTCCTCACACTGACCCTCCTCACACTGACCCTCCTCACACTGACCCTCCTCACACTGACCCTCCTCGCACTGACCCTCCTCACACTGACCCTCCTCACACTGACACTCCTCCTCACACTGACCCTCCTCACACTGACCCTCCTCACACTGCCCCTCCTCACACTGACCCTCCTCACACTGACCCTCCTCACACTGACGCTCCTCACACTGACCCTCCTCACACTGCCCCTCCTCACACTGACCCTCCTCCTCACACTAACCCTCCTCACACTGACCCTCCTCACACTGCCCCTCCTCACACTGACCCTCCCCACACTGACCCTCCTCACACTGACCCTCCTCACACTGCCCCTCCTCACACTGACCCTCCTCACACTGACCCTCCTCACACTGCCCCTCCTCACACTGACCCTCCTCACACTGACCCTCCCCGCACTGACCCTCCCCACACTGACCCTCCTCACACTGACCCTCCTCACACTGACCCTCCTCACACTGACCATCCTCCTCACACTGACCCTCCTCACACTGACCCTCCTCACACTGACCCTCCTCCTCACACTGACCCTCCTCACACTGACCCTCCTCACACTGCACCTCCCCGCACTGACCCTCCTCACACTGACCCTCCTCACACTGACCCTCCTCACACTGACCCTCCTCACACTGACCCTCCTCACACTGACCCTCCTCACACTGACCCTCCTCATACTGACCCTCCTCACACTGAGCCAACTCACACTGCCCCTCCTCACACTGCCCCTCCTCACACTGACCCTCCTCCCACTGACCCTCCTCACACTGACCCTCCTCACACTGACCCTCCTCACACTGACACTCCTCACACTGACCCTCCTCACACTGACCCTCCTCACACTGACCCTCCTCACACTGACCATCCTCACACTGACCCTCCTCACACTGAGCCAACTCACACTGCCCCTCCTCACACTGCCCCTCCTCACACTGACCCTCCTCCCACTGACCCTCCTCACACTGACCCTCCCCACACTGACCCTCCTCACACTGACCCTCCTCACACTGACCCTCCTCACACTGACCCTCCTCACACTGACCCGCCCCACGCTGACCCTCCTCCTCACACTGACCCTCCTCACACTGACCCTCCTCACACTGACCCTCCTCCTCACACTGCCCCTCCTCACACTGACCCTCCTCCTCACACTGACCCTCCTCCTCACACTGACCCTCCTCACACTGACCCTCCTCCTCACACTGACCCTCCTCACACTGCCCCTCCTCACACTGCCCCTCCTCACACTGACCCTCCTCCTCACACTGACCCTCCTCACACTGACCCTCCTCACACTGACCCTCCTCACACTGACCCTCCTCACACTGACCCTCCTCACACTGACCCTCCCCACACTGACCCTCCTCACACTGACCCTCCCCACACTGACCCTCCTCACACTGACCCTCCTCCTCACACTGACCCTCCTCACACTGACCCTCCTCACACTGACCCTCCTCCTCACACTGACCCTCCTCACACTGACCCTCCTCACACTGACCCTCCTCACACTGACCCTCCTCACACTGACCCTCCCCACACTGACCCTCCTCACACTGACCCTCCTCACACTGACCCTCCTCGCACTGACCCTCCTCGCACTGACCCTCCTCGCACTGACCCTCCCCACACTGACCCTCCCCACACTGCCCCTCCCCACACTGCCCCTCCCCACACTGACCCTCCTCCTCACACTGACCCTCCCCACACTGCCCCTCCTCACACTGACCCTCCTCACACTGACCCTCCCCACACTGACCCTCCCCACACTGCCCCTCCCCACACTGACCCTCCCCACACTGACCCTCCTCACACTGACCCTCCTCACACTGACCCTCCTCACACTGACCCTCCTCGCACTGACCCTCCTCACACTGACCCTCCTCACACTGACACTCCTCCTCACACTGACCCTCCTCACACTGACCCTCCTCACACTGCCCCTCCTCACACTGACCCTCCTCACACTGGCCCTCCTCACACTGACGCTCCTCACACTGACCCTCCTCACACTGCCCCTCCTCACACTGACCCTCCTCCTCACACTAACCCTCCTCACACTGACCCTCCTCACACTGCCCCTCCTCACACTGACCCTCCCCACACTGACCCTCCTCACACTGACCCTCCTCACACTGCCCCTCCTCACACTGACCCTCCTCACACTGACCCTCCTCACACTGCCCCTCCTCACACTGACCCTCCTCACACTGACCCTCCCCGCACTGACCCTCCCCACACTGACCCTCCTCACACTGACCCTCCTCACACTGACCCTCCTCACACTGACCATCCTCCTCACACTGACCCTCCTCACACTGACCCTCCTCACACTGACCCTCCTCCTCACACTGACCCTCCTCACACTGACCCTCCTCACACTGACCCTCCTCACACTGCACCTCCCCGCACTGACCCTCCTCACACTGACCCTCCTCACACTGACCCTCCTCACACTGACCCTCCTCACACTGACCCTCCTCACACTGATCCTCCTCACACTGACCCTCCCCACACTGACCCTCCTCACACTGGCCCTCCTCCTCACACTGACCCTCCTCACACTGACCCTCCTCACACTGACCCTCCTCACACAGCCCCTCCTCACACTGACCCTCCTCACACTGACCCTCCTCACACTGACCCTCCCCACACTGACCCTCCTCACACTGACACTCCTCCTCACACTGACCCTCCTCACACTGCCCCTCCTCACACTGACGCTCCTCACACTGACCCTCCTCACACTGACCCTCCTCACACTGCCCCTCCTCCTCACACTGACCCTCCTCCTCACACTGACCCTGCTCACACTGGCCCTCCTCACACTGACCCTCCTCCCCACACTGACCCTCCTCACACTGACCCTCCTCACACTGCACCTCCCCGCACTGACCCTCCTCACACTGACCCTCCTCACACTGACCCTCCTCACACTGACACTCCTCACACTGACCCTCCTCACACTGACCCTCCTCACACTGACCCTCCTCACACTGACCATCCTCACACTGACCCTCCTCACACTGAGCCAACTCACACTGCCCCTCCTCACACTGCCCCTCCTCACACTGACCCTCCTCCCACTGACCCTCCTCACACTGACCCTCCCCACACTGACCCTCCTCACACTGACCCTCCTCACACTGACCCTCCTCACACTGACCCTCCTCACACTGACCCGCCCCACGCTGACCCTCCTCCTCACACTGACCCTCCTCACACTGACCCTCCTCACACTGACCCTCCTCCTCACACTGCCCCTCCTCACACTGACCCTCCTCCTCACACTGACCCTCCTCCTCACACTGACCCTCCTCACACTGACCCTCCTCCTCACACTGACCCTCCTCACACTGCCCGTCCTCACACTGACCCTCCTCACACTGACCCTCCTCCTCACACTGACCCTCCTCACACTGACCCTCCTCACACTGACCCTCCTCACACTGACCCTCCTCACACTGACCCTCCTCACACTGACCCTCCCCACACTGACCCTCCTCACACTGACCCTCCCCACACTGACCCTCCTCACACTGACCCTCCTCCTCACACTGACCCTCCTCACACTGACCCTCCTCACACTGACCCTCCTCCTCACACTGACCCTCCTCACACTGACCCTCCTCACACTGACCCTCCTCACACTGACCCTCCTCACACTGACCCTCCCCACACTGACCCTCCTCACACTGACCCTCCTCACACTGACCCTCCTCGCACTGACCCTCCTCGCACTGACCCTCCTCGCACTGACCCTCCCCACACTGACCCTCCCCACACTGCCCCTCCCCACACTGCCCCTCCCCACACTGACCCTCCTCCTCACACTGACCCTCCCCACACTGCCCCTCCTCACACTGACCCTCCTCACACTGACCCTCCCCACACTGACCCTCCCCACACTGCCCCTCCCCACACTGACCCTCCCCACACTGACCCTCCTCACACTGACCCTCCTCACACTGACCCTCCTCACACTGACCCTCCTCACACTGACCCTCCTCGCACTGACCCTCCTCACACTGACCCTCCTCACACTGACACTCCTCCTCACACTGACCCTCCTCACACTGACCCTCCTCACACTGCCCCTCCTCACACTGACCCTCCTCACACTGACCCTCCTCACACTGACGCTCCTCACACTGACCCTCCTCACACTGCCCCTCCTCACACTGACCCTCCTCCTCACACTAACCCTCCTCACACTGACCCTCCTCACACTGCCCCTCCTCACACTGACCCTCCCCACACTGACCCTCCTAACACTGACCCTCCTCACACTGCCCCTCCTCACACTGACCCTCCTCACACTGACCCTCCTCACACTGCCCCTCCTCACACTGACCCTCCTCACACTGACCCTCCCCGCACTGACCCTCCCCACACTGACCCTCCTCACACTGACCCTCCTCACACTGACCCTCCTCACACTGACCATCCTCCTCACACTGACCCTCCTCACACTGACCCTCCTCACACTGACCCTCCTCCTCACACTGACCCTCCTCACACTGACCCTCCTCACACTGACCCTCCTCACACTGCACCTCCCCGCACTGACCCTCCTCACACTGACCCTCCTCACACTGACCCTCCTCACACTGACCCTCCTCACACTGACCCTCCTCACACTGACCCTCCTCACACTGACCCTCCTCATACTGACCCTCCTCACACTGAGCCAACTCACACTGCCCCTCCTCACACTGCCCCTCCTCACACTGACCCTCCTCCCACTGACCCTCCTCACACTGACCCTCCTCACACTGACCCTCCCCACACTGACCCTCCTCACACTGACCCTCCTCACACTGACCCTCCTCACACTGACCCTCCTCACACTGACCCTCCCCACGCTGACCCTCCTCCTCACACTGACCCTCCTCACACTGCCTCTCCTCACACTGACCCTCCTCACACTGACCCTCCTCACACTGACCCTCCTCCTCACACTGCCCCTCCTCACACTGACCCTCCTCCTCACACTGACCCTCCTCCTCACACTGACCCTCCTCACACTGACCCTCCTCCTCACACTGACCCTCCTCACACTGCCCCTCCTCACACTGACCCTCCTCACACTGACCCTCCTCCTCACACTGCCCCTCCTCACACTGACCCTCCTCCTCACACTGCCCCTCCTCACACTGACCCTCCTCACACTGACCCTCCTCCTCACACTGACCCTCCTCACACTGACCCTCCTCACACTGACCCTCCTCACACTGCCCCTCCTCACACTGACCCTCCTCACACTGACCCTCCTCCTCACACTGCCCCTCCTCACACTGACCCTCCTCCTCACACTGCCCCTCCTCACACTGACCCTCCTCACACTGACCCTCCTCCACACACTGACCCTCCTCACACTGACCCTCCCCACACTGACCCTCCTCACACTGACCCTCCTCCTCACACTGACCCTCCTCACACTGACCCTCCTCACACTGACCCTCCTCCTCACACTGACCCTCCTCACACTGACCCTCCTCACACTGACCCTCCTCACACTGACCCTCCTCACACTGACCCTCCTCACACTGACCCTCCCCACACTGACCCTCCCCACACTGACCCTCCTCACACTGACCCTCCTCCTCACACTGACCCTCCTCACACTGACCCTCCTCACACTGACCCTCCTCACACTGACCCTCCTCACACTGCCCCTCCTCACACTGACCCTCCTCACACTGACCCTCCTCACACTGACCCTCCTCCTCACACTGGCCCTCCTCACACTGACCCTCCTCACACTGACCCTCCTCACACTGACCCTCCTCACACTGACCCTCCTCACACTGACACTCCTCCTCACACTGACCCACCTCACACTGACCCTCCTCCTCACACTGGCCCTCCTCACACTGACCCTCCTCACACTGACCCTCCTCACACTGATCCTCCTCACACTGACCCTCCTCACACTGACCCTCCTCACACTGACCCTCCTCACACTGACCCTCCTCACACTGGCCCTCCTCACACTGACCCTCCTCCTCACACTGACCCTCCTCACACTGACCCTCCTCCTCACACTGACCCTCCTCACACTGACCCTCCTCACACTGACCATCCCCACACTGACCCTCCTCACACTGAATCTCCTCACACTGACCCTCCCCACACTGACCCTCCTCACACTGACGCTCCTCACACTGACCCTCCTCACACTGACCCTCCTCACACTGACCCTCCTCACACTGACCCTCCTCCTCACACTGACCCTCCTCACACTGACCCTCCTCACACTGACCCTCCTCACACTGACCCTCCTCACACTGACCCTCCTCCTCACACTGCCCCCCCTCACACTGACCCTCCTCCTCACACTGACCCTCCTCACACTGACCCTCCTCCTCACACTGACCCTCCCCACACTGACCATCCTCACACTGAGCCTCCTCACACTGACCCTCCTCACACTGACCCTCATCACACTCCCCCTCCTCACACTGCCCCTCCTCACACTGACCCTCCTCTCACTGACCCTCATCACACTGCCCCTCCTCACACTGCCCCTCCTCACACTGACCATCCTCACACAGACCCTCCTCACACTGACCCTCCTCACACTGACCCTCCTCACACTGACCCTCATCACACTGCCCCTCCTCAAACTGACCCTCCTCACACTGACCCTCCTCACACTGCCCCTCCTCACACTGCCCCTCCTCACACTGACCCTCCTCACACTGACCCTCCTCACACTGCCCCTCCTCACACTGACCCTCCTCACACTGCCCCTCCTCACACTGCCCCTCCTCACACTGCCCCTCCTCACACTGCCCCTCCTCACACTGACCCTCCTCACACTGCCCCTCCTCACACTGACCCTCCTCACACTGCCCCTCCTCACACTGCCCCTCCTCACACTGCCCCTCCTCACACTGCCCCTCCTCACACTGCCCCTCCTCACACTGCCCCTCCACAAACTGACCCTCCTCACACTGACCCTCCTCCTCACACTGCCCCTCCTCACACTGACCCTCCTCACACAGACCCTCCTCCTCACACTGCCCTCCTCACACTGACCCTCCTCACACTGCCCCTCCTCACACTGCCCCTCCTCACACTGACACTCCTCACACTGCCCCTCCTCACACTGACCCTCCTCACACTGACCCTCCTCCTCACACTGCCCCTCCTCACACTGACCCTCCTCCTCACACTGACCCTCCTCCTCACACTGACCCTCCTCACACTGACCCTCCTCACACTGACCCTCCTCACACTGACCCTCCTCCTCACACTGACCCTCCTCACACTGCCCCTCCTCACACTGCCCCTCCTCACACTGCCCCTCCTCACACTGCCCCTCCTCGCACTGCCCCTCCTCACACTGCCCCTCCTCACACTGACCCTCCTCACACTGCCCCTCCTCACACTGACCCTCCTCACACTGACCCTCCTCAGACTGACCCACCTCACACTGACCCTCCTCACACTGACCCTCCTCCTCAAACTGACCCTCCTCACACTGCCTCTCCTCACACTGACCCTCCTCACACTGACCCTCCTCACACTGACCCTCCTCCTCACACTGACCCACCTCACACTGACCCTCCTCACACTGACCCTCCTCCTCACACTGACCCTCCTCACAGTGACCCTCCTCCTCACACTGCCCCTCCTCACACTGACCCTCCTCCTCACACTGACCCTCCTCCTCACACTGACCCTCCTCACACTGACCCTCCTCCTCACACTGACCCTCCTCACACTGCCCCTCCTCACACTGACCCTCCTCACACTGACCCTCCTCCTCACACTGCCCCTCCTCACACTGACCCTCCTCCTCACACTGCCCCTCCCCACACTGACCCTCCTCACACTGACCCTCCTCACACAGACCCTCCTCACACTGACCCTCCTCACACTGACCCTCCTCGCACTGACCCTCCTCACACTGACCCTCCTCACACTGACCCTCCTCACACTGACCCTCCTCACACTGACCCTCCCCACACTGACCCTCCCCACACTGACCCTCCTCACACTGACCCTCCTCCTCACACTGACCCTCCTCACACTGACCCTCCTCCTCACACTGACCCTCCTCACACTGCCCCTCCTCACACTGCCCCTCCTCACACTGACCCTCCTCCTCACACTGCCCCTCCTCACTGACCCTCCTCCTCACACTGACCCTCCTCCTCACACTGACCCTCCTCACACTGACCCTCCTCCTCACACTGAGCCTCCTCACACTGACCCTCCCCACACTGACCCTCCTCCTCACACTGAGCCTCCTCACACTGACCCTCCTCACACTGACCCTCCTCACACTGACCCTCCTCCTCACACTGAGCCTCCTCACACTGACCCTCCTCACACTGACCCTCCTCACACAGACCCTCCCAACACTGATCCTCCTCACACTGCCCCTCCTCACACTGACCCTCCTCACACTGACCCTCCTCACACTGAACCTCCTCACACTGACCCTCCTCACACTGACCCTCCTCACACTGACCCTCCTCACACTGACCCTCCCCACACTGACCCTCCTCACACTGACCCTCCTCCTCACACTGACCCTCCTCACACTGACCCTCCTCACACTGACCCTCCTCCTCACACTGACACTCCTCACACTGACCCTCCTCACACTGACCCTCCTCACACTGACCCTCCTCACACTGACCCTCCTCACACTGCCCCTCCTCACACTGACCCTCCTCACACTGCCCCTCCTCCTCACACTGACCCTCCTCACACTGACCCTCCTCACACTGACCATCCCCACACTGACCCTCCTCACACTGACCCTCCTCACACTGACACTCCTCACACTGACCCTCCTCACACTGACCCTCCTCACACTGACCCTCCTCACACTGCCCCTCCTCACACTGACCCTCCTCACACTGCCCCTCCTCCTCACACTGACCCTCCTCACACTGACCCTCCTCACACTGACCATCCCCACACTGACCCTCCTCACACTGACACTCCTCACACTGACCCTCCCCACACTGACCCTCCCCACACTGACCCTCCTCACACTGACGCTCCTCACACTGACACTCCTCCTCACACTGACCCTCCTCACACTGACCCTCCCCACACTGACCCTCCTCACACTGATGCTCCTCACACTGACCCTCCTCACACTGACCCTCCTCACACTGACCCTCCTCACACTGACCCTCCTCACACTGACCCTCCTCCTCACACTGACCCTCCTCACACTGACCCTCCTCCTCACACTGACCCTCCTCACACTGACCCTCCTCCTCACACTGACCCTCCTCACACTGACCCTCCCCACACTGACCCTCCTCACACTGACCCTCCTCACACAGACCCTCCTCACACTGACCCTCCTCACACTGACCCTCCTCCTCACACTGACCCTCCTCACACTGACCCTCCTCACACTGACCATCCTCACACTGACCCTCCTCACACTGACCCTCCTCACACTGACCCACCTCACATTGACCCTCCTCACACTGACCCTCCTCACACTGACCCTCCCCACACTGACCCTCCCCACACTGCCCCTCCTCACACTGACCCTCCTCCTCACACTGACCCTCCTCACACTGACCCTCCCCACAATCCCCCTCCTCACACTGACCCTCCTCATCACACTGCCCCTCCTCACACTGCCCCTCCTCACACTGACCCTCCTCACACTGACCCTCCTCACACTGCCCCTCCTCACACTGACCCTCCTCACACTGACTGTCCTCACACTGACCCTCCTCACACTGACCCTCCTCACACTGCCCCTCCTCACACTGACCCTCCTCACACTGACCCTCTTCACACTGACCCTCCTCACACTGCCCCTCCTCACACTGACCCTCCTGACACTGCCCCTCCTCACACTGACCCTCCTCACACTGCCCCTCCTCACACTGACCCTCCTCACACTGACCCTCCTCACACTGACCCTCCTCGCACTGACCCTCCTCCTCACACAGACCCTACCCACACTGACCCTCCTCACACTGACCCTCCTCACACTGACCCTCCTCACACTGACCCTCCTCACACTGACCCTCCTCACACTGACCCTCCTCACACAGACCCTCCTCACACTGACCCTCCTCACACTGACCCTCCTCGCACTGACCCTCCTCACACTGACCCTCCTCACACTGACCCTCCTCACACTGACCCTCCTCACACTGACCCTCCCCACACTGACCCTCCCCACACTGACCCTCCTCCTCACACTGACCCTCCTCACACTGACCCTCCTCACACTGACCCTCCTCACACTGACCCTCCTCACACTGACCCTCATCACACTGACCCTCCTCACACTGACCCTCCTCACACTGACCCTCCTCACACTGACCCTCATCACACTGACCCTCCTCACACTGACCCTCCTCACACTGACCCTCCTCTGACCCTCCTCACACTGACCCTCCTCCTCACACTGACCCTCCTCACACTGACCCTCCTCACACTGACCCTCCTCACACTGCCCCTCCTCACACTGACCCTCCTCACACTGCCCCTCCTCACACAGCCCCTCCTCACACTGACCCTCCTCACACTGACCCTCCTCACACTGACACTCCTCACACTGACACTCCTCACACAGCCCCTCCTCACACTGACCCTCCTCACACTGCCCCTCCTCACACTGACCCTCCTCACACTGACCATCCTCCTCACACTGACCCTCCTCACACTGACCCTCCTCACACTGACCCTCCTCACACTGACCCTCCTCCTCACACTGACCCTCCTAACACAGACCCTCCTCACACTGACCCTCCTCACACTGACCCTCCTCACACTGACCCTCCTCACACTGACCATCCTCCTCACACTGACCCTCCTCACACTGACCCTCCTCACACTGACCCTCCTCCTCACACTGACCCTCCTAACACAGACCCTCCTAACACAGACTCTCCTCACACTGACCCTCCTCACACTGACCCTCCTCACACTGCCCCTCCTCACACTGACCCTCCTCACACTGACCCTCCTCACACTGACCCTCCTCACACAGACCCTCCTCACACTGACCCTCCCCACACTGACCCTCCTCACACTGACCCTCCTCACACTGACCCTCCTCACACTGACCCTCCTCACACTGACCCTCCTCACACAGACCCTCCTCACACTGACCCTCCCCACACTGACCCTCCTCACACTGACCCTCCTCACACTGACCCTCCTCACACAGACCCTCCTCACACTGACCCTCCTCACACTGACCCTCCTCCTCACACTGACCCTCCTCCTCACACTGACTCTCCTCACACTGACCCTCCTCACACTGACCCTCCTCACACTGACCCTCCCCACACTGACTCTCCTCACACTGACCCTCCTCACACAGACCCTCCCCACACTGACCCTCCTCACACTGACCCTCCTCACACTGACCCTCCTCACACTGACGCTCCTCACACTGACCCTCCTCACACTGACCCTCCTCCTCACACTGACCCTCCTCCTCACACTGACTCTCCTCACACTGACCCTCCTCACACTGACCCTCCTCACACTGACCCTCCCCACACTGACTCTCCTCACACTGACCCTCCTCACACAGACCCTCCCCACACTGACCCTCCTCACACTGACCCTCATCACACTGCCCCTCCTCACACTGCCCCTCCTCACACTGACCCTCATCCTCACACTGACCCTCCTCACACTGACCCTCCTCACACTGACCCTCCTCCTTACACTGACCCTCTTCCTCACACTGACCCTCCTCACACTGACCCTCCTCACACTGACCCTCCTCACACTGACCCTCCTCCTCACACTGACCCTCCTCACACTGACCCTCCTCACACTGACCCTCCTCCCACTGACCCTCCTCACACTGACCCTCCTCACACTGACCCTCTTCCTCACACTGACCCTCCTCACACTGACCCTCCTCACACTGACCCTCCTCACACTGACCCTCCTCCTCACACTGACCCTCCTCACACTGACCCTCCTCACACTGACCCTCCTCACACTGGCCCTCCTCCTCGCACTGACCCTCCTCACACTGGCCCTCGTCACACTGACCCTCCTCACACTGACCCTCCTCCTCACACTGACCCTCCTCACACTGACCCTCCTCACACTGACCCTCCTCACACTGGCCCTCCTGCTCACACTGACCCTCCTCACACTGGCCCTCGTCACACTGACCCTCCTCCTCACACTGACCCTCCTCACACTGACCCTCCTCACACTGACCCTCCTCACACTGGCCCTCCTCCTCACACTGACCCTCCTCACACTGGCCCTCGTCACACTGACACTCCTCCTCACACTGACCCTCCTCACACTGACCCTCCTCACACTGACCCTCCTCACACTGACCCTCCTCACACTGACCCTCCTCAAACTGACACTCCTCACACTGACCCTCCTCACACTGACCCTCCTCCTCACACTGACCCTCCTCCTCACACTGACCCTCCTCACACTGACCCTCCTCACACTGACCCTCCTCCTCACACTGAACCTCCTCACACTGACCCTCCTCACACTGCCCCTCCTCACACTGACCCTCCTCCTCACACTGACCCTCCTCACACTGACCCTCCTCACACTGACCCTCCTCACACTGGCCCTCCTCACACTGGCCCTCCTCACACTGACCCTCCTCACACTGCCTCTCCTCACACTGACCCTCCTCCTCACACTGACCCTCCTCACACAGACCCTCCTCACACTGACCCTCCTCACACTGACCCTCCTCACACTGACCCTCATCACACTGCCCCTCCTCAAACTGACCCTCCTCACACTGCCCCTCCTCACACTGCCCCTCCTCACACTGACCCTCCTCACACTGACCCTCCTCACACTGCCCCTCCTCACACTGCCCCTCCTCACACTGACCCTCCTCACACTGCCCCTCCCCACACTGCCCCTCCTCACACTGACCCTCCTCACACTGCCCCTCCTCACACTGCCCCTCCTCACACTGACCCTCCTCACACTGACCCTCCTCACACTGCCCCTCCTCACACTGACCCTCCTCACACTGAACCTCCTCACACTGACCATCCTCACACTGCCCCTCCTCACACTGACCCTCCTCACACTGCCCCTCCTCACACTGACCCTCCTCACACTGCCCCTCCTCACACTGACCCTCCTCGCACTGACCCTCCTCACACTGACCCTCCTCACACTGCCCCTCCTCACACTGCCCCTCCTCACACTGACCCTCCTCACACTGCCCCTCCTCACACTGACCCTCCTCGCACTGACCCTCCTCCTCACACTGACCCTCCTCACACTGACCATCCTCACACTGACCCTCCTCACACTGACCCTCCTCGCACTGACCCTCCTCCTCACACTGACCCTCCTCACACTGACCCTCCTAACACTGACCCTCCTCACACTGACCCTCCTCGCACTGACCCTCCTCGCACTGACCCTCCTCGCACTGACCCTCCTCACACTGAGCCTCCTCACACTGACCCTCCTCCTCACACTGACCCTCCTCACACTGACCCTCCTCACACTGACCCTCCTCACACTGCCCCTCCTCACACTGACCCTCTTCACACTGACCCTCCTCACACTGCCCCTCCTCGCACTGACCCTCCTCGCACTGACCCTCCTCACACTGACCCTCCTCACACTGACCCTCCTCACACTGACCCTCCTCACACTGACCCTCCTCACACTGCCCCTCCTCACACTGACCCTCCTCGCACTGACCCTCCTCGCACTGACCCTCCTCACACTGACCCTCCTCACACTGACCCTCCTCCTCACACTGACCCTCCTCACACTGACCCTCCTCACACTGACCCTCCTCCTCACACTGACCCTCCTCGCACTGACCCTCCTCACACTGACCCTCCTCACACTGACCCTCCTCACACTGACGCTCCTCACACTGACCCTCCTCACACTGCCCCTCCTCACACTGACCCTCCTCACACTGACCCTCCTCACACTGACCCTTATCACACTGACCCTCCTCCTCACACAGACCCTCCCCACACTGACCCTCCTCACACTGACGCTCCTCACACTGCCCCTCCTCACACAGCCCCTCCTCACACTGACCCTCCTCACACTGCCCCTCCTCACACTGACCCTCCTCACACTGACCCTCCTAACACAGACCCTCCTCACACTGACCCTCCTCACACTGACCCTCCTCACACTGACCCTCCTCACACTGACCCTCCTCACACTGTCCCTCCTCATACTGACCCTCCTCACACTGTCCCTCCTCACACTGTCCCTCCTCACACTGACCCTCCTCACACTGACCCTCCTCACACTGACCCTCCTCCTCACACTGACCCTCCTCACACTGTCCCTCCTCATACTGACCCTCCTCACACTGTCCCTCCTCACACTGTCCCTCCTCACACTGACCCTCCTCACACTGTCCCTCCTCATACTGACCCTCTCCTCACACTGACCCTCCTCACACTGTCCCTCCTCATACTGACCCTCCTCACACTGACCCTCCTCACACTGACCCTCCTCCTCACACTGACCCTCCTCACACTGACGCTCCTCACACTGACCCTCCTCACACTGACCCTCCTCACACTGGCCCTCCTCCTCGCACTGACCCTCCTCACACTGGCCCTCGTCACACTGACCCTCCTCACACTGACCCTCCTCCTCACACTGACCCTCCTCACACTGACCCTCCTCACACTGACCCTCCTCACACTGGCCCTCCTGCTCACACTGACCCTCCTCACACTGGCCCTCGTCACACTGACCCTCCTCCTCACACTGACCCTCCTCACACTGACCCTCCTCACACTGACCCTCCTCACACTGGCCCTCCTCCTCACACTGACCCTCCTCACACTGGCCCTCGTCACACTGACACTCCTCCTCACACTGACCCTCCTCACACTGACCCTCCTCACACTGACCCTCCTCACACTGACCCTCCTCACACTGACCCTCCTCAAACTGACACTCCTCACACTGACCCTCCTCACACTGACCCTCCTCCTCACACTGACCCTCCTCCTCACACTGACCCTCCTCACACTGACCCTCCTCACACTGACCCTCCTCCTCACACTGAACCTCCTCACACTGACCCTCCTCACACTGCCCCTCCTCACACTGACCCTCCTCCTCACACTGACCCTCCTCACACTGACCCTCCTCACACTGACCCTCCTCACACTGGCCCTCCTCACACTGGCCCTCCTCACACTGACCCTCCTCACACTGCCTCTCCTCACACTGACCCTCCTCCTCACACTGACCCTCCTCACACAGACCCTCCTCACACTGACCCTCCTCACACTGACCCTCCTCACACTGACCCTCATCACACTGCCCCTCCTCAAACTGACCCTCCTCACACTGCCCCTCCTCACACTGCCCCTCCTCACACTGACCCTCCTCACACTGACCCTCCTCACACTGCCCCTCCTCACACTGCCCCTCCTCACACTGACCCTCCTCACACTGCCCCTCCTCACACTGCCCCTCCTCACACTGACCCTCCTCACACTGACCCTCCTCACACTGCCCCTCCTCACACTGCCCCTCCTCACACTGACCCTCCTCACACTGACCCTCCTCACACTGCCCCTCCTCACACTGACCCTCCTCACACTGAATCTCCTCACACTGACCATCCTCACTCTGCCCCTCCTCACACTGACCCTCCTCACACTGCCCCTCCTCACACTGACCCTCCTCACACTGCCCCTCCTCACACTGACCCTCCTCGCACTGACCCTCCTCACACTGACCCTCCTCACACTGACCCTCCTCACACTGCCCCTCCTCACACTGCCCCTCCTCACACTGACCCTCCTCACACTGCCCCTCCTCACACTGACCCTCCTCGCACTGACCCTCCTCCTCACACTGACCCTCCTCACACTGACCATCCTCACACTGACCCTCCTCACACTGACCCTCCTCGCACTGACCCTCCTCCTCACACTGACCCTCCTCACACTGACCCTCCTAACACTGACCCTCCTCACACTGACCCTCCTCGCACTGACCCTCCTCGCACTGACCCTCCTCGCACTGACCCTCCTCACACTGAGCCTCCTCACACTGACCCTCCTCCTCACACTGACCCTCCTCACACTGACCCTCCTCACACTGCCCCTCCTCACACTGACCCTCTTCACACTGACCCTCCTCACACTGCCCCTCCTCGCACTGACCCTCCTCGCACTGACCCTCCTCACACTGACCCTCCTCACACTGACCCTCCTCACACTGACCCTCCTCACACTGCCCCTCCTCACACTGACCCTCCTCGCACTGACCCTCCTCGCACTGACCCTCCTCACACTGACCCTCCTCACACTGACCCTCCTCCTCACACTGACCCTCCTCACACTGACCCTCCTCACACTGACCCTCCTCCTCACACTGACCCTCCTCGCACTGACCCTCCTCACACTGACCCTCCTCACACTGACCCTCCTCACACTGACGCTCCTCACACTGACCCTCCTCACACTGCCCCTCCTCACACTGACCCTCCTCACACTGACCCTCCTCACACTGACCCTTATCACACTGACCCTCCTCCTCACACAGACCCTCCCCACACTGACCCTCCTCACACTGACGCTCCTCACACTGCCCCTCCTCACACAGCCCCTCCTCACACTGACCCTCCTCACACTGCCCCTCCTCACACTGACCCTCCTCACACTGACCCTCCTAACACAGACCCTCCTCACACTGACCCTCCTCACACTGACCCTCCTCACACTGACCCTCCTCACACTGACCCTCCTCACACTGTCCCTCCTCATACTGACCCTCCTCACACTGTCCCTCCTCACACTGTCCCTCCTCACACTGACCCTCCTCACACTGACCCTCCTCACACTGACCCTCCTCCTCACACTGACCCTCCTCACACTGTCCCTCCTCATACTGACCCTCCTCACACTGTCCCTCCTCACACTGTCCCTCCTCACACTGACCCTCCTCACACTGTCCCTCCTCATACTGACCCTCTCCTCACACTGACCCTCCTCACACTGTCCCTCCTCATACTGACCCTCCTCACACTGACCCTCCTCACACTGACCCTCCTCCTCACACTGACCCTCCTCACACTGACGCTCCTCACACTGACCCTCCTCACACTGACCCTCCTCCTCACACTGACCCTCCTCACACTGACCCTCATCACACTGCCCCTCCTCACACTGCCCCTCCTCACACTGACCCTCATCCTCACACTGACCCTCCTCACACTGACCCTCCTCACACTGATCTTCCTCACATTGACCCTCCTCCTCACACTGACCCTCCTCCTCACACTGACCCTCCTCACACTGACCCTCCTCACGCTGACCCTCCTCACACTGACCCTCCTCACACTGACCCTCCTCACACTGACCCTCCTCACACTGACCCTCCTCACACTGGCCCTCCTCCTCGCACTGACCCTCCTCACACTGGCCCTCGTCACACTGACCCTCCTCACACTGACCCTCCTCCTCACACTGACCCTCCTCACACTGACCCTCCTCACACTGACCCTCCTCACACTGGCCCTCCTCCTCACACTGACCCTCCTCACACTGGCCCTCGTCACACTGACACTCCTCCTCACACTGACCCTCCTCACACTGACCCTCCTCACACTGACCCTCCTCACACTGACCCTCCTCACACTGACCCTCCTCACACTGACACTCCTCACACTGACCCTCCTCACACTGACCCTCCTCCTCACACTGACCCTCCTCCTCACACTGACCCTCCTCACACTGACCCTCCTCACACTGACCCTCCTCCTCACACTGAACCTCCTCACACTGACCCTCCTCACACTGCCCCTCCTCACACTGAAACTCCTCACACTGACCCTCCTCACACTACCCTCCTCACACTGACCCTCCTCCTCACACTGACCCTCCTCACACTGACCCTCCTCCTCACAGTGGCCCTCCTCACACTGACCCTCCTCCTCACACTGACCCTCCTCACACTGACCCTCCTCACACTGGCCCTCCTCACACTGGCCCTCCTCGCACTTTCACCGGCCCCCTCCTAATTCAGACCCCAGCCCCCTCCTCATTCTGCCCCCGGCCCCCTCCTCAATCAGACCCCGACCCCCTCCTCACTCAGACCCCGGCCCCCTCCTCACTCAGCCTCCGGCCCCCTTCTCACTCAGACCCCGGCTCCCTCCTCACTCAGACCGCGGCCCCCTCCTCACTCAGACCCCGGCCTCCTCCTCACTCAGACCCCAGCCCCCTCCTCACTCAGACACCGGCCCCCTCCTCACTCAGACACCGGCCCCCTCCTCACTGAGACCCCGGCTCCCTCCTCACTCAGACCCCAGCCCCCTCCTCACTCAGACCCCAGCCCCCTCCTCACTCAGACCCCAGCCCCCTCCTCACTCAGACACCGGCCCCCTCCTCACTCAGACACCGGCCCCCTCCTCACTCAGACACCGGCCCCCTCCTCACTCAGACACCGGCCCTCTCCTCACTCAGACACCGGCCCCCTCCTCACTCAGACACCGGCCCCCTCCTCACTCAGACACCGGCCCCCTCCTCACTGAGACCCCGGCTCCCTCCTCACTGAGACACCAGCCCCCTCCTCACTCAGACACCGGGCCCTCCTCACTCAGCCCCCGGCCTCCTCCTCACTCAGACCCCGGCCCCCTCCTCACTCAGACCCCGGTCCCCTCCTCACTCAGACACCGGCCCCCTCCTCACTCAGACCCCGGCCCCCTCCTCACTCAGACCCCGGTCCCCTCCTCACTGCGACCACGGCCCCCTCCTCACTCAGACACCGGCCCCCTCCTCACTCAGACACCGGCCCCCTCCTCACTCAGACCCCGGCCCCCTCCTCACTCAGACCCCGGCCCCCTCCTCACTCAGACCCCGGCCCCCTCCTCACTCAGACACCAGCCCCATCCTCACTCAGACCCCGGCCCCCTCCTCACTCAGACCCCGGCCCCCTCCTCCCTCAGCCCCCGGCCTCCTCCTCACTCAGCCCCCGGCCCCCTCCTCACTCAGCCCCCGGCCCCTCCTCACTCAGAGCCCGGCCCCCTCCTCACTCAGACACCAGCCCCTCCTCACTCAGACCGCGGCCCCCTCCTCACTCAGCCCCCGGCCCCCTCCTCACTCAGCCCCCGGCCCCTCCTCACTCAGAGCCCGGCCCCCTCCTCACTCAGACACCAGCCCCATCCTCACTCAGACCCCGGCTCCCTCCTCCCTCAGCCCCCGGCCTCCTCCTCACTCAGCCCCCGGCCCCCTCCTCACTCAGCCCCCGGCCCCCTCCTCATTCACTCAGCCCCCGGCCCCTCCTCACTCAGAGCCCGGCCCCCTCCTCACTCAGACACCAGCCCCATCCTCACTCAGACCCCGGCTCCCTCCTCCCTCAGCCCCCGGCCTCCTCCTCACTCAGCCCCCGGCCCCCTCCTCACTCAGCCCCCGGCCCCCTCCTCATTCACTCAGCCCCCAGCCCCCTCCTCACTCAGACACCGGGCCCCTCCTCACTCGGACACCGGGCCCTCCTCACTCAGCCCCCGGCCCCCTCCTCACTCAGACCGCGGCCCCCTCCTCACTCAGCCCCCGGCCCCCTCCTCACTCAGACACCGGGCCCCTCCTCACTTGGACACCGGGCCCTCCTCACTCAGCACCCGGCCCCCTCCTCACTCAGACACCGGCCCCATCCTCACTCAGACCGCGGCCCCCTCCTCACTCAGCCCCCGGCCCCCTCCTCACTCAGACACCGGCCCCCTCCTCACTCAGACACCGGGCCCTCCTCACTCAGCACCCGGCCCCCTCCTCACTCAGACACCGGCCCCATCCTCACTCAGACCGCGGCCCCCTCCTCACTCAGCCCCCGGCCCCCTCCTCACTCAGCCCCCGGCCCCCTCCTCACTCAGACACCGGCCCCCTCCTCACTCAGACACCGGGCCCCCCTCACTCAGTTAGTGGCACCAGTCTTGAATCTGATCTTGTCACTCTCCTGCTCTTCATCTCTCCCATCTCCTGTCTCCACTCACTCTCCTCCTCACCGACAGTTACATATATTGAAGGCCTTTTTCCATCTCCATTCCTGACGACTACCAGATTACATAAGAACATAAGAACTAGGAGCAGGAGTCGGCCATCTGGCCCCTCGAGCCTGCTCCACCATTCAATGAGATCATGGCTGATCTTTGTGGACTCAGCTCCACTTTCCGGCCCGAACACCATAACCCTTAATCCCTTTATTCTTCAAAAAACTATCTATCTTTATCTTAAAAACATTTAATGAAGGAGCCTCTACTGCTTCACTGGGCAAGGAATTCCATAGATTCACAACCCTTTGGGTGAAGAAGTTCCTCCTAAACTCAGTCCTAAATCTACTTCCCCTTATTTTGAGGCTATGCCCCCTAGTTCTGCTTTCACCCACCAGTGGAAACAACCTGCCCGCATCTATCCTATCTATTCCCTTCATAATTTTATATGTTTCTATAAGATCCCCCTCATCCTTCTTAATTCCAACGAGTACAGTCCCAGTCTACTCAACCTCTCCTCGTAATCCAAGCCCTTCAGCTCTGGGATTAACCTAGTGAATCTCTTCTGCACACCCTCCAGTGCCAGTACGTCCTTTCTCAGGTAAGGAGACCAAAACTGAACACAATACTCCAGGTGTGGCCTCACTAACACCTTATACAATTGCAGCATAACCTCCCTAGTCTGAAACTCCATCCCTCTAGCAATGAAGGACAAAACTCCATTTGCCGTCTTAATCACCTGTTGCACCTGCACACCAACTTTTTGCGACTCATGCACTAGCACACCCAGGTCTCTCTGCACAACAGCATGTTTTAATATTTCATCATTTAAATAATAATCCCTTTTGCTAATATTCCTACCAAAATGGATACCTTCACATTTGTCAACATTATATTCCATCTGCCAGACCATAGCCCATTCACTTAGCCTATCCAAATCCCTCTGCAGACTTCCGGTATCCTCTGCACTTTTTGCTTTACCACTCATCTTAGTGTCGTCTGCAAACTTGGACACATTGCCCTTGGTCCCCAACTCCAAATCATCTATGTAAATTGTGAACAGTTGTGGGCCCAACACTGATCCCTGAGGGACACCACGAGCTACTGATTGCCAACCAGAGAAACACCCATTAATCCCCACTCTTTACTTTCTATTAATTAACCAATCCTCTATCCACGCTACTACTTTCCCCTTAATGCCATGCATCTTTATCTTATGCAGCAACCTTTTGTGTGGCACCTTCTCAAAGGCTTTCTGGAAATCCAGATATACCACATCCATTGGCTCCCCGTTATCTACCGCACTGGTAATGTCCTCAAAAAATTCCACTAAATTAGTTTGGCACGACCTGCCCTTTATGAACCCATGCTGCGTCTGCCCAATGGGACAATTTCTATCCAGATGCCTTGCTATTTCTTCCTTGATGATAGATTCCAGCATCTTCCCTACTACCGAAGTTAAGCTCACTGGCCTAAAATTACCCGCTTTCTGCCTACCTCCTTTTTTAAACAGTAGTGTCATGTTTGCTAATTTCCAATCCGCCGGGACCACCCCAGAGTCTAGTGAATTTTGGTAAATTATCACTAGTGCATTTGCAATTTCCCTAGCCATCCCTTTTAGCACTCTGGGACGCATTCCATCAGGTCCAGGAGACTTGTCTACCTCTAGCCCCATTAGCTTGTCCATCACTACCTCCTTGGTGATAACAATCCTCTCAAGGTTCTCACCTGTCATAGCCTCATTTCCATCAGTCACTGGCATGTTATTTGTGTCTTCCACTGTGAAGATCGACCCAAAAACCTGTTCGTTGCTCAGCCATTTCCCCATCTCCCATTATTAAATCTCCCTTCTCATCCTCTAAAGGACCAATATTTATCTTCGCCACTCTTTTTTGTTTTATACATTCGTAGAAACCTTTACTATCTGTTTAAATATTCCGAGCAAGTTTACTTTCATAAACTATCTTCCTCTTCTTTAAAGCTTTTTTAGTAGCTTTCTGTTGCCCTCTAAAGATTTCCCAGTCCTCTAGTCTCCCACTAATCTTTGCCACTTCCTGCATTGGTTCCCATCCCCCTGCCACATTAGTTTAAACCCTCCCCAACACCTCTGGCAAACTCCCCCCCCCCAGGCCATTGGTTTCAGTCCTGCCCAGATGCAGACCGTCCGGTTTGTACTGGTCCCACCGCCCCCAGAACCGGTTCCAATGCCCCAGGAATTTGAATCCCTCCCTATTGCACCATCTCTCAAGCCACGCATTCATCCTATCTATCCTGACATTCCTACTCTGACTAGCTCGTGGCACTGGTAGCAATCCTGAGATTACTCCCTTTGAAGTCCTACTTTATAGTTTAAATCCTAACTCCTTGAATTCAGCTTGTAGGACCTCATTCATATTTTTACCTATATTGTTGGTGCCTATATGCACCACAACAGCTGGCTGTTCACCGTCCACCCCCCTCCCCCCCAGAATGTCCTGCAGCCGCTCCGAGACATCCTTGACCCTTGCACCAGGGAGGCAACATACCATCCTGGAGTCTCGATTGCGTCTGCAGAACCGCCTGTCTATTCCACTTACAATTGAGTCCCCTATCACTATAGCCCTGCCATTCTCCTTCCTGCCCAGCTGCGCAGCAGAGCCAGCCACGGTGCCATGAACCTGGCTGCTGCTGCCTTCCCCTGGTGAGCCATCTCCCTCAACAGTATGCAAAGCAGTATCTCTGTTTTGCAGGGAGATGACCGCAGGGGATACCTGCACTGCCTTCCTACTCTTGCTCTGTCTTTTGGTCACCCATTTTCTATCTCCCTCAGTACCTTTCACCTGCGGTGTGACCAACTCGCTAAACGTGCTATCCACGATGTCCTCAGCATCGCGGATGCTCCAAAGTGAGTCCATCCGCAGCTCCAGAGCCGTCAAGCGGTCTAACAGGAGCTGCAACTGGACACACTTCTTGCACGTGAAGGAGCCAGGGACAGTGGACGTGTCCCTGAGCTCCCACATCGCACACGAGGAGCATGACACGGGTCTGAGATCTCCTGCCACGTCTTAAACCTTCGGTTAACTTCAACAACTACAATTTCAAAAAAAAAGAAGAAAAAATAAATAAATACACCAACGAAAAGAAAAAGAAAACAGAAAAATTACTTACCCGTCACTTACCAGGGATAAAAAGCACCTCCTAACCCCAAACTTCAAATTCCCACCTAGCTTCAAATTCCCAAACTCACTCTTTGCTGTCTCACTCTGGCTGTGTCTTCTCTGGCTCACTGGGAGAACTCACTGGGAGTGAGTTTACAAGTTGCTCTTTTTAAACTGTCCTGAATTGACTCCCCTCCCCACCTGCTTTTAGTTCAAAGTAGATTAAGGTGACTGACACTTAACTGCCAACCAGTTATGTGAGTGGGTGGGGCAGCCCTTGTTAACCTTTACTGCGCAATTCTAGATTAATTTAAATTCTTTAAATTTAAAAAGGAAAATTCTTACCGATTGAATTCAATTTAAATCAATTCCCACCTAGCTTCAAATTCCCAAACTCACTCTTCGCTGTGTCTCACTCTGGCTGTGTCTTCTCTGGCTCACTGGGAGAACTCCAGAGGAGAATTCTGCTAATTGAAGCTGTTGAAAGCTCCCTGGTCTCACTTTCAGTTGATTCTTACCGTGGACCATCAGCAACTCCTCGGGTTGCTAGAGATCTTGCACTTGCTGCAATTGCCCTGTTGAAAAGCAGCTTCCCGAGGAAATAGCCCAGAATTGGAACGCTCAAAGCTGGCGCCAAGATGGCAACTGTCAGAGCAGCTGGATGTAAACTACCTGCAGGAACGGAGAAAAAAATAGGTCAAGGTCCAGTCATAAAACCGCAGCAGCTCGGGCAGTCACACCCTGGCTGTGAGGAGGTGAGAAACTGCACACTATGATCCAGATGTTGTTTCATTCACAATTCACACTCTGCAGCCTAATCCTCTTTACAACTGAAACGACAAACTAACTTTTAATTTTGTGCTTCAGTAAAATACAAGTTTGTCCATGTTCACATGGACATTTCATTCCCTAATAGCCAGTGGCCCATTTAACTCTTTGTAACCAAGTACAAATGAGTATTGAAATAGGAGGGTAAAGCAGAGGATTGAGTGGCTGGAAAGTTGGGGCAGGGGCTCGGACTTCAGATTCTCGGGATATTGGGGTGGCTCTGGGGGAGATGGGACCACCCCAGGTCGGATGGATTGCACCTAAATCGAGTCGGGGTGGAGTTTCTCGAGTGGTGTTTGTTAGTGTTGTTGGGGAGGATTTAAACTAACTGTGGGGGTGAGGGAACCAGGAGAAATGGTCAGAGAGGAGTTCCAATGTGCACAAAACACGGAGAAACGGACAGAACAGGAAAAATGCAAAGTCAGTAATTAAACAGGCCCAGAGTAAGGGAGAAATGATTGAAATCTGCATCAGGGTAACTGTACATGTATGTGGATTCACGGAGTGTGGTTAATATGTTTGCTGAGTCACAGGCGCAGATTACCAGCTGAAAGTACGATGTTGGGACAAAACCATAGACCTGGTGCAAAGAAGAGCAGCATTAATTTCAGCGGGAGCGGCGCGCAGGGGCCTTCTGGGAGGTACGTTTCTGTTCTTCTTTTCTGTTTTATTATTATTTTTTATATATAAGGCGGGAACCGGAAGTTCGCCCGCGGACTTCTGGGAAGGTCCCCCCCGCCCCCCCCCCACCAATAAATTCTGGTGGAGAGGAAACCCGAGACACTACACGTGTAGTGTCTCCCACCCGCCCTCCTCCTCTAACCTAATAATAACACCCATTGGTGTGAGGTAAGGGCCAGATTATATTATTATATAAAAAAAATAATTATTTATTAACCAGATCTTGGTAGAAAGTTAGAGGAATGGCAGGGAAGGGAGTGCAATGTTCCTCCTGCAGGATGTTTGAGGTGAGGGATGCCGTTAGTGTCCCTGCTGATTTTACCTGCAGGAAGTGCTGCCATCTCCAGCTCCTCCAAGACCGAGTTAGGGAACTGGAGCTGGAGTTGGAAGAACTTCGGATCATTCGGGAGGCAGAGGGGGTCATAGATAGCAGCTTCAGGGAATTAGTTACACCAAAGATTGGAGATAGGTGGGTAACTGTAAGAGGGACTGGGAAGAAGCAGTCAGTGCAGGGATCCCCTGCGGTCGTTCCCCTGAGTAACAAGTATACCGCTTTGGATACTTGTGGGGGGGGGGGGAACTTACCAGGGGTAAGCCTTGGGGTACGGGCCTCTGGCACGGAGTCTGTCCCTGTTGCTCAGAAGGGAAGGGGGGAGAGGAGCAGAGCATTAGTAATTGGGGACTCAATAGTCAGGGGCATAGATAGGAGATTTTGTGGGAGCCTGAGAGACTCACGTTTGGTATGTTGCCTCCCAGGTGCAAGGGTACGTGATGTCTCGGATCGTGTTTTCTGGGTCCTAAAAGGGGAGGGGGAGCAGCCCCAAGTTGTGATCCACATTGGCACTAACGACATAAGTAGGAAAGGGGACAAGGATGTCAGGCAGGCTTTCAGGGAGCTAGGATGGAAGCTCAGAACTAGAACAAACAGAGTTGTTATCTCTGGGTTGTTGCCCGTGCCACGTGATAATGAGATGAGGAATAGGGAGAGAGAGCAATTAAACATGTGGCTACAGGGATGGTGCAGGTGGGAGGGATTCAGATTTCTGGATAACTGGGGCTCTTTCTGGGGAAGGTGGGACCTCTACAGACAGGATGGTCTACATCTGAACCTGAGGGGCACAAATATCCTGGGGGGGAGATTCGCTAGTGCTCTTTGGGGGGGTTTAAACTAATGCAGCAGGGGCATGGGAACCTGGATTGTAGTTTTAGGGTGAGGGAGATTGAGAGTATAGAGGTCAGGAGCACAGATTTGACTTTGCAGGAGGGAGCCAGTGTTCAGGTAGGTGGTTTGAAGTGTGTCTACTTCAATGCCAGGAGTATACGAAACAAGGTAGGGGAACTGGCAGCATGGGTTGGTACCTGGGACTTCGATGTTGTGGCCATTTCGGAGACATGGATAGAGCAGGGACAGGAATGGTTGTTGCAGGTTCCGGGGTTTAGGTGTTTTAGTAAGCTCAGAGAAGGAGGGGGAGGTGTGGCGCTGCTAGTCAAGAGCAGTATTACGGTGGCGGAGAGGATGCTAGATGGGGACTCATCTTCCGAGGTAGTATGGGCTGAGGTTAGAAACAGGAAAGGAGAGGTCACCCTTTTGGGAGTTTTCTATAGGCCTCCAAATAGAACATAGAACATAGAACGATACAGCGCAGTACAGGCCCTTCGGCCCACGATGTTGCACCGAAACAAAAGCCATCTAACCTACACTATGCCATTATCATCCATATGTTTATCCAATAAACTTTTAAATGCCCTCAATGTTGGCGAGTTCACTACTGTTGCAGGTAGTTTTCGTTGGAGAGAAGAAGGTTAAGAGGAGACTTAATAGAGGCATACAAAATGATCAGGGGGTTGGATAGGGTGGACAGTGAGAGCCTTCTCCCGCGGATGGAAATGGCTGGCACGAGGGGACATAACTTTAAACTGAGGGGTAATAGATATAGGACAGAGGTCAGAGGTAGGTTCTTTACGCAAAGAGTAGTGAGGCCGTGGAATGCCCTACCTGCTACAGTAGTGAACTCGCCAACATTGAGGGCATTTAAAAGTTTATTGGATAAACATATGGATGATAATGGCATAGTGTAGGTTAGATGGCTTTTGTTTCGGTGCAACATCGTGGGCCGAAGGGCCTGTACTGCGCTGTATTGTTCTATGTTCTATGTAATATTAAATATTCCTCGGTACTGTGACGGAAATGTAATGGGAGGGATTCTCCGGGATCGGGAAACCAATTGTGCGGAGAATCGGTTTTGATGCCAAAACGGCGGTGCGCCAGTTTCACGCCAAATCACAATTCTCCGTCGCCTTGACAGCGGCATCAATACTTTCACACAGACAGTAAATGTCGTTAGCATATCATTAGCGCACCAGGTCCCGTATTCTCTGGGGCCTCCGCAATTCACCGCCTCTGTGGGCTGAATTCCCGACGGCAGGATTCACTTGTGCTTTTAAAATTGGCTGCTGATGGAGAGAGAGGGGTAAGGACACAGAGAGGTACAACTGTGGACTGCCGGACCGGATGCTGGCGGGATTGGCTGGGGGGGTCACTGCCAAGGCCAGGGGGAGGGTAATAATGGGGGAACAGGGTATGTGGCTGGGGTTATCCACCTTGGGACTGGGGCGGTGCCCAGGCACAGACCTGCAAGGTGGCTGTACACCCCACTGACAACCCACCTTGGCCTCTGTCTCTGCATTTTGACGCCGCTCGCACGGGTATCCCCAACCCGCCCACGCCCACACCCCACATCCTCATGGGATTTTAATCCGGACAAATGTGGGGTAATGCATTTTGGTAGGTCTAACACAGAGGAGACGCAATGCGGGCAGCATTGTAACACAGTGGGTAGCACTCTAGTTTCACAGTTCCAGGGTGCCAGGTTCGACTCCCAGGTTGCTTCACTGTCTGTGTGCAGTCGGCATGCTCTCTCCGTGTCTGCGTGGGTTTCCTCCTGGTGCTCCGGTTTCATAAAAACATAAGAACATAAGAACTAGTAGCAGGAGTCGGCCATCTGGCCCCTCGAGCCTGCTCCGTCATTCAATGAGATCATGGCTGATCTTTTGTGGACTCAGCTCCACTTTCCCACCCGAACACCATAACCCCTAATCCCTTTATTCTTCAAAAAACTATCGATCTTTATCTTAAAAACATTTAATGAAGGAGCCTCAACTGCTTCACTGGGCAAGGAATTCCAGAGATTCACAACCCTTTGGGTGAAGAAGTTCCTCCTAAACTCAGTCCGAAATCTACTTCCCCTTATTTTGAGGCTATGCCCCCTAGTTCTGCTTTCACCCACCAGTGGAAACAACCTGCCCGCATCTATCCTATCTATTCCCTTCATAATTTTATATGTTTCGATAAGATTCCCCCTCATCCTTCTAAATTTCAACGAGTACAGTCCCAGTCTACTCAACCTCTCCTCGTAATCCAACCCCTTCAGCTCTGGGATTAACCTAGTGAATCTCCTCTGCACACCCCCCAGTGCCAGTACGTCCTTTCTCAGGTAAGGAGACCAAAACTGAACACAATACTCCAGGTGTGGCCTCACTAACACCTTATACAATTGCAGCATAACCTCCCTAGTCTTAAACTCCATCCCTCGAGCAATGAAGGACAAAATTCCATTTGCCTTTTTAATCACCTGTTGCACCTGTAAACTAACTTTTTGCGACTCATGCACTAGCACACCCAGGTCTCTCTGCACAGCAGCATGTTTTAATATTTTATCATTTAAATAATAATCCCTTTTGCTGTTATTCCTACCAAAATGGATAACCTCACATTTGTCAACATTGTATTCCATCTGCCAGACCCTAGCCCATTCACTTAGCCTATCCAAATCCCTCTGCAGACTTCCAGTATCCTCTGCACTTTCTGCTTTACCACTTATCTTAGTGTCGTCTGCAAACTTGGACACGTTGCCCTTGGTCCCCAACTCCAAATCATCTATGTAAATTGTGAACAATTGTGGGCCCAACACTGATCCCTGAGGGACACCACTAGCTACTGATTGCCAACCAGAGAAACACCCATTAATCCCCACTCTTTGCTTTGTATTAATTAACCAATCCTCTATCCATGCTACTACTTTCCCCTTAATGCCATGCATCTTTATCTTATGCAACAACCTTTTGTGTGGCACCTTGTCAAAGGCTTTCTGGAAATCCAGATATACCACATCCATTGGCTCCCCGTTATCTACCGCACTGTTAATGTCCTCAAAAAATTCCACTAAATTAGTTTGGCACGACCTGCCCTTTATGAACCCATGCTGCGTCTGCCCAATGGGACAATTTCCATCCAGATGCCTCGCTATTTCTTCCTTGATGATAGATTCCAGCATCTTCCCGACTACCGAAGTTAAGCTCACTGGCCTATAATTACCCGCTTTCTACCTACTTCCTATTTTAAACAGTGGTGTCACATTTCCTAATTTCCAATCCGCCGGGACCACCCCAGAGTCTAGTGAATTTTGGTAAATTATCACTAGTGCATTTGCAATTTCCCTAGCCATCTCTTTTAGCACTCTGGGATGCATTCCATCAGGTCCAGGAGACTTAGAACATAGAACATAGAACATAGAATGATACAGTGCAGTACAAGCCCTTCGGCCCACGATATTGCACCGACATAAAAAGTAAAAAAACAAAAGCCATCTAACCTACACTATGCCATTATCATACATATGTTTATCCAATAAACCTTTAAATGCCCTTAATGTTGGCGAGTTCACTACTGTTGCAGGTAGGGCATTCCACGGCCTCACTACTCTTTGCGTAAAGAACCTACCTCTGACCTCTGTCCTATATCTATTACCCCTCAGTTTAAGGCTATGTCCCCTCGTGCCAGCCATTTCCATCTGCGGGAGAAGGCTCTCACTGTCCACCCTATCTAACCCTCTGATCATTTTGTATGCCTCTATTAAGTCACCTCTTAACCTTCTTCTCTCTAACGAAAACAACCTCAAGTCCATCAGCCTTTCCTCATAAGATTTTCCCTCCATACCAGGCAACATCCTGGTAAATCTCCTCTGCACCCGTTCCAAAGCTTCCACGTCCTTCCTATAATGAGGTGACCAGAACTGTACGCAATACTCCAAATGCGGCTGTACCAGAGTTTTGTACAGCTGCAACATGACCTCATGACTCCGGAACTCAATCCCTCTACCAATAAAGGCCAACACTCCATAGGCCTTCTTCACAACCCTATCAACCTGGGTGGCAACTTTCAGGGATCTATGTACATGGACACCGAGATCCCTCTGCTCATCCACACTTCCAAGAACTTTACCATTAGCCAAACATTCCGCATTCCTGTTATTCCTTCCAAAGTGAATCACCTCACACTTCTCTACATTAAACTCCATTTGCCACCTCTCAGCCCAGCTCTGCAGCTTATCTATGTCCCTCTGTAACCTGCAACATCCTTCCGCACTGTCGACAACACCACCGACTTTAGTGTCGTCTGCAAATTTACTCACCCACCCTTCTGCGCCCTCCTCTAGGTCATTGATAAAAATGACAAACAGCAACGGCCCCAGAACAGATCCTTGTGGTACGCCACTTGTAATTGAACTCCATTCTGAACATTTCCCATCAACCACCACCCTCTGTCTACTGTCAGCTAGCCAATTTCTGATCCACATCTCTAAATCACCATCAATCCCCAGCCTCCGTATTTTCTGCAATAGCCTACCGTGGGAAACCTTATCAAACGCTTTACTGAAATCCATATACACCACATCAACTGCTCTACCCTCGTCTACCTGTTCAGTCACCTTCTCAAAGAACTCGATAAGGTTTGTGAGGCATGACCTACCCTTCACAAAGCCATGCTGATTATCCCTAATCATATTATTCCTATCTAGATGATTTTAAATCGTGTCTCTTATAATCCCCTCCAAGACTTTACCCACAACAGAAGTGAGGCTCACCGGTCTATAGTTGCCGGGGTTGTCTCTACTCCCCTTCTTGAACAAAGGGACCACATTTGCTGTCCTCCAGTCCTCTGGCACTATTCCTGTCGCCAATGATGACATAAAAATCAAAGCCAAAGGACCAGCAATCTCTTCCCTGGCTTCCCAGAGAATCCTAGGATAAATCCCATCAAGTCCCAGGGACTTATCTATTTTCAGCCTGTCCAGAATTGCCAACACCTCTTCCCTACGTACCTCAATGCCATCTAGTCTAATAGCCTAGGTCTCAGCATTCTCCTCCACAACATTCTCTTTTTCCTGAGTGAATACTGACGAAAAATATTCATTTAGTATCTCGCCTATCTCTTCAGACTCCACACACAATTTCCCATCCCTGTCCTTGACTGGTCCTACTCTTTCCCTAGTCATTCGCTTATTCCTGACATACCTATAGAAAGCTTTTAGGTTTTCCTTGATCCTACATGCCAAATACTTCTCATGTCCCCTCCTTGCTCGTCTTAGCTCTCTCTTTAGATCCTTCCTCGCTACCTTGTAACTATCAATCGCCCCAACTGAAACTTCACACCTCATCTTCACATAGGCCTCCTTCTTCCTGTTAACAAGAGATTCCACTTCTTTGGTAAACCACGGTTCCCTCGCTCTACGCCTTCCTCCCTGCCTGACCGGTACGTACTTATCAAGAACACGCAGTAGCTGATCCTTGAACAAGCTCCACATATCCAGTGTGCCCAACACTTGCAGCCTACTTCTCCAACCTATCCCCCCCAAGTCATGTCTAATGGCATCATAATTGCCCTTCCCCCAGCTATAACTCTTGCCCTGCGGTGTATACTTATCCCTTTCCATCACTAACGTAAACGTCACCGAATTGTGGTCACTGTCCCCAAAGTGCTCTCCTACCTCCAAATCCAACACCTGGCCTGGTTCATTAGCCAAAACCAAATCCAACGTGGCCTCGCCTCTTGTTGGCCTGTCAACATATTGTGTCAGGAAACCCTCCTGCACACATTGTACAAAAAACGACCCATCTAATGTACTCAAACTATATATTTCCCAGTCAATATTTGGAAAGTTAAAGTCTCCCATAATAACTACCCTGTTATTTTCGCTCTTATCCAGAATCATCTTCGCCATCCTTTCCTCTACATCCCTAGAACTATTTGGAGGCCTATAGAAAACTCCCAACAGGGTGACCTCTCCTTTCCTGTTTCTAACCTCAGCCCATACTACCTCGGAAGAAGAGTCCCCATCTAGCATCCTCTCCGCCACCGTAATACTGTTCTTGACTAGCAGCGCCACACCTCCCCCTCTTTTGCCTCCTTCCCTGAGCTTACTAAAACACCTAAATCCCGGAACCTGCAACATCCATTCCTGTCCCTGCTCTATCCATGTCTCCGAAATGGCCACAACATCGAAGTCCCAGGTACCAACCCATGCTGCCAGTTCCCCTACCTTATTTCGTATACTCCTGTACCATTGCTCCATTAAAATCATGTAAGAAAATACCACAATGTCTTTTCTGTGGTAGAGTAGGACACTGGATGGCAAAATGCTATCAAAAACAATGGATGGATTCGAGAGATGATAATGAAGTAGACAATGTTCACTACAATACATCTCCACCTCGTGGTCAACCATGTAACACGTACCAACAAGACACACCCAGTTTGGCTTCTGGTCAGCAACACTGGCTAGGCAACTACAACCATGGTTTGCTTTTACAGTTAATCAACAACAATATCATAATAGCCCAACTGTTTACCACATGGCGTTACAGAATCACCTCAGGCAACTGCCTGTTCGGCCTTCCACCATTATCCAATATGAAGATGATGTTCTGATAACCTCCATCAATAAAGATGATCATGACAAAGATTTACGGGTGGTCTTGAACCACCTCAGTACTAACAGTCACAAAGCTAGCTTTCACAAAGCACAAATTGCCCAGAAAGAAGATGTTTACTTGAGACAGGAACTTTCCAAAGGAAAGAGGGAACTTACTCAGAACAGAACGGCTTCCATCAAAGCAGCTAAAGAACCCTCAATGTATCGCTAAAAAGTTGCCAAGAACTGTCAACTTAAGAAAACTGTCATTATTCTGAATGTTGCTTTATTAATTTAAAGAAATTAACATATCTTGTGAGCTGTGTTTCCTTTAACAGAATCGACAAATTCATCGACAGAAAATCAAGATACAGCACAAGATTGGTTCAGTTATATATTTAATAAGTTATTGTATTTGATATTTTAAAATAAATGTTTAAAATTAGCCTGGAAATTAAAACTTCAAACAATGTGGAAGCTGGTTTTTTAAAAAAAACTTTGATTAAAAGCAAATCTATATTCCAAAAGAACAGATCGTTTAAAGATATTTGATAACGGGAATTTGGCAGCAATCCAACTTTTACTCCCAGTCCATTTGAGTGACAAATATAAAAAAGTTTAGAGGTGCGAATGGCATCATTCCAAGCTATACGCTCCTTTTTGTCTCTGCAAGAAAATTAACCCTTTCAACAAGCTTTTGTGTATAATCCAGAAGATGTCAAAGACTTGACATCAATTTTGATAATCGCTTTACCGTTTATTACTAGATCATATGTTCAACTTTTAAAAAAATATATATTTATTAAAGTTTTTTAACACAATTTTTCTCCCTTACAAACAATAACCCCCCCTCGTAACAAAAAAAACGAGAAATCGCGCAGAGCAAGATATGTACATGGCAAAATGATATATTTACACAGCTTTGTACACTGGCCCTCACCCGTACGTGCCAGTTTCCCCAACCCTTCATGCTATCTCTTGCTCATCCACCCTCCCAGGCAGTCCCCCCTTTCCCACTCCCCCCCTCCCAAGACGTCCCCTCCACCCCCCCCCGCCAAGGTTGCTGCTGCTGCTGACCGACCTTCCTCTAACGCTCCGCGAGATAGTCTAGGAACGGTTGCCACCGCCTGTAGAACCCCTGCGCAGACCCTCTCAAGGCGAACTTAATCCTCTCCGACTTTATGAACCCAGCCATATAATTTATCCAGGCCTCCAGGCTGGGGGGCTTCGCCTCCTTCCACATTAGCAAGATCCTTCGCCGGGCTACTAGGGACGCAAAGGCCAGAATGCCGGCCTCTTTCGCCTCCTGCACTCCCGGTTCGTCCACTACTCCAAATATTGCTAGCCCCCAGCTTGGCTTGACCCCGACTTTCACCACCTGAGATATTGCTCCCGCCACTCCTCTCCAGAACCCCTCCAGTGCCGGGCATATCCAAAACATATGGACATGGTTCGCCGGGCTCCCTGAGCACCTTCCACATCTGTCCTCTACCTCAAAGAACCTACTCAACCTCGCCCCCGTCAAGTGCGCTCTGTGGACCACCTTAAATTGTATCAGGCTGAGCCTGGCACACGAGGAGGAGGAATTAACCCTACCTAGGGCATCAGCCCACAGACCTTCCTCGATCTCCTCACCCAGCTCATCCTCCCATTTACCCTTCAACTCTTCTACCAGCGCTTCCCCCTCTTCTTTCAACTCCTGGTGTATTTCCAACACCTTGCCCTCCCCGACCCATACACCCGAGATCACCCTGTCTTGAATTTCTTGTGCCGGGAGCAACGGGAATTCCCTCACCTGTCGCCTCACAAAAGCCCTCACCTGCATATATCTAAAGGCATTTCCCGGGGGTAACTCGAACTTCTCCTCCAGTGCCCCTAGGCTCGCAAACGTCCCGTCGATGAACAGGTCCCCCATTCTTCCAATCCCTGCCCGATGCCAGCTCTGGAACCCCCCGTCCATCTTCCCCGGGACAAACCGGTGGTTACCCCTGATCGGGGACCACACCGATGCTCCCATTGCACCCCGGTGCCGTCTCCACTGGCCCCAGATCCTTTGCGTTGCCGCCACCACCGGGCTTGTGGTATACTTTGTCGGCGAGAACGGCAGCGGTGCCATCACCAAAGCCCCCAGGCTCGTTCCTTTACAGGACGCCGTCTCCATCCTCTTCCATGCCGCCCCCTCTCCCTCCATAACTCACTTGCGGATCCTCGCCACATTTGCTGCCCAGTAGTAGCTCCCCAGTTTGGCAGCGCCAACCCTCCTCGGTCCCTATTGCGTTCCAGGAACCCTCTCCTTACTCTCGGGGTCTTATTCGCCCACACAAACTCCATAATACTCCTTAGTGATCACGATGGGAAGGCACTGAAACACAAACAGAAACCTCGGAAGGACCACCATTTTGACCAACTGCACTCTACCCGCCAATGTTCAACTTTTTATTGTATAATCATTTTATTTGTATACATGAAATTATTATTATTAACTGTTTATTGCTGAATTATGTAATCATGATATCAATTTTCAATCCGTATATCAATGTTAAGATCTGTAAAATGTTAACTGTAGTATTACAAAATCGAATGACACTTGACTGTGTGCTAGCTGAAAAAGCTGGCACCTACGTCCTGATTGGTGCAGAGTGTTGTACTTTCATTCCCGATAACTCGAAAGAAGTTAAAGATTTGGCATTACATATCCGAAAAGAAATCAAAAAACTTGATCCACCCCAATTTATCTCTCTCTGGGATAAAATTTGTGGGTGTCTTGGACACACTGGAATGTCCACAATAAGAATAATCCTATTCTCCTGTGTAGCTGCATTCATCATTTACATAACATACCAATGTGCTAAGTGCATAAAAAAACTAATCGCTAAACGCAGGGGACCAACTATCAGAATGATTCAAACTGACCCAACTGTACCCCCAATTGATGAACTTGAGCTGAAATACTATTATTGAAATGTTACTGATCAATCAACTATTTGACTGTATTATTAACATATTGTATAATTTATTAATACTGAATCAGTCGGATCAAATTTGATTAATTTATTAATTATAATAATTATTTTGAAATGCCTGTTGCAATGCTAAGTGTCCATTCTATTGTTTAAAACTGTAATGACAATATGAATGAGTTATTCTTGGCGTTTTTACCTATCCTATCGCATTAATGATGTCTTTTATCTTATTCTGATATATCTCACATAATCTTTCGATTTATCAAAGGGCCGACTGTAGAAGCCAGGTATTTCGAATACAACTAGTATAGGTAAAAGATAGCTGTTCAAGCATAAATATTAAGCCCCAGTTTTAAATACCCATTTAAAATGAGAATTTCAGCACCCATAACCTCAGGTCATCTCAAAACATAAAGCTTCAAATTGTCTACGAATTGCCTTTTAAATGACTTTCAAATTGTAATCAATAGAAGACAAATAAAACAATTCTTTTTGGCACCTGAGAAGTTTTAACTTAAATTTTTGCTGAGTCCCAATAATGGAAAGTGCTGCTGGGAACCGAGTGGTAGAAAGAATATAAATTCCTTCAACTTTCCAGTCAAATAATAGTAGGAATCCAACAACTTGGCGTAGTCCAAAAATATTACAGGTTATTTTAACTTGTCGTAGTTCGGCAAGATAGATCCTTCAATTAAAGATTCCTTCAGTCTGCACCGACCCTCTGAAAGACTACCCCACCTCGGTCCACTCCCACCCAATCCCTGTAACCCCACTACCCCACCTCGGTCCACTCCCACCCAATCCCTGTAACCCCACTACCCCACCTCGGCCCACTCCCACCCAATCCCTGTAACCCCACTACCCCACCTCGGCCCACTCCCACCCAATCCCTGTAACCCCACTACCCCACCTCGGCCCACTCCCACCCAATCCCTGTAACCCCACTACCCCACCTCGGTCCACTCCCACCCAATCCCTGTAACCCCACTACCCCACCTCGGTCCACTCCCACCCAATCCCTGTAACCCCACTACCCCACCTCGGACCACTCCCACCCAATCCCTGTAACCCCACTACCCCACCTCGGTCCACTCCCACCCAATCCCTGTAACCCCACTACCCCACCTCGGTCCACTCCCACCCAATCCCTGTAACCCCACTACCCCACCTCGGACCACTCCCACCCAATCCCTGTAACCCCACTACCCCACCTCGGACCACTCCCACCCAATCCCTGTAACCCCACTACCCCACCTCGGCCCACTCCCACCCAATCCCTGTAACCCCACTACCCCACCTCGGCCCACTCCCACCCAATCCCTGTAACCCCACTACCCCACCTCGGCCCACTCCCACCCAATCCCTGTAACCCCACTACCCCACCTCGGTCCACTCCCACCCAATCCCTGTAACCCCACTACCCCACCTCGGTCCACTCCCACCCAATCCCTGTAACCCCACTACCCCACCTCGGTCCACTCCCACCCAATCCCTGTAACCCCACTACCCCACCTCGGACCACTCCCACCCAATCCCTGTAACCCCACTACCCCGCCTTGGTCCACTCCCACCCAATCCCTGTAACCCCACTACCCCACCTCGGTCCACTCCCACCCAATCCCTGTAACCCCACTACCCCACCTCGGTCCACTCCCACCCAATCCCTGTAACCCCACTACCCCACCGAACCTGCACATCTTTGAACACTAAGGGGCAATTTAGCAAGGCCAATCCACCTAACCTGCACATCTTTGAACACTAAGGGGCAATTTAGCAAGGCCAATCCACCTAACGTGCACATCTTTGAACACTCAGAGGAGTTTAGTGCTAGTCCTGTTTGTTTTTGTACAACTGTGTTGAGAAGTGTTTTAATAATCAGAGTATCCCTCAGAGTATCCTCCCACCCCCCTCCCCGTACGTGGGTACTGAGGGGAGGGTACCCTCTTTCTCCAATACAAAATTAATGTTTGTACCGTTTGGCCTTGTATATATTTTTTACTGTTTTGATAAAAAGATATGGTCAATCTGTCTAACCTGCACATCGTTGGACTGTGGGATGAAACCGGAGCACCTGGTGGAAACCCACAGAGATATGGGGAAAGCGTACAAACTCCAGACAGTCACCCAAGGCCGGAATTGAATCCAGGTCCCTGGTGCTGCGAGGTAGCTATCCTAACCACTGTGCCAGTGTGCCGACCCAAGGGCTCATCCGGCATATAAACCCGGGACGTCTTGCAAGCTCTCTAATTATTGTCAGTGCCTTTTCTGTGGCACTGTTGGAGTTTCCAATGTGGAAGGGCCATACAGTTGGGAAGCCCTCAAATGAAATTTAAATATATTTAAAGGAGGTTCCCAACCTTCCTGGGGGTCAACGTTGTTACGTCAATGGTGGAATCAGGGACGATTGCAGCAAACTTGAGCACAAAATCCTGCCCAGAGATAGACACAGCAGCGAGAAAATTAACCATCAGCAACAACACAGTAAATAACTGAAATGATTACCTGAACCTTTATCAATTATCGGTCCGCTGTTAATACTGCCACCTTTCCCTTTGGTATTGCAAAACGGAGGAGCCCAGCCGTTGTCACAGTGACAATTGCCCTTATTGTTACAAACCTGAAACAGTGAAAGAATTCAGAAACTCACAAAATGTACAATGGGGTCTAGCAGAAACCATCTGGACGTCAGTGATGTATCTGTGGTTGTCAGAGGACAATCGACAAACCTCAGGATACCAGTGCAGCAGACAGGAGTCCGCAGTCAATCCATCTTCTCCAATATGAGAGAGGGGCAGGGTATTCATAGTTGACGATGCACTCTGCTCTGTGATCGCTCTGCTCTGTGATCGCTCTGCCCTGTGATCGCTCTGCTCTGTGATCGCTCTGCCCTGTGATCACTCTGCCCTGTGATCGCTCTGCCCTGTGATCGCTCTGCCCTGTGATCGCTCTGCTCTGTGATCGCTCTGCTCTGTGACCGCTCTGCTCTGTGACCGCTCTGCTCTGTGATCGCTCTGCTCTGTGACCGCTCTGCTCTGTGACCGCTCTGCTCTGTGACCGCTCTGCTCTGTGACCGCTCTGCTCTGTGACCGCTCTGCTCTGTGATCGCTCTGCTCTGTGATCGCTCTGCTCTGTGATCGCTCTGCCCTGTGATCGCTCTGCCCTGTGATCGCTCTGCTCTGTGACCGCTCTGCTCTGTGACCGCTCTGCTCTGTGATCGCTCTGCTCTGTGATCGCTCTGCCCTGTGATCGCTCTGCCCTGTGATCGCTCTGCCCTGTGATCGCTCTGCCCTGTGATCGCTCTGCCCTGTGATCGCTCTGCCCTGTGATCGCTCTGCCCTGTGATCGCTCTGCCCTGTGATCGCTCTGCCCTGTGATCGCTCTGCTCTGTGATCGCTCTGCTCTGTGATCACTCTGCTCTGTGATCGCTCTGCCCTGTGATCGCTCTGCCCTGTGATCACTCTGCTCTGTGATCACTCTGCTCTGTGATCATTCTGCGTCCCTTTCTCGTGAACAGAGGAACGCACAGTGGAATAGTCAGAGTACAGAGCTTTTAGAAATAAATTTAGAGTACCCGGTTATTTTTTTCCAATTAAGGGGAATTCAGCGCGGCCAATCCACCTGCCCGGCACATCTTTGGGTTGTGGGGGCGAAACCCACGCAGACACGGGGAGAATGTGCAAACTCCACACGGACAGTGACCCAGAGCCGGGATCGAACCCGGGTCCTCGGCGCCGTGAGGCAGCAGTGCTAACCACTGCGCCGCCGTGCTGCCCCAGAGTACAGAGTTAGGATTTCTGGGCAGGATTTCTACCTACAATATTTACAATGGATCATGAGAGTTTAAAACTGCAATTATTGAACAGCTTTGTCCAATCGGTTAGTGCTAAGCGAGTTCGGGTTTAGAAAAATTACAATGAACTGAATCATCCAGAGTGACTTATGGCAGAGTGAGATTTGTGTCAGGATTGCAGTCTGAGGGATTGTGGAATGCCGGACTGTCAGATGTCCCTGTCTCAGAGTCAGAGGTGGAAGGCAAAATTCTCTGCCTCGTGACGGTGTAAACCTGAACTGTGCTCGGGCGGAGAATCGTGCGTCTGGCCAGAATCAGGGTCCACGCCCGACGCCGATTTGAGGGCCGTGCTCTGGTCCCTCGCTGGTAACAATAAAACGTTTACGCCCTGTACCGTTTAAATATGATTACGCCTTTGACCCAGCATGCTCCAGGCCTCCGCGATGCTCCGCCCTCTCAGGCAGATGTTACCGTGGTTTCCTGCAGGTAATTACAAGTGGCGATTTGGTGACATGGCTCCTGATGGGGAGAAAGGAGGAAGTAAGTTTTAAAAAATATTTAAAGTTGTACCCCTTGCTGGAGGTATGGCTGCCAGACCCAGGGGAGGGGGAGTAACGGGGAGCGGCTTACTCACCCCTCCATGTATTCGGGGTGTCCCCCTTGGGATTGCAGTGCCCTGACTCACGCTGCCATTGCTGCAGTCACAGGCCCCAGGCTGCTCACCCTGCTGACTGCTCAATGTGTCCTGTAAATGTTCACAGAGCCTCTGGTCACTTGGGCGTCCACCAACATGCACGTCTGTGCCTGATACCCAGGCTGTGTGGTTGCCGCATACATCCTGGTGCACTTGTCGGTTCCCGGATTCTTCAAGGCATTCTCTCATGTGAGGGTTTGGCTTTTGGACGATAAGGGTTGCCAGCTGAGGTCTTGGCTAATGACGCCCATCCGGAGACCCTAGACATACTTGGTGAACCATTATAACCACGCCCATGCAGCAATCAAGAGCGTCATTGAGCGGTGCTTCCAATACCTGGACTGCCTGGGTTGGGCGCTCCAATATAGACCCAGGAGGGTCTCTAACATCATGCTGGCCTGCGTCCTCCTCCACACCATCACATTGCAGAGAGAGGGGATATGCTGAGCCAGGAAGAAGAACACCAGGCCTCAGCTGATGAGAAGGATGAGATAGATGGCTGGGAAGGAGCTGGCATGGAGCCCGCTGGCACAGCGCGCCACCCAGCATGCACGGCCGCCGCACATGCACAACCTCGTCACCTCCAGATTTTCCACTAAGAGGCCTGGCCGACAGCTCTGTCACCCTGTCCCACGTCCCCATACTCCCCCCCACATCCCCTTCCAAGTCGTGCCCCTTCCCCATACCAACTCACATCCTCCCCTGCCACCTTCCCTTCACTCCATCCCACCACCCCAGCTTCCCCCACACCGCTCCTTCGAGGGTCCTACCAGCATTATAGGGCAGCCCAGCAGCACATTGGTTAGCACAGTTGCCTTACAGCGCCAGGGACCCGGGGTCGATTCCCGGCTTGGGTCACTGTCTGTGCGGAGTCTGCACATCCTCCCCGTGTGTGCGTGGGTTTCCTCCGGGTGCTCCGGTTTCCTCCCACAGGCCAAAGATGTGCAGGTTAGGTGGATTGGCCGTCAGAAATTGCCCTTAATGTCCAAAATTTCCCTGAGTGTTGGGTGGGGTAACTGGGTTATGGGGATAGAGTGGAGTTGTCGACCTTGGGTGGGTGCTCTTTCCAAGAGCCGGTGCAGACTCGATGGGCCGAATGGCCTCCTTCTGCACTGTAAATTCTATGATTCTATAAGTTTGAGAGAGTCGATGCAGACATGCTGAATTTCTTTAGTTTCCGTAGGAAGTGGAGACGTTGTTGGGCTTTTTTGACTGTTGCATCAACGTGAGTGGACCAGGACAGACTGTTGGTGATGGTGACCCCCAGGAACTTAAAGCTATCGACCATCTCCACTTCGGAGCGATTGATGCAGACGGGAGTGTGTGTCGTGCTGCGCTTCATAGAATTTACAGTGCAGAAGGAGCCCATTCGGCCTATCGAGTCTGCACCAGCTCTTGGAAAGAGCATCCTACTTAAGCCCATGTCTCCACCCTATCCCCGGAACCCAGTAACCCCACCTAACCTTTTTGGACACTAAGGGCAATTTATCATGGCCAATCCACCTAACCTGCACATCTTTGGACTGTGGGAGGCAACCGGAGCACCCGGAGGAAACCCACGCAGACACGGGGAGAACGTGCAGACTCCACACAGACAGTGATCCAAGCCAGGAATCGAACCTGGGTCCCTGGAGCTGTGAAGCAACTGTGCTAACCACTGTGCTACAGTGCTTCCTGAATTCAATGATCAGTTTCTTGGTTTTGCTGACATTTAGAGAGAGGTTGTTTTCGGTACACCCTGCAACCAAGTGGATTCTGATATGTCGTTGTTTGAGATACGCCCCACCACAGTCGTATCATCCGCAAACTTATAGATCGAATTGGAGTTAAATCTTGCCACACAGTTGTGTGTGTATAGGGAGTACAGTAGAGGACTGAGCCCACATCCTTGCGGGGCCCCGGTGTTGAGGACTATTGTGGAGGAGGTGCTGTTACCGATCCTGACAGATTGCGGTCTGTTGGTGAGGAAGTCGAGGATCCAGCTGCACAGGGAGGGGTCAATCCAAGATTGCAGAGTTTGGTTATGAGTCTTGTTGGGATAATGGTGTTGAAGGCGGAGCTGTAGTCTATGAACAGCAGTCTGACGTAGGTGTCCTTGTTGTCGAGGTGTTCGAGTGTTGATTGTAGAGCCAGTGAGATAGCGTCTGCTGTGGGCCGGTTGCGGTGATAGGCAAACTGCAATGGATCGAGACTGTCTGGGAGGCTGGCAGTGATCCATCTCATGACGAGCCGCTCAAAGTATTTCATGATAACAGACGCCAGGGCCACCGGTCGGTAGTCGTTAAGGCAGGCTACCTTGTTCTTCTTTGGAACCTGTATTATGGTGGTCTTCTTGAAGGAAGACTTCAGAGCGGAGAAGTGAGGTGTTGAAGAGATCTGCGAATACACTTGCCAGATGGTCTGTGCAGAATCTGAATCCCAGGGGCCCATCACTTACTGTGAATTCACTTGTGGTGCACATGTTACAAATGACAGAGGTAAAAAAGAGGGATGAGGTCCTGGAAGCAGAATATAGAGAGTGAGGAAGAAAGTTGAGGTCGGAAGTCAAAGGGAGTGATTTCAGGATTACTAACAGGGCCACGTGCTAGTCAGAGTTTAAATAGCAGGATATATCGGATAAATACGTGGCTGAAGAGATAGTGCGAGAGGGGCGGTTTCAGATTCCTGGGGCATTGCGACTGGTTCGGGGAGGTGGAATCTGTACAAATTGGACTGGTTGCACCTGGGCAGGTGTGAAGCAATAGTGCTAACCACTCTGCTACCGTGTAGCAGACTGCTACTGTAAAGATCAAGAGGAAGGTTCGAGGGCAGGTAGAAGTCGAAATAGTTGAACCGTTACGTCACAGCCTGCAGGTAAGGGATTGGCTGGTGACTGGTAAGTAGTTTTCCTTTTATTTTCCCTCGGGTGTTATCGTGCGGGGCGCAGAGGTTGCTGGGTGAGTGCTTGCTGAGAAGGGGAGTGAATAACAGGTAAGCTCTTTCTTTCTTTTTCTTGTTTTATCTAGAGGGGATGGCAGGGAAGGCAGTGCAATGTTCCTCCTGCAGAATGTTTGAGGTGAGGGACGCCGTCAGTGTCCCTGCTGATTTCACCTGTGGGAAGTGCACCCATCTCCAGCTCCTCAGAAACCGCGTTAGGGAACTGGAGCTGGAGCTGGATGAACTTCGGATCATTCGGGAGGCAGACGCGGTCATAGATAGAAGCTTCAGGGATGTAGTAACTCCGAAGAATAAAGATAGATGGGTGACGGTGAGAGGGGCTGGGAGGAAGCAGTCAGTACAGGGATCCCCTGTGGTCGTTCCCCTTAGTAACAAGTATATCGCTATGGATACTGTTGGGGGGGGGGGGGACTTACCAGGGGTAAGCCATGGGGTACAGGTCTCTGGCACAGAGTCTGTCCCTGTTGCTCAGAAGGGAAGGGGGGAGAGGAGTAGAGCATTAGTCATTGGAGACTCCATAGTTAGGGGGATAGATAGGAGATTCTGTGGGAACGAGAGAGACTCGCAGTTGGTATGTTGCCTCCCAGGTGCCAGGGTCTGTGATGTCTCGGATCATGTTTTCGGGATCCTTAAGGGGGAGGGGGAGCAGCCCCAAGTTGTGGCCCACATAGGTACCAACGGCATAGGTAGGAAAAGGGATAGGGATGTAAGGCAGGAATTCAGGGAGCTAGGGTGGAAACTTAGATCTAGGACAAACAGAGTTATTATCTCTGGGTTGTTACCCATGCCACGTGATAGCGAGACGAGGAATAGGGAGAGAGAGGAGTTGAACACGTGGCTACAGGGATGATGCAGGAAGGAGGGTTTCAGATTTCTGGATAATTGGGGCTCATTCTGGGGTTGGTGGGACCTCTACAAACGGGATGGTCTACACCTGGACCAGAGGGGTACCAATATCATGGGGGGAAATTTGCTAATGCTCTTCGGGAGGGTTTAAACTAGTTCAGCAGGGGATTGGGAACCTGAATTGTAGCTCCAGTATACAGGAGGTTGAGAGTAGTGAGGTCATGAGTAAGGTTTTAAAGTTGCAGGAGTGTACCGGCAGGCAGGAAGGTGGTTTAAAGTGTGTCTTCTTCAATGCCAGGAGCATACGGAATAAGGTGGGTGAACTTGCGGCATGGGTTGGTACCTGGGACTTTGCGATGTTGTGGCCATTTCGGAGACATGGATAGAGCAGGGACAGGAATGGTTGTTGCAGGTACCGGGGTTTAGATATTTCAGTAAGCTCAGGGAAGGTGGTAAAAGAGGGGGAGGGGTGGCATTGTTTGTCAAGGACAGTATTACGGTGGCAGAAAGGACGTTTAATGAGGACTCGACTTCGGAGGTAGTATGGGCTGAGGTTAGAAACAGGAAAGGTCACCCTGTTAGGGGTTTTCTATAGGCCGCTGAAAAGTTCCAGAGATGTAGAGGAAAGGATTGCAAAGATGATTCTGGATAGGAGTGAAAGCAACAGGGTAGTTGTTATGGGGGACTTTAACTTTCCAAATATTGACTGGAAACGCTATAGTTCGAGTACTTTAGATGGGTCTGTTTTTGTCCAATGTGTGCAGGAGGGTATCCTGACACAGTATGTAGACAGGCCAACGAGAGGCGAGGCCATATTGGATTTGGTACTGGGTAATGAACCAGGACAGGTGTTAGATTTGGAGGTAGGTGAGCACTTTGGTGATAGTGACCACAATTCGATTACGTTTACTTTAGTGATGGAAAGGGATAGGTATATACCTCAGGGCAAGAGTTATATCTGGGGGAAAGGCAATTATGATGCGATGAGGCAAGACTTAGGATGCATCGGATGGAGAGGAAAACTGCAGAGGATGGGCACAATGGAAATGTGGAGCTTGTTCAAGGAACAGCTACTGCGTGTCCTTGATAAGTATGTACCTGTCAGGCAGGGTGGAAGTGGTCGAGCAAGGGAACCGTGGTTTACTAAAGCAGTCAAAACACTTGTCAAGAGGAAGAAGGAGGCTTATGTAAAGATGAGACATGAAGGTTTAGTTAGGGCGCTCGAGAGTTACAAGTTAGCTAGGAAGGACCTAAAGAGAGAGCTAAGAAGAGCCAGGAGGGAACACGAGAAGTCTTTGGCAGGTAGGATCAAGGATAACCCTAAAGCTTTCTATAGATATGTCAGGAATAAATGAATGACTAGGGTAAGAGTAGGGCCAGTCAAGGACAGTGGTGGGAAGTTGTGCTTGGAGTCCGAGGAGATAGGAGAGGTGCTAAATGAATATTTTCCGTCAGTAATCGCACAGGAAAAAGACAATGTTGTCGAGGAGAATACTGAGATTCAGGCTACTAGACTAGAAGTGCTTGAGGTTCATAAGGAGGAGGTGTTAGCAATTCTGTAAAGTATGAAAATAGATAAGTCCCCTGGGCCGGATGGGATTTATTCTAGGATTCTCTGGGAAGCTAGGGAGGAGATTGCTGAGCCTTTGGCTTTGATCTTTATGTCATCATTGTCAACAGGAATAGTGCCAGAAGACTGGAGGATAGCAAATGTTGTCGCCTTGTTCAAGAAGGGGAGTAGAGACATACCCGGTAACTATAGACCAGTGAGCCTTACTTCTGTTGTGGGCAAAATCTTGGAAAGGTTTATAAGAGATAGGATGTATAATCATCTGGAAAGGAATAATTTGATTAGAGATAGTCAACACGGTTTTCAGAAGGGTAGGTCGTGTCTCACGAACCTTATTGAGTTTTTTTAGAAGGTGACCAAACAGGTGGATGAGGGTAAAGCAGTTGATGTGGTGTATATGGATTTCAGTAAAGCGTTTGATAAGGTTCCCCACGGTAGGCTACTGCAGAAAATACGGAGGCATGGGATTCAGGGTGATTTAGCAGTTTGGATCAGAAATTGGCTAGCTGGAAGACGACAAAGGGTGGTGGTTGATGGGAAATGTTCAGCCTGGAGTCCAGTTACTAGTGGTGTACCACAAGGATCTGTTTTGGGCCACTGCTGTTTGTCATTTTTATAAATGACCTGGAGTAGGGCGTAGAAGGATGGGTGAGTAAATTTGAAGATGACACTAAAGTCGGAGGAGTTGTGGACAGTGCGGAAGGATGTTACAAGTTACAGAGGGACATAGATAAGCTGCAGCGCTGGGCTGAGAGGTGGCAAATGAAGTTTAATGCAGAAATGTGTGAGGTGATTCATTTTGGAAGGAATAACAGGAAGACAGAGTACTGGGCTAATGGTAAGATTCTTGGCAGAGTGGATGAGCAGAGAGATCTCGGTGTCCATGTACATAGATCCCTGAAAATTGCCACCCAGGTTGAGAGGGTTGTTGAGAAGGCGTACGGTGTGTTCGCTTTTATTGGTAGAGGGATTGAGTTTCGGAGCCATGAGGTCATGTGGCAGCTGTACAAAACTCTGGTGCGGCCGCATTTGGAGTATTGCGTGCAATTCTGGTCGCCGCGTTATAGGAAGGATGTGGAAGCATTGGAAAGGGTGCAGAGATTTACCAGAATGTTCCCTGGTATGGAGGGAAGATCTTATGAGGAAAGGCTGAGGGACTTGAGGCTGTTTTCGTTAGAGAGAAGAAGGTTAAGAGGTCACTTAATTGAGGCATACAAGATGCTCAGAGGATTGGATAGGGTGGACAGTGAGAGCCTTTTTCCTCGGATGGTGATGTCTAGCACGATGGGACATAGCTTTAAATTGAGGGGAGATAGATATAAGACAGATGTCAGAGGTAGGTTCTTTACTCAGAGAGTAGTAAGGGTGTGGAATGCCCTGCCTGCAACAGTAGTGGACTCGCCAACACTAAGGGCATTCAAATGGTCATTGGATAGACATATGGATGATAAGGGAATAGTGTAGATGGGCTTTAGAGTGGTTTCACAGGTCGGTGCAACATCGAGGGCCGAAGGGCCTGCACTGCGCTGTAATGTTCTTTGTTCTATGTTCTATATTGGCAAAGACGGTGTAACATCTGTATGGGCTGAGTTAAGGAACACCATAGGGCAAAAAACATTTGTAGGTGTGGTATACAGACCACCAAACTGCAGGGTAATGTTGGGAATAGCTTTAGACAGGAAATCAGAGATACATGTGATAAAGGAACATCTGTGATTATGGGTGGCTTTAATCTGTAGAGATTGGGTGAAGCAAATTAGTCACAGCGCAATAGAGGAGGAATTCCTAGAGTGTGTACGGGATGGTTTTCTGGCCCAGTATGTTGAAGAACGAACAAGGGAACAGACCATCTTGTCTGGGTGTTGTGCAATGAGAAAGAATCAGTTCGCAATCTAGTTGTGAGAGAACCCTTGGGGATGAGTGACCATAATATGGTAGAATTCTTTAGCAAGATGGATAGTGAGGTAGTTGATTATGGGCCACCTGTTAGCCTCAGACTGCTGTTGAGTAAAGAGTCAAGAGTTCTGCTCCTTTTCCCAAACACCTTTATTTTTCCTTTGAACACAATCTGTACCAAAACTCTATCATCACATCACCTGCTTCCCAAGGCCAGCTGTAGCCTCTTTACATATCAGTGCCAATTATTGGATCAATGAGACATCTAATTGGAATGTTTCTTAACCCATTCCTTAACATGACCTCCTCAGAAGACAAACATGGGACACAACCGACAGAGTACCCTTCGTCGTCCAGTACTTCCCTGGAGCGGTGAAACTACAACATCTTCTTCGTAGCCTTCAACACGTCATCTAAGCAGACGAACATCTTGCCAAGCGTTCTCCAAGGCAGCCTTCAGGACCCGCGACAACGCAGAATCGCCGAGCAGAAACTTATAGCCAAGTTCTGCACATATGAGTCTGGCCTCAACCGTGACCTTGGATTCATGTCGCATTACATTCATCCCCCACCATCTGGCCTGGGTTTGAGACAATTCACACCTCTTTAACCTGTGATTATCCCTCTCTCCAGTTGCTCCGTCTGGACCTGTAAAGACTTAATTACCTGCAAAGACTTGCTTTCAAAGAATCATCTTGCATTATTGACTTTGTCTATATATATGTTTCTGGAACCCATCTCTGGAATTCACCTGAGGAAGGAGCAGCGCTCCGAAAGCTAGTGATTCGAAACAAACCTGTTGGACTTTAACCTGGTGTTGTAAGACTTCGTACTGTGCTCACCCCAGTCCAATGCCGGCATCTCCACACTAATGGGTTCCAGCATTTTCCCTGTGGCAGATTTGTTGATCTACCTTGCCTCCTGGTTAAGGAACACCTTGATTTTACAATTCTTAATCTTGTTTTCACATCAATCTGTTCTCTTTTCGCCTTGAAAGACCCAGTGTTAAATTTTATTCTATAGCGCCTGTGTAAAGTTCCGTGAGATGTTTGTTACACGAACATGAATATAAATACAACTTGTTGTTGATGTCAGTCCCACTCCACCACCAATATATCAATGTGCCCCACTCCAAACAGTGTGAGTGTCTCCATACCCCATTTCCATTGCAGGTTTTGTGACATTCTTCTGCTCTGAACGTGGCAACGTCCACACACTTCATTGCATTGCAGAGCTGTGAAATAGACAAAACATCATTATTAACACAGTGTCAATGTTACAAATTGGAAAGAATATAAAGAATAGGAAAGAATGGCAAGAAGATTGATTTTTAAAAAAATGTATATTATTACAAACATGTATCAAAACAGGTGACAGCGAATAAGCACCCCGGGAAACATACTTCCCATCAATCAACAATACAGTCTGTACAACGTTTCCTCCTTTTTCACCCCCCCGCGACTAACACGGTTCCTCAAATACGGTCACAAACACTCCCACCTTTCTCAAACCCCCCTGCAGAGCCTCTTAACTCATACTTGATCTCTCCAACCGCAGGAAGTCGTACAGGTCACCCAACTAGGCCGCTACCCCCGGTGGTGATGCCGACCGCCACTCCAGTAAAATACGGTGCCGTGCAATCAGAGAGGTGAAGGCCACGACATCGCCCTTCCTCCTCTCCGTGAGCTCCGGCTTCTCTGTTAAATTGAGAGAGAGTCAATGAAGTTGCAACAGAATTAAAGCAACAGATTGGAAAATCTTTAGTAGTTATGTGGGGTTATGGATTTGAAGTCAAAACCTGAGGAGAGGAATAAAACACAGAACTTGTGCAGGTCAATCAAGCTGTTATGAACTGAAAAAGAATGGTCCAAAACAATGATGAGATAATGGAGGAGTTTCCCTTACAATTTGTTAAGTTGCCATAACATTTATTGAAGTTACTTTTTGCCTGCACGGAATTATTTAAATCTTAAGGGGACACTGCTTGTGTATGCTAATTGGACAGCAAAGAAGTTTGAGCTATAGCTATTAAGAATTTAGGTTTAAAATGACAGCAGACACGGGGAGAATGTGCAAAATCCACACGGACAGTGACCCAGGGCCGGGATTCGAACCCGGGTCCTCAGCGCCGTCGTCCCAGTGCTAACCACTGCACCACATGCCGCCCAGAGTCACAACTCTTTTAGCATTCGCGACTCAAGAACATTGATTAACCAGTGCTGTCCTGTGACTATGTGACTGGAAGCATGGGCTAGATCTGTACAAAAAGAGACAAAGAAAGAGGTGAGAATCGGCAGCAATAACCATGATAAGGAGTAACACCCGGGGTCCTGAACCCAGCGACACCAATGGGGTCCACCAGCAGGGAGGCTGATCACCTCACCTCTTATTGGGTGGTCATTAGGTCCAAGATGTACCCTCCAGTGCAATCACATCCATCTGATAGTGTTGTGACCAGAACGTCACACAGTGCTCTAGATGCGGTCTAATGAGTGCTTTCTACAGCTCCAGCATGGCCATACCTGCTCATATGTTCTGTGCGTTGGCTAATAAAAGCAAGTATCTGACATGCCTTCTTAACCACCTTATCTACCTGTCTTGCTGCCTCCAGGGATCCTTGGACAGGCACCCTGAGATCCTGTTATATTACCATGATTGGTTTCTTGATAGCTAGATTCTTACTAACCTATCTGTGTAGCTTCAGCAGTTATCTTGGTACCATGTTATATTACCATGGTTGGTAATATGTTGCATTCTTTGTCCTTTCTTCTGGACTGACCCGATGTAGTGTTGACCAAGAATATACCAATCAAAAGATTGAAACAAAACTAATTTATTATTACACTACTAATTAAATGAAGGTCGAACACTCTACTGAGCTACAGATAATAATTAAATGATATTGAATCTGTCTTACAGTACTCAATATTATATCTAGTCACTAACTACACTGTGATCTAACCTCATGCTGTCTCTACTCTGAGCTTCTTCTCATGATTTCCCCATGCTTCTCCTTATGATATTCCCAGAATTCTCTAAGAGGCTGTCTGTACTTGTTGGAGTCTAGAAGGATGAGAGGGGATCTTATTGAAACTTACAGGATACTGCGAGGCCTGGATAGAGAGGACGTGGAGAGGGTGTTTCCACTTGTGGGAAAAACTAGAAGCAGAGGACACCATCTCAGACTAAAGGGATGATCCTTTAAAACAGAGATGAGGAGGAATTTCTTCAGCCAGAGGGGGGTGAATCTGTGGAACTCTTTGCCGCAGAAGGCTGTGGAGGCCAAATCACTGAGTGTCTTTAAGACAGAGATAGATAGGTTTTTGATCAATAAGGGGATCAGGGATTATGGAGAGAAGGCAGGAGAATGGGGATGAGAAAATATCAGCCATGATTGAATGGCGGAGCAGACTCGATGGGCCGAGTGGCCTAATTCTGCTCCTATGTCTTATGGTCTTAAATACAGAGAAGTAGTAACATCCTCTAGTGTTTGATTTACAGAGATGTAATTATTAACCCTTCATTAACATGACTATATACATATCATTACAGACCCCTCTGTACTTCTAAGCATCCGACCATTCATTGTATATTCCCTTGCCTTGTTAATTCTCCCCTCATGCATCATCTCATGGGGCTAATGGGGCTGGTTTATCTCAGGACTAAATCGCTGGCTTTGATAGCAGACCAAGGCGGGCCAGCAGCACGGTTCAATTCCTGTACCAGCCTCCCCGAACAGGCGCCGGAATGTGGCGACTAGGGTTTTCCACAGTAACGTCATTTGAAGCCCACTTGTGACAGTAAGCGATTTTCATTCATTTTCATACTTTTCAGCGTTAAATTCTATTTGCCACTGTTCTATTCATCTGACAAGTCCATCCTGTAATCTGAGGCTTTGCTCATCACAATTTACCACACCACCAATTTTTGTGCCATCAGCAAACTTACTGATCAACCCCCCCACATTCACTTCTGGATCATTAATGTACACTCTAAAAAGCAAGCGACCCCGCACCGATCCTGTGGTATACCACTGAACACAGGGGGCCAAATTCTCCGGTATCGGCGCTATGTCCGCTGACTGGCGCCCAAAACGGCGCAAATCAGTCGGGCATCGCGCCGCCCCAAAGGTGCGGAATGCTCCGCATCTTGGGGGGCCGAGCCCCAACCTTAAGGGGCTAGGCCCGCGCCGGACGAATTTCAGCCCCGCCAGCTGGCGGAAAAGGCCTCTGGTGCCCCGCCAGCTGGCGCAGAAATGATATCTCCGGGCGGCGCATGCGCGGGAGCGTTAGCGGCCGCTGACGGCATTCCCGCGCATGCGTAGTGGAGGGAGTCTCTTCCGCCTCCGCCATGGTGGAGACCGTGGCGAAGGCGGAAGGAAAAGAGTGCCCCCACGGCACAGGCCCGCCCGCGGATCGGTGGGCCCCGATCGCGGGCCAGGCCACCGTGGGGGCACCCCCCCGGGGCCAGATCGCCCCGCGCCCCCCCCAGGACCCCGGAGCCCGCCCGCGCCGCCTTGTCCCGCCGGTAAGGTAGGTGGTTTCATCTACGCCGGCGAGACAGGTATTTTAGCAGCGGGACTTCGGCCCATCCGGGCCGGAGAATCACGGGGGCGTCCCGTCAACCGGCGCGGCGCGATTCCCGAATATCCGGTGCCGGAGAATTCGGCAACCGGCAGGGGCGGGATTCACGCCAGCCCCCGGCGATTCTCCGACCCGGCGGGGGCTCGGAGAATCTCGCCCAGGCTTCCAGTACCAAAAACAACCTTCATGCATCGCCCTCTGCAGCCAGCCACCAAGCCAATTTTGGGTTCAAATTGACCAATTGCCCTGGGTTCCACGGGCTTTTAGCTTCTTGACGATTCCCATGTGGGACCTTGTCAAAAACCTTTCTGAAATCCATGTAGACTACATCAACTGCACTGCCTTTGTCTACCAACTAGTCATATTCTCGAAAAATTCAATCAAATCTGTTCGACCTGATGACCCTTGACAAGACTATGCTGACTATTCTTGACTAGCCCTTGCCTCTCCAAGTGGAGATTAATTCTGTCCCTTAGAATGTATGTTTGTGTCTTGAATCAGTCAGGAACACTGTGATTTCACTTCACCCTCTTCAGGTATTAGTCATGTTGATATGAGCGGAAGAAGTATGGACAGGAATAGCCGCACAGCTCCCCAAGCTCCAAAATAACCACCTGCCACAGCTGGACTGAGCCCAGAAAGCCCATTTCCCCAAGGGCGGGGCTTTTCAAATTGCAGGTCACAACCCCTGGGTGGGTCACAGGTGAGTGTTGGGAAGGTCGCGGAGCGATCGGTTGCGCTGTTTGGTCCCGATAGCAGGAGACGTTCCAACATTGTGTTACCAGCTTTTACACTGAGAATGGTGGCCGCTGCTGCCTTTTAAATGTAAATAAATGAGGCGGGGTTTTGTGCCCAGAAGTGGGAGTAGAGAGAGGTTGCAAATGAGAGGTGAGGTTTCGGATTTTGAAAGAGAAGTGGTGGGTGTAAAATTCCTTTTGAGGGTGAGACCCCAGAGTCGGTTATTAACTTACAGCTGACTCCAAATTAAAAGACTTTGCTGCTGGAGCTGACCTGTGATAGCACATTAAAAACACAGCAAAAGACCATGAGGCTGACAGCATTCTGGAGTAGCATCACCCAGGGTTCTCCAGTGCTGAGTAAAATATACCTTTTGTTGCTATTGCCCTTCCCGACGACCGGCATGTTGGATTTTCTGTTTTCACAAAGATGAAGACAGCACAACGGGAGTGGCTGAAGTCCGCACCTGATTTGCGTATTTCCCGCTCCGACTTTGAACCTGATTCAAGTGCGTTTTGTGAGGATGAAAGCAGGCTCCCCTTTCCCACTAAAGGTAAGAAATGTTCCCGTACCAGCCTCCCTGTAGCACCATCGATCACACACGAGGCGAGACGTAAGGAACTTCAATCGAGGCTTTATTGAGCAGACCTGTTCCCCAGCAGCTCAGTCACAGAATGCAGCTGCTGGGAGTAAACCGGGTTCTTATACCCCGCCTATCTGGGTGGAGCCCAGTAGGCGGCAGATCCAATCGGGACCCAGCATCTGTCCTCCAATAGCTCCTCGGCATTCATGGTGTACCGTATTACCCCAATACATACCACCACACTCCCCGAACAGGCATCGGAGTGTGGCGACTAGGGGCTTTTCACAGTAACTTCATTTGAAACCTACTTGTGACAATAAGTGATTTTCATTTCATTTCATTTTCATTTCATTTCAAATGTGGTATTTGTCATGAAGGTCGATCGGCGTCGGTGATGTACCGTCAATTACCACGAGGCGAGAATGGTGAAACAATCGAGGCTTTGAACAAGATGTTGTGCCTCCTGTAGCTGGAACCAGAATGGCTGCAGCACGGGTGAGCACACACATTTATACCCCGCCTACTGGGCGGGGCCAGCAGGTAGGGATTGACCATCGTACCTGTAATATATGGGCAGTGCCGTAATACATACAATATATCACTAGTGGTGTTTACCACATTCACCCCCTGTTAAAAAAAGAGTCCGGCGGGGGTGGTGGAAAACATTACAAGTTCAGTCTGTCGGGGGCCTTGACCCTCCGCCGCGACCGCCTCAGTCCTGGTGGTGATATGGGCGCCGACGTGGTCACCTGCGACTCCGGGAGCATGTTGTCCTCGTCTTCGTCACCCCTGAGTGGAACCAGTGGGAGGACGGATCCTGCGGGGGCTGCGGTGAGGTGCGCTGGAGGGAGGGTGAGTGGCGCAGGGGTGAATGAATCAACCGGGGGGGGGGGGGTTGGGCAGTGTCAGGTCGGGGGCAGTGGGTGGGGATCCAGCGGGTGCCAGGTCCCGGAGGGAGACTGTGACCTGGCGCCCGTCGGGGTGTGCCACGTAGGCGTACAGCGGGTTTGCGTGTAGGAGGCGGACATTCTCGACCAAGGGGTCCGACCTATGGGTCTGCCCATGCTTCCGGAGGAGGACGGGCCAAGGGACTGTCAGCCATGTTGGGAGCGAGACCCCAGAGATGGACCTCTTGGTGAAGGCAAACACACGTTTGTGAGGGGTCTCATTAGTGGCGGTGCAGAGGAGCGATCGGATGGAGTGGAGCGCGTCGGAGAGGACCTCCTGCCAGTGGGAGGCCGGGAGATTTTTAGACCGCAGGGCCAGCACGACGGCCTTCCAGACCGTCCCGTTCTCCCTCTCCACCTGCCCGTTTCCCCGGGGGTTGCAGCTGGTCGTCCTGCTCGAGGCGATGCCCTTGCTGAGCAGGAACTGACGCAGCTCATCACTCATGAAGGAGGAGCCCCGATCGCTATGGATGTAAGTGGGGAATCCGAACAAGGTGAAGAGGCCGTGCAGGGCTGTGATGACTGTGGCAGAGGTCATGTCAGGGCACGGGATGGTGAAGGGGAACCGGAAGTACTCATCAATCACGTTCAGAAAGTACGTGTTGCAGTCGGTGGAGGGGAGGGGGCCTTTGAAGTCCACGCTGAGGCGTTCAAAGGGGCGGGAGGCCTTCACCAGGTGCGCTCGATCTGGCCGGTAGAATTGCGGCTTGCACTCCGCGCAGACCTGGCAGTCCCTGGTGACAGTCCTGACCTCCTCGATGGAGTAAGGCAGGTTGTGGACCTTGATGAAATGGAAGAACCGGGTGACCCCCGGGTGGCAGAGGTCATAGTGGAGAGCCCGGAGTCGGTCCACCTGTGCGCTGGCACATGTACCGCGGGATAGGGTGTCAGGGCTCATTGAGCTTCCCCGGGCGATACAAGATCTCATAGTTATAGGTGGAGAGCTCGATCCTCCACCTCAAGATCTTGTCATTTTTGATCTTGCCCCGCTGTGCATTATCGAACATGAAGGCTACCGACCGTTGGTCAGTGAGGAGAGTGAATCTCCTGCCGGCCAGGTAATGCCTCCAATGTCGCACAGCTTCCATAATGGTTGGGCCTCCTTTTCGACAGAGGAGTGTCGAATTTCGGAGGCATGGAGGGTGCGGGAAAAGAAATCCACGGGCCTGCCCGCCTGGTTGAGGGTGGCGACCAGAGCCACGTCCGATGCATCGCTCTCCACCTGGAAGGGGAGGGACTCGTCGAACGCATGCATCGTGGCCTTGGCGATGTCTGCCGTGATATGGTTGAAGGCCTGTTGGGCCTCAGCCGTCAGGGGAAAAACTGTGGACTTGATGAGTGGGCGGGCCTTATCCAAATAATTAGGGCCCCACTGGGCATAATGCGAGAAAAATCCCAGGCAATGTTTCAGAGCCTTGGGGCAGTGGGGGAGAGGGAGTTCCAGGAAGGGGTGCATGCAGTCGGGGTCGGGCCCTAGGACTCCATTTTCCACGACATAGCCAAGGATGGCTAAGCGGTTGGTGCGGAAATCGCATTTTATGGGTGAGGTTAAGGAGTTTGGCAGTATGGAGGAATTTTTGGAGGTTTGCGTCATGGTCCTGCTGATCGTGGCTGCAGATGGCGATGTTATCTAGGTACGGGAAGGTGGCCCGCAGTCCGTACTGGTCAGCCATTCGGTCCATCTCTCGCTGGACGACCGAGACCCCATTAGTGAAGCCGAACGGAACCCTAAGGAAGTGATAGAGGCGGCCATCTGCTTCGAACGCAGTGTATTGGCGATCCTCCGGGCGGATGGGGAGCTGGTGGTAGGCGGACTTCAGGTCCACTGTGGAAAAGGCTCGATACTGCGCAATCTGACTGACCATGACAGAGATGCGTGGGAGGGGATACGCGTCGAGCTGCGTGTACCGATTGATGGTCTGACTGTAGTCAATGACCATCCTGTGCTTCTCCCCAGTCTTCACCACCACCACTTGAGCTCTCCAGGGGCTGTTGCTGGCCTCAATGACCCCTTCCCGCAGAAGCCGTTGGACCTCCGACCTGATGAAGGTCCTGTCCTGGGCGCTGTACCGTCTGCTCCTAGTGGCAGCGGGTTTGCAATCCGGGGTGAGGTTCGCAAACAAGGAAGGTGGATCGACCTTAAGGGTTGTGAGGCCGCAGACAGTGAGGGGGGTAGGGGTCCGCCGAATATCAAAGTAAGGCTTTGGAGATGGCACTGAAAATCCAGGTCGAGTAACAGGGCAGCGCAGAGGTGGGGGAGGACGTAGAGCCTGAAGTTGCTGATCTCTATGCCCTGGATGGTGAGGGTCGCGATGCAGTACCCCCGGATATCAACGGAATGGGATCCGGAGGCCAGGGAGATTTTCTGGGTGACGGGTGTATGGGAGGGAGCAGCACCTTACCGTAGTGGGGTGGATGAAGCTGTCGGTGCTCCCGGAGTCAAAAAGACACGTCGTCTCGTGCCCAATGATCTTCACCGCTGTCGTAGCGGTCGCGAGGTTGCTGGGCCGAGATTGATCCAGGGTGATGGAGGTGAGCTGCGGCAGATGCTGGGAGGTCCCGGGCTGGTCAGCGGTGTCGGAGGTAGCGGGTAGGCGGTGAATGGCCAGACGAGCAGGGGTCCTGAGGCGCATTCAAAATGGCGTCGAAGATGGCGGCGCCCATGGAACGCCGGCCTGGAAACAGCGGCGATCGACCGGGCCTGGCAAACAGAAACAACGTGTCCCTTCTTCCCACACCCGTTGCAGGTCGCGCTCCGCGCCGGGCAGCGCTGCCGGGGGTGTTTGTTTTGTCCACAACCTGGGACCCTGGAGCTGTGAAGCAATTGTGCTATCCACGATGCTACCGTGCTGCCGAACTGTCGAATCGTTATCAGATGCATGTGGAGCGCGATTCTCCAGCCTCGTTACACTCGCGCTTGAGCGCAGCGAGGCTGGGGAATATCAGGAGAGGCTGAAAACGAGATCGTGCCAGGTGCCAAACAGTTTGCGTGCAACCGACCCGCTTCAGTATCGTGAAATCGGGATCTCGCTGCAGTGAGGCGAGAAACTAATTATCACCACTTCGGCCTATTTCCATCTAATTAACGGGAGCCACCCTTATCCAACAGCCCCCTGTGATTCAGCGAGGATTAGTGGGAAGCCAGAGGATTGGGAAGCCTTTGAAAGCGAGCAGAGGACACCTAAAAAAAGCAATAAGGGGGGGAGATGAAGTCTGAGTGCAAGCTAGCTCGTAATGTAAAGGAAGATAGGACGAGTTTTTTCCAATATATAAAAGGCGGACCTGATTGAGGTCTACAAAATTATGAGAGGTATGGACAGGTTGGATAGCAACAAGCTTTTTCCAAGAGTGGGAGTGTCAATTACAAGGGGTCACGATTTCAAGGTGAGAGGGGGAAAGTTTAAGGGAGATGTGCGGGGAAAGTTTTTTACGCAGAGGGTGGTGGGTGCCTGGAACACTTTGCCAGCGGAGGTGGTAGAGGCGGGCACGATAGCATCATTTAAGATGCATCTAGACAGATATATGAACGGGCGGGGAACAGAGGGAAGTAGATCCTTGGAAAATAGAAGACAGGTTTAGATCTTTGGAAAATAGAAGACAGGTTTAGGGCAGCACGGTAGCATTGTGGATCGCACAATTGCTTCACAGCTCCAGGGTCCCAGGTTCGATTCCGGCTTGGGTCACTGTCTGTGCGGAGTCTGCACATCCTCCCCGTGTGTGCGTGGGTTTCCTCCCACAGTCCAAAGATGTGCAGGTTAGGTGGATTGGCCATGATAAATTGCCCTTAGTATCCAAAATTGCCCTTAGTGTTGGGTGGGGTTACTGGGTTATGGGGATAGGGTGGAGGTGTTGACCTTGGGTAGGGTGCTCTTTCCAAGAGTCGGTGCAGACTCGATGGGCTGAATGGCCTCCTTTTGCACTGTAAATTCTGGATCGGCGCAGGCTGGGAGGGCCGAAGGGCCTATTCCTGTGCTGTAATTTTCTTTGTTCTTTGTTCTAAAAGGTAAGAGAGAGGCAAAAATACACATTGGACCACTGGAAAACGTGGCTGGAGAAGTAATAATAGGAAACATATGGCAGACAAACTGAATAGTTACTTTGCATCAGTCTTCACGGTGGAAGACACCAGTGGGATGCCAGAGCTCCAGGAGAACCAGGGGGCAGAGATTAGTGCAGTGACCATCACTAAGGAGAAGGTCCTGGGGAAACTGAAAGGTCTGAATGTGGCTAAGTCGCCTGGACCGGATGGACTACACCCCAGGGTCCTAAAAGAGATAGCTGAGGAGATTGTGGAGACATTGGTGATGATCTTTCAGGAAACACTAGAGGCAGGAAGGGTCCCAGAGGACTGAAAAGTGGCGAATGTAACACCCCTGTTTAAGAAGGGAGGGAGGCGGAAGATGGGAAATTATAGGCCGGTTAGCCTGGGCGGGATTCACCCCGACCCGGCGGGGCGAGGGGTCCCGGCGGGGCAGAGTGACGTAAACCACTCCGGCGTCGGGCCGCCCCAAAAGGTGCGGAATCCTCCGCTAGGCCCGCCCCGGAGTGGTTGGCGCCTCCGCCGGCCAGCGCGAGTCGGTGCATGTGCGGGAGCGCCATCGCGTGCTGGCGTGACTCAATGGGCGCCGGGGCCGCCCGAATTCTCCGGTCCGCGATGGGCGAAGTCCCGCCCGCCTGTAGCCGGTCCCACCGGCGTAAATCAGAGTAGGTGCCTTACCGGCCGGACATGGCGGCGCGGGCGGGCTCCGGGGTTCCTGGGGGGTCGCGGGGGGATCTGGCCCCGGGAGGTGCCCCTATGGTGGCCTGGCCCGCGGTCGGGGCCCACCGATCCGCAGGCGGGCCTGTGCCGCGGCGTCATCCCCGCGCATGCGCAGAGGGATTTGCTTCCGCGCCGGGAATGGTGGAAGACCACAGCCTCCGGTGCGGAACAACAGAGTGCCCCCACGGCACAGGCCCGCCCGCGGATCGGTGGGCCCCAATCGCGGGCCAGGCCACCGTGGGGGCACCTCCCGGGGCCAGATCCCCCCGCGACCCCCCAGGAACCCCGGAGCCCGCCCGCGCCGCCAGGTCCCGACGGTAAGGGACCTACTCTGATTTACGCCGGCGGCACCGGCTACAGGCGGGCGGGACTTCGGCCCATCGCGGGTCGGAGAATTCGGGCGGCCCCGGCGCCCATTGAGTCGCGCCGGACCCCGCCATTCTCCGAGGCGGGCGGCGCCTATCGTGCTGGGTCGGTGTTTGGGGGACGGGAGGATTGGGAGGACGGCAGGGGCGGGATTCACGCCGACCCCCCGGCGATTCTCCCACCCAGCGGGGGTCGGAGAATCCCACCCACTGACTTCGGTCATTGGTAAGGTTTTAGAGTCTGTTATTAAAGATGAGATTGCGGAGTACTTGGAAGTGCATGGTCAAATAGGACTGAGTCAGCACGGCTTCGTCAAAGGGAGGTCACGTCTGACAAATCTGTTAGAGTTCTTTGAGGAGGTAACAAGGAAGTTAGACAAAGGAGAACCAGTGGACGTGATTTATTTAGATTTCCAGAAGGCCTTTGACAAGGTGCCGCATAGGAGGCTTAAATAAGTTAAGAGCCCATGGTGTTCAGGGTACGATCCCGGCATGGATAGAGGATTGGCTGACTGGCAGAAGGCAGAGAGTGGGGATAAAGGGGTCTTTTTCAGGATGGCAGCCGGTGACTAGTGGTGTGCCTCAGGGGTCTGTGCTGGGACCACAACTTTCCGCAATATACATTAATGATCTGGAAGAAGGTACTGAAGCTACTGTTGCTAAGTTTGCAGATGATACAAAGATCTGTAGAGGGACAGGTAGTATTGAGGAAGCAAGGGGGCTGCAGAAGGATTTGGACAGGTTAGGAGAGCGGGCAATGAAGTGGCCGATGGAATACAAAGTGGAAAAGTGTGAGGTTATGCACTTTGGAAGGAGAAATGGAGGCATAGACTCTTTTCTAAATGGGAAAATGCTTCGGAAATCAGAAGCACAAAGGGACTTGGGAATCCTTATTCACGATTCTCTTAAGGTTAACGTGCAGGTTCAGTCGGCAGTTAGGAAGGCAAATGCAATGTTAGCATTCATGTCGAGAGGGCTAGAATACAAGACCAGGGATGTGGCAAGTCATGTTGCAGCTGTATAGAACCTTAGTTAGGCCACACTTGGAGTATAGTGTTCAATTCTGGTCGCCACACTACCAGAAGGATGTGGAGGCTTTAGAGAGGGTGCAGAAGAGATTTACCAGAATGTTGCCTGGTATGGAGGGCATAAGCTATGAGGAGCGATTGAATAAACTCGGTTTGTTCTCACTGGAACGAAGGAGGTTGAGGGGCGACCTGATAGAGGTATACAAAATTATGAGGGGCATAGACAGAGTGGATAGTCAGAGGCTTTTCCCCAGGGTAGAGGGGTCAATTACTAGGGGGCATAGGTTTAAGGTGAGAGGGGCAAAGTTTAGAGTAGATGTACGAGGCAAGTTTTTTACGCAGAGGGTAGTGGGTGCCTGGAACTCACTACCGGAGGAGGTAGTGGAGGCAGGGACGATAGGGACATTTAAGGGGCATCTTGACAAATATATGAATAGGATGGGAATAGAAGGATACGGACCCAGGAAGTGTAGAAGATTGTAGTTTAGTCGGGCAGTATGGTCGGCACGGGCTTGGAGGGCCGAAGGGCCTGTTCCTGTGCTGTACATTTCTTTGTTCTTTGTTGTTCTTTGTACTTCTGAGGCTCTATAAGGCTCTGGTCAGACCCCATTTGAAGTATTGTGAGCAGTTTTGGGCCCCGTATCTAAGGAAGGATGTGCTGGCCTTGGAAAGGGTCCAGAGGAGGTTCACAAGAATGATCCCTGGAATGAAGAGCTTGTCGTATGAGGAACAGTTGAGAACTCTGGGTCTGTACTCGTTGGAGTTTAGAAGGATGAGGGGGGATCTTATTGAAACTTACAGGATACTGCGAGGCCTGGATAGAGTGGACGTGGAGAGGATGTTTCCACTTGTAGGAAAAACTAGAACCAGAGGACACCATCTCAGACTAAAGGGACGATCCTTTAAAACAGAGATGAGGAGGAATTTCTTCAGCCAGAGGGTGGTGAATCTGTGGAACTCTTTGCCGCAGAAGGCTGTGGAGGCCAAATCACTGAGTGTCTTTAAGACAGAGATAGATAGGTTCTTGATTAATAAGGAGATCAGGGTTATGGGGAGAAGGCAGGAGAATGAGGATGAGGAAATATCAGCCATGTTTGAATGGCGGAGCAGACTCGATGGGCCGAGTGGCCTAATTCTGCTCCTGTGTCTTATGGTCTTATGATCTGAATAAAGATGATTAATTTTTTCAAAAATAATCTTTGTTGTCACAAGTAGGCTTACATTAACACTGCAATGAAGTTACTGTGAAAAGCCCCTAGTCACCACACTCCGGCGCCTGTTCGGGTACACAGAGGGAGAATTCAGAATGTCCAATTCACCTAATAGCACGTCTTTCGGGACTTGTGGGAGGAAACTGGAGCACCCGGAGGAAACCCACGCAGACACGGGGAGAACGTGCAGACTCCGCACAGACAATGACCCAAGCCGGGAATCGAAGCCGTGTCCCTGGTGCTGTGAAGCAGCGGTGCTAACCACTGTGCTTATTAAAGCCAATCTACTGAATCATTCCTTAAGGGAACCCTGACAAACTAGGAATCAATCAATGAATTTCCAATATTTTCTTTTTTTAAAAATTCATTTATGGGATGTGGGTGTTGCTGGTTAGACCAGCGTTTATTGCCCAGCTCTAATTGCCCTTCAGAAGATGGGTGTGAGCTACCCTCTCGAACTGAGGTGTAGGTACACCCACTGTGCTGTTCGGGATGGAGTTCCAGGATGTTGCCCCAGCGACAGTGAGGGAACGGCGATACATTTCCAAGTCAGGGTGGTGAGTGACTTGGAGGGGAACCTCCAGGTGGTGGGGGTCCCAGGTATCTGCTGCTCTTGTCCTTCTAGGTGGCAGTGGTCGTGGGTTTGGAAGGTGCTGCCTAAGGAACCTTGGTGAGTTGTTGCAGTGCAACTTGTAGACGGTACACACGGCTGCCACTGTGTCGGTGGTGGAGGGATTGAATGTTTGTGGAAGGGGAGCAATCAAGCGGCTGCTTTGTCCTGGATGGCGTCGAGCCTCTTGAGTGTTGTTGGAGCTACACTCATCCAGGCAAGTGGAGAGTATTCCATCACACTCCTGACTTGTGCCTTGTGGATGGTGGACAGGCTTTGGGGGGTCAGGAGGTGAGTTACTCACCGTAGGAATCCTAACCGTTGACCTGCTCTGGTAGCCACAGTATTAATGTGTCTGGGTCCAGTTCAGTTTCTGATCAATGGTAACTCCCAGGCTGTTGATTGTGGGGATTCAGCGATGGTAATGCCATTGAATGTCAAGGCGCGGTGGTTAGATCCTCTCTTGTAGGAGATGGTCATTGTCGGCACTTGTGTGGCGTGAATGTAATTTTTCACTTGTCAGCCCCGAGCCTGGATATTGTCCAGGTCTTGCTGCATTTGGACAGGGACTGCTTCATTATCTGAGGAGTTGTGAATGGTGCTGAACATTGTGCAGTCATCCGCAAACATCCCCACTTCTGACCTGATGATGGAAGGGAGGCCATTGATGAAGCAGCTGAAGATGGCTGGGCCGAGGACACTACCCTGAGGAACTCCTGTGTGATGTCCTGGAGCTGAGATGATTGACCTCCAACCACCACAATCATCTTCCTTTGTGCCGGGTATGACTCCAACCAGCGGAGTGTTATGTGAGAGTACCTTTAAGACATTGATGTTTAAGAAATGTACCTTTAAGAAAACAGTGATGTCAGAGAGTGGGTGGAACTGAGGTTAGATCAGCCATTTTGCAGTTTAGTTTGGCAGTTTGAAAAAGAGCGTGTGTGTGTCTGGGTGTTTCCAGAGAGCTGCAGTTTGGAGAAAAAGAGCTTGTGGAGTGTCTGTGTTTACAGTGAGCTGGATCTCTGCCATGAAAGACTATCTCTGGATCATTTGGGTGATTTAAACTCATAATAGTAAAGCCTTTAACCTGATGTGATTCTGTTGAACGGTGTTAAGTCTCTTGGAAGTTTGAAGGAACATTTTAAGGAATTATTTACTGTTGCAATATTTTCTGAGTTATCTTTGCAGTAAGGGGTGTTAAGGGATCCAATGTTTATTTAAGATGTTAAGTTTAGTTCATGGAATAAACAGTGTTTAGTGTTTAAAACCCACATGTCCATAATTGTAATCCCACACCTAGGGAACAAGGCGTGTGCTCGGAAAAGCAACAAATCCATTAAAGGGGTTGGTTGAACTCCATGATACATTTTTGGGTTCTGAAAATGTCTCGCCCATAACAATTGGGGGCTCAAGGGGGATAAAAGTCTATCTACTGGATTGGCTTTTGTGAACTTAAAGACAGTGAAGGATTGTTGCTTTTCTGGTGTGGTATTTTAGTTTAAGTGGGGAGAGTGTTGTGAACAATGGCTCTTTCAGAACAGAAGTTTTTGGGGGTGGAGAATGTCACACGCAGTACTTTACGGACAGAGACAAAAAGCAGACTGTTAGATTTGGCAAGAACATTGCAGTTAACATTACCTGACAAAATGCGAAAAGGTGAGGTAATTATGGCAGTTGTTAAGCATTTAAAGTTGCCTGAGATAGAGTTTGACTCATGGGAAATGGCAAAAATTCAGTTACAAATCAAACAAATGGAACATGAGAAAGAATTAAAGCAGCTTGAATATGACAGTGAGAGAGAGGAAAAAGAAAGAGAAAGAGAGAGAGAGGAAAAAGAAAAGGAGAGAGAAGAAAGGAGAAAAGAAAGAATAGCCCTAGCAGAACAAAAAGAAAAAGAAAGGGAGATACAGATCAGGGAAAAAGAGAAAGAGAGAGAGTTTGAACTTCAGAAAATGGCCATGAAACATGGCAATCAGTTAAAATTGGCAGACGTAAAGGGAAATGTACAGTTGGATGAAGGCTTGGTGGGAATCTATTTAAATATGTCCAAGCATTGCCAAGGTTTGACGAGAAGGAAGTGGAAGCCTTTTTCACTTCATTTGAGAAGGTAACTAAACAAATGAAATTGCCACAGGACATGTGGGTGTTACTGATTCAAACAAAGCTGGTAGGTAGAGCTAGTGAAGCGTTTGCATCGCTACCGGAGGAGGTATCTGGAACGTATGAGGAGGTGAAGAAATCCATCTTCAGTGCCTATGAGCTTGTGCCTGCCAGACAAAGGTTTAGAAATTTAAGGAAAGAATTTGGTCAAACGTACATGGAGTGTGAAAGGCTCAAACAGAGTAATTTTGTTAGGTGGACAAGGGCTTTGAAAATAGACCAAACGTATGAAGCTTTCAGAGAAATTATACTTTTGGAGGAGTTTAAAAATTCAATTCCTGATGCAGTGAGAACTCATGTGGAAGAACAGAGGGTTAAAACTGCGAGATTAGCAGCGGAAATGGCAGATGATTATGAATTAGTTCATAAGTCAAAGATTGGTTTCCGACATCAGTTTCAGCCTGTGAGGGATAGAAACTGGGGACATGAGAAATACTCAAGTGGTAAAGGTAAAGGTGATCTGATGGGAGACAATAAGGAGAGTGTACCTCAGAATAAAAAAGAAATCCAGGAGGGTGGAAAAGAAATGAAAAGTTTCAGATGTTTTCACTGTAATAAACTAGGCCATGTAAAGTCACAGTGTTGGTGGTTGAAGAAAAGCACTGGGAAGGCTGATGTGGTAAAACAGGATAAGACAGTGGGGTTTGTTAGAGTGGTAAAGGAAAGCCCAAGGGAAGCGAAGGAGGTGCAAACGATTGGACAGCCTGTTCAAGAAGTAATTGTTAAGAGGGTACCAGATGTCTTTAAAGAATTTACTTGTGTGGGTAAAGTTTACTCCTGTGTATCAGGAGGAGCAGGTAAAGAAGTCACAATTTTAAGAGATACAGGGGCTAGTCAATCTTTAATGGTAAGAGATGAGGAATCATGTAGTTTGGGAAGAATGTTGCTGGAAAAGGTGGTGATATGTGGAATTCAAGGTGAGAGGAGTAGCGTTCCATTATATAAGGTCAGGTTGGAAAGTCCAGTGAAGAGTGGTGAAGTGGAAGTAGGAGTAATAGAGAAACTATCTTGTCCAGGAATACAGTTTATCTTGGGTAATGATATAGCTGGATCGCAGGTGGCAGTGATGCCTACTGTGGTTGATAAGCCAATGGAAAATCAGTCAACTGAAGTGTTGAAGGATGAATAGCCTGGGACTTTTCCGGATTGTGTAGTAACAAGGTCGCAAAGTCACAGGGTAAGACAAGAGAGAAATCAAAGAGTGAAGATTAAGTTGAAGTGCAATTATCAGAAACGATTTTTGATCAGATGGTTGAAAAAGAACAAGAACAGGTGGAGGATGAGGCGGATATTTTTAGTTCAGGAAAATTGGCGGAGTTACAACAGAAAGATGTAGAAATAAACCGGATATATCAGAAAGCATATACGGAAGAGGAATCTGAGAGTATAGCAGAGTGTTATTACCGTAAAGATGATGTCTTGACGAGAAAATGGAGACCTGTACATATGCAGGAGGATGAAAAGTGGGCAGAAGTTCATCAAGTAGTATTGCCGGATGGGTATTGTAAGGAGGTGTTGCGAGTTGTACATGAGGTACCAGTGGAGGGTCATTTGGGAATAAGGAAAACTCAAGCTAAAATCCAGAAACATTTTTATTGGCCTGGACTACATAAAGATGCAGTTAAATTTTGTCAATCATGTCACACATGTCAAGTGATAGGGGAACCTCAAGCAGTGTTAAAACCAGCGCCCTTAATACCCATTCCAGCATTTGAGTAACTTTTTACAAGGGTCCTAATCGATTGTGTAGGACCACTTCCTAAAACAAAAAGTGGGAATCAATATCTTTTGACTATAATGGATGTGTCTACTAGGTTTCCAGAGGCCATTCCAGTCCGTAATATTACAGCTAAAAGGATTGTGGAGGAGTTACTTGAATTATTTACTATATGTGGACTACCCACAGAAATTCAATCGGATCAAAGAACAAATTTTACTTCAAAGTTATTCAAAGAAGTTATGGATAGTTTAGGAATAAAACAATTTAAATCAACTGCATAGCATCCAGAATCGCAGGGAGCGTCAGAAAGGTGGCATCAAACATTCCTGCTGCGCAGCTGGGCAGGAAGAAGAATGGCAGGGCTATAGTGATAGGGGACACAATTGTAAGGGGAATAGACAGGCGGTTCTGCGGACGCAATTGAGACTCCAGGATGGTATGTTGCCTCCCTGGTGCAAGGGTCAAGGATGTCTCGGAGCAGCTGCAGGGCATTCTGGGGGAGGGGAGCTGAGTCCACAAAAGATCAGCCATGATCTCATTGAATGGTGGAGCAGGCTCGAGGGGCCAGATGGCCTAAACCTGCTCCTAGTTCTTATGTTCTTATGTTCTTCCAGACAATGTTGAGGGCGTATTGTCAAGATTATCCAGAGGATTGGGATAAGGATGCACCTAATGAGTCTACCAAATTTAGTCCTTTAGAACTAATTTTTTTGTCATGAGGTAAGAGGACCACTTAAATTGATTAAGGAAAAATTGGTGGGTGAGAAATCGGAAATTACACTATTGGATTACATGTCAAATTTTAGGGGACGATTAAATAGAGCAGGTGAATTGGCTAGACAACATTTGAAAGTTGCACAAAATGTGATGAAACGGGTAGCGGACGGGAATTCCAACGTTCGTAGTTTTGCCAGTGGGGATAAAGTTTTAGTGTTGTTATCAGTGGTAGGGAAGTCTTTAAAAGCTAGGTTTAGTGGACCGTATCAGATTGAAAGGAAATTAAGTGAGGTGAATTATATGGTTAAAAACACCAGATAGAAGGAAGACTTGCCGAGTGTGTCAGGTGAATATGCTTAAAAGGTACTTTGAAAAGGAAGGAGAGAAAAAGGAGGTTTTAATGATTCTAACTCAACGTGACAAACCAAATCCAGATGACTGTGAATTTGACATACCTCAAATTAAATTAGAAAATTAGGATGTTCTTAAAAATTGGGATGAATTGTTAAGTTACCTTCCAGAGGAAAACTAACTGACCTGAAAGAGTTATTTATATCACATGGACAAGTTTGTAGAGATAAATTGGTAAGTACTAAAATGGCTATACATGATGTAGATGTGGGAAATGCTGTTCCAATCAAACAACATCATATAGACTGAATCCTTAAAAATTGGCACAGGTTAACAGAGAGATTGAGAGTATGCTGAAGAATGGCATAATTGAAGCAGGTTGCAGCCAATGGAGCGCACCCATAGTGATGGTACCTAAACCAGACGGTACCCAACGGTTGTGTGTGAACTATCGAAATGTGAATGCAGTTACAAGAACGGACGCTTATCCTATCTCACGTTTGAACGATTGCATTGAGAAAGTGGGACAATCTGCTTTTATTTCCAACTTGCAGACATGGTAAGAGCATTTAAAACATCGTATGGAGTTCTTCGATTGACTTCAGGAGGCGGGTTTGGTGATGAAGCTAGCCAAAAGTGAATTTGGAGAAGCCCGAATCACTTTCCTTGCGGAGTTTCCGATACCCTCAAGACGAAGGGAAATAATGCGATTTCTTAGCATGAGTGGATTTGATCGAACAGGTGTGCAAAGATTGTGTGGCGTGATTACTCCATTGACGGAATTGCTGGGGTTGCCAGAGGAGACCAAGATTGATCATCCAATCGGCATTGAGGATGGGGATATTTGTGGAGCCTCCTCCTCCAGTGAGTTGTTGAAGTGTCCACCCCCATTCACGGCTGGATGTGGCAGGACGGCAGAGCTTAGATCTGGTGCGTGCATTGTGGAATCGCTTAGCTGTCTATCACTTGCTGCTTACCCTGTTTGGCACAAGTGGTCCTGTGTTGTAGCTTCACCAGGTCGACACCTTATTGTTCGGTCTGCCTGGTGTTGCTCCTGGCACGCTCTCCTGCACTCTTCATTGAGCCGGGGTTGATCCCCTGGCTGGGTGGTCCTGGCAGAGTGGGGGATATATCGAACCAGGAGGTTACAGATTGTGGTGAATACAATTCTGCTGCTGCTGATGGCCCACAGTGGCTCGTGGATGTCCCGTCTCGAGTTGCGACATCTGTTTGAAGTCTGTCCCGTTTAGCACGGTGGTAGTGCCACACAACACGATGGAGGGTTTCCTCAATGTGAAGACGGGACTTTGTTTCCACAAGGACTGTGTGGTGGTCACTTCTACCGATCCTGTCAGGGACAGATACACCTGCAGCAGGCAGGTTGGTGAGGGTGAGGTCAAGTACGTTTCTCACTCTTGTTGGTTCCCTCACCACCTGCTGCAGTCCCAGTCTCGCAGCTCTGTCCCCGACCAGCTCAGTCTGTCCCTCACCACCTGCTGCAGTCCCAGTCTCGCAGCTCTGTCCCCGGCCAGCTCGGTCTGTCCCTCACCACCTGCTGCAGTCCCAGTCTCGCAGCTCTGTCCCCGACCAGCTCGGTCTGTCCCTCACCACCTGCTGCAGTCCCAGTCTCGCAGCTCTGTCCCCGACCAGCTCGGTCTGTCCACACCACCTGCTGCAGTCCCAGTCTCGCAGCTCTGTCCCCGGCCAGCTCGGTCTGTCCCTCACCACCTGCTGCAGTCCCAGTCTCGCAGCTCTGGCCCCGGCCAGCTCGGCCTGTCCACACCACCTGCTGCAGTCCCAGTCTCGCAGCTCTGTCCCCGGCCAGCTCGGTCTGTCCCTCACCACCTGCTGCAGTCCCAGTCTCGCAGCTCTGTCCCCGACCAGCTCGGTCTGTCCCTCACCACCTGCTGCAGTCCCAGTCTCGCAGCTCTGTCCCCGGCCAGCTCGGTCTGTCCCTCACCACCTGCTGCAGTCCCAGTCTCGCAGCTCTGTCCCCGGCCAGCTCGGTCTGTCCCTCACCACCTGCTGCAGTCCCAGTCTCGCAGCTCTGTCCCCGGCCAGCTCGGCCTGTGGTAGTACTACTGAGCCAGTCTTGGTGATGGACATTGAAATCCGCCACCCAGAGCACATTCTGTGCCCGTGCCACCCTCAGTGCTTCCTCCACGTGGTGTTCAACATGGGGGAGAACTGATTTTTGTTTTTTATAGAACATACAGTGCAGAAGGAGGCCATTCGGCCCATCGAGTCTGCACCGACCCACTTAAGCCCTCACTTCCACCCTGCTCCCGTAACCCAATAACCCCTCCTAACCTTTTTGGTCACTAAGGGCAATCCACCTTACAGCACGTCTTTGAACTGGAGGAAACCGGAGCACCCGGAGGAAACCCACGCAGACACGGGGAGAACGTGCAGACTCCGCACAGACAGTGACCCAGCGGGGAATTGAACCAGGGACCCTGGTGCTGTGAAGTCACAGTGCTATCCACTTGTGCTACCGTGCTGCCCACCAGCATCATCAGCTGATGGTGGACGGTATGCGGTAATCAGCAGGAGGTTTCCTGGCCCATGTTTAACCTGAAGCCAGGAGACTTCATGGGGCCCAGAGTCGATGTTGAGGACTCTCAGGACAAATCCCTCCCCACTGTATCCCACTGTGCCAGCCCCTCTGCTGGGTCTGTGCTGCCGGTGAGACAGAACATACCCAGGAATGGTGAGGGTGGTGTCTGGGACATTGTCCCAGTACAATGGTATGATTCTGTGAGTGTGACTCTTGTTGACTACTCTGTGAGACAGCTCTCCCAGCTTTGGCACAAGCCCCCAGATGTTAGTAAGGAGGATGTTGCAGGGTCGGCAGGGCTAGGTTTGCCATTGTCGCTTCTGGTGCCTGGGTCGATGTCAGGTGCTCCGTCCGGTTTCATTCCATTTTCGTGTTTTTGTTGCATTTGAATACAATTGCCTGGTGGAAACCTCAGACAGACAGAAACGGCCTGCTAGGCCATTTAAGAGGCAGCCACGTTGCTGGAGTCGGACCCAGTAAGGACATCAGATTTCCCTCCCTAAAGGGAACCAGACGGGGTTTCACGACATTCAGCAGCGGTTTCATGAACATCATCAGTTTTGATGGATTATGGGAGAAAACTGGAGCCCCCGGAGGAAACCCATGCAGTCACAGAGAGAACGTGCAAACTGCACACGCACAGTCATCCAAGGCTAGAATCGAATTTGGGACCTTGGCGGTGTCAGCCAGTAGTGCTGTTGAAGTTAAAGTAGAAGTGGGCAGCAAAGAAAGAGTCGGAGAAGAAGTTGAATGTGATAGAGTGGAGGACGAATGGGAACAGTGTGAAGGAGAAGAGATGTCACAACTGGAGTGAGGAGGGTGAACCAGCGTGAACACTGGGAGGGATGGAAGAGGGATGAAGTGTCAATTCCTTTTGAGTTTATATTGGGTACTATTGACTGTGAATTGATTACCTTTTTCTTTCCACACCTGGTTCCTTGTGACATTAAGTCTGGAGTGCCAGCGTCAGATATGATAGAAGATATCCCTCTGCAGTTATATTTCACGTTACCATGCGTGATAACGGTTCCCAAAATTCTCACTCTTCCTCCTCGCTTTGGATATTTGGTCCCACCCTTACACTGCATTTTTCCACAGTACACATCCCTGTCAAGCAGAAACAAACATTTTAGACTTTGTACATTTTCAATTTAATGCCAACACTTTTTAAAATGTGTTTCTCTCAAGGTGACTTTCATTGCCTATGTCAGTATTCAATACTCATGTCTAATTGTCCTTGAATAAGATTTGATTTGATTTATTATTGTCACATGTATTAGTATACAGTGAAAAGTATTGTTTCTTGCATGCTGGACAGACAACGCATACGGTACATAGGGAAGGAAGGAGAGACTGCAGAGTATAATGTTACAGTTATAGCAAGGTGTAGAGAGAGGGGCAGCCTCCTCCACTGGGTCATGCGGAGGGTGTTCAGGGAGCCCGGGCTGACGCCTTCCTCCTGCGGGAACTGGTGCGGTTTTCTCCACACTATCAACTCCATCGCTCCTGCTGTCGATAGCACAATATCATTCTCCAATTTATTCCAAATTTCTCTGGAGCAATGCTTACATTTTAACATCATTGAGTTCCCATCAATCAGAAATGAAACCTGATATCAAGTAATTTCGACACATACTTATCTGGACAATATCAAGTCAATCAATTGCCTGCTGAAATAGTTAACCTCTATGCTCCAATTTATTTCCCTATATCCTTTATTTTTTTCCTTTAAACTGATTTCAATTTAGTTACTCAACCAAATTTGAAAGGAATCACTTGCAATTGGTCTTGAAGAATTCAAATTGGAAAACTGCCAAACTGCAAGCTTCTCATCTGCCCTTGACACAGAACAAGCTTGTATTTCAACCCAACTCATTCTTTATTTCATCATTTTGTGATCACATTTTCCTCTCTGCAGCAGCAAACGCCAGTTTCAACCACCGAGAAGTTGTAGGCAGATTTTCAGCTGCCATTTCAACTCTGATGCTTTAAAAAAATAAATTTAGAGCACCCAATTCATTATTTCCAATTAAGAGGCAATTTAGCATAAAAGTGATCCCCTACAGTGCAGACTTTGTTTGCACTGAGTGCTGAATTTGGTGCTTTTTGAGTGCTATAGTAAGAGTTTGGTGACTGAGGGAGTGCTGAATTTGGTGCTTTTTGAGTGCGATAGTGAGAGTTTGGTGACCGAGGGAGTTAGGTGAGGAGGGAGTAAGGTGCTCCTTTCATTTTGTTTCCGACATTTCTGCAAAGAGTGCGAAGAGAGCCAGGAGTTTACAGGAAGTGTAGCTGACTGGGAGCAGAGTCGGAGGGCGGAGATCTAGTTAGTCCACACGGCAGCTATATTCTGTAAGGTAAGAGGGGATGGAGGCTAGGCCAGTTGCATGCTCCTCCTGTAGGATGTGGGTGGTGAGGGATACCACTGGTGTCCCCACTGACTATACCTGCGGGAAGTGCACCCAACTTCAGCTCCTCAAAGACCGTGTTAGGGAACTGGAGCTGAAGCTGGATGAACTTCGGATCATCCGGGAGGCAGAGGGGGTGATTGAGAAGAGTTACAAGGAGGTAACCACACCCAAGGTACAGGACAAGAATAACTGGGTTACAGACAGGGGGAAAAAAACAAACAGGCAGACAGTGCAGGGATCCCTCGTGGCCGTTCCCCTTCAAAACAAGTATACCGTTTTGGATGCTGTTGGGGGGGATGACCTACCGGGGGAAGGCCCTAGCGGCCAGGTCTCTGGCACTGAATCTGGCTCTGGGGCTCAGAAGGGAAGAGGGGAGAATAGAAAAGCAATAGTTGTAGGAGATTCAATGGTTAGGGGAATAGATAGGAGATTCTGTGGTCACGAGCGAGACTCCCGGAAGGTATGTTACCTCCCGGGTGCCAGGGTCAGGGATGTCTCGGATCGTGTCTTCAGGATCCTTAAGGGGGAGGGGGAGCAGCCAGAAGTCGTGGTGCACATTGGTACCAACGACATAGGTAGGAAAAGGGGTGTGGAGGTAATAAACAAGTTTAGGGAGTTAGGCTGGAAGTTAAAAGCCAGGACAGACAGAGTTGTCATATCTGGTTTGTTGCCGGTGCCACGTGATAGCGAGGCTAGGAATAGGGAGAGAGTGCAGTTGAACACGTGGCTGCAGGAATGGTGTAGGAGGGAGGGCTTCAGGTGTTTGGATAATTGGAGTGCATTCTGGGGAAGGTGGGACCTGTACAAGCAGGACGGGGTGCATCTGAACCAGAGGGGCACCAATATCCTGGGAGGGAGGTTTTCTAGTACTCTTCGGGAGGGTTTAAACTAATTTGGCAGGGGAATGGGAACCGGATTTGTAGTCCAGCAACTAAGGTAGCCGATATTCAGGACGCCAAAGCGTGTAATGAGGCAGTGGGGAAGGGAACACTGACAAAGGAGAGTATTTGCAGGCACGGAGATGGGTTGAAGTGTGTATACTTCAACGCAAGAAGCATCAGGAATAAGGTGGGTGAACTTAAGGCAGGGATCGGTACTTGGGACTACGATGTGGTGGCCATCACGGAAACTTGGATAGAAGAGGGACAGAAATGGTTGTTGGAGGTCCCTGGTTATAGATGTTTCAATAAGATTAGGGAGGGTGGTAAAAGAGGTGGGGGGGTGGCATTGTTAATTAGAGATAGTATAACAGCTGCAGAAAGGCAGTTCGAGGAGTATCACCCTATTGAGGTAGTATGGGTGGAAGTCAGAAATAGGAAAGGAGCAGTCACCTTGTTAGGAGTTTTCTATAGGCCCCCCAATAGTAGCAGAGATGTGGAGGAACAGATTGGGAAACAGATTTTGGAAAGGTGCAGAAGTCATAGGGTAGGAGTCATGGGTGACTTTAACTTCCCAAATATTGAGTGGAAACTCTTTAGATCAAATAGTTTGGATGGGGTGGTGTTTGTGCAGTGTGTCCAGGAAGCTTTTCTAACACAGTATGTAGATTGTCCGACCAGAGGAGGGGCAATATTGGATTTAGTACTTGGTAATGAACCAGGGCAAGTGATAGATTTGTTCGTGGGGGAGCATTTTGGAGGTAGTGACCACAATTCTGTGACTTTCACTTTAGTAATGGAGAGGGATAGGTACGTGCAACAGGGCAAGGTTTACAATTGGGGGGAGGGTAAATACGATGTTGTCAGACAAGAATTGAAGTGCATAAGTTGGGAACATAGGCTGGCAGGGAAGGACACAAGTGAAATGTGGAACTTGTTCAAGGAACAGGTGCTACGTGTCCTTGATATGTATGTCCCTGTCAGGCAGGGAAGAGATGGTCGCGTGAGGGAACCATGGTTGACAAGAGAGGTTGAATGTCTTGTTAAGAGGAAAAAGGAGACTTATGTAAGGCTGAGGAAACAAGGTTCAGACAGGGCATTGGAGGGATACAAGATAGCCAGGAGGGAACTGAAGAAAGGGATTAGGAGAGCTAAGAGAGGGCACGAACAATCTTTGGCAGGCAGGATCAAGGAAAACCCCAAGGCCTTTTACACATATGTGAGAATTTTGAGAATGACGAGAGCGAGGGTAGGTCCGATCAAGGACAGTAGCGGGAGATTGTGTATTGAGTCTGAAGAGATAGGAGAGGTCTTGAACGAGTACTTTTCTTCTGTATTTACAAATGAGAGGGGCGATATTGTTGGAGAGGACAGTGTGAAACAGATTAGTAAGCTCGAGGAAATACCTGTTAGGAAGGAAGATGTGTTGGGCGTTTTGAAAAACTTGAGGATAGACAAGTCCCCCGGGCCTGACGGGATATATCCAAGGATTCTATGGGAAGCAAGAGAGGAAATTGCAGAGCCATTGGAAATGATCTTTTTGTCCTCACTGTCAACAGGGGTGGTACCAGGGGATTGGAGAGTGGCGAATGTCGTGCCCCTGTTCAAAAAAGGGACTAGGGATAACCCTGGGAATTACAGGCCAGTTAGTCTTACTTCAGTGGTCGGCAAAGTAATGGAAAGGGTACTGAAGGATAGGATTTCTGAGCATCTGGAAAGACACTGCTTGATTAGGGATAGTCAGCACGGATTTGTGAGGGGTAGGTCTTGCCTTACAAGTCTTATTGAATTCTTTGAGGAGGTGACCAAGCATGTGGATGAAGGTAAAGCAGTGGATGTAGTGTACATGGATTTTAGTAAGGCATTTGATAAGGTTCCCCATGGTAGGCTTATGCAGAAAGTAAGGAGGCATGGGATAGTGGGAAATTTGGCCAGTTGGATAACAAACTGGCTAACCGATAGAAGTCAGAGAGTGGTGGTGGATGGCAAATATTCAGCCTGGATCCCAGTTACCAGTGGCGTACCGCAGGGATCAGTTCTGGGTCCTCTGCTGTTTGTGATTTTCATTAATGACTTAGATGAGGGAGTTGAAGGGTGGGTCAGTAAATTTGCAGATGATACGAAGATTGGTGGAGTTGTGGATAGTAAGGAGGGCTGTTGTCGGCTGCAAAGAGACATAGATAGGATGCAGAGCTGGGCTGAGAAGTGGCAAATGGAGTTTAACCCTGAAAAGTGTGAGGTTGTCCATTTTGGAAGGACAAATATGAATGCGGAATACAGGGTTAACGGTAGAGTTCTTGGCAATGTGGAGGAGCAGAGAGATCTTGGGGTCTATGTTCATACATCTTTGAAAGTTGCCACTCAAGTGGATAGAGCTGTGAAGAAGGCCTATGGTGTGCTCGCGTTCATTAACAGAGGGATTGAATTTAAGAGCCGTGAGGTGATGATGCAGCTTTACAAAACTTTGGTAAGGCCACATTTGGAGTACTGTGTACAGTTCTGGTCGCCTCATTTTAGGAAGGATGTGGAAGCTTTGGAAAAGGTGCAAAGAAGATTTACCAGGATGTTGCCTGGAATGGAGAGTAGGTCTTACGAGGAAAGGTTGAGGGTGCTAGGCCTTTTCTCATTAGAACAGAGAAGGATGAGGGGCGACTTGATAGAGGTTTATAAGATGATCAAGGGAATAGATAGAGTAGACAGTCAGAGACTTTTTCCCCGGGTGGAACAAACCATTACAAGGGGACATAAATTTAAGGTGAAAGGTGGAAGATATAAGAGGGATATCAGAGGTAGGTACTTTACCCAGAGAGTAGTGCGGGCATGGAATGCACTGCCTGTGGAAGTAGTTGAGTTGGAAACATTAGGGACCTTCAAGCAGCTATTGGATAGGTACATGGATTACGGTAAAATGATATAGTGTAGATTTATTTGTTCTTAAGGGCAGCACGGGAGCATTGTGGATAGCACAATTGCTTCACAGCTCCAGGGTCCCAGGTTCGATTCCGGCTTGGGTCACTGACTGTGCGGAGTCTGCACGTCCTCCCCGTGTCTGCGTGGGTTTCCTCCGGGTGCTCCGGTTTCCTCACACAGTCCAAAGATGTGCGGGTTAGGTGGATTGGCCATGATAAATTGCCCTTAGTGTCCAAAATAGCCCTTAGTGTTGAGTGGAGGTGTTGAGTTTGGGTTGGGTGCTCTTTCCAAGAGCCGGTGCAGACTCAAAGGGCCGAATGGCCTCCTTCTGCACTGTAAATTCTATGATAATCTATGATTAATCTAGGACAAAGGTTCGGCACAACATCGTGGGCTGAAGGGCCTGTTCTGTGCTGTATTTTCTATGTTCCATGATCTATGTTCTTAGCGTGGCCAATCCACCTAGCCTGCACATCTTTTGGGTTGTGGGGGCGAAACCCACGGAAACATGGGGAGAACGCGCAACCTCCACACGGACAGTGACCCAGAGCCGGGATCGAACCTGGGACCTCGGCACCGTGAGGCAGCAGGGCTAACCACTGCGCCACCGTGCTGCCTTCAATAATAGTTTAGCACAGTGGGCTAAACAGCTGGCTTGTAATGCAGAACCAGGCCAGCAGCGCGGGTTCAATTTGCATTCTGGCCTCCCTGAACAGGTGCCGGAATGTGGCGACTAGGGGTTTTTCACAGTAACTTCATTGAAGCCTACTCGTGACAATAAGCGATTATTATTCTTATTATTTTCTAACTCCGGGCCACAAGTCGTAGACTATTCTCTAATTGATGGGCAGCACGGTAGCATTGTGGATAGCACAATTGCTTCACAGCTCCAGGGTCCCAGGTTCGATTTCGGCTTGGGTCACTGTCTGTGCGGAGTCTGCACATCCTCCCCGTGTGTGCGTGGGTTTCCTCCGGGTGCTCCGGTTTCCTCCCACAGTCCAAAGATGTGCAGGTTAGATGGATTGGCCATGATAAATTGCCTTCGTGTCCAAAATTGCCTTTAGTGCTTGGTGGGGTTACTGGGTTATGGGGTTAGGGGGGAGGTGTTGACCTTGGGTAGGGTGCTCTTTCCAGGAGCTGGTGCTGACTCAATGGGCCGAATGGCCTCCCTTCTGCACTGTAAATCCTATGATCACCCCCGTTAGGGAACAGAGGTTTTGTAGTTCACAACAAGTTGGGGTGAAAATGTCTTTGAGATCTGTATTCAATATAGGATAGGTAATGCTCTGAGATCAGGGCCGGGATTCTCCCCTACCCGGCGGGGCGCGGGGTCCCGGTGGGATGGAGTGGCGGGAACCACTCTGGCGCCGGGCCGCCCCAAAGGTGCAGATTTCTCCGCACCTTTAGGGGCCAAGCCCTCACCTTCAGGGGCTAGACCCGCGCCGGAGTGGTTGCCGTCCTGCGTGGAAGGCCTTTGGCGCCACACCAGCCGGGGCCAAAGGGACACTGCCGTCCGGCGGAGGTCGCGCGTGCGCGGGAGCGTCAGTGGCTGCTGACGTCATCCCCGTGCATGCGCGGGGGGGGCGGTCACCTCCGCATCGGCCGTCGCGGAGGCACCCCCTGGGGCCAGATCGCCCCACGCCCCCCACCAAGGACCCCGGAGCCCGCTCGCGCCGCCAGTCCCACCGATAAGGGAGGTGGTGTGGAGTGTGGAGATTATGAAAGAAGAGGGGTCCCATGATCGTGTTTTCTCCCGAGGTTGAAAGAAAGAGAACTGGTGACGTAATGACGTCCGGTTGAAAACTTTTACTCCACCCCTTTTTCAAAGGAGCAGAGAATTAACCCTTGCCTGTTAATAGCCGAAGATGTATTTATATTTTAACAGGAATTGGGAATAACAAATTTTAAGTTTGAATTGTCAGATATGTTCCGATTAATTGACGCATTTTGCCCCAAGCAGAATGGATCTTTTGGGTTTAACGGTAACTGCAAATGGAACAAGATTTTCAGTAGCTTCAAGAATTTGAGAATTTATTTGTAGATTTCCAATAGTGCAGCAATAGCCAGCCTAATTAAAAATCTAGTGAAAGACGGGCGTGCATTCAGTGAGAAGTTGTAAAAGACAGAACAGATGGACGTCACCAGTCTCGGACAAGTCCGAGCCACAGAGCCGGGCCTGCCAGGGTCACTTCCCCCTTCCACATTGATGCCAAGAACAGGATGGGCGATAGTTGGACAAGACAGGATGACAAGAGCAATGATGAAGTAACAAAAAACATACAGTTTAGCTGGTGTCTATAGACATAAGGACAAAGCCTCTCTTGAAGAAGCGATGCTACAGCTTAAGACAAAGAAAAGATGAACTGGACATGAATAAAAATCAGGAAGCCAACAACACTGTTTGAATTTGGGACAATTCTGCGATGCAGAAAGACAAGGTAATTTCGCAAGTTACATTAAAAAAAGATTTAATTTAAGACAAAGAACAAGCAAACAAAATATTACCGCCTGGAATCAAATGGAAATGCTTGATTTCTGTTTTAAACATAAAGATATTTTATTCGACTGCATAGTTGGGATAGGATTAAATAATTGAGCTGGAGGAAACTTTGTTCACTTAAATTAAAACATAGACAAGGACACAAGCATTACCAAGAGAAAGTATATCAATTTACTAGCCTCCTCTAGACTTTCCCCTTCATATTCATGTCAGCTTGAAATATTCCATTGAATTGCACCCAATATTCCCAATTCCCATTTCCTGTTTTTAATTTCATGTCTCCATCATTAACCTCAATTAGTTAATCTAGCCCAACTATGAGCCCTGGAAAAATCTTGCATTGGAGAATATCTTGATGAAATGAATGAAAATCGCTTATTGTCACAAGTCGGCTTCAAATGAAGTTACTGTGAAAAGCCCCTAGTCGCCACATTCCGGCGCCTGTTCGGGGAGGCTGGTCCGGGAATGTTTAAAACATGTCTTCATGTTTAAAACAGAAATCCAACATTTTCAGTTTTTATATTCGATGCCCCGTCCAATGAAGGCGAGCATTCCGTCTGCTTCATGACTACCTTGTCCACTTGTGTTGCCACTTTCAAAGGTCTGTGGACCTGCACACCCAGATCTCTTTGACTTTCTATATTCCCAAGAGTTTTTCCATTTATGGTATATTTACCCTCTATGTTAGACCTACCAAAATGCATTAAACTCCATTTGCCATTTCTCTGCCCAAGTCTCCAACCTATCTATGTCCTGCTGTATCTCTGACAATCCTCAACACTATCTGTCGCTCCACCAACCTTGGTGTCATCCGCGAACTCACTAATCAGACCGGCTACATTTTCCTCCAAATCGTTCATATGTACAACAAACAACAGAGGCCCCAGCACAGATCCCTGTGGAACACCACTAGTCACAACCTTCCATTCAGAAAAACACCCTTCTACTGCTACCCTCCGCCTTCTGTGCCCGAGCCAGTTCTGTATCCATCTTGCCACCTCACCTCTGATCCCGTGGGAGCTCTTGGAAACTTCCATCCTGGATACTAAATATTTCCAGCTAGTTCAGTTTGTTTTAGCCAGTCCCAGCCATGAGAATGGGCCTCTGTCCTTCAATCACCGTGATGAGTAGCTGAGCTGACTGCTTCTGAGAAGACGGCAGCACGGTAGCCTTGTGGATAGCACAATTGCTTCACAGCTCCAGGGTCCCAGGTTCGATTCCAGCTTGGGTCACTGTCTGTGCGGAGTCTGCACATCCTCCCTGTGTGTGCGTGGGTTTCCTCCGGGTGCACCGGTTTCCTCCCACAGTCCAAAGATGTGCAGGTTAGGTGGATTGGCCATGATAAATTGCCCTTAGTGTTCAAAATTGCCCTTAGTGTTGGGTGGGGTTACTGGGTTGTGGGGATAGGGTGGAGGTGTTGACCTTGGGTGTGGTGCTCTTTCCAGGAACCGTTGCAGACTCGATGGGCCGAATGGCCTCCTTCTGCACTGTAAATTCTGTAAATTCTATGAAAAAAGACACAGACATGGAGCTTGTTCCCACTATTTTCAGTGTCTCTCCAGTGTACATTACTAAAGTAGCAGAAGGACTCAGACTTAAGGGTTGCAGTCCCTTCTGAAGATGTTTTGAATGTTCTTTCGACTATGATGGTTGTTACGGTGCCAGTGTTGACCTCCATTTTCAGCGGACCGCCATGACCACTCTGCCAACCACAATGGAGGGTATCTTGTTCAGTTGGAACTGGATGAGTGTGCAAGCCTGTGATTCTTACTTTGGTTCTTTTGCCAGCTTATTTACAGGGGTTGCTTTTATAATCATTTAGTTTTGCTCGACATTTATCTTGTAGGTGCCCATTTTTCCTGCATTGGAAGCAAATAAAATTCTTGCACTGGCCCGTCACTTTGAAGCGATCTACCCCAGACTGAAATCCTGCCTCAGATCCTGGTGCTGAACAATTCTTCTCAGGCTTCACTTCTCAGCTTTTCTACCACAACTGGTTCACCTCGTTCTGCACGCCTTGCAGAGCACAGCATAGGGCGTCGTGAATAGTGTTCTTACAGGGAACAGATCAGTCCGAGGGGGAGTCGTTGAGGAGTCTTGTAGCTGTGGGGAAGAAGCTGTTCCGATGTCTGGATGTGCGGGTCTTCAGACTTCTGTACCTTCTGCCTGATGGAAGGGTCTGGAAGAAGGCAATGCCTGGGTGGGAGGGGTCTCTGATAATGCTGTCTGCCTTCCTGAGGCAGCGGGAGGTGTAGACAGAATCAATGTGGGGGTGGCAAGCTTGTGCGATGCGTTGGGCTGAGTTCACCACACTCTGCAGTTTCTTGCGATCTTGGCCAGTATAATAACTCTAAGCAAACCCGATGTGGCAAGGAATCAATTAAAGGATTTATTGATCAAGAACAACTATATACACTTAAGGGTTTCAACAGCACAACCAGATCGGGCAACGTCTAACAACGCCCTGGCTCCAAACTGCCAGCCTCCAGCCCAGGTTTGCATTCGTGTTCCATCGGCTCGAACTGCCACGTGGCCTGCAAAAGGTCACCCATCAAAGGGCCACCTCACCACATGACTACAAGTCATCATTCTTTGTTTCCTGTCACTCAGACAATTTCTCACCCAGGTGTGTACTTTCCCTTTTATTCCATGAACTAGGATTTTGCACAAAATTCAAAGAGTTATAGTCATACAACCCAGAAGAGGCTCATTCAGTCAGCACCAACAAAACTACTCGAATCCCACTCCCAGCACTTGGCTATTGCCTTGAGTATTGTGAAATTTCAACTGCTCATCCACGTACTGGTTAAAGGCTGTGAGGTTTTCCACTGCTACTCCTACCCAGCCAGTGAATTTCAGACTTATACCACTCTCGATTTCCTCAAATCCCCTCTAAACCTCCTGCCCCTCACCTTAAAATGATGTCCCCTCATTATTGACCCTCATGCTAAGGGAAAAACTTCCTTCCTAACCACCCTATCTCTGTCCCTCAAACTCTAGTGCGCCTCAATCAGGTCCCCCCTCAGCCTTCTCTGCTCTAAACAAAATAACTCTAATCTATCCAGTCTCTCTTATAGAATCATGGAATCTATGGCCCAAACTGGCCCATGCCAACCAAAAAGCCCATCTAAGTTAACCCCATTTGCCTCATTTGGCCCATAACCTGCTAACCCTTTCATATCCAAGTATCTGTCCAAATGCCTTTTAAATGTTGTCAATGTCCCTGCGTCAACCACTTCCTCCGGTAGCTCATTCCACACACGTACCACCCTCTGCGTTACTCCTCAAGTTCCCATTAATTCTTTCCCCTCTTAACTGAAACCTATGCCCTCTAGTTCTTGATTCCCCAACCCTGGGGAAAAGACTCAGTACATTCACCCTCCCATGCCTCGCATAATCGTATACATCTCTATAAGATTGATTGATTTATATTTATTGTCACATGTACCGAAATGTACAGTGAAAAGTATTTTTCTGCGGCCGAGGGAACGTACACAGCACGTACATAGTAGACAAAAGAATAATCAACGGAGAACATTGACGAATGGTACATCGACAAACAGTGATTGGTTACAGTGCGGAACAAGGGACCAAACAAAGCAAATACATGAGCAAGAGCAGCATAGGGCGTCGTGAATGGTGTTATTACAGGGAACAGATCTGTCTGAGGCAGCGGGAGGTGTAGACAGAATCAATGTGGGGGTGGTAAGCTTGTGTGATTCGCTGGGCTGAGTTCACCACACTCTGCAGTTTCTTGCGATCTTGGGCCGAGCAGTTGCCATACCATCTGTGATGCAGCCGGATAGGATGCTTTCTATGGTGCATCTGTAGAGGTTTGTGAGAGTCGATGCAGACATGCTGAATTTCTTTAGCTTCCGGTGGAAGTAGAGACGTTGTTGGGCTTTCTTGACTGTTGCATCAACGTGAGTGGACCAGGACAGACTGTTGCTGATGGTGACCCCCCAGGAACTTAAAGCTATCGACCATCTCCACTTCGGAGCGATTGATGCAGACGGGAGTGTGTGTCGTGCTGAGCTTCCTGAAGTCGATGATCAGTTCCTTGGTCTTTCCGACATTTAGAGAGAGGTTGTTTTCGGTGCACCATGCAACCAAGTGATTTATCTCCCTCCTGTAGTCTGATTCGTCGTTGTTTGAGATACAGCCCACCACAGTCGTATCATCCGCAAACTTATAGATCAAATTGGAGTTAAATCTTGCCACCCCTTTTTCAACAAAGATGTATTATTCCCAATTTGCCAATGCTCTGGCACCACCTGCTGTTGAGGGAGACTGGAAGATTGAATATAGTTTTAATGAAACACTTTTAATATCTTTCGCAATATCGCAGAGAAACCGCAGCTGTGGCCGGGACACAGGAGTCTGCAAGAAGAACTGTTTTGTGTTAATGACCAATGGGATGTTTTTAAGAGCTCAGTTTCTGTGAACCCCTACTGGAGAGCTGGGAATGACTTTGGGATGTTCCTTTCCTGCTCCATATCTGAATACTGCTGTGCAGCAAAAGTGTTTCATTAGGAAAATGTCAGTTGCATTAGTGAGTACATTTTCTTTCATTTGATATGTAGGTTGCCTCTCAATTGATGCTTGAACTGTGTTGATTTTAGTTTGTCTGTTTCAGTAAAAGTCACAAAAAGTGAAACCTAGTCCTTTTTCATTGCTTGTTGGAATAATTGTCAGTCTGCTCACAATCATTGCAAAGTGATGAATGGTGTTATTGATAGTGCTTTGTCGCCGATAACTTGCTCAACAATACTCAAATTGGGATCAGCCATGATTACTCTGTTCCCAGGCTTCATTACAATCTTGCTCCATCATGAACAATTGAGATAATGGCTTCACAGCACAGGACAGTACACAAGTACCAGAAAATGAATGAACATCACAACCCACTTTTCCTTGGCACTCAATGGCATTATCAATGGCATTATCTGCACTGAAATCCCCATCACAAACTATCCTGCGAGCTATCATTGACAAGAACTTAACTTGAGGGCAGCACGGTAGCACAGTGGGTAGCAAATTGCTTCACAGCTCCAGAGTCCCAGGTTCGATTTTCTGCTGGGCACTGTCTGTGCAGAGTCTGCACGTTCTCCCCGTGTGTGCGTGGGTTTCCTCCGGGTGCTCCGGTTTCCTCCCACAGTCCAAAGACGTACAGGTTAGGTGGATTGGACGTGATAAATTGCCCTTAGTGTCCAAAAAGGTTGGTGGGGTTACTGGGTTACAGGGATAAAGAGGATGGGGTGGAGGTGTGGGGCTTGGGTGGGGTGCTCTTTCCAAGAGCCGGTGCAGACTCGATGGGCCGAATGGCCTCCTTTTGCACTGTAAATTCTATGATTATCAGCCACATGACTTCTGGTGATGGTGATGTGCTGAGCAGATGCCCATCAAGTGGCTCTCCTCCAAACCAGAACCAAAAAAGGGCCTTTTAGTGGAATGTTGCCCAAAATTCGAAGACCAAACTACCTCAACAGTGAGAAGAAACCAACCACGAGAGTATGCCGGCAAATGGGAGCTCAAGGGGCCAATGAGATGGCAGAAGTCGCGGAAAAAGCCACGGGCAGCAGGCGGGCGAGGCAGTAGGCCCATGAGGCGAAGGAGCCCTGGCCACCAAGGAGAGAGGGAGACCAACCACCTGAATATCAGCCTCCCTCCCACCACCTGGACACAGATGGAAGAACTTCCTTATGAGGGAGCTGAACGCCATGAAAGAGGTGATCAGGATAGAATCCAGCTGGTAATCAAGCTGACGGCGGCAGAAGCGATGCAAAAGGCAATCGATGGACTGGGGATGAATGTAGAGACGCATGAGAAGACAATCCTCGATCTGGAGACGGTCTCGATGGACCAGAGCGACAGAATCATCGCCCTCCAAGCTGACATGAAAAGGTTGGTGACAGCCCAGGGGAGCTTAAAGGGGAAAGTCGATGATCAAGAAGGCAGGACCCGACGCCAAAATATTTGGACTGTGGACCTGCCGGAAGGTACCGAGGGCAGGGATTCGATGGGCTACATCGCCCAAATGCTGGGCAACTTAGTCGGGAGAGACAATCTTCCCAACACCCTGGAGAGGGACAGGACACACAGGTCGCTCAGGCCGAAAACGAAAGCTGGGGAGCAGCCGAGGGCAAGTATCGCAAAGCTCCACCGATACCAGGATGGGAGGAATCTGTGATGGGCGCATCGGGCGAAAGTGAGCACCTGGGAAGGACACAAAATCCATATCTATCAGGACATTGGGGCAGACCGAGCAAAACGCAGGGCTGCGTTCACGAGTATGCTGTTCCCGGCCACGCTCTGGGTCACATACCAGAAGAAAGAACATTACTCTAGCACCCTGGAGGAAGTAAATGGATTTGTAAGAAACAACGTCCTGGACAAAGGACAGGCAAGGCAGCGATAAGGATTGTTCGGAGAAAGACTGAGGGAATATCAAGGACTCAGTGGACTGAGCGCTGGACTGTGCTGCCTCGCTCTGATCGGAAGAGGAAGACTGGGTCACAGAAGAAAGCGAGGACAGGGGAAGGCAGGTGAGAGGTTAGACAGGGAAGATGGATGCTCAGTGGGCATAACCAAGGGGCTAGACCAGTCCCGGGAGGGGAGCCACCACAACAGTAGGGATAGCTAGTTCAGCAAGGCAGACAGCAATGGGGGGGCTGCAATGCATGAGCAGGGAGGGAAACATCTGGCGGGGGGGAACAGAACAGATAAAATTAGTTGGCTTTGGTGGGTGAGGAACAGGTTGAGGAACCAAGATGATGCCACAAGCAGCCACCTTGGAGGCTCCCTAAACAAAGGGAGACTCCGGAGTGCAGGGGCCCGACATGGGGTACACCGAGTTGGTGGCTATATTGGGTGCCCCTGGATTAAGGGAAATTCCGGAGCACAGAGACCTCATGGTGAGATCGGTGACCGTGGCCATTTTGGACAGCCCCTTAACAAAGGAAACCAGAGGCGTGTCCCCAGGTAAGTTGGTTGATGAGCCAGGAAGAGGGGAACAAAAACCCCCACGAGGATTATCACCTGGAATGTCAGGGGATTTAACGACCCGGTGAAAAGATCCAGAGTCTTCGACCACCGGAGAAGTTTGAAGGCCAACGTAAGTTTTCCTGCAGGAGACACACCTGAGGGTGAAGGGCCAACTGCGGGTAAGGAAGGGCTGAGTGGGACAGACGTAATTCATGTTACGGGACAAGAGTGAGGAGAATAGCCATACTGATCAGCAAGAGGATGAGATTCACAGGGGCAAGGACGGTGACGGACCCAGGGGGACGGTACGTCATGGTCAGTGGTCCCCTGGAAGGGGCACCGGTAGTTCTGGTAAATGTTTACGCTCCCAACTGGGACGACACAGATTTTATAAACAAGACCATGGTGGAAATACCCGATGTTGATATTCATTGACTGATCATGGGAGGGGCGACTTCAACTGTGTTCAGGACCCACTGCTGGACCGATCGAACCCCAGATCGGGGAAAAGGACGGGCGAAATCAGAATTAGACTGATTATGAACAGGAGGATTTGGGACAAAGGGCCCTCAATGTAGAACTGGAAAACGACCGCGCATTGATTGTTCCCCTCTTCTTATCGTCTGATTAGTCTGGTCACTCGCGGTTGGCACAGAAAGACCGCCTCGACGAAATCACAGGTCAGTCTGGGGATTAGCAATTTAATTGATGGGATTTCATATTGTTGTTTCGGCTTGGGTTAGGGTTTTGGGTTGATGTGACATCTCAAATGATGATTCAATTCCAAGTATAAGGGTTCAGAGGCTGATGGGACTTCAGTAATGAAGGTTCAGTCTATTATATGGATTCAGGGGCTGATGGGACTTCAGTACTGAAGGTTCAGTCCAGTATAACAGTTTTTAAATCTGAAGATGGTTCAACTCTATGTGTGAGTGTTTTAAATATATAGTTGATTAAGCTAAAATTGTCTCCCTGGACTGTATTGGCGAAAAACGCAGTTCCGAGGACCAGTTGAGATTGTGGGGAATGCTGCATATTGGTTGAAGCAGAAGTCTCTCAAAGGGTTAACAGCAGCAGACAAAGTTAAAGACAGACAGTGCTTCTCACTCAGGCCTTGAGATAACAGCACCAGTCGCTAGTGTAATCGGATACCTTTCCTTTGAGTCAGTGAACACCAGCAAAGTTACGTTTTGAATTAATTAAAGGAAACCAGTGGGTTTCTCCACCTCTTTGATAAAAGTTATTATTTTCGAAAGCAATTGCCAGAATCTTAAGTTTTACTTACTTGAAATAAGGTTTATCTCATTTTATCTGGAGATTAATAGAAACTTAAAGAAGATCATGGACACCATTTTAAAAAGTGTCAATCTGGAGATGATAGTTGATTTTGCTAATACTTATGTGTATGTAAAAGAAAAAAAACTTGTTAAAAGAAAAATTGTTAAGATAAAGAAATAATTAAGTTGTAAATGTTATACAAGTTTGTGTTAAGCAAATTGTAAATTTAGTTCTGAGTTGAGATCAGAGCTAAGCTTGCAAGTTGCAGTAATTCAATTTGAATTTTCAAACATTTTTAAGTTTTAAAAAAAAAGCGCAAGTAGAGGAAAGGCGCGGGTCAAACAAGAGATGAGCTACGTAGTTCAATGGCTGGCCTTGAATTGACAGAAAAAGAAAAATTCAATAATTTGGAAAAGTAAGCATATCACCTAAGTCTCCCCAAACTAAGCAGAAACCACAAGATTCGGGAACAAAGAAAGCTGAAACAGATTCTTTTGAAGAGAAAGAACTCCCCCTAGTGACAGGGAGAGACGTTGAAGTCTTGGAACAACCAGGGGAAATAGCTAGAGTGCCCCCTGGTGACATTTGGAGACAGTTACCGATTAGGAAGATGCGAAACCCCGACGCAGTGACTGCGGGAGCGAACCCCACGATAGACGTTTACTTCCCATGGACACCCAGTGAGATGATGGCTATTATGTCTACAATCCCAGATAGAAAAAATCTCCTGCTGCCTTCATGGATTCCTTGAGAACTACCATCTCAATTTATCAAGCTGATTCAAGGGACCTCTGGGCCCTAGCCCAGCAGATTTTAACCCCAGCAGAGTACCGCAATTATCTTAACCACCTGAATTATGCTAGTCATGCCGCACTCCAGCAGGCCTATGCGTTAGACGACGATAGAAGGACACAGATCTTGAATGCGTTGAATAGCACATTTCAAAGGCCCATAAATCTTTCTGTTATCTTAGACCTAAAACCTAAGAAGACTGAAGAGCCAGAGGAATTTCTGGAGCGTTTTAATGAAATCTACCGGGGGCAGTCAGGCGATTTGCTGTATCAAAATGGTCAGAATTCCCCTCAAGACTGTGCTATGTTAATGCATTGCCTACCACCTTCTGTGGTTACTGCTGTGAAATGTAATAACATGAATTGGACAGAGAACGACCCTTCCCAGATGGCAAGGGCAGTCAGATTTTACTGGAAGGAGGGTGTAGGCCAAGAAGGAGGCTCAGTTACAAAGGTTAAGACTGAGTATGTAATGAAAAAGGATGATCTGCGACCCCAACAAGCGGCAGAAATGGTAGTTTACCAACAGGAGCCCCAATATAGTGACTTTGGGTGGGTGGATCAGCGAAGAGGAGGATACCAAACCCACCCAAAGGGACCCTCACCCCCTTTTTATGGCCCACCGAACGAATCAATAGCTCTACAACCGCAGCCCCCTCTGAGGGGCCATTGGTCTACTGGAAGAAGAGGACGGGGCAGCCATGTCTTCTGTGCAATCAGCACTTAAATTACCAATATCCGACCACACGCAGCAATTGTCAGGGTTCCAAGGACAGGTGTGTGAGTATCCTATTTCTGAACCTGTGACAGTCACTTACGAGAATAAGTCTGCAGATCATCAGTTTGTAGTGACTACTGGATTGGACCGTAACTTGTTGGCCCGAGATTTACTGTGTATCTTCCAGCTACAGCTAGAGTGCGGAGATGAGGGGGTAACGGTCCAATCATGGAGGATGAGACAACAGTGCTATATTTCTATCACCTCCCAGTGGTGGACGTTAGACATTGAACATTCACTGCATCACGTTACCCTGGCCTATGACAGAACTGGACGAAACAGGGAGTTGGAGGACAAATACCGGCCATTACTTGAGACCGAATGGCCAGTCAAGGTTACAGCCACAGTCACGGGAAAAGAAGGTATAGTCGATTTTGTTACAATATCACCACATTTATGGCCACAGTCAGCTTCGGTAAGCCCTCATATTACACGTCAGGTCCATGACCAGTACCATGCCAGGGATCTGGGGCAAATGGTAAGGAGGGCAGTGGATCATTCGGATCCAACAGAGTACGCACTTCAAGTCATGCCGGACGGCACTACCATAAAATATTTTGAGGTCCCTGAAACGATTAACACTCGACTGCAGCATCACTGGGGACATGATGTGTTGGAATATGTCAATCCACAGGTCTGGGCGGAATACCCATCACAAGTGGGAAAGACAAATGTTACACCTATTAAGGTGATGATTAAGGATCATGTAAAGCTACCTTCCATTCGGCAATACCCCCTGAAATCTCAAGCTGCTCCATCAATAGATAAATTAATTCAAGAGCTGTTGAAACAGGGTATTTTGGTCCCTTGCCAATCAGAATGTAACACCCCCATACTTGCTGTGCCTAAACCAGCCAAGCCAGACCAGTACCGATTAGTACAGGATTTACGTTCAATCAATGCCATCGCATAGCCGTTACATGCTCTCACTCTCCAACAGGATATTACGGTGTATAGCTCCCACTCGGTCATCGCACTACTGAGGCAACTGCAGACTCAGCATCATACCGCAGCTCGTCAGAATAGGTATGAGATATACCTTTTGAACAATCCACGTCTGACATTTAAATACTGTACCACTATCAATCCAGCCTGTTTTCTTAGTGGTCCCCCTGTCCATGAAGACGCACCTGGCCACGACTGTTTAGCCTTGATTCAGGAAACTACCACAATAAGGGGCGATTTGAGTGACATTTCGTCAGAACAACCTGACATGATTATGTGTGGTCAAATATCCCACCGGGGTTTAGTTAATGACCTACTGCAGGCCCTCCTTATGCCCGCGCAGATTTCCGTTATTAAATGCGCTGCCCACACGAATGGTACAACCCCAGTTGACGTTGGTAATGAACGAGCAGATTGTGCAGCGCGAACAGCCGCGCAAATTCAGCAAGTGATGGTGCCTAAGATGTTAAGTCAGACTAAACGATCTACTATAAATATGTCTGCTTCTGACAAGTCAATGCCAACCATCCAAGACGTCATAAGGTTACAGGAGGACGCTCCTGAGAGTGATAAACAAATGTGGAAACGGTTAGGTTGTACATATGATTCTGTTTCCTCTTTATGGACCACGCCTGCACATCAGACTTGTGTGTCTGATGTACTGGCTTTATGGGTCACTGAATGTGTACACTTTGCAACTCATTGTGGGGCTCGGGGGACTAGTGATTTGTTGCTGGACACTTGGTGGCACCCTAAAATGCAGGGGTTGGCCCAAAGTATCAGTAATCGGTGTTTGATTTGTCAGCAATATAACACCGGAAAAGGTATCCCTTGTGGGAAGGGGCAAACCCTATTTCCCAGTGGTCCCTTTGAGACGCTCCAAATGGATTACATTGAGTTGGAAAGGTGTCAATGTTATAAATATGTTTTGGTCATTGTGGATGTGTTCAGCAGATGGGTCGAGGCGTATCCGACTATCGATAATAAAACTGCTACTGTGGTTAAAGTCTTGATGAGGGAAATCATTCCCCGGTACGGTATACCAGCTCAGTTAAGTTCTGATAATGGGCCTCATTTTATTGGACAAATTAACAAGGAGTTTTGCTCCCAGTTGGGCATACGCCAGCAGTTACACTGTGCTTACAGACCGCAGGCGGCCGGGTTGGTTGAGAGACACAATCAGACCCTCAAAACTAAATTGGCTAAATTAAGAGCAGACACGGGACTGACATGGCTTAAGTTGCTCCCCGTTGCCCTCTTCCAGCTGCGGGTTACACCTGCGGGACCAGCCCGGCTCTCTCCCGCCGAGATTCTTTATGGCAGGCCTCTTAGAACTCCTTGGAGCCTGCAGGTTCCAAGACGGGTTCAGTTTCATCAGATGACTGAAGAAATGACCACCTATGTTCTAGCCCTCACGCAAGTGCTCAAGGAACTCCATGGCCAGGTCCGCGCGGCTCACCAGCCATTGCCCCCAGTACCTAGCTCACTTTCAGTCCAGCCCGGTAGTTATGTCATGGTCAAAACTTGGACTAGGAAGGGGTCGGAGCCGCGATGGGACGGGCCCTTCCAAGTTCTCCTTACCACCCCCACAGCAGTTAAAGTGGAGGGGCGAAGTGCTTGGGTCCACCTACATCACTGTAAATTGAGTCCATCTCCACTACTGTAAAAGGTCGGATACTAACCTGCCTCCCTTCTCCAGTGCTATTTTACAGGTGTGGAGCATGATGGAGTGGCTACGCATCGTCTGTCTGATATTTGGCCCCACTTCGCTTGGCGTGTTATTGGCGATGGACATGGAAAAGGGGAATATTATGTATCTGTGTAGCCCCAACCAATCTACAAGGTTACATCACCTCTGCAAAGGTGATGTTCTTCGCTGCCCCCATATACGAGGACATGGTATCGACTCATGGAAGGTCATCAAAGTTAAGGAGAATGCAGGAGTCATGAAGCAGCTGCACCGGTCCCGGCGATGGGAAGGGAACATTATATGGACATTGCCTTGTTTTCGGAATACATGTAAATTTGATTTTGGATGTGTTAAAAGTGGTACAATAAAGGTAACATCAGGCTGTCAGAAGAGTGTAGGAAGAGACCATGAGAAAGAGAAAGGGACTAGAGAGAGGACGGGGCGTGTGAGAAGGGAAGTACAGCTAGAACGTAGGTTACCGGGAGATGCACTTAAGTTAATTAAAGGCCAAACTGAGGAAAATCCGGGTAGTATGAATCTCTTCTACCAGATTTACCACCGCTTGTATGGCCAGGGACGGGTTGTCTGCTACCCGAACCCCGCAGCGGTGTCGAGGTTATTTTCTGTTTCACCGCTTTGGGGCACTCCCCAAACGGTGGTTCATTGTCAGCATTCCGAGCCATTGCCCGAGCAAGTCACTCTTCCTTACGATCCGGGTTCAGCACCACCGGCTATTTGCCTTCCCCTTCCTCGGGATAATCCCCACTCACAGTATGATAGGCTGCGACGGTGGAGGGCGTACATACCTAGCCACTTCACTCCCAATAGGGATTCCCGGTCGTACGAGAATTGTTTCAGCAGTGAAGGATACGGCTGTTTGCTGGTAGAGGTGGAAACGAATATAACATGTCTGTTTCCCACCTGTACGGACAGGAGGTGCCATATCACCCAGGCGTCTGTCCAATGCGTTTGTTATAACACCACTTGCGTTCCATTGAACGCCGGCCTCCAGCTCCTCTGTGGCTGGGCGAATGTCTCTCATATCACTGTTGGGACTAGGGCTTTCCGCATTGCTGGGCGGCCCGAATGGGCATTTCAAAGTTGGATAAACTGGGCTACTGGGGGGTCCTTACGCAACCGATATGCTGATTGTGATGCTAGCCTGCACACGGAGCAAGGATACTACTTTTTATTTAATGGCACAGCGACCAATGTTTTGTCACCCCCATTTCCCCGCCAAATTGCTATAGGGACTCTAGTCCCTGCCACAGTCCCCTGCCCTTCGGCGTGGAACCTGCATAATCAGTTAGCACGCCGGGCAGTCTCAGCTGAATTTTGCGAGAACTGGAAAAAACCTCAGGTTCTTGCACCCAACCGGGGCCACTCAGCCGGGTGGGGGATTCTGAGCGTATTGACACTGGGAGGTGTGGGGGGTTCCTTGGCTGTCAGTGATCGGAATTATTTTATTTGCGGACTTACCATCTTGGGAAATGAAACCTTGGGAGCCCTCGGGGTAATAACCAAGGAGTTGTCTCAGCTACGGTTGTTTGCAATGCAGAACCGGTATGCTCTTGACTATCTTCTGGCCCGTGAGGGTGGGGTATGCGCCATAATACAGGGCAAGTGTATCATGGGAGTTCAGGACTTGACTGCTAACATCACTAAATTTATGGATCGCATACGGGATCACTTGGACGGGATGCAGGATCCTGGCTCTTGGGGTAACTGGGGATTTGGAGGATGGAAGGACTGGTTGATAAATATGGCCATGTATCTAGTGGTAGCTATCGGCTGCATCTTTGTGGGCCTGGCCATCCTTAAATGTGTGATGGGTAGAATGCGGGGTGCACTGGATCAGATCACCGCCCCAATCACCGCAAAAAAAAATTTAACTGTTAAAATCCATGAGGGTGAGGCAGATGAAGGGGGGCTAAGACAGGAATTGGAAATGCAGCGACGGATCTTTTTAGATGAGGAACCGTAGCTATGGATTGGATAGTTCGGTTATCATGGAATGATAAAAGGAGGGAATGACGAATGTGATATAAAATAGTTACTTTAGAGATATTAGTTAATGTAATGTAGAAATAAGCCACTTTGATTCTGGCAGGTAGAGACAAAGGGATTTGAGACAGCATCGAGAAAGCAGGAAGAGGTGTGTCTATGAGAGTGATGCTGCATTGATAGGGGCCGGAGAAAGGGATTGGAAGTGAGCCAATCAGAATAGATCAAACAAGTCAGGAGGGACATAGGATGACCTATGGGTGTCGAGTATGTGAAACTTGATGCCATTTGAATGTATGAGTACTGATCTCTCTGTCTGGGACCTTCACTTAGTTCCCGGGACTGCAGACAGCAACATGTTGTCTGTATCACTGTGGACTAGGTAGCTTGCAAGCTGAATAAAATAACTTCTTTTTACTTGCAAATCCATCTCGACTTTTATTGAGGCCAGACTGACGGAGAAAGAAATTTGGGAATCAACAATGGGAGGGGTGGACCCATGGTGGTTCCGACACCCCGGTCCGCAAAGCCTACTCAAGAACAGACTTCTTTGCAGTGGGGAAAGCGGTGCTCCCAGGAATAGTTAGAGCAGAATATTCCACGATAGTTACCTCCGACCACGCTCCACATAACATGCATGTGAGATTGGAGAGTGTCCGGGCCTAACGCCCGACGTGGGGGTTGGACACAGACCTGCTGGCTGATAAGGTCCACTGCCAGGAAATATTACAGGCCATTGGCGAGTACATTACAAATAGCCAGAACAAGGAGGTCTCACTTTCCACATTCTGGGAGCCACTAAAGGCAGTGATTAGGGGAGAGATTATAGCTTAGGAGGCACGCAGAGACAGGGAAGCGAGGGTGGCCAGGCAACAACTGATTGACTCTAAGGACAGACTCTCGGATGAACCGACAGAGGACCAGGACTTGCCAACCAGTTAGGAACTCAGGCACCTCCAAATTACACACTTTCTCCGCAGGGAGACTGAAAGATACCCCAGGGCCCTGAGAGACACACTACTGGAGGAGCTAATAAATACGGACAGTAAGGAGGGGGGAAAATGTGGGAAAATATATGGACAATTACTGGCTAGGGCAAGACTACCACTGGACAAAGCCAGACGGAAATGGGAGAACGAACTGCGGATGGAAGTGGGTTGGGGACTCTGGAGCGAAGCACTGAGTAGGGCCAACTCCACCTCCTCCTGTGCCAGGCTAAGCCTCGTGCAGTTGAAAGTGGTGCACAGAGCTCACCGAAACAGAACCCGAATAAGCAGGTTCTTCCCAAGGTGGAGGACAAATGTGAATGGTGCCAGGGAGGCCCGGCCAGCCATGCCCACATGATCTGTGCTTGGGGGTGGGTTCTGGGCAGCCTTCTTAGAGGCAATGCCCAGGGTTGTGGGGGTGAGGGTGAAGCTTTGCCCGAGAATGGCAGTCTTCGGGGTATTGGAGCAGCCGGAGTTACACATGGGGAAGTGGGCGGACGCCCTCGCTTTCGCCTCCCTAATCGCCCGCCGGAGAATCCTGCTCGGCTGGCGATCGGCAGCACCACCCACAACTGCAGACTGGCTCGCTGACCGCTCGGAACCTCTCCACCTGGAGAAGATGAAGTTCACCATCCGAGGGTCAGAGGAGGGCTTCCACAAAGCCTCGGTGCAATTCATCAGCCTGTTCCAAAACCTGTTCAAGGCCAATACTGACTAGGACAAGAGAATTGGGGAGGGGGGGGGGGGGGAAAGGAAGACAGGGGAAGTCACACACAAGGGAATGAGGCGGAGGAGGAGGGGAGAAGGGGTTCACAGAATGTAACAGAGAATGTCACACAGCCCCCCCCATGACAAAAAACTGGAAACCCCAACAGTAAGAAGTGGATCGCCGCGCGTGGTGCCAAGGGCAGGGGGCATCATTGAGAGGGATCCCAACGACGGAAGGGGGGGAGGGGGAGGGGGTTGGGGGGGAGGGGGAGGGGGTTGGGGGGGGGGAGGCAGGCAGGGGAGACCACATGTAAAATGCTATGTAAAGCAGAAATATGTAAATACCCGCACACTTGAGCTGTTATTCTTAAAGACTGGAAAATACCAATAAAAACACTTCAAATAGAAAGGCAGCAGCCACATCAATACTGTGGCTACAAGAGGTCAGCGGATGAGAATCCTGCGACGAGTAACTTATCTCCTGACTCATTACTACCCGACCACCATCAACACACCACAAATAAGGAGAGTGATGGAATAATATTGTCCCACTTGCATGGATAAGTGTAGCTGGAATAACATTCAGGAATTTCCATCATCCAGGTCTAAGCAATCCGGTTGATCAGCACCCCATCACTTAAAGATTCACTCCCTCCACCGCCAGGTCACAAAATCAGCATTGACAAGATATAACTTAGGGTCTTCCAAACACGCAGGGAACGATTTAACAGACAAAGAAGAGAGTCCCATGTCGAGTGTGTTCAGCGAGGTCCTTCCACTGCGGTGCATCGCTGAGAATGACCCTGCTGTAGTCTCATGGCAGTGTACCGTGAAGAAAGGTTTTCGTTTTATCACATGGCTTCCATGATGTCATTTTGTGGGTGGAGCTGAGGATAGTCAGAGGCTTTTCCCCAGGGTAGAGGGGTCAATTACTAGGGGGCATAGGTTTAAGGTGCGAGGGGCAAGGTTTAGAGTAGATGTACGAGGCAAGTTTTTTTGCGCAGAGGGTAGTGGGTGCCTGGAACTCGCTGCCGGAGGAGGTGGTGGAAGCAGGGACGACAGTGATGTTTAAGTGCAGAAGATTGTAGTTTAGTCGGGCAGCATGGTCGGCACGGGCTTGGAGGGCCGAAGGGCCTGTTCCTGTGCTGCAATTTTCTTTGTTCTTTGTGAGGTTCATTTAGTTTAACCAAAAACCCCTTTCCAAGGGCCCAGCCCAGCCCAGCCCAGCCCAGCACACTCACTGAACTCTCACTTGACTAAGACAGGTCTTGTTCCTGAAATTCTGATCCAATTTTCAACCAGCAGATTCAGCTCTTCAGAAAGCAATTATATCTCCAAAACCACCAAGCTGATTTTTACTGGAACAGATATTTAAAATGAAATTAGAGAGAGACAGCCCAAAACAATTATTTTCTCTGTCGGTCGTCCACAGCAGTCAAATTGAAAGTGAAACTAAACAAACCTCACAGCCACGGCTTAGCTCCACCCACAAAATGACATCACGGAAGCCATGTGATAAAACAAAAACCTTTCTTAACGTTACACTGCCATGAGACTACATGTGATGAACGGTTACTGCCTTATCATCATGTAAGGTGATGTCCCCTTTAAGACCAGGCTTGGAACCCTGGGGACTCCGCCTCTGGCTCCGCCCATCTGGGAACCATAAATAAAGGCCTGCCTCATGGTCTGTATAGCAGTCAGCTCTCGTCCATATCTGTAGCACAGTTATTAGCCTAATAAAGCCTTCTTTACTGTTTAATCTCTAAGCATCATTGTTGAGGGTACCTCAATTTATTAGGCTAAACTAGATTCAGGATGGACGCAGGCCTAAAACCAGAGAAGCTCAATCTGGAAGCACGAACGCCGGAGGCAAAGGAAATTTTTTAATACTGGCTGCGGTGCTTCGAGGCCTACCTGGACTCCGCAGAGACTCCCATCCTGGGGCCACGCAAGCTGTGTCTACTCCACGCCCGGGTGAGTCACAGAATCTCCGCCACGCTCGAAAAGGCGACGATTTATGAGGAAGCGATTGAGTTGCTCCGCAAGCGGTTTGTCAAACCCGTCAATGAGGTGCACGCCCGGCATCTGCTCTCTACCTGCCGGCAGCGCTCGGGGGAATCGCTCGACGAGTTTGTTGAGAAACTCACCGCGCTGGCCAGGGACTGTGACCATCAGGATGTGACAGGGGAAGTCCATATGAACCTGCACATCAAAGATTCTTTCGTGTCCGGCATCCGCTCGACCTACATCCGGCAGCGACTGCTCGAAAATGGGGCAAAAGACCTCCAGGAGACGCTAACGCTCGCCTCCTCGCTGGAGGTGGCCCGACACAACTTGGGTACGTACCCCGCGGACTCTGCCAGCCCCCCCCCCCCGGACTTCCTCAGACTCGCCCGTATTACAGGCCTGCACCACGCGGCGACCCGCTCACCATGGGGGCACACCTTGCTACTTCTGCAGGCAGGGCCAGCACCCACGCCCACGCTGCCCAGCCCGCTCCGCGATCTGCAGCGACTGCGGGAAGAAAGGGCACTTTGCGAGGGTCTGCCTGGCCAGACCCAGGGGCCAGAAAAACAAAGAACAGCTGGCCCGAAAATCAGGCTCTCAGGCCCGCAGGCCTCGCAATGCTGCTGCGTACCGACCCGACACGTCCTCTTCTGACGCGTCATCAGCCTCGTGCGAATCATGAGAGCGGCCATCTGGTCGGCGGCCATCTTCTCGACCCGACACGTGCGACCAACGGCAGCGGCCATTTTACGACTCCGACTACCCGCGACTGGGTGCGATCACCCTCGATCAAACTCGGCCAAAACACCTGCAGAACTCCATGATGCAGGTCCAGGTCAACGGGCACGACACTGCATGCCTCTTCGACTCCGGGAGCACGGAGAGCTTTATCCACCCTGAAACGGTAAGGCGCTGCTCCCTACGCACCCATCCCACATCCCAAACCATAGCTCTCGCATCTGGGTCCCACTCGGTACAAATCACGGGGTACTGTATTGCGGATCTCTCGATCCAGGGTGCCAAATACACCCGTTTCAAATTTTATTTCCTCCCTCACCTCTGTGCCCCCCTGCTGCTCGGACTGGATTTCCAGTGCAGCCACCGAAGCCTGACACTGAAGTTCGGCGGACCCTTGCCCCCCCTCACGGTGTGCTGCCTTGCGACACTGAAAGTCGCACCCCCCTCGCTATTCGCTAACCTCACTCCCGACTGTAAGCCCGTCGCCACCAGGAGCCGGCGCTACAGTGCCCAAGATATGGCTTTTATCAAGTCAGAGGTCCAGCGTTTACTGGGAGAGGGGGTCATCGAGGCTAGCAACAGCCCTTGGAGAGCGCAAGTGGTGGTAGTCCGGTCCAGGGAGAAGAAACGGATGGTCGTGGATTATAGCCAGACCATAAACCGATTCACGCAGCTTGATGCGTACCCCCTTCCTCGCATTGCGGAAATGGTAAATCGGATCGCCCAATATCGAGTCTTTTCCACGGTCGACCTCAAATCTGCCTACCACCAGCTCCCCATCCGACCAAAAGACCGCCCCTATACTGCCTTCGAAGCAGCCGGCCGGCTCTTCCACTTCCTCAGGGTCCCGTTTGTTGTCACAAATGGGGTCTCCGTCTTTCAAAGGGCGATGGACCAAATGGTGGACCAGTACGGTTTGCGGGCTACATACCCGTACTTGGACAATGTCACCATCTGCGGCCATGATCAGCAGGACCATGACGCTAACCTCAAAAAGTTCCTCCAGACCGCCCGAGCCCTTAACCTGACCTATAACGAGGGCAAATGCGTTTTCCACACCACCCGGCTGGCCATCCTCGGCTGTGTCGTGGAAGACGGGGTCCTAGGTCCCGACCCCGACCGCATGCGCCCCCTTAAGGAACTCCCTCTCCCCCACAGCCTCAAGGCCCTCAAACGGTGCTTGGGGCTTTTCTCCTATTACGCCCAGTGGGTCCCCAAGTATGCGGACAAAGCCCGCCCACTCCTAAAGACCACCACTTTTCCCCTCTCGGCTGAGGCTCAATTGGCCTTCAACCGCATCAAGGCCGACATTATCAAGGCCGCCATGCACGCGGTGGACGAAACCATCCCTTTCCAGGTAGAGAGCGATGCATCAGACATCGCCCTGGCTGCTACCCTCAATCAAGGAGGCAGACCAGTAGCGTTCTTCTCCCGAACCCTCACCGCCTCCGAGATTCGACACTCTGCAGTCGAAAAGGAGGCACAAGCCATTGTGGAGGCTGTGCGGTGCTGGAGACACTACCTCGCCGGTAGGAGGTTTACCCTCGTCACCGACCAACGGTCGGTCGCCTATATGTTCGATAACACGCAACGGGGCAAAATAAAAAACAATAAAATTTTGAGGTGGAGGATTGAACTCGCCACCTACTCGTACGATATCAAGTATCGTCCAGGGGAGCTCAACGAGCCCCCAGATGCCCTGTCCCGCGGCACATGCGCCAACGCGCAGGAGGACCGCCTGCAAGCCATCCACAATGACCTCTGCCACCCGGGGGTTACCCGGCTCGTCCATTTCATCAAGTCCCGCAACCTACCTTACTCAACCAAGGAGGTCAAGGCCATGGTCAGGGCCTGCCAGGTCTGTGCGGAGTGCAAACCGCACTTCTATCGGCCAGACAAGGTTCGGCTCGTGAAGGCCTCGGGACCCTTTGAGCGACTGAGCGTGGACTTCAAGGGGCCCCTCCCGTCCACCAACCGTTATGCCTATTTCCTCACCGTCATCGATGAGTTCTCCCGTTTCCCATTCGCCATTCCCTGCACCGACATGATCTCAGCCACGGTGATTAAGGCACTGCACAGCATCTTCACCCTGTTCGGTTTCCCTGCTTATATCCACAGCGACCGGGGTACATCGTTCATGAGCGATGAACTGCGTCAGTATCTGCTCAGCAAAGGCATCGCCTCGAGCAGAACTACCAGCTATAACCCACGGGGAAACGGGCAGGTGGAGAGGGAGAACGCGACCGTGTGGAAGGCTGTCCTTCTGGCCCTGCGGTCGAGAAATCTCCCAACCACCCGCTGGCAGGAGGTCCTACCCGATGCCCTACACTCCATTAGGTCACTCCTCTGCACGGCCACAAATGAGACCCTTCATGACCGATTGTTTCTCTTCCCCAGGATGTCTACCTCCGGGGTCTCGCTTCCACCTTGGCTGATGGCTCCGGGACCTGTTCTTCTCCGGAGGCACGCGAGGAGCCATAAAACGGACCCCCTAGTTGAAAAGGTCCGACTGCTCCACGCCAACCCCAGTTACGCCTACGTGGAGTACTCCGACGGCAGGCAAGATACGGTTTCCCTCCGGGATCTGGCGCCCGCTGGATCCTACATCACAGACGCCCCTTCCCCCGCCGCTCCCCTGCAGGACCCGTCGCCCCCTACACCACCCCCCCTTCCGGCCCTACCACCCGTTGGTGAGCTCCTACTGTGTGCCCCCCCTTGCGCCCCCCCTTACACACCCCGCCGGCACCGGCTCCGCTACCCCCGGCCCTGCCTAGTTCCTCTGCCCCGACCCGGACCGAAGCTCCGACCGCTGTGCTCCCGGATGTGCCCTCAACCGGGACGTCCGTGCCCGCCGCACCACCGCCCGAATTGAGGAGATCGAGGAGGACGATCCGGCCGCCGAGACGGATGGACCTATGATGGCACTTCACCCCCGCCGGACTCTTTTTAAACAGGGGGTGAATGTGATGAACGGTTACTGCCTTATCATCATGTAAGGTGATGTCCCCTTTAAGACCAGGCTTGGAACCCTGGGGACTCCGCCTCTGGCTCCGCCCATCTGGGAGCCATACATAAAGGCCTGCCTCATGGTCTGTATAGCAGTCAGCTCTCATCCAAATCTGTAGCATAGTTATTAGCCTAATAAAGCCTTCTTTACAGTTTAATCTCTAAGCATCATTATTGAGGGTACCTCACTACAGCAGGGTCATTCTCAGTGATGCAAGCACCGCGGTGGAAGGACCTCGCTAAACACACTCGACATGGGACTCTCTTCTTTGTCTGTTAAATCGTCCCCTGCGTGTTTGGAAGATCCTAAGTTATATCTTGTCAATGCTGATTTTGTGACCTGGCTAGGACTCCTAGACTGACCACCAGGAGGCCCATTCGTATATAAGTGAATGTTAGAGTCAGGTGAGCTGAGACTGACCAGGGAGCTGGGAGAGAGGTAGCTTGTTCATACTATTATTCCATCGGTTATTTTGTATGTATTTGACCCACAGTTAATGCTCATAATCATTTATAGCTTCAGCGAAACGTGTGCCTGTAATATAAATCAGGCCATCCGACAAGAACATTACATGGTACCAGGGTTTGATGGTATTAAACACTGAGCCAAAAAAACTATCACATCATCACTGAACCCTGCTACGAGGTCCACAGAGGTTTGAAGATTTTGCAGACTGCAAGAATTTACAACATGGAGTCGTTGAAGCCGCCAATCAGTCTCATATTTCACGGTAATGTGGACAGCAACCGGCGTGTGTTAAACAACAATTTAATCTGTTTCTTACTGCAGTAAATTTAGGAGATCAATTAGGTTCACGTAAAGGCCCATAGCAATTGCTGTGTTTAATTTGTTGAAAATTGCAAACGAGGAAGACAGTAAAAATCTTAACAAAGTAATTCGAAGATTTAATGCACATTGCACCCCCGGAAAGAATGAAATTTATGAATGCTGTGTGTTTAGATCACGTTAACAGAAGACAGGAGAGTCCATCGATCATTTCATCACTGATTTAAAGGTAAAAGCTAATACCTATAACTTTAGTGCAGTGGAATCTTCCATGATTCGGGGCCAAATTGTGTTTGGTGTGCATGAAAATAAGCTGAGGAAACGTTTGCCGAGGGAACGGTTGCCGAGGGAACGGTTGCCGAGGGAATCGGCGCTGTTCTTTGGAACACACAGTTAAGATTTGCCAGGCTCACGAGCTAGCAGCACAGCATTGTGAAATGTTTCCCAGTAATGGCGGCAGCTTCCTGGGGGAAAGCACTCCGCTTATCGCCCTTTCCCCAAAAAGGCAGGAAACTTCCAATAAAAGGCAGGAAAGTTCTTGCAGCTCCTCGCCCACCAACAAACAGGATAAAGATCAGGACACAGTATTTCTATGTGAAAGATGTGGTCGGAGGCACAGATTAAGGCCGTGTCCAGCGTTTGGCAAGTTTTGTTCCAAATGCAAAGGAAAAAAACACTTTGCTCAGAATCGTCACTCTGAGCTCAGCCCCAGATCAGTCAGCACAGGGGAAGACACAGTCTCCAGTGATGAAACTTCATTGTTTGTTGGAGAAATAATACAGAAGAATCATTTTTTGGAGACATCAAAAATTCTCCAGCGCTTAAAAAAGTGCAAACTGATGCTCCATTTAAAATAAATGCGGTCGATGAGGACAACTAGCTTCTACCACTTGAAGCGAACGGTTCAGTGCTCCAATTGGAGCTAGACACGGGTGCCAAAGCCAATTTAATCAGCATGACTGATTTTAAAAATCTAAAAATTCAGCTGATTAGAAGAAATCACAAAATGTCTCTGAGAGATTATAATAGTTCAAGCATTAAATATCATGCTGCATGTGACCTGAGTGTGGTGCTGAAGAACACAGTTTATTCCGTCCCATTCTGTATTGTGTCCGAGGGCTTGGACAGGTGATCAGTCCTGTGAATAATTAGGTCTAGTGTAGTTGGTATAGAGCATCCACAAAGGATTGGATCAACACTCCAACAATTCTGAGAACATTACCAGCAAATTCAGTCATGTGTTCACAGGTTTTGATGCACTACCATTCACCTACAAGATACAACTTAAAGAGTTCTGGACAAATGTGAGGTAATGCATTTTGGAAGGTCTAATATGGATGGGAAATATACAGTAAATGGCAGAACCCTTAAGAGTATTGACAGGCAGAGGGATCTGGGTGTACAGGTCCACAGGTCACTGAAAGGGGCAACACAGGTGGAGAAGGTAGTCAAGAAGGCATACGGCATGCTTGCCTTCATTGGCCGGGGCATTGAGTATAAGAATTGGCAAGTCATGTTGCAGCTGTATAGAACCTTAGTTAGGCCACACTTGGAGTATAGTGTTCAATTCTGGTCGCCACACTACCAGAAGGATGTGGAGGCTTTAGAGAGGGTGCAGAAGAGATTTACCAGGATGTTGCCTGGTATGGAGGGCATTAGCTATGAGGGGAGGTTGGAGAAACCTGGTTTGATCTCACTGGAACGACGGAGGTTGAGGAGGTTGAGATCGAGGTCTCCAAAATTATGAAGGGTATGGACAGAGTGGATAGTCAGAATCTTTTTCCCAGGGTGGAAGAGTCAATTATGAAGAGGCAATCTTTAAAAGAGATGTACGAGGCGAGTGTTTTACACATTTGGGAGCCTGGAACTCGTTGCCGGAGGAGGTGGGGGAAGCAGGGACGATAGCGACGTTTAAGGAGCATCTTGACAAATACATGATTAAGATGGGGATAGAGGGATATGGTCCCCGGAAGGGGTTTTAGTTCCGATGGGCAGCATGGTCGGTGCAAGCTCACAGGGCCGAAGGACCTGTTTCTGTGCTGTAATTTTTGATGATGCAAAGACTGTGATAAAGGCACGAAGAAGAGTAACTGCGCCTCTTCGGATTCACCTCAAAAAAGAGCTAGACAAGAATGAGAAAATTAAAAGTAATCAGAAAACAGAAGAACTTACCGATTGGGTAAATTCCATGGTATGTGCAAAGAAAAAGAATGGCAATATTTGCAAATGTATGGATCCCAAAGACCTTAACGAAAATATGAGAAGAGAACACTACCCTACCAAAAACCACGAAAGGAGATGCCGGCATTGGACGGGGTGGGTACAGTAAGAAGTCGTACAACACCAGGTTAAAGTCCAACAGGTTTGTTTCGAATCACTAGCTTTTGGAGTGTAGCTCCTTCCTCAGGTGAGTGAAGAGGTAGGTTACACAATCACAGATATTTGGACAAAGCCAATGATGCAAGATGATACTTTGAATGCAAGTCTTTGCAGGGAATTAAGTCTTTACAGCTCCAGACGGTGCGACTGGAGAGAGGGATAATCACAGGTCAAAGAGGTGTGAATTGTCTCAAGCCAGGACAGTTGGTAGGGTTTCGCAAGCCCAAGCCAGATGGTGGGGGGTGAATGTAATGCGACATGAATCCCAGGTCCCGGTTGAGGCCGTACTCATGTGTGCGGAACTTGGCTCTCAGTTTCTGCTCGGCGATTCTGCGTTGCCGCACGCCCTGAAGGCCGCCTTGGAGAACGCTTACCCGGAGATCAGAGGCTGAATGCCCTTGACTGCTGAAGTGTTCCCCGACTGGAAGGGAACATTCCTGCCTGGCGATTGTCGCGCGATGTCCGTTCATTCGTTGTCGCAGCGTCTGCATGGTCTCGCCAATGTACCACGCTTCGGGACATCCTTTCCTGCAGCGTATGAGGTAGACAACGTTGGCCGAGTCGCATGAGTATGTACCGCGTACCTGGTGGGTGGTGTTCTCACTTGTAATGGTGGTATCCATGTCGATGATCTGGCACGTCTTGCAGAGATTGCCATGGCAGGGTTGTGTGGTGTCATGGTCACTGTTCTGAAGGCTGAGTAGTTTACTGCAAACAATGGTTTGTTTGAGGTTGCGCGGTTGTTTGAAGGCAAGTAGTGGGGGTGTGGGGATGACCTTGGCAAGATGTTCGACCTCATCGACGACATGTTGAAGACTCCGAAGAAGATGTCGTAGTTTCTCTGCTCCGGGAAAGTACTGGATGACGAAGGGTATTCTGTCGGTTGTGTCCCGTGTTTGTCTTCTGAGGAGGTCGGTGCGGTTTTTTGCTGTGGCGCGTTGGAACTGTCGATCGGTGAGTCGAGCGCCATATCCCGTTCGTAGTGCTACCAAAGACCAAGATGTGTTGTTTTGTATATATTTAATAATAATAACCATAATCGCTCATTTTCACAAGTATGCTTCAATGAAGTTACCGTGAAAAGCCCCTAGTCGCCACATTCCGGTGCCTGTTCGGGGAGGCTGGTACGGGAATTGAACCGTGCTGCTGGCCTTGTTCTGCATTACAAGCCAGCTGTTTAGCCCACTTTTTGACCCACAGTTAATGTTAATAAATTGTTCACAGCTTTAGCTACAAGTGTTCTTGTAATAAACCAGGCCATCCGACAAGAACATTACAACCGCGATGAAACGGAACTCTGTGCTTTTTTAGGGCCCTGCCGTGGCTGCTCTTACCTTCATTTCCTGCATTGAGGAGCTCAACTTGCCAGTGAAGAAAGAAATTGGGGCGTAATTTTTAAATTGTACCCCCGTTGCTCTACCTCCCATTGTGAACCCTGGACCCCCTGCAATGCCCCAATTTTGCAATTAGGGGGTTCATGAGTGCCCCTCATAAGGGCAGGGCACCCCTGAGCCCAATCCCCAGCTGGGCAGGATGTTACCTGGGCAACACCAGCTTGGCACCCTAGCAGTGCCCCTGCCTGGCAGTGCGCCTGGCCATAGTGCCTGGTTGGCACTGCCACGTGCCAAGCCAGTAGTGCCAAAATACCTGTGTAACATCAGTAGGGCGGCACGTTAGCACATTGGTTAGCACTATTGCTTCACAGAGGGTTCGATTCCCGGCTTGGGTCACTGTCTGTGCGGAGTCTGCACATTCTCCCCGTGACTGTGTGTGTTTCCTCCGGGTGCTCCGGTTTCCTCCCACAGTCCAAAGACGTGCTGTTAGGTGAATTGGACATTCTGAATTCTCCCTCTGTGTACCCGAACAGGCGCCGGAGTGTGGCGACTAGGGGCTTTTCACAGTAACTTCATTGCAGTGCTAATGTAAGCCTACTTGTGCCAATAAAGATCATTATTATCATTATTATTATTACAGCCCTGCCCAGTGGCTGACCACAAGGGGGCCTCCGACCACCCCAAGTGCTGTTCTGCCTGGTCCATGCTGGAAAGCAGTGCTAAACGGTGTCGGCGTGAAGGGTTTAATCCCAGGCACTGGGTAGATCCGGTGTAGATATATTCCAGTGAGGCTAACTACCTACCTGAATATACAGATCTGGGTCCCGCCTATTGTGGGTGAGATCCAGATTTTGACGCCTCATGAGATGCTGTTAGATATCATGAGGCGTAACGAGCGAGGCGAATCTCAGGAGAAGCCTCTCGCGAGAAGTTCCGGCCACGCCACGTCCTGAGTCGCGCATGGCTATCAGATTGCGCCCACGATCTCTACCACCCAGTAGGACAAGGGCAACAGTTGCTCAGCAGTACCATCTGCAAGTACCAACTTGGAATTATATCGCTGCTCTTTCATCCTTACAGGGTCAAAATGCAGAACGTCCTCCCTAATAACTGGAAGATAGCATATCACCACTTTCTCAACTGAGACCTCGGTTGGGCAATACATGTTGGCGTTTTTGGCAATGCCTATGTCACAGGGAGATATTCACACAAACACACACATAGGGCGGCAATCTCCCAAACCGGAGCCCCCCCCAGCAAGCATGTTTAACTGTGGGCTTCCCGGCCCTCACAGTCCCGAGAAACACATGGCTATTCAACGCGACTCGCGTTGTATAAAGGCCCTGAACCGGTGGCCAAGGATGCACATAGCCCTGTTTTGTACAGTGGGGAGCTCCTCCCGCCGGAACTCTCGATGTAGTGAGAGATCGAGACACCATTTTTAAATGGATTCCTGAACTTCGGGGCTCCCGGAGCGATTCTCGACTTTTCCCCTCCTCCCAGCCCGAACGCACTTTGGGAGGATGGATCCCCCCCACCCCCCCCCCCCCCACTACCCCGCAGCCCCCCAACAACCCTGCAGGGCATCCGCAGCCCGATTGTGCGTGCAAAAAATGACAGCTTGGTACCCAAGTAGTGCCAAGCTTGAATCCTGGCAGTGCCAGTCTAGCACACACATGGCACTGCCAGGGTTTCAGGCAGATTCATCTGCTCCCTGTTTGTGAGGACCAGCGCTCACCTGAGGTCTCTGAGGCCAAGGGGATGAATCACAAAGCATCGGGCACCTCGCCAATCTGCACGTTCGAGTCACACTTGATGTCTCCCTCTAAGGTGCAGATTTTCCAAAAGGTGACCCCGCTCACGATGGACAAGATTTACATTGCAACGTCCCACGAGGTTGCAATGGATCTCGTGAGACATTGCAGGCCAGGTAGATGCCAGAAGCGGGGTCTCCCAGCTTTCATCGGCCACGCTGCGCCACCCATACTTCTGCTGCTTTGCCGTGGCCGCTGGATCGCACCCATAGCCACACAACTAATTCGACACACATACAGGCACGATTTGCCAGAGATGTGTATTAGAGCTCTGTGTTAAATCAGCAGCATCAATGCACCTTGAGTGAAGACCTCGTGTTTGATTTTGTGACAAATTATCTCTGATTTCTCGGTGTAAAACTTCATCACATGATTATTAATTCATAAAGAAATGAAACAGCAAAATCTTTACAATTACACTCAGTACGAGAAGTGTGCTGGGAGCACTAAATAAGCTGGAATTTCCAGACAAACTCACTTAGGTCTGCACTTTATGTATTTATCATTCTCATCCTTGCCACAGTGTCCAAATTCATTTCCATTTTTATTCCTAACTTCATAACAAATGTTTTCAGCATTCGCTGCACCTATCAGAGAGAAAATGAGAGCATTACAAAGGTTCCACAGAATAGAACAAAGAAGAATACAGCACAGGAACAGGCCCTTCGGCCCACCAAGCCTGCGCCGACCATGGTCCCTGCCTCAACTAAAACCGTCTGCACTTACGGGGTCCCACCCAGATCTCTCTGCCTGACAGTACTCGCACAGGGCTAAATCGCTGGCTTTGAAAGCAGACCAAGGCAGGCCAGCAGCACGGTTCGATTCCCGTACCAGCCTCCCCGAACAGGCGCCGGAATGTGGCAACTAGGGGCTTTTCACGGTAACTTCATTTGAAGCCGACTTGTGACAAAAAGAGATTTTCATTTCATTTCATTTCATTTTCTACCATTTATTGTGTAATTCCTACAAGCATTGGACCTTCCAAAGTGCCTCACACTTGCCCAGATTAAACTCCGTCTGCCATTTCTCCGCCCAAGATTCCAACCAGTTTATATCCTGTTGTATCCTCTGACAATTCTCTTCACCATCCGCAACTCCACCAATTTTTTTGTCATCCGTGAGCTTACTAATCAGACCAGCTCCATTTTCTTCTACATCATGCACGGTAGCACAGTGGTTAGCACAATTGCTTCACAGCTCCAGGGTCCCAGGTTCGATTCCCGGCTTGGGTCACTGTCTGTGCGGAGTCTGCCCGTGTCTGCGTGGGTTTCCTCCAGGTGCTCCGGCTTCCTCCCACAGTTAGATGGATTGGCCATGCTAAATTGCCCTTAGTGTCCAAAATTACCCTTAGTGTTGGGTGGGGTTACTGGGTTACGGGGATAGGGTGGAGGTGTGGGCTTGGGTAGGGTGCTGTTTCCAAGAGCCGGTGCAGACTCGATGGGCCAAATGGCCTCCTTCTGCACTGTAAATTCTATAATTCAATGAGCTACACCATGAACAACAAAGGCCCGGAGCTGATCCCTGTGGAACGCCGCTAGTCACAGCCTTAAATTCTGAAAAGCAGCCTGCTACCGCTACCCCCTGTCTTCGATGCCCAAGACAGTTCTGTATCCAACTTGCCAGCTCTCCTCTGATCCCGTGTGATTTCACCTTTTGCACCAGTCTACCATGAGGAACCTTGTCAAAGGCTCCACTGAAGTCCATGTAAACAACATCTACTGCCTTTCCCTCAACTATCATCTTTGTCACAATCATAAGTCTTGATGATTCAGAAGCGTCTCGTTGCCACCCTGGCCCTTGTCAGAAGGGAATGGAGTTTGTGAGAATGTGAGTTACAGAAAACCTGAAATGGAACCAGAATTGATGATGAGAACAGCAACAACAATTGACATTTTGATCGTACATCGACCCAGGCGCTTGGCAGACAACCCACACATTACAATACAAAAGACCCTGAGCCATTCGGGGATTGTGAGGGTAAAAGCTTGGTCTGTGAGGTCTGATTTGAAGAATGTGTTTGAGAAGGAAGGTGAGATAATGAGATGGAGAGGAATAGGGAGGGAATTCCAGAGATTCGACCCCAGGCGACTGAATGCACGGCCACCAAGAGAAAACCCAGAGATGCTCAAGAGGCGTCGGACTGTCAAACACTGTCCCACACCACCCTCACCCCCACACCACCCTCACCCCCACACCACCCTCACCCCCCCACCTCACCCCCACACCACCCTCACCCCCTCACCCCCACCCCCCCACCCTCACCCCCACACCACCCTCACCCCCACACAATCCTCACCCTCACCCCCACACCACCCTCACCCCCACACCACCCTCACCCCCCCACCCTCACCCCCACACCACCCTCACCCCCTCACCCCCACCCCCCCACCCTCACCCCCACACCACCCTCACCCCCACACCACCCTCACCCCCCACCCTCACCCCCACACCACCCTCACCCCCACACCACCCTCACCCCCACACCACCCTCACCCCCACACCACCCTCACCCCCACACCACCCTCACCCTCACACCACCCTCACCCTCACACCACCCTCACCCCCCCACTCTCACCCCCCACCCTCACCCCCACACCACCCTCACCCCCCCACCCTCACCCCCCCACCCTCACCCCCACACCACCCTCACCCCCTCACCCCCACCTCCCCACCCTCACCCCCCCACCCTCACCCCCACACCACCCTCACCCCCTCACCCCCACCTCCCCACCCTCACCCCCACACCACCCTCACCCCCACACCACCCTCACCCCCCACCCTCACCCCCACACCACCCTCACCCCCACACCACCCTCACCCCCACACCACCCTCACCCCCACACCACCCTCAATCCCACACCACCCTCACCCCCACACCACCCTCACCCCCACACCACCCTCACCCCCACACCACCCTCACCCCCACACCACCCTCACCCCCCACCCTCACCCCCACACCACCCTCACCCCCACACCACCCTCACCCCCACACCACCCTCAATCCCACACCACCCTCACCCCCACACCACCCTCACCCCCACACCACCCTCACCCCCACACCACCCTCACCCCCCACCCTCACTCCCACACCACCCTCACCCCCACACCACCCTGACGCCCACACCACCCTGACGCCCACACCACCCTCACCCCCACACCACCCTCACCCCCCCACCCTCACCCCCACACCACCCTCACCCCCACACCACCCTCACCCCCACACCACCCTCAATCCCACACCACCCTCACCCCCACACCACCCTCACCCCCACACCACCCTCACCCCCACACCACCCTCACCCCCCACCCTCACTCCCACACCACCCTCACCCCCACACCACCCTGACGCCCACACCACCCTGACGCCCACACCACCCTCACCCCCACACCACCCTCACCCCCCCACCCTCACCCCCACACCACCCTCACCCCCTCACCCCCACCCCCCCACCCTCACCCCCACACCACCCTCACCCCCACACCACCCTCACCCCCCACCCTCACCCCCACACCACCCTCACCCCCACACCACCCTCACCCCCACACCACCCTCAATCCCACACCACCCTCACCCCCACACCACCCTCACCCCCACACCACCCTCACCCCCACACCACCCTTACCCCCACACCACCCTCACTCCCACACCACCCTCACCCTCACACCACCCTCACCCCCACACCACCCTCACCCCCACACCACCCTCACCCCCACACCACCCTTACCCCCACACCACCCTCACTCCCACACCACCCTCACCCTCACACCACCCTCACCCCCACACCACCCTCACCCCCCCACCCTCACCCCCACACCACCCTCACCCCCCCACCCTCACCCCCACACCACCCTCACCCCCCCACCCTCACCCCCACACCACCCTCACCCCCACACCACCCTCACCCCCCACCCTCACCCCCACACCACCCTCACCCCCACACCACCCTCACCCCCACACCACCCTCACCTTCCCCCACCCTCACCCCCACACCGCCCTCACCCCACACCCCCCTCACCTCCCCCCACCCTCACCCCACACCACCCTCACCCCCACACCACCCCCACCCCCACACCACACCACACCACACCACCTTCACCCTCACCCCCACCCCACACCACCCTCACCACCCTCACCCCCACACCACCCTCACCCCACACCACCCTCACCCCACACCACCCTCACCCCCACACCACCCTCACCCCCACACCGCCCTCACCCCCACACCACCCTCACCCCCACACCACCCGAAGTCCCGAGGGGACGGACGGTCAGAGGGCAGGTCGATCCCAGGGACTAGCTGCCATCCAGATGGGTTTCGGTCTCTTGGAACAGACAGTCCCATGGCAGAGTCCGGGACTGCGTGAGAGGCTGTCGGCGAGTACTTGCAGGCGAGTACTTGCAGGCGCAGTTGGAGTCCAACCGTGTGTCGGAGCAGGAGGTGGTGCTAACCATGCGTGCCACCCAGGCCAACACCGTATGGGTGGCGTCTACCGTAGAGGCATTGGGGACGAGGATTTCAGCTATAGATCAGAGTGTCCAAGGCCTGGGGCATTCTGTGAAGGCATTGGCCAAAGCCAAGGACAGGGCTGCCGCATCACAGGTCGCCATGTGCCAGAGGCATCTGTAAATTGCAGCTGCGCTTCTGAGCGTGGTCCAGTCACAGCAGGCCATGGCTGGGAACGTTGGCAGCTTTGCCCAGGAGCTGGTTGGCATAGTGCAGACCCAGACTGGGTGATGTAGCACAGTCTCAGATGGAGATGGTCCACTCCCTGTGCTCCATGGCCGTGGGCGTGTGTGCCCTGGTCTAGACCAGAGCGGGCCTCCAGGACTGGCAGTGCCAGGTGGTGGTGGAGGGCCAGAGGATAGATCCGCTCACATGGAGTCGTCCGGGGACCACCCGGGCACATTGAGGGAGGGTGAGATGATAAGGTCCATGCCGGTGCCTCCGCAGCAACTCAGATTCCACCCTCCTGTCCCTGGTACCTCTGCTGGGCAGTGGTTAGAACCGGGCGACAGCATCGCCACCCGGGACAGCTGAGCAGCAGCCGAGCCCATCCAGACACGGATCTCCCAGAAGGCGCCCAACTGGGACCAGGTCACAGGGCGGGAATCACGCATTGGCCCTTGCGCACTCATCGTACAGCCTCCCGTGCCTGCCTGGGCTCCAAGTCCTGCCCATCATCGCCCTCCTGTGCATCCTCCTCGTCTGGCGTTCATCCTCCTCCAGCCTCACTGCTGTGTGAAGTTGTGGAGGACGTAGCAGGCCGCCACGATGGGGTTGACCCTCTCAGCACCATGCTGGACGGCCCCTCTAGGTACCTGAACCACATCTTCAGGGTGCTGAAGCACCGCTCGATCACACCCCTGGTCGCTGCATGAGCGTTGTTGTAGCGGGTCTCCGCATCGACCTGTAGCCCCTGCTAGGCTCAGGCTTTTGTTGAGATTGCAATAGCTTTGAAATCACTAGTCCCACCTCACAAAAAATCATCGACATGCATCATAAAGATGCCAGAAAGATTTCCTTTACAGTGCCAGTAAAACATTGCAGGATCTGCTTTCAACTGGCAACAGCCTAACTTTAACAAAACTGACCTTACCGAAAAATACCAGACTCTAGATGCATCATTTAATCCATATACACATTTGTTCAACTTCCAGAGTACCCCTTCTGTGTTAGCTGCTTCTTTAGGAGGACGGGGAAAAATGTCTCTCTGGAGCTGATGCCCCTGCAAAAAGGCAGCTTTTATATCTATAGATTTGCATCCCCATGCCTTTGTGGCTAATAGAGCCAAGAAGATCTTTAAAATAACCTTTCCTGCTGCAGGTGAATCTACCCTTAAATCCTGATCTTCTAAGTTTTCTTCAAATCCCCTTGCCACGAGCCTGGCCTTTGCCTTATAAGTTCCATCCGGAAGAACCTTTTCCGTGCAAATCTATCTGTGGGATAGAGCTCTTTGTCCCCTATCCGGTACTTCCGTGTATACCCCAAATTCTTTGATAACTTTTTCATCCAATTTATTTGAAGCCACCAAAATCTCACGTGCATTTGGGATTCTACTCCTAGTAGTCTTCATAGTGTTACCCATGTTCCGCGACCTTGACAAACTACATCCCTCTCCCGCCTGGTATCTCGTTCTGTACTGCTACTGCTTGATCTTTCCCTTCTGCTGTGGGATGTCCTTTCAATAGTTCTTCACCTTTTCCTGTGAACCTGTTCACTATCCGATGTACTGTCTGAACTTGCACTGCGATTCTGTCACCTCCATTTTTGAACTTTGTGTTCCCAATCCATTGTCTTGACACCCTCCCCTGAATGCTGTACATTCAACCAATGTTTATACTTTCCAGTGGCCTTCCCTGCTCTACTAATAACAGATGCATCCTTCCATTGACGAGACCCTTCAGGCAAGTATGTCACTTTTGTGCCAACTTTTGGCAGTTGTCCTTTTGGAAAAATGGCCAGTTCTAATTCATCAGAAGTATTATGTTCCTCCACAGAAACCCTGTCTCTGTCAGTTAACTGGTCCTCATAGTTCAGTAACACGTGCATACCAGATGACCCTGGTTCCTCATCATGTTTGTCTGCTCTGTCTAAACTTGAGAATTTGTAATCTGTACCCAAGATCAGCCATGATCTCATTGAATGGCGGAGCAGGCTCGAGGGGCCAGATGGCCTACTCCTGCTCCTAGTTCTTATGTTCTTATGTTATTATCCTTGATGAATGTACCCTAACAGTCTGATTGCCATGTTGCAAAATATTTGTTTTGCGATCTATGCCGATGATCTTCCCTGGGCCTTTCCATACATTACAATTGTCTCTCTTATAGTATACTATGTCCCCTTACTGAAAAACGGTATTTGATGGCCGTACATTAATAATAATAATAATTGCTTCTTGCCACAAGTAGGCTTCAATGAAGTTACTGTGAAAAGCCCCTAGTAGCCACATTCCGGCGCCTGTTCGTGGAGGCCGGTACGGGAATTGAACCCGCGTGGCTGGCATTGTTCTGCATTACAAGCCAGCTGTTTAGCCCACTGTGCTAAACCAGCCCCTAATGCCTTAAGCCTTAATGCATTATGCCTTAAAGCTCTGCGAATTTTTCAGAGACTTCTGTTTCCAAAAAAGCTTTTCGACTGCTGTGTAATGCATTTAAATGCTCAGCAAAGGTAGAGCTAATTGTAGTCCTTTCCCAAGCTGGAGGCTGGTCATCCGAAATGGAAGGAATTTTAGTATTTCTACCAAACACTAATTGATAGGGACTAGAGCCCCCAACCATCTGCAACGTATTCTTCGCATGTACCGCCCATGCTAAGGCTGAATTTAACTTGCAATTTGGTCTATCAGCCAAAATCCTCCGGAGCATGTCATCTATTACCATGTGGTTTCTTTCACACACACCATTACTAAATGGGCTTTCCACAGCCGTATTCATAACTGTGATATTTATGTTTTCACACATATCCCTAAACTCATCATTAGCAAATTCTCCCCCGTTGTCTGTAAGGAATTTTGCCGGTGGGCCCATTCCTGTCCCTATCCATTTTTCAATGATCTGATCCAGGATTACTCTCTTTGATACTCTCGATGCGACAGAAAATAATGTGATTTCTTGGCATGAGTGGATTTGATCGAACATTGGTGAAAAATGTTTGTAGTGTGGTTGCTCCACTGATGGACTTGCTGAAGAAACGTCAAAAATTTCAGTGGACAGCGGACTTTCAACAGGCATTTGACTGCCTGGAACTGTGATAACCAATGCTCATGTGTTGGAGAATTACAAGGGACTCTGTGATCAGATTGAACTAAAGTATCTGACTTTAAAGAGAAATGCCGAGGCGTAGAGAAATGGATGGATCGTGCAGAGACTTCCTTGTTCAAAGAGACTGTCAACCAGGAGGGATTCCAGTTGGAAGAAGAACAAAAATGGACTATTATTATTATACCTGTTTGAGTGTGTTGTTTTTTGAAATGAAAAAGTATAGTCACTGTGTGCATTTCTTAAAGGATAGTGAGAAGGTGAAAAATGAAACCATCTTGAAGTTGATGGTTTTTTTTCTTGGGGGGAGGTGTCATGTGAGAGTACCTTTAAGAAATGGGTGTTTATAAATGGGTGTGTATATAAATATCTGTAGTGAGAGTATCTTTAAGAAATGGGTGTTTACTACTGCACTGTAAATTCAATGATAATCTATGATTAATCTAGGACAAAGGTTTGGCACAACATCGTGGGCCGAAGGACCTGTTCTGTGCTGTATTTTCTATGTTCTATGTACTGCAGTGATGTCAGAGAGTGGGTGGAGCTGGGCTGTCTGTCAGCTTTTTACTTTCGCTTTAGGCTTTTTGCTGCAGGGTGGGTTTGGTTTCATTTTAGTTTTGGAGAAGCTGCAATCACAGCAGGATGTGTGTGAATCTCTGCAAGCTGCAGAGTGTCCATTTGCTGATGTCAACGTGGTAACTGTTCTCAGTAGTGAAGTTAAACCTGAGGTGCTTCTGTTAAAGGTTTTGTTTTTAAGTCTTATGGATGTTAAACGGAAAGCTTAAAGGATTACTTAGTGTTGTATTCTTTGGGGTTGTATTGGAATTAATGGTTGGAAAGATGTTCACTACGTTTTAAAAAGGTTAACTTGAGTTCATAGAATAAACATTGTTTTGTTTTAAAAAATACTTTTCCATTTCTGCTGCCCCACACCTGTAGAGTGGGCCGTGTGCTCCCCATACCACAATCTAGTAAAAATTGTGGGTCAGGTGAACTCCGTGACACACTTTGGGCTTCTCTATACCCTGGCCCGTAACAGCTGCACGACTCCATGTTGTGGTACCCGCTGGTCACTTTCACCCCTCCCTCTGTCACACGCATCCAGAGGACTTTGCTCCAGTTCTTCTGGGACTTGGGATTGCACTGGGTCACTGCGGAGGTCTTGAGTCTCCCGATTGCAGAGAGCGATCAGGCGCTGGTGTGCTGTGCCTTTGCACCTGATCATGACTTACCGCCTTCAGACTCTGCAGCGATACCTGCACGTCAAACTTCCTCCACGATGGTGTGCCCTGGCGACATATTTCTTCCACCAGGTGCACCGTCTGATCCACGACGTGCAACTCCTTGACCACCACGTCTTTGGAATTCTTCGTTGGCGCTGCCCGTCGTGTAAAAGGACCTTCTCAAAGTCTGGAACATGGTCTCCTTGCACCGCAGCTCTCCCCTGTCAGGGAGCCGCTGCTCAGGAATCCGCACCTCCGCCAATATCCACTCTGGTGGCTGTCGGAGCGGAGGGCTGTGGCTGCCGGGGTGACCAGGATGGAGACGTGCTGGGGGCGGAGGAGTGGGCTAGGTGACGCCTTACGAACTCAGCAAACGCGGAACGATGTCCGTCCAGCTCGCGACTGAAGTATTTAAGTCCTCAAAATGGTCGTGCTCGGCCCCGAGGGCCGACTTGGTCTCGAAGTGGCGCAGGTGCGGTGCCGACCTGTCTGAGTGGACCCCTGCTTGGACGGAATTCCACATTGGTCCCGAGCCCCGGAACCTCCCCCGGGCGGCGGTACCCCACAAACCTACCCTCCGTGCCTTTAGCACTGCGCGGAGGGGTTTCCTGTACGGCCTGCTGACCCCACCTTCCACCTCTTTGTCTTCGCCCGGCGTCCGGACATGCCTTGGCGTGCCTCGCTGTCGTACAGTGGTGGAGGTCCCTGCTGGAGGTCCCTCTACAGAGGGACAACAACACTTGGGGACCTGGGGTGGAATGATGCATGTGGAAGTGCCGTGCAATCAGCATCTGCACCACTTCACAAATTCTCCAGTGAGTTGCCAATCTCGCTGCCTGTGGAGTCTGTGCACCATGTTCACGTTGTCTGTCCTGGGCTGCACTCCCTTTTTGGTTTCTTGGCAAAGTTGTTGTTGAGGTTTCGTTTGCACTTCAGCCCCACGCTCCTGATAACTGGCATCCGGTGCGGAGGGGGGCGGGGAGGGCGGAGGACCTCCTCGTGAACCTGCTCCTGGGCCTGGCCAAGCTTACCATAAACAGGTCCAGGCAGCGGGTGAACGAGGGGGGCCACCCGACCGGACTGTATGCCTCTCTTCGCGGCCGCGTGCCCCTGGAAAGGGAGCATGCGGTGCCCACGGGCACACGCGAGGCGTTCCGTGCTCAGTGCGCACCGCAGGGGTTGGATTGCTTTATAGAAACCGACTTTCACACACTTGGCTTGATGGTTTTTAAGTTTCCGTTTTTATCCCTTTTGGGCCGTGCTCCACTTGTTCTTTGGGAACCGCCCCTTTTAATTTGTCCACCTGTTAATTTGTTGATTGTGCTCGATAAAACATACCCAATAATTCCCAGCCAACAGTATCCAGGCAAGTTATAGCACATTGGTTATCTGTAATTATCTGCTATTATTATTATGATTCAATTTGCACTGTTTGTATGTGGCCATATCGAGCCTGTAGTGGTCACTGTTATTATTTTTGTTCACCTTGTATTGTTAATATACAGTTATTGAGCAGTGGAACATTTGTTGCCCTGTGCTTGGGGTATAATTATGAGAGGTCTTGAATATACCTGCAGTTGGGTGAGATACGCGGGGAGGTGAGAGAGGGACAGTAAGGATGTAGGGATCGGGCAGTGCAGGGCAGTAGTGACGGGCAGAGGGGGGCACTCAGAAATATTGGTTCTCATGAAACCCGTTGACATCCTTGGGTAGGAGTCACACAGCGAGCAGAAATGCTGGTGAACGGACGTGAAGTGGGGAGCGAGCCGTGGTTGACTATAGTGGGGGAGGGAGGGGCAGTTAGTTTTACTGTTTTTAGTACGGGTGTTTATAATGAGCCGAGGGTGGAGGGTTTTTCTTTGGGAAGAACGGGGATGGAGGTGGGGGGAAGGGATGGACCGCTGACACGAAAGATAATTTTCCGGAGTGACTGGATGGAGGTAGATGGGGAGGTGGCAGCATAGTAATGACTCTGGACTAGTGGTCCAGCGACACAGAGTACACTGGGGTTTCAGGTTTGAAACCCACCACGGATGGTGACATTTGACATTCAATGAACATCTGGAATTTGAAATCTAATGATCACCCTGAAACCACATTGTTGTAAAAACCCAACTGGTTCATCAATGTACCGTGGGAAGGAAATCTGCTGTCCTTACCCGGTCTGGCCTACATGTGGCTCCAGACCCACAGCAATGAGGTTGACTGTTACCCGCCCTTCAAGGGCAATTATGGATGGGCAATAAATGCTGGCACAGCCTGCGATGCCCACGTCCCAGCGAACTAAAAAAAAGATAAAGGCTCCCACTTTGAGGAGACATGGTGGCCGAGAGAAGCTCGCTGAGTTCTGTGTGTAGCTGATCGGGGTGTGTGGGGGAGATGGAACCCGCTGAGCAGGCTGATCGCGTAAATGTGAGAGGATTAAGTGGGCAGAGCGAGAGCTCACTGTGTTGACCCACTTAAAAAGTTTAAAGGCAGCCACGGTCTACCCTGAGTGCTGATTGGCTGAGTGAGAGTGCTTTTGGACTTGGGTGGAAACAGGGAGTTCGGTGGAGCTGGGAAAAGAGGCTACAAGAGCGAGGGCAGATTGGTGAGTAGTGGATAAGGTACAATTTCCATCTTTACAACTTCCATCACTTTTATGGTTTGAAAATCCATTTTATGGTTCATAATCTGCAAGGGCTACAATTGGTAGTTACAAGGACAACGAAAGAGGGGCCCAAGAGAATTGGATATAATCTGATATTAAGCATCTTCTAAAGATTTAATTGAAAGGGTTACGTCATGGCAGGAGATCTCAAAGCCTTGGTTTGCTCCTCTTGCTCCATGTGTGAGGCCAGGAACATTTCCAGTCCCCGGGGGCAGCATGTGTGCTGGAAGTGTCTCCAGCTACAGCTCCTGGAAGCCCAGTTTCCAGGGCTGGAGCGGCGGCTGAGTACACTGTGGAGCATCCACGTGTCGGAGAGCATCGTGGACAGCACGTATAGAGAGGTGGTCACTGTGGTAATACCAGGTATTGCAGTACCTGAGAGGTGGATCACCATTGGCTAGAGCTAGGAGTCTACCATTGGCAAATGTACATAGCTCCGCCCTGAGAGGCGGGGTATAAGAACCCATGCCGTCCCAGCAGCCTTCACTTCCTGTATCGAAGCTGCTGGGAACAGTTCTAGCTGATTGAAGCCTATTAGCTCTGACTCACCTTGTCTCGAGAGTTATTGATTGTGCATCAGTCACACCGCAGGCTCAGACTCCGCAGGCAGGAAGGGAAGGGGTGGCCACCAGACAGAGCAACAGAGCTGGGCAGACAGTGCAGGAGTCTCTTGTGGCCATTCCCCTGCAGGACAGATATCCCGCTTTGGATACTGTTGAGGGGAATGGCCTCTCAGAGGGAAAACAGCAACAGCCAAACTTGTGGCACCGTGGTTGGTTCTGCTGCAGAGGGAGGAATAAAAAGCACGAGGATGCAATAGTTATCGGGAATTCAATTGTAAGGGGAATGAATAATGGATAGGAGTTTATGTGGCTACAAACGAGACTCCAGGATGGTGTGTTGCCTCCCTGGTGCTAGGGTCAAGGATGTCTCGGAGCGGGTACAGGACATTCTGGAGGGGGAGGGTGAACAGCCAGTGGTCGTGGTACACATCAGTACAAACGATATAGGTAAAAAAAAGGGATGAGGTTCTAAAAGCAGAATACAGGGAGCTAGGAAGGAAGTTAAGAAATCGGACCTCAAAAGTAGTGACCTCAGGATTACTACCAGTGCCACGTGCTAGTCAGAGTAGAACTAGCAGGATGTATAGGATAAATCCGTGGCTGAAGAGGTGGTGTGAGGGGGCGGTTTCAGATTCCTGGGGCATTCTCCGATAGAACATAGAACATAGAACATAGAAAATACAGCACAGAACAGGCCCTTCGGCCCACGATGTTGTGCCGAACCTTTGTCCTAGATTAATCATAGATTATCATTGAATTTAGTGCAGAAGGAGGCCATTCGGCCCTTTGAGTCTGCACCGGCTCTTGGAAAGAGCACCCTACCCAAACTCAACACCTCCACCCAACACCAAGGGCAATTTGGACATTAAGGGCAATTTATCATTGGCCAATTCACCTAACCCGCACATCTTTGGACTGTGGGAGGAACCGGAGCACCCGGAGGAAACCCACGCAGACACGGGGAGGACGTGCAGACTCCGCACAGACAATGACCCAAGCCGGAATCGAACCTGGGACCATGGAGCTGTGAAGCAATTGTGCTATCCACAATGCTACCATGCTGCCCTTAAGAACAAATAAATCTACACTATATCATTTTACCGCAATCCATGTACCTATCCAATAGCTGCTTAAAGGTCCCTAATATTTCCGACTCAACTACTTCCACAGGCAGTGCATTCCATGCCCCCACTACTCTCTGGGTAAAGAACCTACCTCTGATATCCCTCCTATATCTTCCACCTTTCACCTTAAATTTATGTCCCCTTGTAATGGTTTGTTCCACCCGGGGAAAAATTCTCTGACTGTCTACTCTATCTATTCCCCTGATCATCTTATAAACCTCTATCAAGTCGCCCCTCATCCTTCTCCGCTCTAATGAGAAAAGGCCTAGCACCCTCAACCTTTCCTCGTAAGACCTACCCTCCATTCCAGGCAACATCCTGGTAAATCTTCTTTGCACCTTTTCCAGAGCTTCCACATCCTTCCTAAAATGAGGCGACCAGAACTGTACACAGTACTCCAAATGTGGCCTCACCAAAGTTTTGTACAGCTGCATCATCACCTCACGGCTCTTAAATTCAATCCCTCTGTTAATGAACGCGAGCACACCATAGGCCTTCTTCACAGCTCTATCCACTTGAGTGGCAACTTTCAAAGATGTATGAACATAGACCCCAAGATCTCTCTGCTCCTCCACACATTGCCAAGAACTCTACCGTTAACCCTGTATTCCGCATTCATATTTGTCCTTCCAAAATGGACAACCTCACACTTTTCAGGGTTAAACTCCATCTGCCACTTCTCAGCCCAGCTCTGCATCCTATCTATGTCTCTTTGCAGCCGACAACAGCCCTCCTCACTATCCACAGCTCCACCAATCTTCGTATCGTCTGCAAATTTACTGACCCACCCTTCAACTCCCTCATCCAAGTCATTAATAGAACATACAGTGCAGAAAGAGGCCATTTGGCCCATCGAGTCTGCACCGACCCACCTAAGCCCTCACTTCCATCCTATCCCCGTTACCCAATAACCCTTTTTGGACACTAAGGGCAATTTATCATGGCCAATCCACCTAACCTGCACGTCTTTGGACTGTGGGAGGAAACCGGAGCACCCGGAGGAAACCCACGCACACACGGGGAGGACGTGCAGACTCCACACAGACAGTGACCCAAGCCGGGAATCGAACCTGGGACCCTGGAGCTGTGAAGCCACAGCGCTAACCACTATGCTACCGTGCTGCCCATATTTGGATTAATGAAAATCACAAACAGCAGAGGACCCAGAACTGATCCCTGCGGTACGCCACTGGTAACTGGGATCCAGGCTGAATATTTGCCATCCACCACCACTCTCTGACTTCTATCGGTTAGCCAGTTCGTTATCCAACTGGCCAAATTTCCCACTATCCCATGCCTCCTTACTTTCTGCATAAGCCTACCATGGGGAACTTTATCAAATGCCTTACTAAAATCCATGTACACTACATCCACTGCTTTACCTTCATCCACATGCTTGGTCACCTCCTCAAAGAATTCAATAAGATTTGTAAGGCAAGACCTACCCCTCACAAATCCGTGCTGACTATCCCTAATCAAGCAGTGTCTTTCCAGATGCTCAGAAATCCTATCCTTCAGTACCCTTTCCATGACTTTGCCTACCACCGAAGTAAGACTAACTGGCGTGTAATTCCCAGGGTTATCCCTCGTCCCTTTTTTGAACAGGGGCACGACATTCGCCACTCTCCAATCCACTGGTACCACCCCTGTTGACAGTGAGGACGAAAAGATCATTGCCAACGGCTCTGCAATTTCATCTCTTGCTTCCCATAGAATCCTTGGATATATCCCGTCAGGCCCGGGGGACTTGTCTATCCTCAAGTTTTTCAAAATGCCCAACACATCTTCCTTCCTAACAAGTATTTCCTCGAGCTTACCAATCTGTTTCACACTGTCCTCTCCAACAATATCGCCCCTCTCATTTGTAAATACAGAAGAAAAGTACTCGTTCAAGACCTCTCCTATCTCTTCAGACTCAATACACAATCTCCCGCTGCTGTCCTTGATCGGACCTACCCTCGCTCTAGTCATTCTCATATTTCTCACATATGTGTAAAAGGCCTTGGGGTTTTCCTTGATCCTACCCGCCAAAGATTGTTCATGCCCTCTCTTAGCTCTCCTAATCCCTTTCTTCAGTTCCCTCCTGGCTATCTTGTATCCCTCCAATGCCCTGTCTGAACCTTGTTTCCTCAGCCTTACATAAGTCTCCTTTTTCCTCTGAACAAGACATGTCCACACAAGCCGATGGGCCGAGTTCCCGACGCCGCGGGTCACCGGTGCTTTTAAAAAGGGTGAAACCGGCGCCGTGGCTGCCGAGGGAGGGAGAGGGGGGACGGAGAGAGTCCAACATCGGCACAGTTCGCTGGCAGTTGTGCCGCTGGCCAGGAGGCTCGTGCCAGGGCCGGTGGGAGTAGCGGGGTGTGGCCAGCAGGTGGGCTGTGGGATGGGGTGGGCAGACACAGAGCACCATTGCAGCCGCCCGCAAGGCAGCCATGCAGCTGCGCATGCCGCTGACAGCCCAGTATGAATACAGGGCAGACAGGTGCCCCCTGGGTCAACCCCGGAGAGGCCCTCTGGCCCCAGCCGACCCATCAGCTGTGTGGACGTGTTCCAACACATCCAGTGCCAGCTTCTTGGCTGGGGTGAGTGTGTGTGTGGCTGGGGTGAGTGTGTGTGGGGAGTGGAATGTGTGTGGGGCTGGGGTGAGTGTGTGTGGGGAGTGGGATGTGTGTGGGGCTGGGGTGAGTGTGTGTGGGGAGTGGGATGTGTGTGGGGCTGGGGTGAGTGTGTGTGGGGAGTGGGATGTGTGTGTGGCTGGGGTGAGTGTGTGGGGAGTGGGATGTGTGTGTGGCTGGGGTGAGTGTGTGTGGCTGGGGTGAGTGTGTGTGGGGCTGGGGTGAGTGTGTGTGGGGAGTGGGATGTGTGTGTGGGGAGTGGGATGTGTGTGTGGGGAGTGGAATGTGTGTGTGGGGAGTGGGATGTGTGTGTGGGGAGTGGAATGTGTGTGTGGGGAGTGGGATGTGTGTGGGGCTGGGGTGAGTGTGTGTGGGGAGTGGAATGTGTGTGGGGCTGGGGTGAGTGTGTGTGGGGAGTGGGATGTGTGTGTGGGGAGTGGAATGTGTGTGGGGCTGGGGTGAGTGTGTGTGGGGAGTGGGATGTGTGTCTGGCTGGGGTGAGTGTGTGGCTGGGGTGAGTGTGTGTGGGGCTGTGGTGAGTGTGTGTGGGGCTGGGGTGAGTGTGTGTGGGGCTGGGGTGAGTGTGTGTGGGGAGTGGAATGTGTGGGTGGCTGGGGTGAGTGTGTGTGGGGAGTGGAATGTGTGTGTGTGGCTGGGGCGAGTGTGTGTGGGGAGTGGAATGTGTGTGTGGGGCTGGGGTGAGTGTGTGTGGGGCTGGGGTGAGTGTGTGTGGGGAGTGGGATGTATGTGGGGCTGGGGTGAGTGTGTGTTGTGAGTGGAATGTGTGTGGGGCTGGGGTGAGGTGTGTGGGGAGTGGGATGTATGTGGGGCTGGGGTGAGTGTGTGTGGGGAGTGTAATGTGTGTGTGTGGCTGGGGTGAGTGTGTGTGGGGAGTGGAATGTGTGTGTGCGGCTGGGGTGAGTGTGTGTGGGGAGTGGGATGTGTGTGTGGCTGGGGTGAGTGTGTGTGGGGAGTGGGATGTGTGTGTGGCTGGGGTGAGTGTTTGTGGGGAGTGGGATGTGTGTGTGGCTGGGGTGAGTGTTTGTGGGGAGTGTAATGTGTGTGTGTGGCTGGGGTGAGTGTGTGTGGGGAGTTGGATGTGTGTGTGGCTGGGGTGAGTGTTTGTGGGGAGTGGGATGTGTGTGTGGCTGGGATGAGTGTGTGTGGGGAGTGTAATGTGTGTGTGTGGCTGGGGTGAGTGTGTGTGGGGAGTTGGATGTGTGTGTGGCTGGGGTGAGTGTGTGTGGGGAGTGGGATGTGTGTGTGGCTGGGGTGAGTGTGTGTGGGGCTGGGGTGAGTGTGTGTGGGGAGTGGGATGTGTGTGTGGCTGGGGTGAGTGTGTGTGGGGAGTGGAATGTGTGTGGGGCTGGGGTGAGTGTGTGTGGGGAGTGGAATGTGTGTGGGGCTGGGGTGAGTGTGTGTGGGGAGTGGGATGTGTGTGTGGCTGGGATGAGTGTGTGTGGGGAGTGGAATGTGTGTGGGGCTGGGGTGAGTGTGTGTGGGGAGTGGGATGTGTGTGTGGCTGGGATGAGTGTGTGTGGGGAGTGGAATGTGTGTGGGGCTGGGGTGAGTGTGTGTGGGGAGTGTAATGTGAGTGTGGCTGGGGTGAGTGTGTGTGGGGAGTGGGATGTGTGGGTGGCTGGGGTGAGTGTGTGTGGGGAGTGGAATGTGTGTGGGGCTGGGGTGAGTGGGTGTGGGGAGTGGGATGTGTGGGTGGCTGGGGTGAGTGTGTGTGGGGAGTGGAATGTGTGTGGGACTGGGGTGAGTGTGTGTGGGGAGTGGAATGTGTGTGGGGCTGGGGTGAGTGGGTGTGGGGAGTGGGATGTGTGGGTGGCTGGGGTGAGTGTGTGTGGGGAGTGGAATGTGTGTGGGACTGGGGTGAGTGTGTGTGGGGAGTGGGATGTGTGTGTGGGGAGTGGGATGTGTGGGTGGCTGGGGTGAGTGTGTGTGGGGAGTGGAATGTGTGTGGGACTGGGGTGAGTGTGTGTGGGGAGTGGGATGTGTGTGTGGCTGGGGTGAGTGGGTGTGGGGAGTGGGATGTGTGTGTGGCTGGGATGAGTGTGTGTGGGGAGTGGGATGTGTGTGGGGAGTGGGATGTGTGTGTGGGGAGTGGGATGTGTGGGTGGCTGGGGTGAGTGTGTGTGGGGAGTGGAATGTGTGTGGGACTGGGGTGAGTGTGTGTGGGGAGTGGGATGTGTGTGTGGCTGGGGTGAGTGTGTGTGGGGAGTGGGATGTGTGTGTGGCTGGGGTGAGTGGGTGTGGGGAGTGGGATGTGTGTGTGGGGCTGGGGTGAGTGTGTGTGGGGAGTGGGATGTGTGTGTGGCTGGGGTGAGTGTGGGGCTGGGGTGAGTGTGTGTGGGGAGTGGGATGTGTGTGGGGCTGGGGTGAGTGTGCGTGGGGAGTGGAATGTGTGTGGGGCTGGGGTGAGTGTGGGGCTGGGGTGAGTGTGTGTGGGGCTGGGGTGAGTGTGTGTGGGGAGTGGAATGTGTGGGTGGCTGGGGTGAGTGTGTGTGGGGAGTGGAATGTGTGTGTGGCTGGGGTGAGTGTGTGTGGGGAGTGGAATGTGTGTGGGACTGGGGTGAGTGGGTGTGGGGAGTGGGATGTGTGTGTGGCTGGGGTGAGTGTGTGTGGGGAGTGGAATGTGTGTGGGACTGGGGTGAGTGGGTGTGGGGAGTGGGATGTGTGTGTGGCTGGGGTGAGTGTGTGTGGGGAGTGGAATGTGTGTGTGGCTGGGGTGAGTGTGTGTGGGGAGTGGAATGTGTGGGTGGCTGGGGTGAGTGTGTGTGGGGAGTGGGATGTGTGTGTGTGGGGAGTGGGATGTGTGTGTGGCTGGGATGAGTGTGTGTGGGGAGTGGGATGTGTGTGTGGCTGGGGTGTGTGTGTGTGGGGAGTGGAATGTGTGTGTGGCTGGGATGAGTGTGTGTGGGGAGTGGGATGACTGTGTGCGGCTGGGGTGAGTGTGTGTGGGGAGTGTAATGTGTGTGGGGCTGGGGTGAGAGTGTGTGGGGAGTGTAATGTGTGTGGGGCTGGGGTGAGTGTGTGTGGGGAGTGTAATGTGTGTGTGTGGCTGGGGTGAGTGTGTGTGGAGAGTGGAATGTGTGTGTGTGGCTGGGGTGAGTGTGTGTGGGGAGTGGGATGTGTGTGTGGCTGGGGTGAGTGTGTGTGGGGAGTGGGATGCGAGTGTGCGGCTGGGGTGAGTGTGTGTGGGGAGTGGGTTGAGTGTGTGGCTGGGGTGAGTGTGTGTGGGGAGTATAATGTGTGTGTGTGGCTGGGGTGAGTGTGTGTGGGGAGTGGAATGACTGTGTGCGGCTGGGGTGAGTGTGTGTGGGGAGTGTAATGTGTGTGGGGCTGGGGTGAGAGTGTGTGGGGAGTGTAATGTGTGTGGGGCTGGGGTGAGTGTGTGTGGGGAGTGTAATGTGTGTGTGTGGCTGGGGTGAGTGTGTGTGGAGAGTGGAATGTGTGTGTGGCTGGGGTGAGTGTGTGTGGGGAGTGGGATGTGTGTGTGGCTGGGGTGAGTGTGTGTGGGGAGTGGGATGCGAGTGTGCGGCTGGGGTGAGTGTGTGTGGGGAGTGGGTTGAGTGTGTGGCTGGGGTGAGTGTGTGTGGGGAGTGGAATGTGAGTGTGGCTGGGGTGAGTGTGTGTGGGGAGTGTAATGTGTGTGGGGCTGGGGTGAGTGTGTGTGGGGAGTGGAATGTGTGAGTGTGGCTAGGGTAAGTGTGTGTGGGGAGTGTAATGTGTGTGTGTGGCTGGGGTGAGTGTGTGTGGGGAGTGGGATGTGAGTGTGCGGCTGGGGTGAGTGTGTGTGGGGAGTGGGGTGAGTGTGTGGCTGGGGTGAGTGTGTGTGGGGAGTGGAATGTGTGTGTGGCTGGGGTGAGTGTGTGTGGGGAGTGGAATGTGTGTGTGGCTGGGGTGGGTGTGTGTGGGGCTGGGGTGAGTGTGTGTGGGGAGTGGAATGTGTGTGGGGCTGGGGTGAGTGGGTGTGGGGAGTGGGATGTGTGTGTGGCTGGGGTGAGTGTGTGTGGGGAGTGGGATGTGAGTGTGGCTGGGGTGAGTGTGTGTGGGGAGTGGGATGTGTGTGTGGCTGGGGTGAGTGTGTGGGGAGTGGAATGTGTGTGTGCGGCTGGGGTGAGTGTGTGTGGGGAGTGGGATGATGTGCGGCTGGGGTGAGTGTGTGTGTGGGGAGTGGGATGAGTGTGTGTGTGGCTGGGGTGAGTGTGTGTGGGGCTGGGGTGAGTGTGTGTGTGGCTGGGGTGAGTGTGTGTGGGGAGTGGAATGTGTGTGTGGCTGGGGTGGGTGTGTGTGGGGCTGGGGTGAGTGTGTGTGGGGAGTGGAATGTGTGTGGGGCTGGGGTGAGTGGGTGTGGGGAGTGGGATGTGTGTGTGGCTGGGGTGAGTGTGTTTGGGGAGTGGGATGTGAGTGTGGCTGGGGTGAGTGTGTGTGGGGAGTGGGATGTGTGTGTGGCTGGGGTGAGTGTGTGGGGAGTGGAATGTGTGTGTGCGGCTGGGGTGAGTGTGTGTGGGGAGTGGGATGATGTGCGGCTGGGGTGAGTGTGTGTGTGGGGAGTGGGATGAGTGTGTGTGGGGAGTGGAATGTGTGTGTGGCTAGGGCGAGTGTGTGTGGGGCTGGGGTGAGTGTGTGTGTGGCTGGGGTGAGTGTGTGTGGGGAGTGGAATGTGTGTGTGGCTGGGGCGAGTGTGTGTGGGGCTGGGGTGAGTGTGTGTGTGGCTGGGGTGAGTGTGTGTGGGGAGTGGAATGTGTGTGGGGCTGGGGCGAGTGTTTGTGGGGAGTGGGATGTGTGTGTGGCTGGGGTGAGTGGGTGTGGGGAGTGGAATGTGTGGGTGGCTGGGGTGAGTGGGTGTGGGGAGTGGGATGTGTGTGTGGCTGGGGTGAGTGTGTGTGGGGCTGGGGTGAGTGTGTGTGGGGCTGGGGTGAGGTGTGTGTGGGGCTGGGGTGAGTGTGTGTGGGGCTGGGGTGAGGTGTGTGGGGAATGGGATGTGTGTGTGGCTGGTATGAGTGTGTGTGGGGAGTGGGATGTGTGTGTGGCTGGGGTGAGTGTGTGTGGGGCTGGGGTGAGTGTGTGTGTGGCTGGGGTGAGTGTGTATGGGGAGTGGAATGTGTGTGTGGCTGGGGTGAGTGTGTGTGGGGAGTGGAATGTGTGTGGGGCTGGGGTGAGTGTTTGTGGGGAGTGGGATGTGTGTGTGGCTGGGGTGAGTGTGTGTGGGGAGTGGGATGTGTGGGTGGCTGGGGTGAGGTGTGTGGGGAGTGGGATGTGTGTGTGGCTGGGGTGAGTGTGTGTGGGGAGTGGGATGTGTGTGGGGCTGGGGTTAGTGTGTGTGGGGAGTGGGATGTGTGGGTGGCTGGGATGAGTGTGTGTGGGGAGTGGGATGTGTGAGTGGCTGGGGTGAGTGTGGGGCTGGGGTGAGTGTGTGTGGGGAGTGGGATGTGTGTGGGGCTGGGGTGAATGGGTGTGGGGAGTGGGATGTGTGTGTGGCTGGGATGAGTGTGTGTGGGGAGTGGGATGTGTGTGTGGCTGGGGTGAGTGTGTGTGGGGAGTGGGATGTGTGTGTGTGGGGAGTGGAATGTGTGTGGGGCTGGGGTGAGTGTGTGTGGCGAGTGGAATGTGTGTGTGGCTGGGGTGAGTGTGTGTGGGGAGTGGAATGTGTGGGTGGCTGGGGTGAGTGTGTGTGGGGAGTGGGATGTGTGTGTGGGGAGTGGAATGTGTGTGTGGCTGGGATGAGTGTGTGTGGGGAGTGGAATGTGTGGGGCTGGGGTGAGTGTGTGTGGGGAGTGGAATGTGTGTGTGTGGCTGGGGCGAGTGTGTGTGTGGCCGGGATGAGTGTGTGTGGGGAGTGGGATGTGTGTGTGGCTGGGGTGAGTGTGTGTGTGGCTGGGGTGAGTGTGTGTGGGGAGTGGGATGTGTGTGTGGGGAGTGGGATGTGTGTGTGGCTGGGATGAGTGTGTGTGGGGAGTGGGATGTGTGTGTGGGGAGTGGAATGTGTGTGGGGCTGGGGCGAGTGTGTGTGGGGCTGGGGTGAGTGTGTGTGGGGAGTGGGATGTGTGTGTGGGGAGTGGGATGTGTGTGTGGCTGGGATGAGTGTGTGTGGGGAGTGGAATGTGTGGGGCTGGGGTGAGTGTGTGTGGGGAGTGGAATGTGTGTGTGTGGCTGGGGCGAGTGTGTGTGTGGCCGGGATGAGTGTGTGTGGGGAGTGGGATGTGTGTGTGGCTGGGGTGAGTGTGTGTGTGGCTGGGGTGAGTGTGTGTGGGGAGTGGGATGTGTGTGTGGGGAGTGGGATGTGTGTGTGGCTGGGATGAGTGTGTGTGGGGAGTGGGATGTGTGTGTGGGGAGTGGGATGTGTGTGGGGCTGGGGTGAGTGTGTGTGGGGAGTGGGATGTGAGTGTGGGGAGTGGGATGTGTGTGTGGGGAGTGGAATGTGTGTGGGGCTGGGGTGAGTGTGTGTGGGGAGTGGAATGTGTGTGGGGCTGGGGCGAGTGTTTGTGGGGAGTGGGATGTGTGTGTGGCTGGGGTGAGTGTGTGTGGGGAGTGTAATGTGTGTGGGGCTGGGGTGAGTGTGTGTGGGGAGTGTAATGTGTGTGGGGCTGGGGTGAGTGTGTGTGGGGAGTGGAATGTGTGAGTGTGGCTGGGGTAAGTGTGTGTGGGGAGTGGGATGTGGGTGTGGCTGGGGTGAGTGTGTGTGGGGAGTGGGATGTGTGTGTGGCTGGGGTGAGTGTGTGTGGGGAGTGGGGTGAGTGTGTGGCTGGGGTGAGTGTGTGTGGGGAGTGGGGTGAGTGTGTGTGGGGAGTGGGATGTGTGTGTGGCTGGGGTGAGTGTGTGTGGGGCTGGGGTGAGTGTGTGTGGGGAGTGGGATGTGTGTGTGGCTGGGATGAGTGTGTGTGGGGAGTGGGATGTGAGTGTGGCTGGGATGAGTGTGTGTGGGGAGTGGGATGTGTGTGTGGCTGGGGTGAGTGTGTGTGGGGAGTGGAATGTGTGTGGGGCTGGGGTGAGTGTGTGTGGGGAGTGGAATGTGTGTGGGGCTGGGGTGAGTGTGTGTGGGGAGTGGGATGTGTGTGTGGCTGGGGTGAGTGTGGGGCTGGGGCGAGTGTGTGTGGGGAGTGGGATGTGTGTGGGGCTGGGGTGAGTGTGTGTGGGGAGTGCGATGTGTGTGTGGCTGGGGTGAGTGCGTGTGGGGAGTGGGGTGAGTGTGTGGCTGGGGTGAGTGTGGGGCTGGGGCGAGTGTGTGTGGGGAGTGGGATGTGTGTGTGGCTGGGGTGAGTGTGTGTGGGGAGTGGAATGTGTGTGGGGCTGGGGTGAGTGTGTGTGGGGAGTGGGATGTATGTGGGGCTGGGGTGAGTGTGTGTGGGGAGTGCGATGTGTGTGTGGATGGGGTGAGTGTGGGGCTGGGATGAGTGTGTGTGGGGAGTGGGATGTGAGTGTGGCTGGGGTGAGTGTGTGTGGGGAGTGGGATGTGTGTGTGGCTGGGGTGAGTGTGTGTGGGGAGTGGGATGTGTGTGGGGCTGGGGTGAGTGTGTGTGGGGAGTGGAATGTGTGTGGGGCTGGGGTGAGTGGGTGTGGGGAGTGGGATGTGTGTGTGGCTGGGGTGAGTGTGTGTGGGGAGTGGGATGTGTGTGTGGCTGGGGTGAGTGTGTGTGGGGAGTAGAATGTGTGTGTGCGGCTGGGGTGAGTGTGTGTGGGGAGTGGGATGAGTGTGTGTGGGGAGTGGGATGTGAGTGGGGCTCGGGTGAGTGTGTGTGGGGCTGGGGTGAGGTGTGTGGGGAGTGGGATGTATGTGGGGCTGGGGTGAGTGTGTGTGGGGAGTGTAATGTGTGTGTGTGGCTGGGGTGAGTGTGTGTGGGGAGTGGAATGTGTGTGTGCGGCTGGGGTGAGTGTGTGTGGGGAGTGGGATGTGTGTGTGGCTGGGGTGAGTGTGTGTGGGGAGTGGGATGTGTGTGTGGCTGGGGTGAGTGTTTGTGGGGAGTGGGATGTGTGTGTGGCTGGGGTGAGTGTTTGTGGGGAGTGTAATGTGTGTGTGTGGCTGGGGTGAGTGTGTGTGGGGAGTTGGATGTGTGTGTGGCTGGGGTGAGTGTTTGTGGGGAGTGGGATGTGTGTGTGGCTGGGATGAGTGTGTGTGGGGAGTGTAATGTGTGTGTGTGGCTGGGGTGAGTGTGTGTGGGGAGTTGGATGTGTGTGTGGCTGGGGTGAGTGTGTGTGGGGAGTGGGATGTGTGTGTGGCTGGGGTGAGTGTGTGTGGGGCTGGGGTGAGTGTGTGTGGGGCTGGGGTGAGGTGTGTGGGGAGTGGGATGTGTGTGTGGCTGGGATGAGTGTGTGTGGGGAGTGGAATGTGTGTGGGGCTGGGGTGAGTGTGTGTGGGGAGTGGAATGTGTGTGGGGCTGGGGTGAGTGTGTGTGGGGAGTGGGATGTGTGTGTGGCTGGGATGAGTGTGTGTGGGGAGTGGAATGTGTGTGGGGCTGGGGTGAGTGTGTGTGGGGAGTGGGATGTGTGTGTGGCTGGGGTGAGTGTGTGTGGGGAGTGGGATGTGTGGGTGGCTGGGGTGAGTGTGTGTGGGGAGTGGAATGTGTGTGGGGCTGGGGTGAGTGGGTGTGGGGAGTGGGATGTGTGGGTGGCTGGGGTGAGTGTGTGTGGGGAGTGGAATGTGTGTGGGACTGGGGTGAGTGTGTGTGGGGAGTGGGATGTGTGTGTGGGGAGTGGGATGTGTGGGTGGCTGGGGTGAGTGTGTGTGGGGAGTGGAATGTGTGTGGGACTGGGGTGAGTGTGTGTGGGGAGTGGGATGTGTGTGTGGCTGGGGTGAGTGGGTGTGGGGAGTGGGATGTGTGTGTGGCTGGGATGAGTGTGTGTGGGGAGTGGGATGTGTGTGGGGAGTGGGATGTGTGTGTGGGGCTGGGGTGAGTGTGTGTGGGGAGTGGGATGTGTGTGTGGCTGGGGTGAGTGTGGGGCTGGGGTGAGTGTGTGTGGGGAGTGGGATGTGTGTGGGGCTGGGGTGAGTGTGCGTGGGGAGTGGAATGTGTGTGGGGCTGGGGTGAGTGTGGGGCTGGGGTGAGTGTGTGTGGGGCTGGGGTGAGTGTGTGTGGGGCTGGGGTGAGTGTGTGTGGGGAGTGGAATGTGTGGGTGGCTGGGGTGAGTGTGTGTGGGGAGTGGAATGTGTGTGGGACTGGGGTGAGTGGGTGTGGGGAGTGGGATGTGTGTGTGGCTGGGGTGAGTGTGTGTGGGGAGTGGAATGTGTGTGTGGCTGGGGTGAGTGTGTGTGGGGAGTGGAATGTGTGGGTGGCTGGGGTGAGTGTGTGTGGGGAGTGGGATGTGTGTGTGTGGGGAGTGGGATGTGTGTGTGGCTGGGATGAGTGTGTGTGGGGAGTGGGATGTGTGTGTGGCTGGGGTGAGTGTGTGTGGGGAGTGGAATGTGTGTGTGGCTGGGATGAGTGTGTGTGGGGAGTGGGATGTGTGTGTGGCTGGGGTGTGTGTGTGTGGGGAGTGGAATGTGTGTGTGGCTGGGATGAGTGTGTGTGGGGAGTGGGATGACTGTGTGCGGCTGGGGTGAGTGTGTGTGGGGAGTGTAATGTGTGTGGGGCTGGGGTGAGAGTGTGTGGGGAGTGTAATGTGTGTGGGGCTGGGGTGAGTGTGTGTGGGGAGTGTAATGTGTGTGTGTGGCTGGGGTGAGTGTGTGTGGAGAGTGGAATGTGTGTGTGGCTGGGGTGAGTGTGTGTGGGGAGTGGGATGTGAGTGTGGGGAGTGGGATGTGTGTGTGGCTGGGATGAGTGTGTGTGGGGAGTGGGATGACTGTGTGCGGCTGGGGTGAGTGTGTGTGGGGAGTGTAATGTGTGTGGGGCTGGGGTGAGAGTGTGTGGGGAGTGTAATGTGTGTGGGGCTGGGGTGAGTGTGTGTGGGGAGTGTAATGTGTGTGTGTGGCTGGGGTGAGTGTGTGTGGAGAGTGGAATGTGTGTGTGGCTGGGGTGAGTGTGTGTGGGGAGTGGGATGCGAGTGTGCGGCTGGGGTGAGTGTGTGTGGGGAGTGGGTTGAGTGTGTGGCTGGGGTGAGTGTGTGTGGGGAGTATAATGTGTGTGTGTGGCTGGGGTGAGTGTGTGTGGGGAGTGGAATGACTGTGTGCGGCTGGGGTGAGTGTGTGTGGGGAGTGTAATGTGTGTGGGGCTGGGGTGAGAGTGTGTGGGGAGTGTAATGTGTGTGGGGCTGGGGTGAGTGTGTGTGGGGAGTGTAATGTGTGTGTGTGGCTGGGGTGAGTGTGTGTGGAGAGTGGAATGTGTGTGTGGCTGGGGTGAGTGTGTGTGGGGAGTGGGATGTGTGTGTGGCTGGGGTGAGTGTGTGTGGGGAGTGGGATGCGAGTGTGCGGCTGGGGTGAGTGTGTGTGGGGAGTGGGTTGAGTGTGTGGCTGGGGTGAGTGTGTGTGGGGAGTGGAATGTGTGTGGGGCTGGGGTGAGTGTGTGTGGGGAGTGGAATGTGTGAGTGTGGCTAGGGTAAGTGTGTGTGGGGAGTGTAATGTGTGTGTGTGGCTGGGGTGAGTGTGTGTGGGGAGTGGGATGTGAGTGTGCGGCTGGGGTGAGTGTGTGTGGGGAGTGGGGTGAGTGTGTGGCTGGGGTGAGTGTGTGTGGGGAGTGGAATGTGTGTGGGGCTGGGGTGAGTGTGTGTGGGGAGTGGGATGTGTGTGTGGCTGGGGTGAGTGTGTGTGGGGAGTGGAATGTGTGTGTGGCTGGGGTGGGTGTGTGTGGGGCTGGGGTGAGTGTGTGTGGGGAGTGGAATGTGTGTGGGGCTGGGGTGAGTGGGTGTGGGGAGTGGGATGTGTGTGTGGCTGGGGTGAGTGTGTGTGGGGAGTGGGATGTGAGTGTGGCTGGGGTGAGTGTGTGTGGGGAGTGGGATGTGTGTGTGGCTGGGGTGAGTGTGTGGGGAGTGGAATGTGTGTGTGCGGCTGGGGTGAGTGTGTGTGGGGAGTGGGATGATGTGCGGCTGGGGTGAGTGTGTGTGTGGGGAGTGGGATGAGTGTGTGTGTGGCTGGGGTGAGTGTGTGTGGGGCTGGGGTGAGTGTGTGTGTGGCTGGGGTGAGTGTGTGTGGGGAGTGGAATGTGTGTGTGGCTGGGGTGGGTGTGTGTGGGGCTGGGGTGAGTGTGTGTGGGGAGTGGAATGTGTGTGGGGCTGGGGTGAGTGGGTGTGGGGAGTGGGATGTGTGTGTGGCTGGGGTGAGTGTGTTTGGGGAGTGGGATGTGAGTGTGGCTGGGGTGAGTGTGTGTGGGGAGTGGGATGTGTGTGTGGCTGGGGTGAGTGTGTGGGGAGTGGAATGTGTGTGTGCGGCTGGGGTGAGTGTGTGTGGGGAGTGGGATGATGTGCGGCTGGGGTGAGTGTGTGTGTGGGGAGTGGGATGAGTGTGTGTGGGGAGTGGAATGTGTGTGTGGCTAGGGCGAGTGTGTGTGGGGCTGGGGTGAGTGTGTGTGTGGCTGGGGTGAGTGTGTGTGGGGAGTGGAATGTGTGTGTGGCTGGGGCGAGTGTGTGTGGGGCTGGGGTGAGTGTGTGTGTGGCTGGGGTGAGTGTGTGTGGGGAGTGGAATGTGTGTGGGGCTGGGGCGAGTGTTTGTGGGGAGTGGGATGTGTGTGTGGCTGGGGTGAGTGGGTGTGGGGAGTGGAATGTGTGGGTGGCTGGGGTGAGTGGGTGTGGGGAGTGGGATGTGTGTGTGGCTGGGGTGAGTGTGTGTGGGGCTGGGGTGAGTGTGTGTGGGGCTGGGGTGAGGTGTGTGGGGAATGGGATGTGTGTGTGGCTGGGGTGAGTGTGTGTGGGGAGTGTAATGTGTGTGTGTGGCTGGGGTGAGTGTGTGTGGGGAGTGGGATGTGTGTGTGGCTGGGATGAGTGTGTGTGGGGAGTGTAATGTGTGTGTGGCTGGGGTGAGTGTGTGTGGGGAGTGAAATGTGTGTGTGTGGCTGGGGTGAGTGTGTGTGGGGAGTGTAATGTGTGTGTGGCTGGGATGAGTGTGTGTGGGGAGTGTAATGTGTGTGTGGCTGGGGTGAGTGTGTGTGGGGAGTGAAATGTGTGTGTGTGGCTGGGGTGAGTGTGTGTGGGGAGTGTAATGTGTGTGTGGCTGGGATGAGTGTGTGTGGGGAGTGTAATGTGTGTGTGGCTGGGGTGAGTGTGTGTGGGGAGTGAAATGTGTGTGTGTGGCTGGGGTGAGTGTGTGTGGGGAGTGGGATGTGTGTGTGGCTGGGGTGAGTGTGTGTGGGGCTGGGGTGAGTGTGTGTGGGGCTGGGGTGAGGTGTGTGGGGAATGGGATGTGTGTGTGGCTGGGGTGAGTGTGTGTGGGGAGTGTAATGTGTGTGTGTGGCTGGGGTGAGTGTGTGTGGGGAGTGGGATGTGTGTGTGGCTGGGGTGAGTGTGTGTGGGGAGTGGGATGTGTGGGTGGCTGGGGTGAGGTGTGTGGGGAGTGGGATGTGTGGGTGGCTGGGGTGAGGTGTGTGGGGAGTGGGATGTGTGTGTGGCTGGGATGAGTGTGTGTGGGGAGTGGGATGTGTGTGGGGCTGGGGTGAGTGTGTGTGGGGAGTGGAATGTGTGTGGGGCTGGGGTGAATGGGTGTGGGGAGTGGGATGTGTGTGTGGCTGGGATGAGTGTGTGTGGGGAGTGGGATGTGTGTGTGGCTGGGGTGAGTGTGTGTGGGGAGTGGAATGTGTGTGTGTGGGGAGTGGAATGTGTGTGGGGCTGGGGTGAGTGTGTGTGGGGAGTGGAATGTGTGTGTGTGGGGAGTGGAATGTGTGTGGGGCTGGGGTGAGTGTGTGTGGCGAGTGGAATGTGTGTGTGGCTGGGGTGAGTGTGTGTGGGGAGTGGAATGTGTGGGTGGCTGGGGTGAGTGTGTGTGGGGAGTGGGATGTGTGTGTGGGGAGTGGAATGTGTGTGTGGCTGGGATGAGTGTGTGTGGGGAGTGGGATGTGTGTGTGGGGAGTGGAATGTGTGGGGCTGGGGTGAGTGTGTGTGGGGAGTGGAATGTGTGTGTGTGGCTGGGGCGAGTGTGTGTGTGGCCGGGATGAGTGTGTGTGGGGAGTGGGATGTGTGTGTGGCTGGGGTGAGTGTGTGTGTGGCTGGGGTGAGTGTGTGTGGGGAGTGGGATGTGTGTGTGGGGAGTGGGATGTGTGTGTGGCTGGGATGAGTGTGTGTGGGGAGTGGGATGTGTGTGTGGGGAGTGGAATGTGTGTGGGGCTGGGGCGAGTGTGTGTGGGGCTGGGGTGAGTGTGTGTGGGGAGTGGGATGTGTGTGTGGGGAGTGGGATGTGTGTGTGGCTGGGATGAGTGTGTGTGGGGAGTGGGATGTGTGTGTGGGGAGTGGAATGTGTGTGGGGCTGGGGTGAGTGTGTGTGGGGAGTGGAATGTGTGTGGGGCTGGGGCGAGTGTTTGTGGGGAGTGGGATGTGTGTGTGGCTGGGGTGAGTGTGTGTGGGGAGTGTAATGTGTGTGGGGCTGGGGTGAGTGTGTGTGGGGAGTGTAATGTGTGTGGGGCTGGGGTGAGTGTGTGTGGGGAGTGGAATGTGTGAGTGTGGCTGGGGTAAGTGTGTGTGGGGAGTGGGATGTGGGTGTGGCTGGGGTGAGTGTGTGTGGGGAGTGGGATGTGTGTGTGGCTGGGGTGAGTGTGTGTGGGGAGTGGGGTGAGTGTGTGGCTGGGGTGAGTGTGTGTGGGGAGTGGGGTGAGTGTGTGTGGGGAGTGGGATGTGTGTGTGGCTGGGGTGAGTGTGTGTGGGGCTGGGGTGAGTGTGTGTGGGGAGTGGGATGTGTGTGTGGCTGGGATGAGTGTGTGTGGGGAGTGGGATGTGAGTGTGGCTGGGATGAGTGTGTGTGGGGAGTGGGATGTGTGTGTGGCTGGGGTGAGTGTGTGTGGGGAGTGGAATGTGTGTGGGGCTGGGGTGAGTGTGTGTGGGGAGTGGGATGTGTGTGTGGCTGGGGTGAGTGTGGGGCTGGGGCGAGTGTGTGTGGGGAGTGGGATGTGTGTGGGGCTGGGGTGAGTGTGTGTGGGGAGTGCGATGTGTGTGTGGCTGGGGTGAGTGCGTGTGGGGAGTGGGGTGAGTGTGTGGCTGGGGTGAGTGTGGGGCTGGGGCGAGTGTGTGTGGGGAGTGGGATGTGTGTGTGGCTGGGGTGAGTGTGTGTGGGGAGTGGAATGTGTGTGGGGCTGGGGTGAGTGTGTGTGGGGAGTGGGATGTATGTGGGGCTGGGGTGAGTGTGTGTGGGGAGTGCGATGTGTGTGTGGATGGGGTGAGTGTGGGGCTGGGATGAGTGTGTGTGGGGAGTGGGATGTGAGTGTGGCTGGGGTGAGTGTGTGTGGGGAGTGGGATGTGTGTGTGGCTGGGGTGAGTGTGTGTGGGGAGTGGGATGTGTGTGGGGCTGGGGTGAGTGTGTGTGGGGAGTGGAATGTGTGTGGGGCTGGGGTGAGTGGGTGTGGGGAGTGGGATGTGTGTGTGGCTGGGGTGAGTGTGTGTGGGGAGTAGAATGTGTGTGTGCGGCTGGGGTGAGTGTGTGTGGGGAGTGGGATGAGTGTGTGTGGGGAGTGGGATGTGAGTGGGGCTGGGTTGAGTGTGTGTGGGGAGTGTAATGTGTGTGTGTGGCTGGGGTGAGTGTGTGTGGAGAGTGGAATGTGTGTGTGGCTGGGGTGAGTGTGTGTGGGGAGTGGGATGTGTGTGTGGCTGGGATGAGTGTGTGTGGGGAGTGGGATGTGTGTGTGGCTGGGGTGAGTGTGTGTGGGGAGTGGGATGTGTGTGTGGCTGGGGTGAGTGTGTGTGGGGAGTGGGGTGAGTGTGTGTGGGGAGTGGGATGTGAGTGTGCGGCTGGGGTGAGTGTGTGTGGGGAGTGGGATGTGAGTGTGGCTGGGATGAGTGTGTGTGGGGAGTGGGATGTGTGTGTGGCTGGGGTGAGTGTGTGTGGGGAGTGGGATGTGTGTGTGGCTGGGATGAGTGTGTGTGGGGAGTGGGATGTGAGTGTGGGGAGTGGGATGTGAGTGTGCGGCTGGGGTGAGTGGGTGTGGGGAGTGGGATGTGTGTGTGGCTGGGGTGAGTGGGTGTGGGGAGTCGGATGTGTGTGGGGCTGGGGTGAGTGTGTGTGGGGAGTGGAATGTGTGTGGGGCTGGGGTGAGTGTGTGTGGGGAGTGGGATGTGTGTGGGGCTGGGGTGAGTGTGTGTGGGGAGTGGGATGTGTGTGGGGCTGGGGTGAATGTGTGTGGGGAGTGGGATGTGAGTGTGGCTGGGGTGAGTGTGTGTGGGGAGTGGGATGTGTGTGTGGGGCTGGGATGAGTGTGTGTGGGGAGTGTAATGTGTGTGGGGCTGGGGTGAGTGTGTGTGGGGAGTGGTATGTGTGTGTGGCTGGGGTGAATGTGTGTGGGGAGTGGGATGTGTGTGTGGCTGGGGTGAGTGTGTGTGGGGAGTGGAATGTGTGTGGGGCTGGGCTGAGTGTGTGTGGGGAGTGGAATGTGTGTGTGCGGCTGGGGTGAGTGTGTGTGGGGAGTGGGATGAGTGTGTGTGGGGAGTGGAATGTGTGTGTGGCTGGGGTGAGTGTGTGTGTGGCTGGGGTGAGTGTGTGTGGGGCTGGGGTGAGTGTGTGTGGGGAGTGGAATGTGTGTGGGGCTGGGGTGAGTGTGTGTGGGGAGTGGAATGTGTGTGGGGCTGGGGTGAGTGTGTGTGGGGAGTGGAATGTGTGTGGGGCTGGGGTGAGTGTGTGTGGGGAGTGGGATGTGTGTGCGGCTGGGGTGAGTGTGTGTGGGGAGTGGGATGTGTGTGCGGCTGGGGTGAGTGTGTGTGGGGAGTGGGATGTGTGTGTGGCTGGGGTGAGTGTGTGTGGGGAGTGGGATGTGTGTGTGGCTGGGGTGAATGTGTGTGGGGAGTGGAATGTGTGTGGGGCTGGGGTGAGTGTGTGTGGGGAGTGGAATGTGTGTGGGGCTGGGGTGAGTGTGTGTGGGGAGTGGAATGTGTGTGTGGCTGGGGTGAGTGTGTGTGGGGAGTGGAATGTGTGTGTGGCTGGGGTGAGTGTGTGTGGGGAGTGGAATGTGTGTGTGGCTGGGGCGAGTGTTTGTGGGGAGTGGGATGTGTGTGTGGCTGGGGTGAGTGTGTGTGGGGAGTGGGATGTGTGTGTGGCTGGGGTGAGTGTGTGTGGGGCTGGGGTGAGTGTGTGTGGGGCTGGGGTGAGGTGTGTGGGGAGTGGGATGTGTGTGTGGCTGGGATGAGTGTGTGTGGGGAGTGGGATGTGTGTGTGGCTGGGGTGAGTGTTTGTGGGGAGTGGGATGTGTGTGTGGCTGGGGTGAGTGTGTGTGGGGAGTGTAATGTGTGTGTGTGGCTGGGGTGAGTGTGTGTGGGGAGTGGGATGTGTGTGTGGCTGGGGTGAGTGTGTGTGGGGAGTGGGATGTGTGGGTGGCTGGGGTGAGTGTGTGTGGGGAGTGGAATGTGTGTGGGGCTGGGGTGAATGGGTGTGGGGAGTGGGATGTGTGTGTGGCTGGGATGAGTGTGTGTGGGGAGTGGGATGTGTGTGTGGCTGGGGTGAGTGTGTGTGGGGAGTGGGATGTGTGTGTGGCTGGGGTGAGTGTGTGTGGGGAGTGGGGTGTGTGTGTGTGGGGAGTGGAATGTGTGTGGGGCTGGGGTGAGTGTGTGTGGGGCTGGGGTGAGTGTGTGTGGCGAGTGGAATGTGTGTGTGGCTGGGGTGAGTGTGTGTGGGGAGTGGAATGTGTGGGTGGCTGGGGTGAGTGTGTGTGGGGAGTGGGATGTGTGTGTGGGGAGTGGAATGTGTGTGTGGCTGGGATGAGTGTGTGTGTGGCAGGGGTGAGTGTGTGTGGGGAGTGGAATGTGTGGGTGGCTGGGATGAGTGTGTGTGGGGAGTGGGATGTGTGTGGGGCTGGGGTGAGTGTGTGTGGGGCTGGGGTGAGTGTGTGTGGGGAGTGGGATGTGTGTGGGGCTGGGGTGAGTGTGGGGCTGGGGTGAGTGTGTGTGGGGCTGGGGTGAGTGTGTGTGGGGCTGGGGTGAGTGTGTGTGGGGAGTGGAATGTGTGGGTGGCTGGGGTGAGTGTGTGTGGGGAGTGGAATGTGTGTGTGGCTGGGGTGAGTGTGTGTGGCTGGGGCGAGTGTGTGTGTGGCCGGGATGAGTGTGTGTGGGGAGTGGGATGTGTGTGTGGCTGGGGTGAGTGTGTGTGTGGCTGGGGTGAGTGTGTGTGTGGCTGGGGTGAGTGTGTGTGTGGCTGGGGTGAGTGTGTGTGGGGAGTGGGATGTGTGTGTGGGGAGTGGAATGTGTGTGTGGCTGGGGCGAGTGTGTGTGGGGCTGGGGCGAGTGTGTGTGGGGCTGGGGTGAGTGTGTGTGGGGAGTGGAATGTGTGTGGGGCTGGGGCGAGTGTTTGTGGGGAGTGGGATGTGTGTGTGGCTGGGGTGAGTGTGTGTGGGGAGTGGAATGTGTGTGGGGCTGGGATGAGTGTGTGTGGTGCTGGGGTGAGTGTGTGTGTGGCTGGGGTGAGTGTGTGTGGGGAGTGGAATGTGTGTGTGGCTGGGGTGAGTGTGTGTGGGGAGTGGAATGTGTGTGGGGCTGGGATGAGTGTGTGTGGGGAGTGGAATGTGTGTGTGGCTGGGATGAGTGTGTGTGGGGAGTGGAATGTGTGTGTGGCTGGGATGAGTGTGTGTGGGGAGTGGAATGTGTGTGTGGCTGGGGTGAGTGTGTGTGGGGAGTGGAATGTGTGTGGTGCTGGGGTGAGTGTGTGTGTGGCTGGGGTGAGTGTGTGTGGGGAGTGGAATGTGTGTGTGGCTGGGGCGAGTGTGTGTGGGGCTGGGGTGAGTGTGTGTGGGGAGTGGAATGTGTGTGGGGCTGGGGCGAGTGTTTGTGGGGAGTGGGATGTGTGTGTGGCTGGGGTGAGTGTGTGTGGGGAGTGTAATGTGTGTGTGGCTGGGGTGAGTGTGTGTGGGGAGTGGAATGTGTGTGGGGCTGGGGTGAGTGTGTGTGGGGAGTGTAATGTGTGTGGGGCTGGGGTGAGTGTGTGTGGGGAGTGGGATGTGTGTGTGGCTGGGGTGAGTGTGTGTGGGGAGTGGGATGTGTGTGTGGCTGGGGTGAGTGTGTGTGGGGAGTGGGATGTGTGTGTGGCTGGGGTGAGTGTGTGTGGGGAGTGGGGTGAGTGTGTGGCTGGGGTGAGTGTGTGTGGGGCGTGGGGTGAGTGTGTGTGGGGAGTGGGATGTGTGTGTGGCTGGGATGAGTGTGTGTGGGGAGTGGGATGTGAGTGTGGCTGGGATGAGTGTGTGTGGGGAGTGGGATGTGTGTGTGGCTGGGGTGAGTGTGTGTGGGGAGTGGGATGTGCGTGTGGCTGGGGTGAGTGTGTGTGGGGAGTGGGATGTATGTGGGGCTGGGGTGAGTGTGTGTGGGGAGTGCGATGTGTGTGTGGCTGGGGTGAGTGTGTGTGGGGAGTGGAATGTGTGTGTGGCTGGGGTGAGTGTGTGTGGGGAGTGGAATGTGTGTGTGGCTGGGATGAGTGTGTGTGGGGAGTGGAATGTGTGTGTGGCTGGGATGAGTGTGTGTGGGGAGTGGGATGTGTGTGTGGCTGGGGTGAGTGTGGGGCTGGGATGAGTGTGTGTGGGGAGTGGGATGTGAGTGTGGCTGGGGTGAGTGTGTGTGGGGAGTGGGATGTGTGTGTGGCTGGGGTGAGTGTGTGTGGGGCTGGGGTGAGTGTGTGTGGGGAGTGGAATGTGTGTGGGGCTGGGGTGAGTGTGTGTGGGGAGTGGAATGTGTGTGTGGCTGGGGTGAGTGTGTGTGGGGCTGGGGTGAGTGTGTGTGGGGAGTGGAATGTGTGTGGGGCTGGGGTGAGTGTGTGTGGGGAGTGGGATGTGTGTGTGGCTGGGGTGAGTGTGTGTGGGGAGTGGGATGTGTGTGCGGCTGGGGTGAGTGTGTGTGGGGAGTGGGATGAGTGTGTGTGGGGAGTGGGATGTGAGTGGGGCTCGGGTGAGTGTGTGTGGGGCTGGGGTGAGTGTGTGTGGGGAGTGGAATGTGTGTGGGGCTGGGGTGAGTGTGTGTGGGGAGTGGAATGTGTGTGTGGCTGGGATGAGTGTGTGTGGGGAGTGGGATGTGTGTGGGGCTGGGGTGAGTGTGTGTGGGGAGTGTAATGTGTGTGTGTGGCTGGGGTGAGTGTGTGTGGGGAGTGGGATGTGAGTGGGGCTCGGGTGAGTGTGTGTGGGGAGTGTAATGTGTGTGGGGCTGGGGTGAGTGTGTGTGGGGAGTGGAATGTGTGTGGGGCTGGGGTGAGTGTGTGTGGGGAGTGGAATGTGTGTGTGGCTGGGATGAGTGTGTGTGGGGCTGGGGTGAGTGTGTGTGGGGCTGGGGTGAGTGTGTGGCTGGGGTGAGTGTGTGTGAGGCTGGGGTGAGTGTGTGTGGGGAGTGGGATGTGTGTGTGGCTGGGGTGAGTGTGTGTGGGGCTGGGGCGAGTGTGTGTGGGGCTGGGGTGAGTGTGTGTGGGGAGAGGGATGTGTGTGTGGCTGGGGTGAGTGTGTGTGGGGCTGGGGCGAGTGTGTGTGGGGCTGGGGCGAGTGTGTGTGGGGAGTGGAATGTGTGTGGGGCTGGGGCGAGTGTTTGTGGGGAGAGGGATGTGTGTGTGGCTGGGGTGAGTGTGTGTGGGGAGTGGAATGTGTGTGTGGGGAGTGGAATGTGTGTGTGGGGAGTGGAATGTGTGTGTGGGGAGTGGAATGTGTGTGGGGCTGGGGCGAGTGTGTGTGGGGCTGGGGTGAGTGTGTGTGTGGCTGGGGTGAGTGTGTGTGTGGCTGGGGTGAGTGTGTGTGGGGAGTGGAATGTGTGTGTGGCTGGGGTGAGTGTGTGTGGGGAGTGGAATGTGTGTGTGGGGAGTGGAATGTGTGTGTGGGGAGTGGAATGTGTGTGTGGGGAGTGGAATGTGTGTGGGGCTGGGGCGAGTGTGTGTGGGGCTGGGGTGAGTGTGTGTGTGGCTGGGGTGAGTGTGTGTGTGGCTGGGGTGAGTGTGTGTGTGGCTGGGGTGAGTGTGTGTGGGGAGTGGGATGTGAGTGTGCGGCTGGGGTGAGTGTGTGTGGGGAGTGGGATGTGAGTGTGGCTGGGGTGAGTGTGTGTGGGGAGTGGAATGTGTGTGGGGCTGGGGTGAGTGTGTGTGGGGAGTGGGATGTGTGTGTGTGGGGAGTGGAATGTGTGTGTGGCTGGGGTGAGTGTGTGTGGGGAGTGGAATGTGTGTGTGGCTGGGGTGAGTGTGTGTGGGGAGTGGAATGTGTGTGGGGCTGGGGTGAGTGTGTGTGGGGAGTGGAATGTGTGAGTGTGGCTGGGGTAAGTGTGTGTGGGGAGTGGGATGTGTGTGTGGCTGGGGTGAGTGTGTGTGGGGAGTGGGATGTGTGTGTGGCTGGGGTGAGTGTGTGTGGGGAGTGGGGTGAGTTTGTGGCTGGGGTGAGTGTGTGTGGGGAGTGGGGTGAGTGTGTGTGGGGAGTGGGATGTGTGTGTGGCTGGGATGAGTGTGTGTGGGGAGTGGGATGTGTGTGTGGCTGGGGTGAGTGTGTGTGGGGAGTGGGGTGAGTGTGTGGCTGGGGTGAGTGTGTGTGGGGAGTGGGGTGAGTGTGTGTGGGGAGTGGGATGTGAGTGTGGCTGGGATGAGTGTGTGTGGGGAGTGGGATGTGAGTGTGGCTGGGATGAGTGTGTGTGGGGAGTGGGGTGAGTGTGTGGCTGGGGTGAGTGTGTGTGGGGAGTGGAATGTGTGTGGGGCTGGGGTGAGTGTGTGTGGGGAGTGGGATGTGTGTGTGTGTGGGGCTGGGGTGAGTGTGTGTGGGGAGTGGAATGTGTGTGGGGCTGGGGTGAGTGTGTGTGGGGAGTGGAATGTGTGAGTGTGGCTGGGGTAAGTGTGTGTGGGGAGTGGGATGTGTGTGTGGCTGGGGTGAGTGTGTGTGGGGAGTGGAATGTGTGTGGGGCTGGGGTGAGTGTGTGTGGGGAGTGGAATGTGTGAGTGTGGCTGGGGTAAGTGTGTGTGGGGAGTGGGATGTGTGTGTGGCTGGGGTGAGTGTGTGTGGGGAGTGGGATGTGTGTGTGGCTGGGGTGAGTGTGTGTGGGGAGTGGGGTGAGTTTGTGGCTGGGGTGAGTGTGTGTGGGGAGTGGGGTGAGTGTGTGTGGGGAGTGGGATGTGTGTGTGGCTGGGATGAGTGTGTGTGGGGAGTGGGGTGAGTGTGTGGCTGGGGTGAGTGTGTGTGGGGAGTGGGATGTGTGTGTGGCTGGGGTGAGTGTGTGTGGGGAGTGGAATGTGTGTGGGGCTGGGGTGAGTGTGTGTGGGGAGTGGGGTGAGTGTGTGGCTGGGGTGAGTGTGTGTGGGGAGTGGGGTGAGTGTGTGTGGGGAGTGGGATGTGAGTGTGGCTGGGATGAGTGTGTGTGGGGAGTGGGATGTGAGTGTGGCTGGGATGAGTGTGTGTGGGGAGTGGGGTGAGTGTGTGGCTGGGGTGAGTGTGTGTGGGGAGTGGAATGTGTGTGGGGCTGGGGTGAGTGTGTGTGGGGAGTGGGATGTGTGTGTGTGTGGGGCTGGGGTGAGTGTGTGTGGGGAGTGGGATGTGTGTGTGGCTGGGGTGAGTGTGGGGCTGGGGCGAGTGTGTGTGGAGAGTGGGATGTGTGTGGGGCTGGGGTGAGTGTGTGTGGGGAGTGGGATGTGTGTGGGGCTGGGGTGAGTGTGTGTGGGGAGTGGAATGTGTGTGGGGCTGGGGTGAGTGTGTGTGGGGAGTGGAATGTGTGTGGGGCTGGGGTGAGTGTGTGTGGGGAGTGGGATGTATGTGGGGCTGGGGTGAGTGTGTGTGGGGAGTGGAATGTGTGTGTGGCTGGGGTGAGTGTGGGGCTGGGATGAGTGTGTGTGGGGAGTGGGATGTGAGTGTGTGTGGGGTGAGTGTGTGTGGGGAGTGGGATGTGAGTGTGGCTGGGGTGAGTGTGTGTGGGGAGTGGGATGTGTGTGTGGCTGGGGTGAGTGTGTGTGGGGAGTGGAATGTGTGTGGGGCTGGGGTGAGTGGGTGTGGGGAGTGTAATGTGTGTGGGGCTGGGGTGAGTGTGTGTGGGGCTGGGGTGAGTGTGTGTGGGGCTGGGGTGAGTGTGTGTGGGGAGTGGGATGAGTGTGTGTGGGGAGTGGAATGTGTGTGTGCGGCTGGGGTGAGTGTGTGTGGGGAGTGGGATGTGTGTGCGGCTGGGGTGAGTGTGTGTGGGGAGTGGGATGAGTGTGTGTGGGGAGTGGAATGTGTGTGTGGCTGGGGTGAGTGTGTGTGGGGAGTGGTATGTGTGTGCGGCTGGGCTGAGTGGGTGTGGGGAGTGGGATGTGTGTGTGGCTGGGGTGAGTGTGTGTGGGGAGTGGAATGTGTGTGTGGCTGGGGTGAGTGTGTGTGGGGAGTGGAATGTGTGTGTGGTTGGGATGAGTGTGTGTGGGGAGTGGAATGTGTGTGTGGCTGGGGTGAGTGTGTGTGGGGAGTGGGATGTGTGTGTGGGGAGTGGGATGTGAGTGTGGCTGGGGTGAGTGTGTGTGGGGAGTGGAATGTGTGTGTGGCTGGGGTGAGTGTGTGTGGGGCTGGGGTGAGTGTGTGTGGGGAGTGGGATGTGTGTGTGGGGAGTGGGATGTGTGTGTGGCTGGGGTGAGTGTGTGTGGGGCATGGAATGTGTGTGTGGCTGGGGTGAGTGTGTGTGGGGAGTGGAATGTGTGTGTGGGGAGTGGGATGTGTGTGTGGGGAGTGGGATGTGTGTGTGGGGAGTGGGATGTGTGTGTGGCTGGGGTGAGTGTGTGTGGGGAGTGGAATGTGTGTGTGGCTGGGGTGAGTGTGTGTGGGGAGTGGGATGTGTGTGTGGGGAGTGGGATGTGTGTGTGGCTGGGGTGAGTGTGTGTGGGGCATGGAATTTGTGTGTGGGGAGTGGGATGTGTGTGTGGGGAGTGGAATGTGTGTGGGGCTGGGGCGAGTGTTTGTGGGGAGAGGGATGTGTGTGTGGCTGGGGTGAGTGTGTGTGGGGAGTGGAATGTGTGTGTGGGGAGTGGAATGTGTGTGTGGGGAGTGGAATGTGTGTGTGGGGAGTGGAATGTGTGTGGGGCTGGGGTGAGTGTGTGTGGGGAGTGTAATGTGTGTGTGCGGCTGGGATGAGTGTGTGTGGGGCTGGGGTGAGTGTGTGTGTGGCTGGGGTGAGTGTGTGTGTGGCTGGGGTGAGTGTGTGTGTGGCTGGGGTGAGTGTGTGTGGGGAGTGGGATGTGAGTGTGCGGCTGGGGTGAGTGTGTGTGGGGAGTGGGATGTGAGTGTGGCTGGGGTGAGTGTGTGTGGGGAGTGGAATGTGTGTGGGGCTGGGGTGAGTGTGTGTGGGGAGTGGAATGTGTGTGTGGCTGGGGTGAGTGTGTGTGGGGAGTGGAATGTGTGTGTGGCTGGGGTAAGTGTGTGTGGGGCTGGGGTGAGTGTGTGTGGGGAGTGTAATGTGTGTGGGGCTGGGGTGAGTGTGTGTGGGGAGTGGAATGTGTGAGTGTGGCTGGGGTAAGTGTGTGTGGGGAGTGGGATGTGTGTGTGGCTGGGGTGAGTGTGTGTGGGGAGTGGGATGTGTGTGTGGCTGGGGTGAGTGTGTGTGGGGAGTGGGGTGAGTTTGTGGCTGGGGTGAGTGTGTGTGGGGAGTGGGGTGAGTGTGTGTGGGGAGTGGGATGTGTGTGTGGCTGGGATGAGTGTGTGTGGGGAGTGGGATGTGTGTGTGGCTGGGGTGAGTGTGTGTGGGGAGTGGAATGTGTGTGGGGCTATGGTGAGTGTGTGTGGGGAGTGGGGTGAGTGTGTGGCTGGGGTGAGTGTGTGTGGGGAGTGGGGTGAGTGTGTGTGGGGAGTGGGATGTGAGTGTGGCTGGGATGAGTGTGTGTGGGGAGTGGGATGTGAGTGTGGCTGGGATGAGTGTGTGTGGGGAGTGGGGTGAGTGTGTGGCTGGGGTGAGTGTGTGTGGGGAGTGGAATGTGTGTGTGGCTGGGGTGAGTGTGTGTGGGGAGTGGAATGTGTGTGTGGTTGGGATGAGTGTGTGTGGGGCTGGGGTGAGTGTGTGTGGGGAGTGGGATGTGTGTGGGGCTGGGGTGAGTGTGTGTGGGGAGTGGAATGTGTGTGTGGCTGGGGTGAGTGTGTGTGGGGAGTGGAATGTGTGTGTGGTTGGGATGAGTGTGTGTGGGGCTGGGGTGAGTGTGTGTGGGGAGTGGGATGTGTGTGTGGGGAGTGGGATGTGTGTGTGGCTGGGGTGAGTGTGTGTGGGGAGTGGAATGTGTGTGTGGCTGGGGTGAGTGTGTGTGGGGAGTGGAATGTGTGTGTGGTTGGGATGAGTGTGTGTGGGGCTGGGGTGAGTGTGTGTGGGGAGTGGGATGTGTGTGTGGGGAGTGGGATGTGTGTGTGGCTGGGGTGAGTGTGTGTGGGGCATGGAATGTGTGTGTGGCTGGGGTGAGTGTGTGTGGGGAGTGGAATGTGTGTGTGCGGCTGGGGTGAGTGTGTGTGGGGAGTGGGATGTGTGTGTGGGGAGTGGGATGTGTGTGTGGGGAGTGGGATGTGTGTGTGGGGAGTGGGATGTGTGTGTGGCTGGGGTGTGTGTGTGGGGAGTGGAATGTGTGTGTGGCTGGGGTGAGTGTGTGTGGGGAGTGGGATGTGTGTGTGGCTGGGGTGAGTGTGGGGCTGGGGCGAGTGTGTGTGGGGAGTGGGATGTGTGTGTGGCTGGGGTGAGTGTGTGTGGGGAGTGGAATGTGTGTGGGGCTGGGGTGAGTGTGTGTGGGGAGTGGGATGTGTGGGTGGCTGGGGTGAGTGTGTGTGGGGAGTGGGATGTGAGTGTGTGTGGGGTGAGTGTGTGTGGGGAGTGGGATGTGAGTGTGGCTGGGGTGAGTGTGTGTGGGGAGTGGGATGTGTGTGTGGCTGGGGTGAGTGTGTGTGGGGAGTGGAATGTGTGTGGGGCTGGGGTGAGTGGGTGTGGGGAGTGTAATGTGTGTGGGGCTGGGGTGAGTGTGTGTGGGGCTGGGGTGAGTGTGTGTGGGGAGTGGAATGTGTGTGGGGCTGGGGTGAGTGTGTGTGGGGAGTGGAATGTGTGTGTGCGGCTGGGGTGAGTGTGTGTGGGGAGTGGGATGTGTGTGCGGCTGGGGTGAGTGTGTGTGGGGAGTGGGATGAGTGTGTGTGGGGAGTGGAATGTGTGTGTGGCTGGGGTGAATGTGTGTGGGGAGTGGAATGTGTGTGTGGCTGGGGTGAGTGTGTGTGGGGAGTGGTATGTGTGTGCGGCTGGGGTGAGTGTGTGTGGGGAGTGGAATGTGTGTGTGGCTGGGGTGAGTGTGTGTGGGGAGTGGAATGTGTGTGTGGTTGGGATGAGTGTGTGTGGGGAGTGGAATGTGTGTGTGGCTGGGGTGAGTGTGTGTGGGGAGTGGGATGTGTGTGTGGGGAGTGGGATGTGAGTGTGGCTGGGGTGAGTGTGTGTGGGGAGTGGAATGTGTGTGTGGCTGGGGTGAGTGTGTGTGGGGCTGGGGTGAGTGTGTGTGGGGAGTGGGATGTGTGTGTGGGGAGTGGGATGTGTGTGTGGCTGGGGTGAGTGTGTGTGGGGCATGGAATGTGCGTGTGGCTGGGGTGAGTGTGTGTGGGGAGTGGGATGTGTGTGTGGGGAGTGGGATGTGTGTGTGGGGAGTGGGATGTGTGTGTGGGGAGTGGGATGTGTGTGTGGCTGGGGTGTGTGTGTGGGGAGTGGAATGTGTGTGTGGCTGGGGTGAGTGTGTGTGGGGAGTGGGATGTGTGTGTGGGGAGTGGGATGTGTGTGTGGCTGGGGTGAGTGTGTGTGGGGCATGGAATTTGTGTGTGGGGAGTGGGATGTGTGTGTGGGGAGTGGGATGTGTGTGTGGCTGGGGTGAGTGTGTGTGGGGCATGGAATGTGTGTGTGGCTGGGGTGAGTGTGTGTGGGGAGTGGGATGTGTGTGGGGAGTGGAATGTGTGTGTGGGGAGTGGGATGTGAGTGGGGCTGGGGTGAGTGTGTGTGGGGAGTGGGATGTGTGTGTGGGGAGTGGGATGTGTCTCTGCGGCTAGGGTGAGTGTGTGTGGGGAGTGGGATGTGTGTGTGGGGAGTGGGATGTGTGTGTGGGGAGTGGGATGTGTGTGTGGGGAGTGGGATGTGTGTGTGGGGAGTGGGATGTGTGTGTGGCTGGGGTGAGTGTGTGTGGGGAGTGGGATGTGTGTGGGGAGTGGAATGTGTGTGGGGAGTGGGATGTGAGTGGGGCTGGGGTGAGTGTGTGTGGGGAGTGGGATGTGTGTGTGGGGAGTGGGATGTGTGTGTGGGGAGTGGGATGTGTTTGTGGGGAGTGGGATGTGTGTGTGGGGAGTGGGATGTGTGTGGGGAGTGGGATGTGTGTGTGGGGAGTGGGATGTGTGTGGGGAGTGGGATGTGTGTGGGGAGTGGAATGTGTGTGTGGCTGGGGTGAGTGTGTGGGGAGTGGGATGTGTGTGTGGCTGGGGTGAGTGTGTGTGGGGAGTGGGATGTGTGTGTGCAGCTGGGATGAGTGTGTGTGGGGAGTGGGATGTGAGTGTGTGGGGAGTGGGATGTGTGTGGGGAGTGGGATGTGAGTGTGGGGAGTGGGATGTGTGTGTGGGGAGTGGGATGTGTGTGGGGAGTGGGATGTGAGTGGGGCTGGGGTGAGTGTGTGTGGGGAGTGGGATGTGTGTGGGGAGTGGGATGTGAGTGTGGGGAGTGGGATGTGTGTGTGGGGAGTGGGATGTGTGTGGGGAGTGGGATGTGTGTGGGGCTGGGGTGAGTGTGTGTGGGGAGTGGGATGTGAGTGGGGCTCGGGTGAGTGTGTGTGGGGAGTGGAATGTGTGTGTGGCTGGGATGAGTGTGTGTGGGGCTGGGGTGAGTGTGTGGCTGGGGGAGTGTGTGTGGGGCTGGGATGAGTGTGTGGCTGGGGTGAGTGTGTGTGGGGCTGGGGTGAGTGTGTGTGGGGAGTGGGATGTGTGTGTGGCTGGGGTGAGTGTGTGTGGGGCTGGGGCGAGTGTGTGTGGGGCTGGGGTGAGGTGTGTGGGGAGTGGGATGTGTGTGTGGCTGGGGTGAGTGTGTGTGGGGCTGGGGCGAGTGTGTGTGGGGCTGGGGCGAGTGTGTGTGGGGAGTGGGATGTGTGTGGGGCTGGGGTGAGTGTGTGTGGGGAGTGGAATGTGTGAGTGTGGCTGGGGTAAGTGTGTGTGGGGAGTGGGATGTGTGTGTGGCTGGGGTGAGTGTGTGTGGGGAGTGGGATGTGTGTGTGGCTGGGGTGAGTGTGTGTGGGGAGTGGGGTGAGTTTGTGGCTGGGGTGAGTGTGTGTGGGGAGTGGGGTGAGTGTGTGTGGGGAGTGGGATGTGTGTGTGGCTGGGATGAGTGTGTGTGGGGAGTGGGATGTGTGTGTGGCTGGGGTGAGTGTGTGTGGGGAGTGGGGTGAGTGTGTGGCTGGGGTGAGTGTGTGTGGGGAGTGGGGTGAGTGTGTGTGGGGAGTGGGATGTGAGTGTGGCTGGGATGAGTGTGTGTGGGGAGTGGGATGTGAGTGTGGCTGGGATGAGTGTGTGTGGGGAGTGGAATGTGTGTGGGGCTGGGGTGAGTGTGTGTGGGGAGTGGGATGTGTGTGTGTGTGGGGCTGGGGTGAGTGTGTGTGGGGAGTGGGATGTGTGTGTGGCTGGGGTGAGTGTGTGTGGGGAGTGGAATGTGTGTGGGGCTGGGGTGAGTGTGTGTGGGGAGTGGGATGTGTGTGTGTGTGGGGCTGGGGTGAGTGTGTGTGGGGAGTGGGATGTGTGTGTGGCTGGGGTGAGTGTGGGGCTGGGGCGAGTGTGTGTGGGGAGTGGGATGTGTGTGTGGCTGGGGTGAGTGTGTGTGGGGAGTGTAATGTGTGTGGGGCTGGGGTGAGTGGGTGTGGGGAGTGTAATGTGTGTGGGGCTGGGGTGAGTGTGTGTGGGGAGTGGGATGTGTGTGTGGGGAGTGGGATGTGAGTGTGGCTGGGGTGAGTGTGTGTGGGGAGTGGAATGTGTGTGTGGCTGGGGTGAGTGTGTGTGGGGCTGGGGTGAGTGTGTGTGGGGAGTGGGATGTGTGTGTGGGGAGTGGGATGTGTGTGTGGCTGGGGTGAGTGTGTGTGGGGCATGGAATCTGTGTGTGGCTGGGGTGAGTGTGTGTGGGGAGTGGAATGTGTGTGTGGGGAGTGGGATGTGTGTGTGGGGAGTGGGATGTGTGTGTGGGGAGTGGGATGTGTGTGTGGCTGGGGTGTGTGTGTGGGGAGTGGAATGTGTGTGTGGCTGGGGTGAGTGTGTGTGGGGAGTGGGATGTGTGTGTGGGGAGTGGGATGTGTGTGTGGCTGGGGTGAGTGTGTGTGGGGCATGGAATTTGTGTGTGGGGAGTGGGATGTGTGTGTGGGGAGTGGGATGTGTGTGTGGCTGGGGTGAGTGTGTGTGGGGCATGGAATGTGTGTGTGGCTGGGGTGAGTGTGTGTGGGGAGTGGGATGTGTGTGGGGAGTGGAATGTGTGTGTGGGGAGTGGGATGTGAGTGGGGCTGGGGTGAGTGTGTGTGGGGAGTGGGATGTGTGTGTGGGGAGTGGGATGTGTCTCTCAGGCTAGGGTGAGTGTGTGTGGGGAGTGGGATGTGTGTGTGGGGAGTGGGATGTGTGTGTGGGGAGTGGGATGTGTGTGTGGGGAGTGGGATGTGTGTGTGGCTGGGGTGAGTGTGTGTGGGGAGTGGGATGTGAGTGTGTGGGGAGTGGGATGTGTGTGGGGAGTGGGATGTGTGTGTGGGGAGTGGGATGTGTGTGGGGAGTGGGATGTGAGTGGGGCTGGGGTGAGTGTGTGTGGGGAGTGGGATGTGTGTGTGGGGAGTGGGATGTGTGTGTGGGGAGTGGGATGTGTGTGTGGGGAGTGGGATGTGTGTGTGGGGAGTGGGATGTGTGTGGGGAGTGGGATGTGTGTGTGGGGAGTGGGATGTGTGTGGGGAGTGGGATGTGTGTGGGGAGTGGGATGTGTGTGTGGCTGGGGTGAGTGTGTGGGGAGTGGGATGTGTGTGTGTGGGGAGTGGGATGTGTGTGGGGAGTGGGATGTGAGTGTGGGGAGTGGGATGTGTGTGTGGGGAGTGGGATGTGTGTGGGGAGTGGGATGTGAGTGGGGCTGGGGTGAGTGTGTGTGGGGAGTGGGATGTGAGTGTGTGGGGAGTGGGATGTGTGTGGGGAGTGGGATGTGAGTGTGGGGAGTGGGATGTGTGTGTGGGGAGTGGGATGTGAGTGGGGCTGGGGTGAGTGTGTGTGGGGAGTGGGATGTGTGTGTGGGGAGTGGAATGTGTGTGGGGCTGGGGTGAGTGTGTGTGGGGAGTGGAATGTGTGTGTGGCTGGGATGAGTGTGTGTGGGGCTGGGATGAGTGTGTGTGGTGCTGGGGTGAGTGTGTGGCTGGGGTGAGTGTGTGTGGGGAGTGGGATGTGTGTGTGGCTGGGGTGAGTGTGTGTGGGGCTGGGGCGAGTGTGTGTGGGGCTGGGGTGAGTGTGTGTGTGGCTGGGGTGAGTGTGTGTGTGGCTGGGGTGAGTGTGTGTGTGGCTGGGGTGAGTGTGTGTGGGGAGTGGGATGTGAGTGTGCGGCTGGGGTGAGTGTGTGTGGGGAGTGGGATGTGAGTGTGCGGCTGGGGTGAGTGTGTGTGGGGAGTGGGATGTGAGTGTGGCTGGGGTGAGTGTGTGTGGGGAGTGGGATGTGAGTGTGCGGCTGGGGTGAGTGTGTGTGGGGAGTGGGATGTGAGTGTGCGGCTGGGGTGAGTGTGTGTGGGGAGTGGGGTGAGTGTGTGGCTGGGGTGAGTGTGTGTGGGGCTGGGGCGAGTGTGTGTGGGGCTGGGATGAGTGTGTGTGGGGAGTGGAATGTGTGTGGGGCTGGGGCGAGTGTGTGTGGGGAGAGGGATGTGTGTGTGGCTGGGGCGAGTGTGTGTGGGGAGTGGGATGTGAGTGTGGCTGGGGTGAGTGTGTGTGGGGAGTGGGATGTGTGTGTGGCTGGGGTGAGTGTGTGGGGAGTGGAATGTGTGTGTGGGGAGTGGGATGTGTGTGGGGCTGGGGTGAGTGTGTGTGGGGAGTGGGATGTGAGTGTGGCTGGGGCGAGTGTGTGTGGGGAGTGGGATGTGTGTGTGGCTGGGGTGAGTGTGTGGGGAGTGGAATGTGTGTGTGGCTGGGGTGAGTGTTTGTGGGGAGTGGGATGTGTGTGGGGCTGGGGTGAGTGTGTGTGGGGAGTGGGATGTGAGTGTGGCTGGGGCGAGTGTGTGTGGGGAGTGGGATGTGTGTGTGGCTGGGGTGAGTGTGTGGGGAGTGGAATGTGTGTGTGGCTGGGGTGAGTGTGTGTGGGGAGTGGAATGTGTGTGGGGCTGGGGCGAGTGTTTGTGGGGAGAGGGATGTGTGTGTGGCTGGGGCGAGTGTGTGTGGGGAGTGGGATGTGAGTGTGGCTGGGGTGAGTGTGTGTGGGGAGTGGGATGTGTGTGTGGCTGGGGTGAGTGTGTGGGGAGTGGAATGTGTGTGTGGGGAGTGGGATGTGTGTGGGGCTGGGGTGAGTGTGTGTGGGGAGTGGAATGTGTGTGGGGCTGGGGTGAGTGTGTGTGGGGAGTGGGATGTGTGTGTGTGTGGGGCTGGGGTGAGTGTGTGTGGGGAGTGGGATGTGTGTGTGGCTGGGGTGAGTGTGGGGCTGGGGCGAGTGTGTGTGGGGAGTGGGATGTGTGTGTGGCTGGGGTGAGTGTGTGTGGGGAGTGGAATGTGTGTGGGGCTGGGGTGAGTGTGTGTGGGGAGTGGAATGTGTGTGGGGCTGGGGTGAGTGTGTGTGGGGAGTGGGATGTATGTGGGGCTGGGGTGAGTGTGTGTGGGGAGTGGGATGTGTGTGTGGCTGGGGTGAGTGTGGGGCTGGGATGAGTGTGTGTGGGGAGTGGGATGTGAGTGTGTGTGGGGTGAGTGTGTGTGGGGAGTGGGATGTGAGTGTGGCTGGGGTGAGTGTGTGTGGGGAGTGGAATGTGTGTGGGGCTGGGGTGAGTGTGTGTGGGGAGTGGAATGTGTGTGTGCGGCTGGGGTGAGTGTGTGTGGGGAGTGGGATGTGTGTGCGGCTGGGGTGAGTGTGTGTGGGGAGTGGGATGAGTGTGTGTGGGGAGTGGAATGTGTGTGTGGCTGGGGTGAATGTGTGTGGGGAGTGGAATGTGTGTGTGGCTGGGGTGAGTGTGTGTGGGGAGTGGGATGTGTGTGTGGCTGGGGTGAGTGTGTGTGGGGCTGGGGTGAGTGTGTGTGGGGAGTGGGATGTGTGTGTGGGGAGTGGGATGTGTGTGTGGCTGGGGTGAGTGTGTGTGGGGCATGGAATTTGTGTGTGGGGAGTGGGATGTGTGTGTGGGGAGTGGAATGTGTGTGGGGCTGGGGCGAGTGTTTGTGGGGAGAGGGATGTGTGTGTGGCTGGGTTGAGTGTGTGTGGGGAGTGGAATGTGTGTGTGGGGAGTGGAATGTGTGTGTGGGGAGTGGAATGTGTGTGGGGCTGGGGTGAATGTGTGTGGGGAGTGTAATGTGTGTGTGCGGCTGGGATGAGTGTGTGTGGGGCTGGGGTGAGTGTGTGTGTGGCTGGGGTGAGTGTGTGTGTGGCTGGGGTGAGTGTGTGTGTGGCTGGGGTGAGTGTGTGTGGGGAGTGGGATGTGAGTGTGCGGCTGGGGTGAGTGTGTGTGGGGAGTGGGATGTGTGTGGGGCTGGGATGTGTGTGTGTGGGGAGTGGGATGTGTGTGTGGCTGGGGTGAGTGTGTGTGGGGAGTGGAATGTGTGTGGGGCTGGGGTGAGTGTGTGTGGGGAGTGGAATGTGTGTGTGGCTGGGGTGAGTGTGTGTGGGGAGTGGAATGTGTGTGGGGCTGGGGTGAGTGTGTGTGGGGAGTGGAATGTGTGAGTGTGGCTGGGGTAAGTGTGTGTGGGGAGTGGGATGTGTGTGTGGCTGGGGTGAGTGTGTGTGTGGCTGGGGTGAGTGTGTGTGGGGAGTGGGATGTGTGTGTGGCTGGGGTGAGTGTGTGTGTGGCTGGGGTGAGTGTGTGTGGGGAGTGGGATGTGTGTGTGGGGAGTGGGATGTGTGTGTGGCTGGGGTGAGTGTGTGTGGGGAGTGGGGTGAGTTTGTGGCTGGGGTGAGTGTGTGTGGGGAGTGGGGTGAGTGTGTGGGGAGTGGAATGTGTGTGGGGCTGGGGTGAGTGTGTGTGGGGAGTGGGGTGAGTTTGTGGCTGGGGTGAGTGTGTGTGGGGAGTGGGATGTGTGTGTGGGGAGTGGGATGTGTGTGTGGCTGGGGTGAGTGTGTGTGGGGAGTGGGGTGAGTTTGTGGCTGGGGTGAGTGTGTGTGGGGAGTGGGGTGAGTGTGTGGGGAGTGGGATGTGTGTGTGGCTGGGGTGAGTGTGTGTGTGGCTATGGTGAGTGTGTGTGGGGAGTGGGGTGAGTGTGTGGCTGGGGTGAGTGTGTGTGGGGAGTGGGGTGAGTGTGTGTGGGGAGTGGGATGTGAGTGTGGCTGGGATGAGTGTGTGTGGGGAGTGGGATGTGAGTGTGGCTGGGATGAGTGTGTGTGGGGAGTGGGGTGAGTGTGTGGCTGGGGTGAGTGTGTGTGGGGAGTGGGATGTGTGTGTGGCTGGGGTGAGTGTGGGGCTGGGATGAGTGTGTGTGGGGAGTGGGATGTGAGTGTGGCTGGGGTGAGTGTGTGTGGGGAGTGGGATGTGTGTGTGGCTGGGGTGAGTGTGTGTGGGGAGTGGGATGTGTGTGGGGCTGGGGTGAGTGTGTGTGGGGAGTGGGATGTGTGTGTGGCTGGGGTGAGTGTGTGGCTGGGGCGAGTGTGTGTGGGGAGTGGGATGTGTGTGTGGCTGGGGTGAGTGTGTGTGGGGAGTGGGATGTGTGTGGGGCTGGGGTGAGTGTGTGTGGGGAGTGGGATGTGAGTGTGTGTGGGGTGAGTGTGTGTGGGGAGTGGGATGTGAGTGTGGCTGGGGTGAGTGTGTGTGGGGAGTGGGATGTGTGTGTGGCTGGGGTGAGTGTGTGTGGGGAGTGGGATGTGTGTGCGGCTGGGGTGAGTGTGTGTGGGGAGTGGGATGAGTGTGTGTGGGGAGTGGAATGTGTGTGTGGCTGGGGTGAGTGTGTGTGGGGAGTGGAATGTGTGTGTGGCTGGGGTGAGTGTGTGTGGGGAGTGGGATGTGTGTGCGGCTGGGCTGAGTGGGTGTGGGGAGTGGGATGTGTGTGTGGCTGGGGTGAGTGTGTGTGGGGAGTGGAATGTGTGTGTGGCTGGGGTGAGTGTGTGTGGGGCTGGGGTGAGTGTGTGTGGGGAGTGGGATGTGTGTGTGGGGAGTGGGATGTGTGTGTGGCTGGGGTGAGTGTGTGTGGGGCTGGGGTGAGTGTGTGTGGGGAGTGGAATGTGTGTGTGGGGAGTGGGATGTGTGTGTGGGGAGTGGGATGTGTGTGTGGGGAGTGGGATGTGTGTGTGGCTGGGGTGTGTGTGTGTGGGGCTGGGGTGAGTGTGTGTGGGGCTGGGGTGAGTGTGTGTGGGGAGTGGAATGTGTGTGTGGCTGGGGTGAGTGTGTGTGGGGCTGGGGTGAGTGTGTGTGGGGAGTGGAATGTGTGTGTGGGGAGTGGGATGTGTGTGTGGGGAGTGGGATGTGTGTGTGGGGAGTGGGATGTGTGTGTGGCTGGGGTGTGTGTGTGGGGAGTGGAATGTGTGTGTGGCTGGGGTGAGTGTGTGTGGGGAGTGGGATGTGTGTGTGGCTGGGGTGAGTGTGTGTGGGGCATGGAATTTGTGTGTGGGGAGTGGGATGTGTGTGTGGGGAGTGGGATGTGTGTGTGGCTGGGGTGAGTGTGTGTGGGGAGTGGGATGTGTGTGGGGAGTGGAATGTGTGTGTGGGGAGTGGGATGTGAGTGGGGCTGGGGTGAGTGTGTGTGGGGAGTGGGATGTGTGTGTGGGGAGTGGGATGTGTGTGTGGGGAGTGGGATGTGTTTGTGGGGAGTGGGATGTGTGTGTGGGGAGTGGGATGTGTGTGGGGAGTGGGATGTGTGTGTGGGGAGTGGGATGTGTGTGGGGAGTGGGATGTGTGTGTGGCTGGGGTGAGTGTGTGTGGGGAGTGGGATGTGAGTGTGTGGGGAGTGGGATGTGTGTGTGGCTGGGGTGAGTGTGTGGGGAGTGGGATGTGTGTGTGGCTGGGGTGAGTGTGTGTGGGGAGTGGGATGTGAGTGTGTGGGGAGTGGGATGTGTGTGGGGAGTGGGATGTGAGTGTGGGGAGTGGGATGTGTGTGTGGGGAGTGGGATGTGTGTGGGGAGTGGGATGTGTGTGTGGCTGGGGTGAGTGTGTGTGGTGCTGGGGTGAGTGTGTGGCTGGGGTGAGTGTGTGTGGGGCTGGGGCGAGTGTGTGGCTGGGGTGAGTGTGTGTGGGGAGTGGGATGTGTGTGTGGCTGGGGTGAGTGTGTGTGGGGAGTGGGGTGAGTGTGTGTGGGGAGTGGGATGTGTGTGGGGCTGGGGTGAGTGTTTGTGGGGAGTGGGATGTGTGTGTGGCTGGGGTGAGTGTGTGTGGGGCTGGGGCGAGTGTGTGTGGGGCTGGGGTGAGTGTGTGTGGGGAGTGGGATGTGTGTGTGGCTGGGGCGAGTGTGTGTGGGGCTGGGGCGAGTGTGTGTGGGGAGTGGAATGTGTGTGGGGCTGGGGCGAGTGTTTGTGGGGAGAGGGATGTGTGTGTGGCTGGGGTGAGTGTGTGTGGGGAGTGGAATGTGTGTGTGGGGAGTGGAATGTGTGTGGGGCTGGGGTGAGTGTGTGTGGGGCTGGGGTGAGTGTGTGTGTGGCTGGGGTGAGTGTGTGTGTGGCTGGGGTGAGTGTGTGTGTGGCTGGGGTGAGTGTGTGTGGGGAGTGGGATGTGAGTGTGCGGCTGGGGTGAGTGTGTGTGGGGAGTGGGATGTGAGTGTGGCTGGGGTGAGTGTGTGTGGGGAGTGGGATGTGAGTGTGGGGCTGGGGTGAGTGTGTGTGGGGAGTGGGATGTGAGTGTGGCTGGGGTGAGTGTGTGTGGGGAGTGGAATGTGTGTGGGGCTGGGGTGAGTGTGTGTGGGGAGTGGAATGTGTGTGTGGCTGGGGTGAGTGTGTGTGGGGAGTGGAATGTGTGAGTGTGGCTGGGGTAAGTGTGTGTGGGGAGTGGGATGTATGTGGGGCTGGGGTGAGTGTGTGTGGGGAGTGGGATGTGTGTGTGGCTGGGGTGAGTGTGTGTGGGGAGTGGGATGTGAGTGTGGCTGGGGTGAGTGTGTGTGGGGAGTGGGGTGAGTGTGTGGCTGGGGTGAGTGTGTGTGGGGAGTGGGATGTGTGTGTGGCTGGGGTGAGTGTGTGTGGGGAGTGGGATGTGTGTGTGGCTGGGGTGAGTGTGTGTGGGGAGTGGGGTGAGTTTGTGGCTGGGGTGAGTGTGTGTGGGGAGTGGGGTGAGTGTGTGTGGGGAGTGGGATGTGTGTGTGGCTGGGGTGAGTGTGTGTGGGGAGTGGGGTGAGTTTGTGGCTGGGGTGAGTGTGTGTGGGGAGTGGGGTGAGTGTGTGTGGGGAGTGGGATGTGTGTGTGGCTGGGATGAGTGTGTGTGGGGAGTGGAATGTGTGTGGGGCTGGGGTGAGTGTGTGTGGGGAGTGGGGTGAGTGTGTGGCTGGGGTGAGTGTGTGTGGGGAGTGGGGTGAGTGTGTGTGGGGAGTGGGATGTGAGTGTGGCTGGGATGAGTGTGTGTGGGGAGTGGGATGTGAGTGTGGCTGGGGTGAGTGTGTGTGGGGAGTGGGGTGAGTGTGTGGCTGGGGTGAGTGTGTGTGGGGAGTGGAATGTGTGTGGGGCTGGGGTGAGTGTGTGTGGGGAGTGGGATGTGTGTGTGGCTGGGGTGAGTGTGTGTGGGGAGTGGAATGTGTGTGGGGCTGGGGTGAGTGTGTGTGGGGCTGGGGTGAGTGTGTGGCTGGGGTGAGTGTGTGTGGGGAGTGGAATGTGTGTGGGGCTGGGGTGAGTGTGTGTGGGGAGTGGAATGTGTGTGTGGCTGGGGTGAGTGTGTGTGGGGAGTGGAATGTGTGAGTGTGGCTGGGGTAAGTGTGTGTGGGGAGTGGGATGTATGTGGGGCTGGGGTGAGTGTGTGTGGGGAGTGGGATGTGTGTGTGGCTGGGGTGAGTGTGTGTGGGGAGTGGGATGTGTGTGTGGCTGGGGTGAGTGTGTGTGGGGAGTGGGATGTGTGTGTGGCTGGGGTGAGTGTGTGTGGGGAGTGGAATGTGTGTGGGGCTGGGGTGAGTGTGTGTGGGGAGTGGGGTGAGTGTGTGGCTGGGGTGAGTGTGTGTGGGGAGTGGGGTGAGTGTGTGTGGGGAGTGGGATGTGAGTGTGGCTGGGATGAGTGTGTGTGGGGAGTGGGATGTGAGTGTGGCTGGGGTGAGTGTGTGTGGGGAGTGGGGTGAGTGTGTGGCTGGGGTGAGTGTGTGTGGGGAGTGGAATGTGTGTGGGGCTGGGGTGAGTGTGTGTGGGGAGTGGGATGTGTGTGTGGCTGGGGTGAGTGTGTGTGGGGAGTGGAATGTGTGTGGGGCTGGGGTGAGTGTGTGTGGGGAGTGGGATGTGTGTGGGGCTGGGGTGAGTGTGTGTGGGGAGTGGAATGTGTGTGGGGCTGGGGTGAGTGTGTGTGGGGAGTGGAATGTGTGTGGGGCTGGGGTGAGTGTGTGTGGGGAGTGGGATGTGTGTGTGGCTGGGGTGAGTGTGGGGAGTGGGATGTGTGTGTGGCTGGGGTGAGTGTGGGGAGTGGGATGAGTGTGTGTGGGGAGTGGGATGTGAGTGTGTGTGGGGTGAGTGTGTGTGGGGAGTGGGATGTGAGTGTGGCTGGGGTGAGTGTGTGTGGGGAGTGGAATGTGTGTGGGGCTGGGGTGAGTGTGTGTGGGGAGTGGAATGTGTGTGGGGCTGGGGTGAGTGTGTGTGGGGAGTGGAATGTGTGTGTGGCTGGGGTGAGTGTGTGTGGGGAGTGGGATGTGTGTGTGGGGAGTGGGATGTGAGTGTGGCTGGGGTGAGTGTGTGTGGGGAGTGGAATGTGTGTGTGGCTGGGGTGAGTGTGTGTGGGGCTGGGGTGAGTGTGTGTGGGGAGTGGGATGTGTGTGTGGGGAGTGGGATGTGTGTGTGGCTGGGGTGAGTGTGTGTGGGGCATGGAATGTGTGTGTGGCTGGGGTGAGTGTGTGTGGGGAGTGGAATGTGTGTGTGGGGAGTGGGATGTGTGTGTGGGGAGTGGGATGTGTGTGTGGGGAGTGGGATGTGTGTGTGGCTGGGGTGAGTCTGTGTGGGGAGTGGAATGTGTGTGTGGCTGGGGTGAGTGTGTGTGGGGAGTGGGATGTGTGTGTGGGGAGTGGGATGTGTGTGTGGCTGGGGTGAGTGTGTGTGGGGCATGGAATTTGTGTGTGGGGAGTGGGATGTGTGTGTGGGGAGTGGGATGTGTGTGTGGCTGGGGTGAGTGTGTGTGGGGCATGGAATGTGTGTGTGGCTGGGGTGAGTGTGTGTGGGGAGTGGGATGTGTGTGGGGAGTGGAATGTGTGTGTGGGGAGTGGGATGTGAGTGGGGCTGGGGTGAGTGTGTGTGGGGAGTGGGATGTGTGTGTGGGGAGTGGGATGTGTCTCTGCGGCTAGGGTGAGTGTGTGTGGGGAGTGGGATGTGTGTGTGGGGAGTGGGATGTGTGTGTGGGGAGTGGGATGTGTGTGTGGGGAGTGGGATGTGTGTGTGGCTGGGGTGAGTGTGTGTGGGGAGTGGGATGTGAGTGTGTGGGGAGTGGGATGTGTGTGGGGAGTGGGATGTGTGTGTGGGGAGTGGGATGTGTGTGGGGAGTGGGATGTGAGTGGGGCTGGGGTGAGTGTGTGTGGGGAGTGGGATGTGTGTGTGGGGAGTGGGATGTGTGTGTGGGGAGTGGGATGTGTGTGGGGAGTGGGATGTGTGTGTGGGGAGTGGGATGTGTGTGGGGAGTGGGATGTGTGTGGGGAGTGGGATGTGTGTGTGGCTGGGGTGAGTGTGTGGGGAGTGGGATGTGTGTGGGGAGTGGGATGTGAGTGTGGGGAGTGGGATGTGTGTGTGGGGAGTGGGATGTGTGTGGGGAGTGGGATGTGAGTGGGGCTGGGGTGAGTGTGTGTGGGGAGTGGGATGTGTGTGTGGGGAGTGGGATGTGTGTGGGGAGTGGAATGTGTCTCTGCGGCTGGGGTGAGTGTGTGTGGGGAGTGGGATGTGTGTGTGGGGAGTGGGATGTGTGTGTGGCTGGGGTGAGTGTGTGTGGGGAGTGGGATGTGTGTGTGGGGAGTGGGATGTGTGTGTGGCTGGGGTGAGTGTGTGTGGGGAGTGGGATGTGTGTGTGGGGAGTGGGATGTGTGTGTGGGGAGTGGGATGTGTGTGGGGAGTGGAATGTGTCTCTGCGGCTGCAGTTTGTCAGCCTCCCGAGTGTCGATCACAGACCCGGCCAATCAGCCCCGTTTTATCATTGGAACCGATTGCGTTCCACGCTCACCGGTGCGAGCCCCTTATTAGGAGCAGAATCGGTGCAGGTGTGCTGCCAGTTGTTCTGTCGTGAAAGTCTGCGCCGGCATCAACGTAGTCTCAGAAACCGAGAATAACGCCCTTTATGCCTTAACGTGTGGAGGATTCACAATAAAGTGGGTGAACTAATCGCACAAAGAGAAGTGAACGGGTATGATATCGTCAGGGTCACGGAGACATGGCTTTGGGATAACCAGGGATGGGAACTGAATGGGGATTCGGTATTTAGGAAAGGTCGACAAAAAGGAGAATGTGGTGAGGTTGTATTGCCGGCCAAGGAGGAAATACAATAGTGAGGGAGGATATTAGCTCCGACAATGCGGAATCTGTATGGGTAGAGCTCAGAAACAGCCAGGTAAAAAAACTTTAGTGCCCACCATATATAGACCATCAAACTGTGGTGACATTGTTGCGAATGGCGTTAAACAGGAAAACAGAGTCACATATGATAAAGGAACAACTGTAATTATGGGTGATTTTAATCTGCATATGGATTGGGGAAATCACGTTAGACACAATACCGTAGCAGAGGAATTCCTGGAGTGTATGCGCGACAGTGTTCTGGAGCAATATGTTGAGGAGTCAACAAGAGAATAGGCGATCCTCGACTGGGTCCTGTGGAATTAGAATGGAATCATTGGCAAGCTAGTTGTGTGAGACCCCTTGGGGATGAGCGACCATAACATGATAGAATTTTTCATCAAGGTGGATAGTGAAGTAGTTGATTCAGAGACTAGGGTCATGGTGCCATAACAAAGGAAACTACGATTAAATGAGGCATTGAGTTAGTGAATGTTACTTAAAGGGATGACAGTCGACAGGTAATAGTGGATAGGTGGTAGCACAGTGGTTAGCACTGTTGCTTCACAGCTCCAGGGTCCCGGGTTCAATTCCCGGCTTGGGTCACTGTCTGTGCGGAGTCTGCACGTTCTCCCAGTGTCTGCGTGGGTTTCCTCCGGATGCTCCGGTTTCCTCCCAGATGTCCCGAAAGACATGCTTGTTCGGTGAATTCTCCCTCTGTGTACCCGAACAGGCACTGGAGTGTGGTGACGAGGGGATTTTCACAGTAACTTCATTGCAGTGTTAATGAAAGCCTACTTGTGACACTAATAAAGATTATTATTATTATGCCAAACTTTCAAAGAGCTTATGGAGGAACTGCAACAATTGTTCATTCCTGCCTGGTACAAAAGTAAAACGGGAAAGGTGGCCAATCCATGGTTTACAAGGGAAATTAGGGACAGTATTCAGAGTAAAAGAATCACAGGAAATATACAGTGCAGTTAGCATTGCTGCCTCAATTAGCACTGCTGCTTCACTGCGCTGAGCTGCCAGATTCGACCCCGGCTCTGGGTCACTGTCCGTGTGGAGTTTGCACATTCTCCCCGTGTTTGCGTGGGTTTCACCCCCACAACCCAAAGATGTGCAGGGCAGGTGGATTGGCCGCGCTGAATTGCCCCTTAATTGGAAAAATGAATTGGAAACTCGAAATTTATTTTTCAAAAAAGAAAAATACAGAGCAGAAGAGTCTCTTCGGCCCATCGATTCTGCACCGCCACATGAGAGGCCCCTGATCTGCCAATCCTAATCTCATCTGCCAACACTTAGCCCAGACACTCCAATGTTAAGACGTGCCAAGTGCTCATCCAGATATTTTGTAAAGGGTGCGAGGCATCCCGCCTCTGCCACCCTCCCAGGCCGTGCGTTCCAGACCCTCACCACCCTCCCAGGCCGTGCGTTCCAGACCCTCACCCCCCTCCCAGGCCGTGCGTTCCAGACCCTCACCACCCTCCCAGGCAGTGCGTTCCAGACCCTCACCCCCCTCCCAGGCCGTGCGTTCCAGACCCTCACCACCCTCCCAGGCCGTGCGTTCCAGACCCTCACCACCCTCCCAGGCCGTGCGTTCCAGACCCTCACCCCCCTCCCAGGCCGTGCGTTCCAGACCCTCACCACCCTCCCAGGCAGTGCGTTCCAGACCCTCACCACCCTCCCAGGCCGTGCGTTCCAGACCCTCACCACCCTCCCAGGCCGTGCGTTCCAGACCCTCACCACCCTCCCGGGCAGTGCGTTCCAGACCCTCACCACCCTCCCAGGCAGCGTGTTCCAGACCCTCACCACCCTCCCAGGCCGTGCGTTCCAGACCCTCACCACCCTCCCAGGCAGCGTGTTCCAGACCCTCACCAACCTCCCAGGCCGTGCGTTCCAGACCCTCACCACCCTCTGGGTAAAAACGTTTTTCCTCAAATCCCCCCAAAACCTCCCACCCCTCACCTTGATCTTGTGTCCCCCTCGTAACTGACCCTTCAACTGAGGGGAACAGCTGTTCCCTATCCACCCTGTCCATGTCCCTCATAATCTTGTCCACCTCAGGTCGCCCCTCAGTCTTCTCTGCTCCAGCGAAAACAATCCAAGCCTATCCAACCTCTCTTCATAACTAAAATACAAAGAACGATGAACAATACAGCACAGGAACAGGCCCTTCGGCCCTCCAAGCCTGTACTGGTCATGATACCAACCTTGGCCAAACCCCTCAGCACTTCCTTGTGCCGTATCCCTCTATACCCATCCTATCTTGGCTTTTCACAGTAACTTCATTGAAGCCTACTTGTGACAATAAGCGATTATTATTATTATCCATGTGTTTGTCAAGGTGCCTTTTGAACACCGTTAATGTATCTGCTTCCACAACCTCCCCTGGCAACGCGTTCCAGGCACTCACCACCCTCTGTGTAAAAAACCTGCCTCACACATCTCCTCTAAACTTTGCCCCATGGACCTTAAACCTATGCCCCCTGGTGACTGACCCCTCCACCCTGGGAAAGAGTGCCTGCCCATCCACTCTATCCACGCCCCTCATAATCTTGTAGACCTCTATCAGGTCACCCCTCAACCTCTTTCGTTCTAATGAAAACAGTCCGAGTCTATTCAGCTTCTCCGAAAAGCTAACACCCTCCAGACCAGGCAACATCCTGGTAACCCTCTCCTGTACCCTCTCCAAAGCCTCCACATCCTTCTGGTAATGTGGCGACCAGAATTGTGCACAATATTCCAAATGCGGCCTTACCAAGTGTAGCGCACAATGACTTACGAGAGAGACGAGTAGTGATGAAGTCGATGAGGCTTTATTAAGCGAGACTTGTCCCCAGCAGTTCAGTAACAGAATGAAGCGGTGGGGAGAAGCTCGGGTTCTTATACTCCGCCTTCAGGGCGGAGCCAGGAGTCAACAGCCAACCAGGACCCGGGATCTGTCAGCCAATAGCATCACGGCTTCACAGTCCCACATGACCCCTAATGCATACCACCACATTCACCCCTTGTTAAAAATGAACCCGGCGGGGTGGTGGTTCCCATGGTGGTAGGGGTTTACAAGGCTGGTCCTGGGGGGAACATTTTGGGCATGTTATTACAGTTTTAGCCCTACACTGGGCTTGTGAAGGTTTGTGAAACTATTTACAATATTAGTAAGAGAAAAACATTTTTTTGTTACAGTCCAACAACATTCTTGGTGTCACGCCGATGCCACGAGTCGAGCGGGCGGTCTGGTCTTCCTCGTCGATCGCCTCAGCCCCGGTGGTGGTGCAGGTGCTTGTTCAGGCGTTGTCGTCTCCGGGAGCGTTTCGGTGTTCGTTCCTGTTTCACTCCTGGGCGGGCACAGGAGGAGGACCGATCCTCCCGGGAAGGGGGCGGTCGCGGGTGCGCCGGTGGCAGGGAGGGGATGATCGGTGTCGGGGGGGTGTGTGTGTTGCCGGCGGGCGCCAGGTCTCGCAGGGAGACCGTGTCCTGTCGGCCGTCGGGGTACTGCGGGTTCGCGTGGAGGGTCCGGGAGAAAAAGGCCACGGGTCTGCCCGCTTGGTTAAGGGTGGCCGCCTGAGCTACGTCGGAGGCGTCGCTCTCGACCTGGAAGGGGAGGGACCTGTCGATGGCGCGCATCGTGGCCTTTGCGATATCCGCTTTGATGCGGCTGAATGCCTGGCAAGCCTCTGTCGACAGGGGGAAGGTAGTGGTCTGTATTAGCGGGCGGGCCTTGTCTGCGTACTGGGGGACCCACTGGGCGTAATATGAAAAGAACCCCAGGCAACGTTTCAGGGCTTTGGAGCAGTGGGGGAGGGGAAATTCCATAAGGGGGCGCATGCGTTCGGGGTCGGGGCCTATTATCCCATTGCGCACTACGTATCCCAGGATGGCCAGCCGGTTTGTGCTAAAAACGCACTTTTCCTCGTTGTATGTGAGGTTCAAGGCGTTAGCGGTCTGGAGGAATTTTTGGAGGTTGGCGTCATGGTCCTGCTGATCGTGGCCGCAGATGGTTACGTTGTCGAGATACGGGAACGTGGCCTGCAACCCGTGCTGGTCAACCATTCGGTCCATCTCCCGTTGGAAGACCGAGACCCCGTTCGTGACACTAAATGGGACCCTTAGGAAGTGGTATAGACGCCCGTCTGCCTCGAAGGCTGTGTACTTGCGGTCACCTGGGCGGATGGGGAGCTGGTGGTAGGCGGACTTGAGGTCCACGGTGGAGAAAACCTTATACTGGGCAATCCGATTTACCATGTCGGATATGCGGGGGAGAGGGTACGCATCTAGCTGTGTGTACCTGTTGATGGTCTGACTATAGTCTATGACCATCCTTTGCTTCTCCCCGGTCTTTACTACTACCACCTGTGCTCTCCAGGGACTATTGCTGGCCTGGATTGTGCCTTCCTTCAGCAACCGCTGGACTTCAGACCGAATAAATATCCGGTCCTGGGCGCTGTACCGTCTGCTCCTAGTGGCGACGGGTTTGCAATCCGGGGTGAGGTTTGCAAACAAGGACGGCGGTTCAACTTTGAGGGTTGCGAGGCCGCAGATAGTGAGTGGGGGTATTGGGCCGCCGAATTGAAATGTTCGGCTCTGCAGGTTACACTGGAAATCTAATCCCAGTAATGTGGGCGCGCAGAGTTGGGGAAGGACGTAGAGCCTGTAGTTCTTAAACTCCCTCCCTTGCACCGTTAGGTTCGCGATGCAGAACCCTTTGATCTCTACGGAGTGGGATTCTGCAGCTAGGGAAATCTTTTGCGTGCTTGGATGGATGGTCAGAAAACAGCGTCTTACCGTGTCGGGGTGAATGAAACTTTCGGTGCTCCCGGAGTCGATCAGGCATGATGTCTCGTGTCCGTTGATCAGCACCGTTGTTGTCGTCGTCTGGAGCGTCCGGGGCCGTGATTGATCCAGCGTCACCGAAGCCAGTCGTGGTCGTAGTGTCTCGGCGTCTTCTTCGGACCCCGTGGAGCCGTCGATGCTGGGGTCCTTTGTTGTCATCCAAGATGGCGGCGTCCATGAATCGCATGCGGCCGGGGGTGGACAAAATGGCCGCCCCATGGATCGCACGTGGTCGGGGGTGGACAAAATGGCCGCCCCCATGAATCGCACGTGGCTGGGGGGTCACAAAATGGCGGCGCCTGCGGGTCGCACATGGGGCACTGGGGGGGTTGGGGAGCGTTTGGGATGCGCTGGGCTCGTTCTTCTCCGGGGATTGCGGTGACCCCCCGGGACCGGCACACACAGCCGCGTAATGGCCCTTCTTGCCGCAGCTTTTGCAAATAGCTGCGCGGGCCGGGCAGCGCTGCCGGGGGTGTTTCGCTTGCCCGCAGAAATAGCAGCGAGCACCCCGGGATGGTCTGGCGCTTTAACCGCGCAAGCCTGTGAGGGAGGGGGGGGGTTTGTCGCGACGGGGGTCCACGGAGCCCAAGGGGCTGCCGCGCGGTCGGGGCCGTAGGCGCGGGCGTTTTGCGAGGCCACATCTAGGGAAGCTGCCTCTGAGAGTCCTAGCGACTCTCTTTCTAAAAGTCTTTGGCGGATTTGGGGAGAGTTCATACCTGCCACAAACACATCGCAAATTAGCATGTCCGTGTGTTCGATTGCGTTCACCGGTGGGCAGCTGCAGCCCCGTCCCAAAATTAGCAGCGCGGCGTAGAATTCTTCTAACGATTCTCCGGGACTTTGCTGTCTCGTTGCGAGTTGGTAGCGTGCGTAGACCTGGTTCACGGGGCGAACGTAGATGCTCTTCAGTGCTGCGAGCGCCGTCGGGAAATCCTCTGCGTCTTCTATGAGAGGGTAAATTTCCGGGCTTACCCTCGAATGCAGGACCTGCATTTTCTGGTCTTCTGTGATCCGGCCGGGGGCCGTTCGGAGGTAGCCTTCAAAACAAGCTTGCCAGTGTTTAAATACTGCTGCCGAGTTCGCTGCGTGGGGGCTGATCCGCAGGCATTCCGGGGCGATCCGGAGCTCCATAGTCCTTTAAGCTCGCTTAATAAATTGTAGCGCACAATGACTTACGAGAGAGACGAGTAGTGATGAAGTCGATGAGGCTTTATTAAGCGAGACTTGTCCCCAGCAGTTCAGCAACAGAATGAAGCGGCGGGGAGAAGCTCGGGTTCTTATACTCCGCCTTCAGGGCAGAGCCAGGAGTCAACAGCCAACCAGGACCCGGGATCTGTCAGCCAATAGCATCAGGGCTTCACAGTCCCACATGACCCCTAATACATACCACCACACCAAGGTTCTATACAACCGCAGCAAGACTTGCCAGTTTTTATATTCGATGCCCCGTCCAATAAAAGCATACATTCCGTCTGCTTTCGTGACGACCTTGTCCACTTGTGTTTCCACCTTCAAGGTCTGTGGACCTGCACGCCCAGATCTCTCTGACTTTCTATATTCCCCAGAGTTTTGCCATTTACGGTATATTTCCCCTCTATGTTAGACTTACCAAAATGCATCACCTCACATTTGTCTGATTAAACTGCATTTGCCATTTCTCTGCCCAAGTCTCCAACCTATCTATGTCCTGTTGTATCCTCTGACAATCCTCAACACTATCTGCCACTCCACCAACCTTAGTGTCTTCCACAAACTTACTAATCACACCAGCTACATTTTCCTCCAAATCGTTTATGTACACCACAAACAACCGAGGCCCCAGCACCGATCCCTGTGGAACACACTAGTCACAACCTTCCATTCAGAAAAACACCCGTCTACTGCTACCCTTTGCCCTCTCTGGCTGAGCCAGTCCTGTATCCATCTTATCACCTCAGCACAGTGGGCTATACAGCTAGCTTGTAATGCAGAACAACACCAGCAGCGTGGGTTCAATTCCTGTACCGGCCTCCCCGAACAGGCGCCAGAATGTGGCGACTAGGGGCTTTTTACAGTAACTTCATTGAAGCGTACTTGTGACAATAAGCTGTTATTATGATCCCGTGTGACTTCACCTTTTGTACGAGTCTGCCATGTGACACCTTGTCAAAGGCTTTACTGAAGTCCATGTAAACAACATCCACCACCCTCCCCTCATCAATCATCTTTGTCACCGCTTCAAATAACTCGATCAAGTTAGTGAGGCATGACCTCCCCTTCACAAAACCATGCTGTCTATCGCTAATGAGTCCATTTTTTTCCAAATGGGTATAAGTCCTGTCCCTGAGAAGTCTCTCCAATAATTTACCGACTACCGATATGAGGCTTGCCGGCCTATAGTTTCCAGGATTAATCCCTGCTTCCTTTCTTGAACAGCGGCACAACATTAGCTATTCTCCAGTCCTTTGGGAGCTCACCTGTAGCCAATGAAGATACAAAGATGTCAGTCAAGTCCCCAGCAAATTCCTCCCTTGCTTCTGTTATGGGCCAGGGCTTAGAAACTCCAGGTGTAAATTTGGCCAGGATGAGCACAAAAGCCTTCACTGCAGGTGTGATTCATCAGACTTCCCAGACACTTTAATCAAAACGAGGTTTATTCCAAGAATATAGTGAACATATATATATATATATATATATAAACACAGCAAGAATTTTTATCAATTACAAGCACAAAAACACCACACAGCTGCAGTAATCTCCTATACAACACTTAATGAATCCCCCTTAGCTGTTCCAATTCAATAACAAAATCCAATAAAGCAAAACCCCTCTTCAAGGGCGTGGCCCAGCACACTGAATTCTCACTGAATGGGACTGGTCCTTTTCCTGAAATTCTCATCCAGGTCCAGCCAGCAGATTCAAACTCCTTCCGGAAAACAACTATATTTTTAATATTACCAAGGCGGTCAGCCACAACCCAATGGGCTTTTTACTGGAACAGCTTTTAAAATGAAAACAGGGAAAACACTTCTTTCTCCTTCTGCCGTCCAAAGCCGTCAAACTGAAACTGAAACTGAAACCTAAAAACAAACCCTCTCACCTGACAGCCACAGCCCACTGGGCCACAAGTCACATGATAAGAGACGAAACCTTTCTTAAAGGGACACTCACATGACACTTCCCTCAGTATTCTGGGGAAAATTCCATCCAGCCCAGGAGACATATCTACCTTAATGCCTTTTAAAATACCCAATGTCAACATGACCCAGGCTGTCCACACACCCTACCCAAGAATCATCTTCCACAAAGTCCTTTTCTTTGGTGAACACTGATGCAAAGTTCTCATTTAGTACCTCGCCCATTAGAATCATAGAATTTACAGTGCAGAAGGAGGCCATTCGGCCCATTGAGTCTGCACCGGCCCTTACAAAGAGCAACCCACTCAAGGCCACGTATCTACCCTATCCTCGCAACCCAGCAACCCCCATTTAACCTTTTTTGGACACAAAGGGCAATTTAGCACAGCCAATCCACCTAACCTGCAGATCGTTGTACTGTGGGAGGAAACCGGAGCACCCGGAGGAAACCCACGCACACACGGGGAGGATGAGCAGACTCCGCACAGACAGTGACCCAAGCCGGGAATCGAACCTGGGACCCTGGAGCTGTGAAGCAATTGCGCTAACCACTATGCTACCGTGCTGCCCAAATTATCTCTGGCTCAACACATAGATTCCCCCCACTGTCATTAAGTGGCCCAATCCTTTCGCTGGCCACCCTCTTGCTTTTTACACATGAAGAAGAAACTTTAGGATTCACCTTTATCCTACTTGCAATGGACATTTCATGACCCCTCCTAGCCTTCCTAATTTCCCGCTTAGATACCTTCCTCCTGTCAGGTGAGAGTACCTTTAAGAAATGTTGTTTATCAGTGATGTCAGAGAGTGGGTGGAGCTGGGCTGTCTGTCAGCTTTTTACTTTCATTTCAGGCTGTTTGCTGCAGGGTGTGTTTTAGTTTCGTTTTCAGTGTTGGAGCTGAAGCCAGACAGAGCAGGTGTACTGTTGATCTCTCTGCCATGAAAAGTCTATCTCTTGATCATTTGGTGAATTCAGAATTATAAATGTTCTCAGTAGTGAATGTAAGCCTAATGTGCTTCTGTTGAAAGGTGTTTCTTTTATCTTCTGGATGTTGTTTGAGAAGTTATTAAGGATTACTTAGTGTTGTATTCTTTGGGGTTTGTATTTGAATTAATGGTTGCTAAGATGTTCACTGTATGTTTTAAAAAGGTTAACTTGAGTTCATAGAATAAACATTGTTTTGCTTTAAAAAATACTTTTCCATTTCTGCTGTGCCGCACCTGTAGAGTGGGCCGTGTGCTCCCCATACCACAATCTAGTAAACGTTGTGGGTCAGGTGAACTCCATGATACACTTTGGGGTTCCCTAAACCCTGGCCAATAACACTAGTTTCATTGTACTCCCCATGGATTTTGACTGTCCCCAGCCTTCTCGACGGCACAAAAGCTTCCTTTTTCTTTTTGACACTACTTTCCATACTTATCTAAGGAACGTGACTTCCCTGTCACATGAGAGACTACCACATGTCCGATGTTGATTTACCCTCCAACGGGCTCACCCAATGCAAATTCTTCAATTCCTGTCCTCAGCCCATTTGCCCATCACCCCCCCCCCCCCCTCCTCCTGCCCTGGCACAGGCCCCCTATCCCAGCCAGTGTCCGGCCCGACAGCCCACATCCGCTCCACTCTGTGTCCTACCTCCTCTCTCTCCCTCATCGGCCACCCACCGCTTTCATGATTTTTAAAAGCTCACGTGAATCGTGCCATCAGGAATTCGGTCCTTCGGAGGAGGAGCGTCGCAGAGGTCGCGGAGAACACCGAGTTAGGCCCGCTAATGATTTGCAGAAGCACTTTGGGCAGCATGGTAGCACAGTGGTTAGCACAATTGCCTCACAGCGCCAGGGTCCCAGGTTCGATTCCCCGCTGGGTCACTGTCTGTGCGGAGTCTGCACATCCTCCCCGTGTCTGCGTGAGTTTCCTCCGGGTGCTCCGGTTTCCTCCCACAGTCCAAAGATGTGCAGGTTAAGTGGACTGGCCATGATAAATTGCCATTAGTGTCCAAAATTGCCCTTAGTGTTGGGTGGGGTTGCTGAGTTATGGGGATAGGGTGGAGGTGTGGACCTTGGGTAGGGTGCTCTTTCCAAGAGCCGGTGCAGACTCGATGGGCCGAATGGCCTCCTTCTGCACTGTAAATTCTGTGATTCTGTGATTCATCTCTGTTTTAAAGGATCGTCCCTTCATCTGAGATGGTGTCCTCTGGTTCTAGATTTTCCGACAAGTGGAAACATCCTCTCCACGTCCACTCTATCCAGGCCACGCGGTATCTTGTACATTTCAAGAAGATCCCCTCTCATCCTTCGAAACTCCAACGAGTACAGACCCAGAGTCCTCAAACGTTCCTCATACAACAAGCTCTTCATTCCAGGGATCATTCTTGTGAACCTCCTCTGGACCCTTTCCAAGGCCAGCACATCCTTCCTTAGATACGGGACCCAAAACTGCTCACAATACTCCAAACGGGGTCTGACCAGAGCCTTATACAGCCTCAGAAGTACATCCCTGGTCTTGCATTCTAGCCCTCTCGACATGAATGCTAACATTGCATTTGCCTTCCGAACTGCCGACTGAACCTGCACATTAACCTTCAGAGAATCGTGAATAAGGACTCCCGAGTCCCTTTGTGCTTCTGATTTCCAAAGTATTTCCCCATTTAGAAAATAGTCTATGCCTAGATTCCTCCTTCCAAAGTGCATAACCTCACACTTTTCCACATTGTATTCCATTTACCATTTCATTGACCACTCTCATAGCTTGTCCAAGTGCTATCCAATGGTGAGCACCGTCCTTCACAGCGCCAGGGTTCCAGGTTCGATTCCCCGCTGGGTCACTGTCTGTGCGGAGTCTGCACGTTCTCCCCGTGTGTGCGTGCGTTTCCTCCGGGTGCTCCGGTTTCCTCCCACAGTCCAAAGACCTGCAGGTTACGAGGATTGGCGATGATAAATTGCCCCTTAGTGTCTAAAATCGATAGGTGGGGTTATTGGGTTACGGGGAAGTGAGGGCTTAAGTGGGTCGGCGCAGAATCGATGGGTCGAATGGCCTCCTTCTGCACTGTATGTTCTATGTTCTATGTTAGGACGAACTTTGTCACCCAAAGGGTTGTGAATCTCTGGAATTCCTTGCCCAGTGAAGCAGTAGAGGCTCCTTCATTAAATGTTTTTAAGATAAAGATAGATAGTTTTTTGAAGAATAAAGGGATTAAGGGTTATGGTGTTCGGGCCGGAGAGTGGAGCTGAGTCCACAAAAGATCAGCCATGATCTCATTGAATGGTGGAGCAGGCTCGAGGGGCCAGATGGCCGACTCCTGCTCCTAGTTCTTATGTTCTACTACTTGAAAGAGGTAGAAGCAGGAACTCACAACATTTCAGAAGTATTGAGATGTGTACTTGAACTTCCATACTACACAAGACGACGGGCCAAGCGGTGGAAAAGGAATGAGAGTAGACAGGTGTTGCTGACTGACGAGTACATAATGGGCTGACTGGCCTTTGTTTTACTGTAAAACTCTCTGGGCAGGAACCTCCGCTGGTGGGATCCTCCGGCCTGCCGGCAGCACGCCCACCCTGCGGGTTTCCCGACGGCACGCCCACCCTGCGGGTTTCCCGACGGCGCGGCCTGACCACAAATCCGATGGGCAGGTGGTGGGAACGGAGAATGTGCTGAGGAACACGCAGTTGGCAGATTGGAGAACCTGTGACTCTATAACAGACGGGTGCTGTCTCGACACAGGTCATGGTGAAGGGAGAGAGACCAGGTGTAGGAATGCTTCAAGCTCTCTCTCTCCCTTTCAGACTCTGTCAGCAAGGTCAGGACCAGGGATCAGGGGACTGTGGGGACTGTGACACTCAGGGGCATCCATCCAATCACATGTTTAGTGTGAGGCTCTGGACCAGTAATCTTGGTCCAGGCTGGATCTCTGGGTTGTGGGTTCAAATCCTACCATCGCAACTGGTAGAATTTCAATTTGATTAATATATCTGAAATAGAAAACCAGTCACGAATGACAACTATCATTGATTGTCGTAAAAATGTTCTCGTGAACCCGAAGGTTGGTTAATGACTCTGAACTGACCTCTGACATGGTCCAGCAAGCCACTCCGATCGATGGCAATTAGAGATGGCCAACAATCTTGGTGTTGCAAACAATGTCCACAAAGAATGAAAAAAAAACCACACATTTGATGAAGCGTAACTGTGTGTGAGTGTAACTGTTGTAACAGGTTGGAACATTCTGGAAGCTTGTACTCACTGGGACCCCAAATATCCTTGCACTGGTCATCCGCTGACTGGCAGATCCCATTGCCGCAGAATAAACTTCCTTTGCTGCATGTGTAGCCGTCTTTCAGATAGGTATTTTCCGGGCAGTCTGAAGAGGTGCCAGTGCAGGTCTCCTGCAAGTCACATTCTCTGCTTACCCGCCGACAAACGGCACCTGCTGGGAGAAACTGAAGAACAAATGGAAACAATGAAATGTGTTGATATTTTAATTGGGGATTTTTCCTGACAAATGTAGGACTGAGTTGAAATTCAATGTATTCATTCCGAGATATTCAGGTATATGATTTTGTGTCGCAAAGTTCTACCACAGGGCATGTGGCCCATTGAATCCACGCAGGATTCCTGCAATCCAGTCAGACCCACTCTCCACACTTTCCCCGCAACTCTTCAAGTTTATTTCTCTCAAGTGTCGATCCAATTTCCTTTTAAAATCATCAATTATCTCAGCTTCCACCACCCTTACAGGCAGCGAGTTCCTGGCTGTTACCACTCATTGCGTAAAACATTTCTTCATCAATTTCTTGCCCAAAACTGAAAATTGGACACTCCTAATCAGTGTCGGATCAGCTTGTGGAAACCACTTTCCCATTTCTGCCTTCTGGAAACCTGTCCTCGCCTTTCATAGAATTTATCATAGAATTTACAGTGCAGAAGGAGGCCATTCGGCCCATCGAGTCTGCACCGGCTCTTGGAAAGAGCACCCTACCCAAGGTCAACACCTCCACCCTATCCCCATAACCCAGTAACCCCACCCAACACTAAGGGCAATTTTGGACACTAAGGGCAATTTATCATGGCCAATCCACCTAACCTGCCCATCTTTGGATTGTGGGAGGAAACCAGAGCACCCGGAGGAAACCCACGCACACACTGGGAGGATGTGCAGACTCCACACAGACAGTGACCCAAGCCGGAATTGAACCTGGGACCCTGGAGCTGTGAAGCAACAGTGCTAACCACTATGCTACCGTGCTGCCTTGTCGATCTATCAGATCTCCCTGCAATCTACTTTGGTTCAAGGAGAACAACCCCAGCTTCTTCAATTTAACCATGTACTGGAATCCCTGAATCCCTGGAACCATTCGAGTAAATCTTGTCTGCATCCTCACAAAGACACTCCGAGGAGAAGATGGTGGTTAAGTGACAACGTAACTGCTGGAGGAGTGGCCTATAGGCCCACGGGGATGGTCTGTGGGCAAGGATTCAAATCCTTCCACGGTAACTGCTGGAGTTTAATATCATTAATAAATACATTCAACTAATTACAATAAAAGGGGGCAGCACGGTGGCGCAGTGGTTAGCACTGCTGCCTCACGGCGCCGAGGTCCCAGGTTCGGTCACTGTCCGAGTGGAGTTTGCACATCCTCCCCGTGTTTGCGTGGGTTTCGCACAACCCAAAGATGTGCAGGGTAGGTGGATTGGCCGCGCTAAATTGCCCCTTAATTGGAAAAAATGAATTGGGTATTCAATTTTTTAAAAAAAATTACAATACAAGGGAATGAAAGTTACTCTCAGTAGTCATCTGTGATTCTCCCAAAATCCCATTGGGAAAGAAACCTGCTGTCCTTACCTGGTTTCCCCCACATGTGACTCCAGTCCCAGAACAAAATGATTGATTCTTAACTGCCCTCTGGTATAGGAAAGAGTGGACTGCAGTTCAAGAAGGAAGTCCAGCAGCTCCTTTTCAAAGCAATGGGCAATGAATGCTGCCGGGAGGTTGAATTAAAATATATAACAGAAAATTACTTTGACAGAGTGTTGACCAGAACTCTAGTTGTGTCCAAACCAGAGCTTTATCAAATGTCATCCAAGTCTCCGTTTTCCTTTACCTATGAAGCCAGTTGGTCCGCATCCTGTGCCAACTTAATAATAATTTTATTATTATCATAAGTAGACTTACATTAACACTGCAATGATATGTCTGCTGTCACCTTCAAAGATCAATTAACAGTAACCTCCATATCACTTTGTCCTGCACACTGTTTACAATAGAGTCACAGAATCTCCGGCACGGAGACAGGTCCTTCCGCCCAAACTGGCCCATGCCAACCCAAAAGCCCATCTGAGCGAACCCCATTTGCCTCATTTGGCCCAAATCCCCTTGAACCCTTCCTATCCATGTATCTGTCCAAATGCCTTTTAAATATTGTCAATGGACCTGCGTCAACCACTTCCTCCGGTAGCTCATTCCACACACGTACCACCCTCTGTGGAAAAATGTTGCTCCTCAAGTTCCCATTAATTCTTTACCCTCTTAACTGAAATCTCTGCCCTCTAGTTCTCAATTCCCCAGCCCTGGGAAAAAGACCGAGTGCATTCACCCTATCCCTGCCTCTCAAGATCTTATGCACCTCTATAAGATCACCCCTCAGTCTCCTACACTCCAAAGAAAAAAGTCCCAGCCTGTCCAATCTCTCCCTGTAACTCAGTCCCTTTCCCAGCAACATCCTTGTAAATCCCTTCTGCACTCTCTCCAGTTTAATCACATCTTTCCTGCAGCAAGGCGACCAAAACTGACCACAATGCTCCAGGTGCCGCCTCACTAACGTCCTGTACAATTGCAACATAACCTCCCAACTTCTAAACTCAATGCCCTGACTGGTGGAGGCCAGCATTCCAAAACCTGTCTTCACTGCCCTACCTACCAGTGACCCCACCTTCAGAGAACCGTGCACCTGAACTCCAGGGTCCCTCTGTTCCACGATACTCCCGAAGGTCCTCCCGTTCACCATGAAAGTCCTGCCTTTACAAAATGCAACACCTCACACTTATCTGTATTGAACTGCATTTGCCATTTCTCGGCCCACTTCCCCAGCTGATCAAGGTCCTGCTGCAATTCATGAGAACCTTCCTCACTGTCTGCAATACCACCTATTTTAGTGTCTTCTGCAAACTGATCATGCCTTGTACATTCTCATCCAAATCGTGGACGTAGATAACAAACAGCAGTGACCCCTGAGGCACACCACGAGTCACAGGCCTCCAGTCCGACAGACATCCTTCCACCATCACCCTCTGCTTCCGACCATCAAGCCAATTGTATATCTAATTGTATATTTAATTTGCCAGCTCTCCCTGGAATCCATGTGATCTAACCTTCCAGAGCAGCCTACCATGTGGAACTTTATCAAAGGCCTTACTGAAGTCCAAATAAACTATGTCTACTGCCATTCCCTCATCAACCTTCCTGGTCACTCAATCAAAGAAGTCTAACAAATTTGTAAGGCGGGGTTGCATTCTTCTGTCGGCGACGCCAAAATAGTGTTCGGCAAAACAGCCGGAGAATCCAAATTTCTGACTCCATGCCCTGAGTTCATCAGCCTTACCTGTCAGCCCTCTTGCATTGAAATAGATGCAATTTAATCCAACAGGTTTTTCCCCACTTCCTGCCGTGCTCCTGCCTGCCGTGCTCCTGCCTGCCGTGCTCCTGCCTGTCGTGTCTATCCAGCTCCCTGCCTGCCGTGCTCCTGCCTGTTGTGTCTATCAAGCTCCCTGTCGTGCTCCTGCCTGCCGTGCCCCTGCCTGCCGTGTCTATTCAGCTCCCTGCCTGCCGTGCCCCTGCCTGCCGTGCTCCTGCCTGCCGTGTCTATCCAGCTCCCTGCCGTGCTCCTGCCTGCCGTGTCTATCCAGCTCCCTGCCGTGCTCCTGCCTGCCGTGCTCCTGCCTGTCGTGCTCCTGCCTGCCGTGCTCCTGCCTGTCGTGCTCCTGCCTGCCGTGCTCCTGCCTGTCGTGCTCCTGCCTGCCGTGCTCCTGCCTGCCGTGCTCCTGCCTGTCGTGCTCCTGCCTGCCGTGTCTATTCAGCTCCCTGCCTGCCGTGCTCATGCCTGCCGTGCTCCTGCCTGCTGTGCTCCTGCCTGCCGTGCTCCTGCCTGTCGTGCTCCTGCCTGTCGTGCTCCTGCCTGTCGTGCTCCTGCCTGCCGTGTCTATTCAGCTCCCTGCCTGCCGTGCTCCTGCCTGCCGTGCTCCTGCCTGTCGTGCTCCTGCCTGCCGTGTCTATTCAGCTCCCTGCCTGCCGTGCTCCTGCCTGCTGTGCCCCTGCCTGTCGTGCTCCTGCCTGCCGTGCTCCTGCCTGCCGTGCTCCTGCCTGCCGTGCTCCTGCCTGCCGTGTCTATTCAGCTCCATGCCTGTCGTGCTCCTGCCTGTCGTGCCCCTGCCTGCCATGTCTATCCAGCTCCCTGCCGTGCTCCTGCCTGCCGTGCTCCTGCCTGCCGTGCTCCTGCCTGCCGTGCTCCTGCCTGCCGTGTCTATTCAGCTCCCTGCCTGTCGTGCTCCTGCCTATCGTGTCTATCCAGCTCCCTGCCGTGCCCCTGCCTGCCGTGCTCCTGCCGTGCAACCCGCCCCCCTTAAACAGATCCTCTCTGCCCCAGAAAAGATCTCAATGATCGTAAAACCTGCCCCCCTGCCCCCTGCACTAATCCTTTAACCACGCACACACCTGCCAGATTCTCCTGTCCTTATTCTCAGGAGCACGTGGCACTGGAAGCAATCCAGAGGCGACCACCCTCGAGGTCCCACTTCTTTACATTTTTCCTCGCTCTCTTTAGTTACGTCTCAGTGTGTTCCTTAAATATATTAGTTGGCTTGAACTTCCTTGGAGTGGCAAGCAGCATAGGATTGCCCCCACGCACCTACCCTTGCGAGTCAGGCCGGGCGAGAACAGTGCAGGGCAGTGAATTCCTGGAGCCTTCAGTTGAAGGTTTCAGAGTTGGATGCAAGAAGACCTTGGTCTGTTTTTTGTGTCACCGGCTGCCATAAGTCAGGTGAGTGTAAAGGTCCTGCCACCTTCCCGCCAGGGGGAAGGTAAGTTTGCAACTGGTTAGAATTTGGGGCAATGGGATTCAGGCACTTGGGGGTGGGAGGGTTCAGGAACTCAGGAGTGAAGGTCAGGCACCTGTGGGTGTGGGGTTGAGGTGTGGGTGCGAGCAGTAGAGATGGGTGTCAAATGGGAAACATATTCTGACCTTACCAGCGACGTACACATGAAATAAAACATTTTAAAAGCACTTCCCAGGAAAATAATTTAAAATTCAAGTATTGATGTTTCAGATTTCCGGGACATTCACTGGAAAGATCAGCCCACTGCTGACTCCAAGAATGTCACTGCGGATTCATTTAAGGCAAATAGGATGCTTACAATCAGCTGCAAGGAGAAACTCAAGCCCCACTGTCAGAACGAGAACCCAAGTCCAAAAGTGTTTCACACTCGGATACCATCCAGTGTCTCAAAGTCGCGTCCGTACCCAGAGTGACAGGACGGTCACTGTGCAGAAGGACATCATCCTGCCCATCCCCATCTGCTGCTTTTCTGAAGGAGCAATTTAGTTTGTGCCATTCTCTGGCCTTCTGCCCGTAACCCTGCACATTCCTCCTTTCCAGCTGATGACCCATTTCCCTGTTCAGTCTCTCGATTGGATCTCTCAGGGAGTGTATTCCGGTTCCGAGCCACTTGCTGTGTGAAAAGTGTTTCCCTCATGCCGACGTTGCTTTGTTTGCAATCTTTACAATGATGGGAAAATAAATTCTGATTGGCTCTGCCCAGATCCCTCGTACCAGCATACAGAATAGGAGCAGAATTCGGCCATTTGCCTCCTTGTGGCCGCTCTGCCTTTCAATAAGATTTCCACATTCCCATCAACCCATGCTAACCTTTGAGTCCCTGGCTGAACAAGAATTGATCTATCTCAAAAATACTTAGTGACCCGACTTCCCCCGCCTTTTAGGGCAATGAGTTCCAGAGTCGCACAGCCCTCTGAGAGAAAATAATTCCCCTCATCTCTGTCATATCAGAGCAATACCTAATTTTACAACAATGTCCCCTAGATCTGGACTGACCCACAATAGGGAATATAATTTCCGCATCTACCGTCTCTTCTTCAAGAGAAAACAGTCCAAACTCACATAGGGACCTGCTCACCATTCAATGTGATTATGGCTGATCCGGTTGTGATCTCAATTTGACTTTCATGTCTGGCCCCCAAACCTTCTCACCATTGTGCATCAGAAATCTGTCTTCTCCAATCTATCTTCATACTGAAGGTCCTCATCCCTGGAACCATTCTCATTCACATTTCGGCACTCTCTCTAATGCCTTCGCATCTTAAGGTGTAACAGCCAGGACTATTGCTCTATGAATTTAACAAAACTTCCTTATTTTGTACTCTATGCCCTATTAATGAACCCTTGGATGCTCGACACTCTCTCAACATGTCCTGCATGGCAGAGTGATCCAATGAGATCTTACTTGGCAGGCCTTACAGCAGGCACCGGTCGAACATTTTGCGGCAGGTTTGAGTTTACAGGTTGCCGGCTCACAACAGGGATCTGAACAATCCTGAGGATAAAACAAATGCAGAAAATACTGGTTATTGGGTTTGAGTCCCACAGGGCAGCCAGCACCAGCCCCAGCCCCCAGACCATGTCCAGAGGAAGCTCTGGAAGAACCATGCCCTTCTTCATGGCCACACACCCTGCTGGGCACCATCAAGATGACGGCGCCTTGACAATGACACACCTTGACTCTACTCCAGGTGCACCATTTCCTCCAGGAATCAGGGTGGGGCCTTTGGACACCCACAGGGAGGATGCCAGACACAGTCACCTCTCTAGCAGCAGGCTGGCGCAGTGGTCAGCACTGCTGCCCCACGGCGCCGAGGTCCCAGGTTCGATCCCAGCTCTGGGTCACTGTCCATGTGGAGTTCGCACGTTTTCCCCGTGCTTACATGGGTCTCGCCCCCACAACCCACAGATGTGCAGGGCAGGTGGATTGGCCACGCTAAATTGTCCCTTAATTGGAAAAAAATGAATTGGGTACTCTAAATTTAAAAAACAAGACCCAGTCACCTCTGCCACTGACCCCAACCACTCCAGCTGCTCAGGGCCACTGAGGGCACTTGTGCCTCGGATCAGCAGAGTCTCTTCAGGCCAGGCCTCGAGCAAATTGAACACATTTATTCTTACTCTCTTTTTCCTGTATATTTATTACCCACAGTTGCATGTGCCACAATTTTTCACACTAAACTCTTTTGTGGGACTACATCAAAAACTTTCTCTTGTTACATCCTCAAAAGATTCCAGGAGGTTTGTTAAAAATAATTTCTCTTTCATAATTTTATAATTCATAATTCATAAAAAGGAGGTAGGCAGAAAGCGGGTAATTATAGGCCAGTGAGCTTAACTTCGGTAGTAGGGAAGATGCTGGAATCTATCATCAAGGAAGAAATAGCGAGGCATCTGGATGGAAATTGTCCCATTGGGCAGACGCAGCATGGGTTCATAAAGGGCAGGTCGTGCCTAACTAATTTAGTGGAATTTTTTGAGGACATTAACAGTGCGGTAGATAACGGGGAGCCAATGGATGTGGTATATCTGGATTTCCAGAAAGCCTTTGACAAGGTGCCACACAAAAGGTTGTTGCATAAGATAAAGATGCATTTCATTAAGGGGAAAGTAGGAGCATGGATAGAGGATTGGTTAATTAATAGAAAGCAAAGAGTGGGGATTAATGGGTGTTTCTCTGGTTGGCAATCAGTAGCTAGTGGTGTCCCTCAGGGATCAGTGTTGGGCCCACAACTGTTCACAATTTACATAGATGATTTGGAGTTGGGACCCAAGGGCAATGTGTCCAAGTTTGCAGACGACACTAAGATAAGCGGTAAAGGAAAAAGTGCAGAGGATACTGGAAGTCTGCAGAGGGATTTGGACAGGCTAAGTGAATGGGCTAGGGTCTGGCAGATGGAATACAATGTTGGCAAATGTGAGGTTATCCATTTTGGTAAGAATAACGGCAAAAGGGATTATTATTTAAATGATAAAATATTAAAACATGCTGCTGTGCAGAGAGACCTGGGTGTGCCAGTGCATGAGTCGCAGAAAGTTGGTTTACAGGTGCAACAGGTGATTAAGAAGGCAAATGGAATTTTGTCCTTCATTGCTAGAGGGATGGAGTTTAAGACTAGGGAGGTTATGCTGAAATTGTATAAGGTGTTAGTGAGGCCACACCTGGAGTATTGTGTTCAGTTTTGGTCTCCTTACTTGAGAAAGGACGTACTGGCACTGGAGGGTGTGCAGAGGAGATTCACTAGGTTAATCCCAGAGCTGAAGGGGTTGGATTACGAGGAGAGGTTTAGTAGACTGGGACTGTACTCGTTGGAATTTAGAAGGATGAGGGGGGATCTTATAGAAACATATAAGATTATGAAGGGAATAGATAGGATCGATGCGGGCAGGTTGTTTCCACTGGCGGGTGAAAGCAGAACTAGGGGGCATAGCCTCAAAATAAGGGGAAGTAGATTTAGGACTGAGTTTAGGAGGAACTTCTTCACCCAAAGGGTTGTGAATCTATGGAATTCCTTGCCCAGTGAAGCAGTAGAGGCTCCTTCATTAAATGTTTTTCCGATAAAGATAGATAGTTTTTTGAAGAATAAAGGGATTAAGGGTTATGGTGTTCGGGCCGGAAAGTGGAGCTCAGTCCACAAAAGATCAGCCATGATCTCATTGAATGGTGGAGCAGGCTCGAGGGGCCAGATGGCCTACTCCTGCTCCTAGTTCTTATGTTCTTATTTATGTTCTTATAGATCCATGTTGATTTTGTCTAATCCCATTGACATTTTTCAAGTGTCAAGTTACTGTATGCTTGAGAATGGTTCTCGCATTTCCCATATTAGTGATGGCAGGCGGACCAGTCTGCAATTCTGTTTTTGCCCTCCCTCCTTTCTTACATATTTTCCACCTTCCAAACTGCTGGGACTGTTCCAGAATCGACAGAATTTTGGAAGATGACAATCAACACATCCACTGTTGACATGGCCACCTCCTTTGGTACTGTCAGGAAAGCAGAGGCAGTTTTAAGTGATTTGCATTGTTAATATTTGGGGAAAAAAATGAAAATCGCTTATTGTCACAAGTAGGCTTCAATGAAGTTACTGTGAAAAGCCCCTAGTCGCCACATTCCGGCGCCTGTTCGGGGAGGCCGGAACGCAAATTGAACCCGCGCTGCTGGCCTGCTTGGCCTGCTTTAAAAGCCAGCGATTTAGCCCAGTGTGCTAAACCAGCAGACTGAAACACATTTGAAACAAGGCATAGTTTTAAGTGGGTTTAATTTAATGCTGCTGTGTGAGAAAGAGTAAACTTATAATTCTGTTCATGTTAGACAAAGGTGTTTGCGTCTGGATATTTTTGGTTTTGTGCAAACTCTGCTTTTATTGTGCTTAGAGAGGGTGACAGTATGAAAGGGAAACAAGCTGGGAGAAATATAAAGCGGTTGCTCAGCAACCTGGGGTTCCCTTAGGGTAGGAATGCTTTTGAGTTTTGTTTTCGTTGGATTTACAGCAATTGGTTACACAAGGCAAGAGAGTGACAGCCTCCCTGAACAGGCGCCGGAATGTGGCGACTAGGGGCTTTTCACAGTAACTTCATTGAAGCCTACTTGTGACAATAAGCGATTTTCATTTTCATTTTATTTCATTCAACATCTGCCTCAGCCTTGCTCGAAGAAAGCCTCACCATGGAGCAATGGTTAAGAAAACAAGTGCAGGAAACTTCAAGAACAGCGAGTTAAGGAAACTAGAAGAATTAAGAAATGAAATGAAAATGAAAATCGCTTATTGTCACAAGTAGGCTTCAATGAAGTTACTGTGAAAAGCCCCTAGTCGCCACATTCCGGCGCCTGTTCGGGGAGGCTGTTACGGGAATTGAACCGTGCTGCTGGCCTGCCTTGGTCTGCTTTCAAAGCCAGCAATTTAGCCCAGTGCTACCATGCTGCCCACATATGAGCTCGTCCAATGATGCGGGGGTGGCGGGGGGGGGGGGGGGGGGGGCGGGCTGGAGCAATCATGAACCTTTCGGCTGTATAAATAGAGTTGGCCAGTGTAGTACCAGCCAGTTTTAAATAAAGGTTACTTTCTATTTGACTCTACAAACTCGTGCTGGATTTGTGGCTTTCACAAAAATGTGGCATCAGCCATTTGGTTTCAGAGTCAGGTATTATCTTTGAAAACTGCACTTTTGTGCAGCTAAGAGGGGAGAAAAGGAGAATTGCACTAAAACCTTCCAGGCTCAGACCACAGGACCATAAGAAATAGGAACAGGAGTCATTCGACCACTCGAGATTCCTGAGCCATTCGATCGGATCCTGACTGATCCAACATTCCTCAATCCACTTTCCTGCCCTTTCCCCATAATCCTCGATTCCCTTACTGATCAAGAATCTATCTATCTCACCCTTAAATATGCACAAGAACTCTGCCCCTACAGCTCTCTGTGGCAGGAGTTCCAAAGACCCACAACCCTCTGAGAGAAGCAATTCATCTCAGTCTTGAACAGGAATAATTTTTAGTGTCACAAGTAGGCTTACATTAACACTGCAATGAAGTTACTGTGTGATGTATTGGGTGTTCTGGAATACATACAGGTCACCAACACTTGAAATAGTGCAACACTATTTTATTGAATCATTAACTGTTTAAACATACTCTGACTGTGGGTAAATACGATACCAACTTTAACTAAAGACCTTTGACTTGTCCTAACCAGTTGATGCACTCAGCACATGGTGAATGTCTGTGTTGCAGGCTGTGAGCTCTGTCCTCCTAGCTAGCTGCTACTAGAATGAGTGGGAACTCTGATGCCCCCTGTCTTTATTGTGCGTGTGCTCTCACTGGTGATTGGTTACGGTGTTGTGTGTGTTGATTGGTCCCACTGTGTGTCCAGCAGTGTGTGTCTGCACCATGATATACTGGTGTATATTATGACATCCCCCCTTTAATAAAAAATGTACCTGCGTGACAATAAATAGTGTGGGTGAATGTTCCTGACTATGTGTGCGCGAAATATTTACAGGACTATGTACATGAAAACTAAGCTATTTACATGGGAAGGTGCCTGGTGCAGAAAAACAGTATGTCACAAGAATAACGAGATGAACACTATATACAAACCACTTGAACGATTAAACGGAAGAACAGAACAAATCAGAAAGTCCATAAGTCCACAAAGTTCACAAATTAAGTCTCTGAGGTGGGCGACGAATTCTGGTTGACCGCCTCAAGGGTGGGTCGGGAGCCGCCGGCTGAGGAGCGGGCTGGACTGCGTCAGAGTGAGGAGGATGCAGAGTGACCGGAATCTCTGCATATTCCAGGTCAGGGTCAGCAGGAGGGCGAGGCGACAGTGGAGGATCACATAGCGAGCGCGGAACGAGACGAAGGGCATGTCGATTATGGCGCAGAATACAGCCATCCGGTAGACGAACCAGGAACGAGCGGGGGGCCACCTGCCGAAGAACCAAAGCAGTTGCAGACCAGCCACCATCCGGAAGGTGGACGCGGACGTTGTCATTTGGAGCCAGAGCCGGGAGATCAGCTGCACGGGAGTCATGAGCCGCCTTGTGCTGTGCACGAGACTGTTGCATCCGGCGAAGGACCGGAACGTGGTCGAGGTCTGGGACATGGATGGACGTCGTCCTCAGGGTGCGACCTGGGCTGCAGCTGGGCTGGCGACAGGCCAGTGGACAGTGGGGCCGAACGATAGGCCAGCGAGGCGAGGTAGAAATCGGACCCAGCATCGGCAGCCTTGCAGAGGAGCCGTTTGACGATGTGGACGCCCTTCTCCGCTTTGCCGTTGGATTGGGGGTACAGGGGACTGGATGTCACAGCACAAAGTTGTACCCCCTGGCAAAGTTGGACCATTCCTGGCTCGCGAAGCAGGGGCCATTGTCCGACATCACAGTGAGTGGGATGCCGTGACGAGCAAAGGTCTCCTTGCAGGCACGGATGACCGCCGATGATGCGATGCCGTGCAGGCGTACCACCTCCGGGTAGTTAGAAAAATAGTCTACAATCAGAATATAGTCCCTGCCGAGCGCATGGAACAGGTCAATGCCGACCTTAGACCAAGGGGACGTGACCAACTCATGGGGCTGTAGGGTCTCACGTGGTTGGGCCGGCTGGAACCGCTGACAAGTGGGGCAGTTGAGCACTGTGTTGGCGATGTCCTCATTGATGCCGGGCCAGTACACAGCCTCTCGGGCCCTCCGTCGGCACTTCTCCACGCCAAGATGGCCCTCGTGTAGCTGTTCCAAAACGAGCTGGCGCATGCTGTGCGGGATCACGATGCGGTCCAGCTTCAGGAGAACGCCATCTACTACCGCCAGATCGTCTCTGATATTGTAGAACTGCGGGCATTGGCCCTTGAGCCACCCGTCCGTTAGGTGGCGCATGACACGCTGTAGCAGGGGGTCAGCCGCCGTCTCGCGGCGAATTTGGATAAGGCGTTCATCCGTGGCCGGTAGATTGGAGGCCACGAAGGCCACATGGGCGTCAACCTGGCAGACGAACCCCTCTGGGTCACACGGGGTGTTGACTGACCTGGAGAGAGCGTCAGCAATGATGAGGTCTTTGCCTGGGGTGTATACCAGCTGGAAGTCGTATCGCCGGAGCTTGAGAAGAATACGCTGGAGGCGAGGCGTCATGTCGTTCAAGTCTTTCTGTATTATATTGACCAGCGGGCGATGGTCGGTCTCGACGGTGAATTGGGGAAGGCCTTACACAGAATCATGAAACTTGCCGACACCAGTCAACAGGCCCAGGCACTCCTTTTCTATCTGCGCGTAGCGCTGCTCCGTGGGGGTCATGGCGCGTGACGCATATGCAACGGGGGCCCACGATGAGGTCTCATCGCGTTGCAGGAGCACCGTCCCAATGCCAGACTGGCTGGCATTGGTCAAAATTTTTGTCTCTTTTGCTGGATCAAAGAAAGCTCAGACCGGGGCCGTGGTCAGTTTGGTTTTGAGTTCGCTCCATTCACGCTCGTGGGCAGGGAGCCATTGGAAGTCTGTTGTCTTCCTGACCAGGTTCCTGAGAGCCGTGGTATGAGAGGCGAGGTTGGGGATGAACTTCCCTCGGAAGTTGACCATGCCCAGAAATCGGAGGACCACCTTCTTGTCCTCTGGCGTTTTCATTGCTGTGATAGCAACTACCTTGTCCGCATCCGGCCACACACCCAACTGGGAGATGTGGTCCCCGAGGAACTTGAGTTCCGTCTGACCAAAGGAGCATTTGGCTCTGTGAGGCGTAGGCCCTGCTCCCGTATGCGTTTGAACACGCGCTGGAGGCGACTGACATGCTCCTGCGGGGTGGTGGACCAAATGATTATGTCCGCATCCGGCTGCACACCCAACTGGAACCTTTCGAGGCGTCAAGTTTGGTGAAGAGCTTGGCGCGAGCCATCTCGCATGTGAGCTCTTCACGCTTGGGTATTGGATAATGCTCCCTCATGATATTGCGATTCAGATCCTTGGGATCAATGCAAATTCTCAGCTCGCGGAAGGCTTTTTTACGCACACCATGGAACTGACCCAGTCGGTTGGTTCCGTAACTCTGGAGATCACTCCTTGGTCTTGGAGGTCCTGCAGCTGCTGCTTGAGGCGGTCCTTAAGGGGTGCTGGGACTCTGCGAGGTGCATGCACCACAGGCGTGGCGTTCTGTTTGAGTAGGATCCTGTAAGTATACGGGAGCGTGCCCATGCCTTCGAAGACTTCGCGGTGCTGGTCGATGATGGCGTTGAGTTGCGCCCTGATGTCAGCATCCTGGAAGGCAGACGTATCATCAGGAGAGAGAGAGTGAACTCTTTGAACGAGGTTCAGCAGCTTGCACGCCTGTGCGCCTAGCAGAGAGTCCTTCGAGGAGCCCACGATGTCGAAAGGAAGGGTGGCTTTCCGTGACTTGTGCATCACTTCAAGTTGGCACGAGCCGGTATCAGGAATGATGTTGCCATTGTAGTCCAATAGCTGGCAGGCCGATGGAAGAATGGCTGGTTTGACACAAAGGCTTTGGAAAGAAGACCACGCCATGAGATTGGCGGAGGGACCAGTGTCCAGGCGGAATCGTATTTGGGACCGGTTGACCGTCAGGGTGGCACACCACTCATCGTCTGGATCGATGCTGTATACCGACAGCGGCTGGTGTCTTTGCTTCGGGGACAGCCTGTTTTTATCACGACACCGACTCGAAAAGGCGCCTTCGGGTCCTCGGTGTCACTGCTGTGTGGGAGGTCGGAATCGGACTCATTGACCGTGGGTTGAATTGCCCGAACATTCCTGCGAGGCTGGCTGAAGCGATATGAATTGGCAGGCTGAGCTGCTCGACAGCAGGCAGCATAGTGGCCAAGTCTGCCACATCGTAGGCACTGTCGCGATTTTGTGGGGCATTGCCGCTTCAAATGGGCGGAGCCACAGTTGCTGCACGTCGTGACGTCAGCACGTTCGCTGCACCACCGCGCATGCGTGGTGCGTTCCTGCGCATTACGTTTACTCGGATGGTGATGTCTAGCACGAGGGGACATAGCTTTAAATTGAGGGGAGATGGATATAAGACAGATGTCAGAGGTAGGTTCTTTACTCAGAGAGTAGTAAGGGTGTGGAATGCCCTGCCTGCAACAGTAGTGGACTCGCCAACACTAAGGACATTCAAATGGTCATTGGATAGACATATGGACGATAAGGGAATAGTGTAGATGGGCTTTAGAGTGGTTTCACAGGTCGGCGCAACATCGAGGGCCGAAGGGCCTGTACTGCGCTGTAATGTTCTATGTTCTATGTTCTATGTTCTAACGTCGCCGTCCCCTCGTTTAGTGCGTACAAGTGCGGGAGTCCGCGAAAAGTGTGCGAAATGGCCGCCCTCATCCAGGCTGAGGCCCTGGAGGTGCTCAATCACTTGGACCCGTTCCGCCTCGTGGGGACCTTGCCGCGCCGTTTCAGGCGCTTGTATATGGGAATACCGACTCGTGCCGTTTTCATGTAAGACACAGGTCTCGATGGCGGTCGCTAGGGTGAGTTACTTTACCTTGAGGAGCTGCTGGCGTAGGGGGTCCGACTGAACACCGAAAACAATCTGGTCGCGTATCATGGAGTCGGAGGTGGGCCCGTAGCTGCAAGACTGCGCAAGGATGCGGAGGTGCGTGAGAAAGGATTGGAAAGGTTCGTACTTACCCTGCAAACGCTGCTAGGACACGTAGCGTTCGAAACTTTCATTCACCTCTACGCTGCAGTGAATGTCAAACTTGAGGAGAACCGTCTTGAACTTCGTCTTATCTCATCATCTGCGAAGGTGAGAGAGTTGAAAATGTGGATGGCCTGGTCCCCGGCCGTGGAGAGGAGAAGAGCAATCGTTCTGGTGTCCGAGGCGCCCTCCCTGTCTGTGGCTTCAAGGAAGAGCTGGAAGTGCTGTTTGAATATCTTCCAGTTGGCCCCGAGGTTGCCGGCGATGCGGAGCGGCGGCGGCGGGCTGATGTTGTCCAGGTTGCAGGATGACGGAATGCTGGCGGAAGGCAGATCACTCGCAGGTAGGTCTAAGGAGTGCTAGTATCCCACCACCCCTGGTATCATGATGTGTTGGGTGTTCTGGATCTCATACAGGTCACCAACACTTGAAGTAGTGCAACACAATTTTATTGAATCATTAACTGTTTAAACATACTCAGACTGTGGGTGAATACGATACTAACTTTAACTAAAGACCTTTGCCTTGTCCTAACCAGTCGATGCACTCAGCACATGGTGAATGTCTGTGTAGCAGGCTGTGAGCTCTGTCCTCCTAGATAGCTGCTACTCGAATGAGCGGGAACTCTGATGCCCCCTGTCTTTATAGTGCGTGTGCTTTCACTGGTGATTGACTGCGGTGTTGTGTGTGTTGATTGGTCCCACTGTGTGTCCATCAGTGTGTGTCTGCACCATGATATACTGGTGTATATTATGACACTGTGAAAAGCCCCTAGTCGCCACATTCCGGCGCCTGTTCGGGTACACTGAGGGAGAATTCAGAATGTCCAGTTCACCTAACAGCACGTCTTTCGGGACTTGTGGGAGGAAACCGGAGCACCCGGAGGAAACCCACGCAGACACGGGGAGGATGTGCAGACTCCGCACAGACAGTGACCCAGCGGGGAATCGAATCCGGGTCCCTGGCGCTGTGAAGCATCAGTGCTAACCACTGTGCTACTGTGCCTCTGTAACTGACAACCCTTTACTCTGAGACTATGTCCTCTGGTCCTAGACCCTCCCATGAGGGGAAACATTCTCTCATCACTGTGCTACCGTGCTGTCATTCAGAATCCTCCCTCATCATTGACCTGGTCAAGCTCCTTCAGAGTCCTGTACATTTCAATGAGTTCAACTCTCACTCTTCGAAATTCCAATGAGTAGAATCCCAAAATGTTTAACCTTTGCTCGTGAGACAATCCCTGCATCTCAGTGAACTTTTTGTGAATTGCCGCCAGTGAATGAATGGGTTTCCTGGAGTGAGTTGGTTAGATTCCCCCATCCAATCTGCAGAATCGCAAGTGAAAAAAACTCCAGCCTTGTGACACTGAGAAACATGTCAGTGGGTTACAGAACTAATCATCGCTGGCCACCCGGCATGGCACAGGCATTTGAGCCAATTCACTGGCCACTATCCAAGTCAATCTAAGCGAATCGTCACTGAAATAGGGGGATGCGGACTGAGTGAGGGAAGTAGTTTTTTTTTTAGGTTGGACATCATGATCAGCACAGGCTAGGAGGGCCGAAGGGCCTGCTCCTGTGCTGTACTTTCCTTTGTTCTTTGACTTCCTGCTTAATTTAAAGATACAGGCCATTACTTCTGTTTCAGTTAAAGGTACAGGCGTCATTAAAGTCCCAGGTCCATTACATATCCATGGATCAAGATGGTAATAGCAAAAATAAAAGAAAGAGGAAATAAGGGGACAAACAGGGACAAAAACAGGGGCACTCCCAGTGAGCTAGTGGACACATCAAAGAGGGAGTTTGAGAATTTGAAGCTCGGTGAGAATTCGAGGCTGGGTGGGAGGAGGTCCATTTTATCCCTTGCTTCGTCACTCTCCAATTTCCCGGGAGTGGTCTTGCCCTGCTGCAGGTGACTACAAGGGAGAGGGCTGATTGGTGCGTCGCAGGTGAGGGAGGTAGGTCTTTCCAATCGGGAGCGGAGTTGAGCGGGAGAAATCCGGAGTGCAGTCTGGGAAGGTAAGTGGTATTTGTGTCTGTATCCCTCTCTCTGTGTCTGTGTCTCTCTCTGTGTCTGTGTCTCTCTCTGTGTCTGTGTCTCTCTCTGTCTCTCTGTGTCTCGCTCTGTGTCTGTGTCTCTCTGTGTCTGTGTCTCTCTCTCTGTGTCTGTGTCTCTCTGTGTCTGTGTCTCTCTCTCTGTGTATATGTCTCTCTCTGTCTCTCTGTGTCTCGCTCTGTGTCTGTGTCTCTCTGTGTCTGTGTCTCTCTGTGTCTGTGTCTCTGTGTCTCTCTCTGTGTCTGTATCTCTCTCTGTGTCTGTGTCTCTCTGTGTCTCTCTGTGTCTCGCTCTGTGTCAGTGTCTCTGTGTCTGTGTCTCTCTCTCTCTGTCTGTGTCTCTCTGTGTCTGTGTCTCTCTCTCTCTGTCTGTGTCTCTCTGTGTCTGTGCCTCTCTGTGTCTGTGTCTCTCTCTGTGTCTGTGTCTCTCTCTGTGTCTGTGTCTCTCTCTGTCTCTCTGTGTCTTGCTCTGTGTCTGTGTCTTTCTGTGTCTCTCTCTCTGTGCCTGTGTCTCTCTGTGTCTGTGTCTCTCTGTGTCTGTGTCTCTCTCTCTGTGTCTGTGTCTCTCTGTGTCTGTGTCTCTCTCTGTGTCTATGTCTCTCTCTGTCTCTCTGTGTCTCTCTGTGCCTGTGTCTCTCTGTGCCTGTGTCTCTGTGTCTCTCTCTGTGTCTGTATCTCTCTCTGTGTCTGTGTCTCTCTGTGTCTCTCTGTGTCTCGCTCTGTGTCTGTGTCTCTCTCTGTCTCTCTGTGTCTCGCTCTGTGTCTGTGTCTCTGTGTCTGTGTCTCTCTCTGTCTGTGTCTCTCTGTGTCTGTGTCTCTCTCTGTCTCTGTGTCTCTCTCTGTATCTCTCTCTGTGTCTGTGTCTCTCTCTCTCTGTCTCTCTGTGTCTTGCTCTGTGTCTCACTGTGTCTGTGTCTCTCTCTCTCTGTCTGTGTGTGTCTCTCTCTCTGCCTGTGTCTCTCTCTGTGTCTGTGTCTCTCCCTGTGTCTGTGTCTCTCCCTGTGTATGTGTCTCTCTGTGTCTGTGTCGCCCTCTGTGTCTCTCTGAGTCTGTGTCTCTCTGTGTCTGTGTCGCTCTCTGTGTCTCTCTCTCAGTGTCTGTGTCTCGCTCTGTGTCTCTCTGTGTCTGTGTCTCTCTGTGTCTGTGTCGCTCTCTGTGTCTGTGTCTCTCTCTCTGTCTGTGTCTCTCTCTGTGTCTGTGTCTCTCTGTGTCTCTCTGTGTTCCTCTCTCTGTGCCTGTGTCTCTCTCTCTGTGTCTGTGTCTCTCTGTGTCTCTCTGTGTCTGTGTCTCTCTCTGTGTCTGTGTCTCCCTCTGAGTCTCTCTCTGTGTCTGTGACTCTCTCTGTGTCTCTCTCTCAGTGTCTGTGTCTCGCTCTGTGTCTCTCTGTGTCTGTATCTCTCTGTGTCTGTGTCCTGTGTCGCTCTCTGTGTCTGTGTCTCTCTCTCTGTCTGTGTCTCTCTCTGTGTCGGTGTCTCTCTGTGTCTCTCTGTGTCCCTCTCTCTGTGTTGGTGTCTCTCTGTGTCTCTCTGTGTCCCTCTCTCTGTGTCTGTGTCTCTCTCTCTGTGTCTGTGTCTCTCTGTGTCTGTGCCTCTCTGTGTCTGTGTCTCTCTCTGTGTCTGTGTCTCTCTCTGTGTCTGTGACTCTCTATGTGTCTCTCTGTGTGTCTCTCTCTGTGTCTGAGTCTCTCTCTCTGTCTGTGTCTCTCTGTGTCTCTCTCTCTGTGCCTGTGTCTCTCTCTGTCTGTGTCTCTCTCTGTGTCTCTCTCTGTCTGTGTCTCTCTCTCTGTGCCTGTGTCTCTCTCTGTCTGTGTCTCTCTGCGTCTGTGTGTCTCTCTCTGTGTCTGTGTCTCTCTGTGTCTGTGTCTCTCTGTGTCTCTCTCTGTGTGTCTGTGTCTCTCTCTGTCTGTGTCTCTCTCTGTCTCTCTCTCTGTGTCTGTGTCTCTCTTGGATATGGGCTACGGCCCCTTTTATTTTATCCAGACCAGGCTGGAACACCTCTGGGTATCGTCCTAGCACCTCAGTCAACCCTCCAGAAACTATTTGGAGGATGTGCTGCCATTGCAACCGCAAATGGCGCAACCAGTCCCGACCCAACAGGCTGGGCCCATGGCCGCGCACCACGATAAGTGGGAAACGCCCCTCCTGGCGTCCATAGACAACAGGGGTCATTGTCGTTCCTGCAATGTCCAGTGGTTCCCCCGTGTAGGTGGCCAACCTGGCCTGTGTGTCGATTAATCTAAGGGTCTGTATACCCTGCTTGATGCGGTCGAATGTCCTCTGGGCGATCACGGAGACCGCTGCGCCAGTGTCCAACTCCATCTCAAGCGGGTGGCCATTGACCCGCACTGTCACCTTAATGGGGGCCACACGGGGAGCTGCCACACAATGCAGCTGCAGGCAGTCGCCCTCCGTCTCCACGTCCTCAGGAGTGGTCGCCGCAGGTTCATCCACATGGAAGGTACGGCCCCTGGGCTGGTCCCAGTTTCGGCCCCTGGGCTGGTCCCAGTTTCGGTCAGAACGACGGCGCCTCTGGCGTCCCCAGGACCGCCGTCCGCGACGGGGTCGGCGCCTACAAGCCTGACACAGTACTCCGCAATCCTGCGTAGCCTGGATAGAAAATCGGCAAGGGATTCTCCAGTGGTCCTCTCAGCGGTATTAAACCGGTAACGCTGGACTATCGTGGACGGGGTTGGGTTAAAATGTTGCCCCACTATATTCACAAGTTCGTCAAACGTTTTGGTGTCCGGCGCAGCTGGGTACGTAAGGCTCCTAATCACCCCAAACGTATGCGGGCCGCAGGCGGTGAACAATATGACCACCTGGCGCTCGTTTTCAGTGATATTGTTTGCCCGGAAATAGTAACGCATCCGTTGCGTGTACTGGTTCCAGCTTTCCAGCGCAGCATCAAAAACATCCAAACGTCCGTACAGAGGCATGGTGTAATAGAAAACAACTTCCAACCTGTATCCAACAAAAATCCAGGGAGGTGGCTTCAGCAGTGTAGACCGCTATTCACTTTAACCCTCGTCGCCAGTTTTGTGAGGGCCATGAAGAATCCAGCACGTGTTTTAAGGATACAAAGTAATAACATTTATTTACAATAACATATATACATAACAGCAGCAGCAACTTCCCTTGCTGCACACTCCTTCCTGCTGCTTCCAAACTGGCCAGCTTTATTTATACTAGGAGTTTACTAATGGTTTCTCCGCCCCCCTCATTGGGGAAGCTCATACTCCCACAGGATTGTGGGATTGTCATTAGTCCCCAGCCAATGGTAAGCAGGCAGGTTATAACACTAGGTTAATCCCAGAGCTGAGGGGTTGGATTACGAGGAGAGGTTGAGTAGATTGGGACTATGCTCGTTGGAATTGAGAAGGATGAGGGGGGAATCTTATAGAAACATATAAAATTATGAAGGATTGGATTGGATTGGATTGGATTTGTTTATTGTTATGTGTACCAAGGTACAGTGAAAAGTATTTTTCTGCGAGCAGCTCAACAGATCATTAAGTACATGAGAAGAAAAGGGAATAAAAGAAAATACATAATAGGGCAACACAACATATACAATGTAACTACATAACACCAACATCGGGTGAAACATACAGGGTGTAGTGTTAATGCGGTCAGTCCATAAGAGGGTCATTTAGGAGTCTGGTGACGGTGGGGAAGAAGCTGTTTTTGAGTCTGTTCGTGCGTGTTCTCAGACTTCTGTATCTCCTGCCCGATGGAAGAAGTTGGAAGAGTGAGTAAGCCGGGTGGGAGGGATCTTTGATTATACTGCCCGCTTTCCCCAGGCAGCGGGAGGTGTAGATGGAGTCAATGGATGGGAGGCAGGTTCGTGTGATGGACTGGGCGGTGTTCACGACTCTCTGAAGTTTCTTGCGGTCCTGGGCCGAGCAGTTGGCATACCAGGCTGTGATGCAGCCCGATAGGATGCTTTCTATGGTGCATCTGTAAAGGTTGGTAGGAGTCAATGTGGACATGCCGAATTTCCTTAGTTTCCTGAGGAAGTATAGGCGCTGTTGTGCTTTCTTGGGAATAGATAGGATAGATGTGGGCAGGTTGTTTCCACTGGCGGGTGAAAGCAGAACTAGGGGGCATAGTCTCAAAATAAGGGGAAGCAGATTTAGGACTGAGTTTAGGAGGAACTTCTTCACCCAAAGGGTTGTGAATCTATGGAATTCCTTGCCCAGTGAAGCAGTAGAGGCTCCTTCATTAAATGTTTTTAAGATAAAGATAGATAGTTTTTTGAAGAATAAAGGGATTAAGGGTTATGGTGTACGGGCCGGAAAGTGGAGCTGAGTCCACAAAAGATCAGCCATGATCTCATTGAATCGCGGAGCAGGCTCGAGGGGCCAGAAGCCTACTCCTGCTCCTAGTTCTGATGTATGTTCTTATGCTCAAACGCAATGGTCTGAAGTGTATTTGCTTCAACACCAGCAGTATAGCAGGTAAGGCAGAAGAACTTAGACCACTTATTAGTACTTGGATCTGATCAGATGGGCGAGTGGGCAAACCAATGGCAGATGCAGTATAATTTGGATAAGTGTGAGGTTATTCATTTTGGAAGCAGAAACAGGAAGGCAGATTACTACCTGAATGGTTGTAAATTGGGAGAGGGGAGTGTGCAGCGGGACCTGGGTGTGCACCAGTCGCTGAAGATAAGCATGCAGGTGCAGCAGGCGGTAAAGAAGGCTAATGGTATGTTGGCCTTCATTGCGAGAGGTTTCGAGTATAGAAGCAGGGATGTGTTGCTGCAATTGTACAGGGCCTTGGTGAGGTCACACCTGGAGCATTGTGAGCAGTTTTGGTCTCCTTCTCGGAGGAAGGATGTTCTTGGTCTCGAGGGAGTGCAGCGAAGGTTTACCAGACTGATTCCAGGGATGGCGGGACTGATGTTTGAGGAGTGATTGACTAGGTTGGGATTGTTCTCACTGGAGTTCAGAAGAATGAGGGGGGATCTCAGAGAGACTTATAAAATTCTACCAGGACTAGACAGGGCAGATGCAGGGAAGATGTTCCCAATGATGGGTGTGTCCAGAACCAGGGGTCACAGCCTGAGGATTCAGGGTAAACTATTTTGGACAGAGATAAGGAGACATTTCTTCACACAAAGAGCGGTGAGCCTGTGGAATTCATTACCACAGGAAGTAGTTGATGCTAAAACTTTGAATATATTCAAGAGGCGGCTGGATATCGCACTTGGGGAGAATGGGATCAAAGGCTATGGGGAGAAAGCAGGATTAGGCTATTGAGTTGGATGATCAGCCATGATCGCGATGAATGGCAGAGCAGTTCGAAGGGCCAAAAGGCCTCCTCCTGCTCCTATCTTCTATGTATCTATGTATCTATGCAGTACCTGCAAAATGCTCCCCACTGATACTCTTTACTGATACACTGATACTGCTCACTTTTCTGTGCCTGGGCTTATCAAAGGAATGCCTCGTTTTTTCTGAATATTGCTTATTGAACCATATAAAGTACTGCTATACTCTTGTAAGGTGGGGACAATTAGAAGGACGGTGGTCACTCTAACTCCCTCCACGAACTTCGTGTTACAATAAAAGACCTTTGCGAAACCTCGAAGTGTTGGCTAGTTTTTTCCACAACAATTGGCGTAGTCGGCAGGATCCCTAATTTAACGGGAAGCGAAACAGATCTCTAAACAGGACTCTCTCCGCTGAAAGGCAGAGAGCCAGAGCCCGGCCCCAGCTGGAAGGGGGGTCTGCGGCTCGGCAGCCTTAATTACTGGCCAGTGACTCATGCTAGCAGAGTTATCTTAATTAATAAATTAATGATAGCTGCATGGGAAGAACAAAGGTGCCTTCGAGACTGAAAAACTAAAACATACTGGACAATCAGCAAGCTTCGAGATTCGCGAAAGGACTAACACCGGTGTGCGTTCCCTGTAGTATTTGTAAATGATTTCCGATTTCCGCGGTTGTTATTGTTATAGATATGTTCTAAAGTATTTTGCAGAAGGAACAATGAGCAATAAACTCGATGCCCCCTCACAGGCCGTCCCAAAGCCTTGGTAAAGACATCCGGAGTGAGAAAGAAAGTGAACTCCTTAAAGAGGACAGATAAGGGAGTCAAAATGAGTAAGGAAATGAAAAGAAACAATCATAAAGCAACGGAATGAGGCAGGAAAACCTGTATGTCCCGCATAGGAATCTAATGAAGCTGACCCCCTCTCGGAAAAAAACCAGGGGAGTAAAAGGAAATGGAAGATTAAGGTCAAAGCGTAACAGATGAGTTCCTGGAGAGAAAGGGAATTCAGATTTTCTGTAGCCGTGAGATAAGGCTAACGGTTAACTGTGATATTTGTGAGCTGTGAGAATCTGTGTGTTTTGTTTAACCAATTAATTTTAGTCAAAGCATGAAGTGGGTTGTATGTTTTATCGTCTGTCTTTGTGAGTCAGAGATTATAACTTAAGTGATTTTTGTTGAGAATTCTCTAATGAACAGAAACATTGGAAATTACGATCAGTTTAAAAGAAAGAAAGTGCCTTTACGAATAAAAGTTATTGAATATGAATAAGTTTTTGGATTACGTGAAAAAACGTAAATGGCATCATTCCAAGTTCTTCGCCCCTTAGATTCTGCAGGAAACATTAACCATTTCAGCAGACAGTTGATCTTTTCTGAATTGACAAAGAAAAAATATACGTCTCTAAGAAGAGCTAATGCCTATAAAATCAATCATTGGAAATTGACTTAAATGTGTGCTATTTATAGCCTCCTCCCAGGAGATGTTTTGCTGCTTCCAAAATACTCTTACGGTGCATCTTGGCCAGCTTTAAAAGACGGAATCGCAGTCCCACCTGGTATAAACGGGGACTGGGCTTACAATGATGCTCATTTAAATGAAGGAAATGAGTCCCTCAAACACTGGTTAGCAAATAGGGGGAGAGAGGCTATCATACAAGGGGCCAAGAAACATAGTGACAGAGGTGAGGTGACACGGTATTTGCAGAAAGAGGGTGAGAGGCTGCCTGAATTTGTGGCCAGATTTAAGAACTGCTGGGAGGAAAATGCCGGTGTTGCATTGGAAGACAATGGTCCTTTAGCGGTGCAGACATTATTGAATTGCATGCTGCCAGAGCATGCACAAAGTTACAAATTGGTTAATCTCACCTGCCAAACACAGCCATGGACGACAGTGGTTACCTCCTTGGGGAACATGGACTGGGAAGGACTGTTCATGGCCCCTAAAGATCGAAAGCCTAGAATCACAGGGCAATTCTACCAGGGAAAGGGTGGGCACGGTCGTGGTCAGCCAGCAGCGGGCAGAGAGGCAGGGGCAGAGGCAGAGGACAGTGGCAAGGAAGAGATAGATCCCAGTATCAATGTAGGAGATGTGGGGCAAAGGGACATTGGGCTCGTGATTGTAACTTTAATCTCCAGGAAGCTTGCGCCCCACTCGGAGACATGCCCCCTCCCCCACCTCCATTGACGTACTCTGACCCGAACCCTAACCAAAACCAATAGGGGTGCCACAGAGAAAAGGTGATCCAGGCGGCTATGATCAGACTGTCCAACTCAGTAAGAGACGAGCCCATGACAACGGTTAAAATAGGAGATCATTATGTGGACCTTCTGGTCGATACCGGCACTACTATGTCGTCTGTGCCCCCCTCCGTGGAATTAACCCCTGGCGAGTCCTCTATTGTCACTGTGGGAGTAGCCAGCATTCCCATGACTGAGCCATTATCACGCCCGACTAACCTGAAAATTGACGATATCCCCTTGGTCGATACTATGATTATTTCAAAAACTACGCCCCTCCCTCTGCTTGGCGGCAGCCCCTCTGCACATTAGGGGCAATAACTCATTGCACTAACAAAGGCATGTTTATGGAACTGCCTCAGATTCGCGCTCATCAGTTGTTGAATTTAATAGCTTCTGACCAAGAGCCAGATCGCTCTGTGTCTGTGTTATATTGCTGGCAGCTGAACTTTAACCCTTACAGTACCACTGTTAAAAAAAAGAATTTTTAAACTGCAGGAAGTCTTACAAAAGATTACTGATCGTTGGGCGCAGTTATTAAAACACCTGATAGAGACCAGCCGAGAGAGCATAGTGACTCACATGCTCTTAGAGACCAGCAGTCATACAATTTATGAGCTCAAAGTCACTTAGGGCAGCAGACAACATTGCATGTCACCCCATTTTTATTTTTCGGTGTTGTGGGATTGGGAATGTTAGTACAGTTGACCCACAGTGAGAGGGACCTTTTTAGGATGGGTTTAACTTCAGAACCCCATTCAACATTGGCCGCAAGACATCCCGCTAAGGCAAAGCAAATAGGAGAAGTCATCAAAGAGGCCAAAGGACATAAGTAATACAAGCGATTTATATTGAAGTGGACGGAGGAAATCGCCTGATAGAATTTTATGGCAAACAGGAGGGCAGAGTGACCTGGAAAGAGGGGCAGTGGCCCGCTACATTTGAAAGACAACAACCTCCCCGAGAGAGCCATCATTTACTCCCTCCAACCTGGCCCAGGCACTGCCACATCTATGGGCCCAACATCAAAATCATGTTGGAAAAGTACATTCTGCCCCAGCGCACAGGGTGCAGTTACAGAAGAACGTTGCCCTGCTCTGCTTAAAACAATACAGGTTGGCACCAGAAGCAGAACAAGGGATTAGAGGGAGTGATCAATGCACTATTACAGCAAGGGATACTGAAGAGAACACAAAGCCCCTGGAACATCCCAATACTCCCTATTCCAAATGTAGGAAGACCCAACGAGTGGTGGTTTGTGCAAGATCTCAGAGCCATCAATAACATTGTTATCACTATTGCTCCATTGGTGCCGGACACAAATTTCATTTTGTCTTCTTAACGGATACTTTCTCAGCCTTTTTCTCCAGACCATTGCACCTGGAAAGTCAACATCTATTTGCTTTACATATCGGAATTAACAGTATTGAAAGAGACTTGGACGAGGGCCAGTTGTCTGCAGGCTCAACGTTCCCTCAATATGATGACAATTTATTGATAGCCTCAGAGGGAAGGCTAGTTTGTCAACAGAATACCCTTTTGTTATTATCACATCTGGCAGTAAGAGGGCAGAGGGCCTCCATGGACAAGCTGCAATTCTGTCAGGAGACAGCTCAGTATTTGGGATTTCAGCTTCAGCAAGGACAGCGGAGGCTTGGGTCTGAAAGAATACCGGCTGTAGCAAGGGTTCCAACTCCGCGTACAAAAAAGGAGACCCTCACCTTCCTCGGCATGGTGGGCTATTGCAGGCAGTGGGTAGCGGACTTTAGGGAGATGGACGCGGTACTGCGCACGGCTACCCTACAGGATGCCCCTTCAGTTGTTACCTGGACCCCAGAGAGGGAGCAAGCATTTCGGAATTTGAAACAATCCATGATTAGCGCCCCTGCCTTGGGACTTCCTAATTTCAGCAAGCTCTTTACTCTTTATGTAAATGATCAGGGAAATTTGCAACAGGGGTCATGGTGCAAGAGCATTGAGGAGGGAAAAGACCCCTTGCCTATTACCCGGTGTGGTAAACGGTATGCCAAATTGCTTAAGAGCAGTAGCAGCCACAGTGGCCATAGTAGAAAAAAAATCAGTTTTGCTACTGCTTAATTCATCCGCAACGCAGCATTTTTCTGCGTCTCGACGCACTGGGTACGAGGTAATCCTTCTCTCTAAGACTAACTTTGTCTACAAGCGAGCACCAGCTGTCAACCCTGCTACACTCTTACCCGCGCCCTCGGATGAAGAACATTTGTTTCATCATGACTGTGTACAATTGGTTGAAACCACCACAACCCCTCGCCCTGATTTATTGAGTCACCCACTTGAAAATCCAGACAGCATTTATTTTACTGATGTGTCCGTGAACCGACCAAATGATATGACCCTCCTGGCCGGCTCTGCAACAGTAACTCCATTCGAGATAGTGGAAGCTTTTGCTCTGCCTTCGGGAACGTCTGCTCAAGCGGTCGAATAGTTTGCCCTTACTAAAGCATGTATTCTAGCTGAAAATAAAACAGTCAATATTTATACTGATTCCCGATCCGCTTTCGGGGTAGTACATGATTTTGGCCAGTTATGGAAAAACAGGGGATTCATAACTTCCTCCGGCCGACCTACTAAACATACTAAATTGGTTATAAATTTACTAGATGCTGTTCAGCTGCCCAGCAAGGTAGCCATTTTAAAGTGCGAAGCACATACTACCGCAGACGATGAAGTTTCATGCGACAATAGATTTGCTGATAAAATAGCAAAGGAAGGGGCTCTCAAACAGCAGCCACAACTGCAAGCTGCTGCAGTTGAACTTCCGTCCACCAGAACAGAACCAAAGTTAAAAAAGGCCCAGGAGCAAGCCTCTCTACAGGAGCATCGCTCTTGGCTAAAAGCAGGCTGCTATCAAGACAATTTTGATAGGTGGATAAGGGCATTGAAAATAAACCAAACGTATGAAGCTCTCAGAGAACTTATACTTTTGGAGGAGTTTAAAAATTCAATTCCTAATGTAGTGAGAACTCATATGGGAACAGAGGGTTAAAACTGCGAGATTAGCAGCAGAAATGGCAGATGATTATGAATTAGTTCATAAATCAAAGCTTGGTTTCCGACATCAGTTTCAGCCGGTGAGGGATAGAAACTGGGGACATGAGAAATACTCAAGTGGTAAAGGTAAAGGTGATCTGATGGGAGATAATAAGGACAGTGTCAAAAGTTTCAAATGTTTTCATTGTAATAAACTAGGCCATGTAAAGTCACAGTGTTGGTGGTTGAAGAAAAGCACTGGGAAGGCTACTGAGGTAAAACAGGATAAGACAGTGGGGTTTGTTAAAGAGGTAAAGGAAAGCCCAAGTGAAACGAAGGAGGTGCAAACGATTGTACAGCCTGTTCAAGAAGTAATTGTTAAGAAGGTGCCAGATCTTTTGAAATAATTTACATGTGTGGGTAAAGTTTACTCATGTGTATCAGGAGGAGCAGGTAAAGAAGTCACAATTTCAGGAGATACGGGAGCTAATCAATCTGTAATGGTAAGAGACGAGGAGTTATGTAGTTTGGGAAGAATGTTGCCAGGGAAGGTGGTAATATGTGGAATTCAGGGTGAGAGGAGTAGTGTTCCATTATATAAGGTAAGGTTGGAAAGTCCAGTGAAGAGTGGTGAAGTGGTAGTAGGAGTAATAGAGAAACTATCTTCTCCAGGAATACAGTTTATCTTGGGTAATGATATAGCTGGATCGCAGGTGGGAGTGATGCCTACTGTGGTTGATAAGCCAGTGGAAAATCAGACAACTGTAGCGTTGAAGGACGAATATCCTGGGATTGTGATACCAATGGGTATTAACAGTGACAGGGGAACTCATTTCACTAGCAAATTGACCAACGCACTGAACAGAAGCCATGGGATTTGATTGGAAATTGCATATATCAGCCGTAATCCTCAGGAATGGTGGAAAGGGCGAATGGAATCATTAAAACTGCAGTTACAAAAGTGTGTCAACAAAATGGGTTGCTATGGCCAGATGTCACACCCATAGCAATGTATGCCCTGAGAAATCAGAGAAATCGCAACACGGGTTTAACCCCGTATGAGATATTAATGGAACGTCCCGTGACAACTGGAACTAAACCCCCAATGACTCCAGCGGCAGTAGCCATAATATGGGCAGGTGAGGCATCGCTAAAGTCTGCCCAGGCCATGTGAGAAACCGCTGAAAAAATACATGAAAAGGTGCGACAGGCTCCGATGCATCCAACAGAGGGAAATACACACCCTCTAAACCTGGAGATCACGTGTATGTGAAAGCACTAAACAAAGATTATTTTTCTCCTAGGTGGAGAACTTTGCATCAGTATTCACCAAAGAGAAGGAATTGGTAGATGTTGAGTCTGGAGAAGGGGGTGTAGATAGCCTGGGTCACATTGAGATCCAAAAAGACGAGGTGTTGGGTGTCTTAAAAAATATTAAGGTAGATAAGTCCCCAGGGCCTGATGGGATCTACCCCAGAATACTGAAGGAGGCCGGAGAGGAAATTGCTGAGGCCTTGACAGAAATCTTTGGATCCTCACTGTCTTCAGGGGATGTCCCGGAGGACTGGAGAATAGCCAATGTTGTTCCTCTGTTTAAGAAGGGTAGCAAGGATAATCCAGGGAACTACAGGCCAGTGAGCCTTACTTCAGTGGTAGGGAAATTACTGGAGAGAATTCTTCGAGACAGGATCTACTCCCATTTGGAAGCAAATGGACGTATTAGTGAGAGGCAGCATGGTTTTGTGAAGGGGAGGTTGTGTCTCACTAACTTGATCGAGTTTTTCGAGGAGGTCACTAAGATGATTGATGCAGGTAGGGCAGTGGATGTTGTCTATATGGACTTCAGTAAGGCCTTTGACAAGGTCCCTCATGGTAGACTAGTACAAAAGGTGAAGTCACATGGGATCAGGGGTGAGCTGGCAAGGTGGATACAGAACTGGCTAGGTCATAGAAGGCAGAGAGTAGCAATGGAAGGATGCTTTTCTAATTGGAGGGCTGTGACCAGTGGTGTTCCACAGGGATCAGTGCTGGGACCTTTGCTCTTTGTAGTATATATAAATGATTTGGAGGAAAATGTAACTGGTCTGATTAGTACGTTTGCAGACGACACAAAGGTTGGTGGAATTGCGGATAGCGATGAGGACTGTCAGAGGATACAGCAGGATTTAGATTGTTTGGAGACTTGGGCGGAGAGATGGCAGATGGAGTTTAATCCGGACAAATGTGAGGTAATGCATTTTGGAAGGTCTAATGCAGGTCGGGAATATACAGTGAATGGTAGAACCCTCAAGAGTATTGAAAGTCAAAGAGATCTAGGAGTACAGGTCCACAGGTCATTGAAAGGGGCAACACAGGTGGGGAAGGTAGTCAAGAAGGCATAAGGCATGCTTGCCTTCATTGGCCGGGGCATTGAGTATACGAATTGGCAAGTCATGTTGCAGCTGTATAGAACCTTAGTTAGGCCACACTTGGAGTATAGTGTTCAATTCTGGTCGCCACACTACCAGAAGGATGTGGAGGCTTTAGAGAGGGTGCAGAAGAGAACCAGAATGTTGCCTGGTATGGAGGGCATTAGCTATGAGGAGCGGTTGAATAAACTCGGTTTGTTCTCACTGGAACGAAGGAGGTTGAGGGGCGACCTGATAGAGGTCTACAAAATTATGAGGGGCATAGACAGAGTGGATAGTCAGAGGCTTTTCCCCAGGGTAGAGGGTAGTGGGTGCCTGGAACTCGCTACCGGAGGAGGTGGTGGAAGCAGGGACGATAGTGACATTTAAGGGGCATCTTGACAAATACATGAATAGGATGGGAATAGAAGGATACGGACCCAGGAAGTGTAGAAGATTGTAGTTTAGTCGGGCAGCATGGTCGGCACGGGCTTGGAGGGCCGAAGGGCCTGTTCCTGTGCTGTACATTTCTTTGTTCTTTGTTCTTTGTACTAAGTGCTGTTAACAACCCGAACAGCCGTTAAAGTAAAAGAAAAGCCAGATTGGGTCCACCCAACTCGGTAACTACATCATCCGGAACTTTGAGAATACTAGTCAGACGCTAACCTGAAGGGAATGACACCGCTGATGTTTTTATATTATCATATTATTCAAACATCATGCAGGAAGTGAACTGCATACTAACACCTTAATATACATGTCTCACTCGTACGCCGCGAGGGTAAATAAATCCAGTTGTTGGGTTTGTACACAAATTCCCAGATGCTCGGGGGAGGGCGTCCCTGCGCGACCTATCCCATTCACCAGTAAAGAGATAGTAGAATGGGCTCTAAGACAAAATAATACAGGACGTGGTGAAGATACACAGAATATGTTCGATTGGAGATTGGCTGGATACGATATAAGTAGGTTTGAGGAATGGTGGGGGCCTAGGTTTAATGTGACACGCCAGCCGCCCTGTTTGATCCTTCCCAATTATACTGGAGTCCCAAAGGGTAGCATATGCTTTAGGAAACATAAAACATATGGGACCTACCCAGTCGGCACAAATCAGTGCGACCAGACCTTGAATTGGCAACCCCCTATGCCCCGCCTTACAGTTAAAGGGCTATTCATCTTTGACTGGTCAGCGGTTGAAAATCGTACTAATGGAGGCCCCTGGGGAGGGGATCCGATTAGACTAATGATGACTGATAGTACAGGAAACCTGACCGCATATAACGGCACATACTTTATCTGTGGACGCAAGGCATACCCAGGGTTACCAGAAAATTGGGAGGGCTCCTGCTATTTGGGATACGTAGACCCTTATGTACATCACGTCCAACAACTAAAGGACCATCCCCATCACAGGACGACACGCAGTGTTATGACATGGGCACAAATGCTGGGAATCATGATGCCACCATTAGGAATAGCCGCTACTGCATACGAACTACGCGAATTGCGAGACATCCTTGAGCAGGTAGCTATTGACACTGCGGAAGCTGTTCACCAAATAGAGACTGAGATGGTTGCTATAAGCGCAGTTGCCCTACAGAATAGGATGGCCCTTGATTTCTTGTTAGCAGAGAAGGGAGGTACTTGTGCCCTGATTGGCAGTGGCTGCTGCACATACATCCCTGATAACTCAGAGAAAATTGATAACCTGGTGGATCACATTCGTCGAGAGATGGCACAGTTACATGAGGATGAGGGATGGGACTTTGGCTTTAGATGGTTGGGAACATTCGGACAGAGGATTGTGATTTGGATTATAATCATTATTGTAATCCTGATTGCCGTATGGTTCCTGTTTAAATGTTGCTCGGGCTGTTGTCAGGGCATGGGGGCGCGGATGTCAGCTTTGCCTCCATGGTCCCAGCCACTTAACAAACAGGTGTCTATCATACGCCAATTCCCCGTACATTATAACCCACCCGTTGCTGCTGAGGACACTGTGATATACTAACAATGTGTTGATCATATGATCAACAAGGAGGGAATTGTAGAAGGAACTTTAGTTGGCGGATTAGTTGCCTTAATACCCTGCATTCCTTCTTAACCGGCTGCTCGACTATATTTCATGGCAATGGGCACTTGGCAAAGCATGATGGATATATTAGCTTTATTTCAGTCAAGAAGTTCTGCATGTAATAGGCAGAAGGTCAGACTATGTAAACAAGTGCACAGCTGCACATTTTGCTGAGAGTAGACAATTATTATTGTTCTTAGGCTGGGAATTCAAGGCCTGTTGTTTAACTCTGCTCGCTTTTCTGTGTCTGGGCTTATCAAAGGAATGTCTCGTTTTTTCTAAATATTGCTTATTGAACCATATAAAGTACTGCTATACTCTTGTAAGGTGGGACAATTAGAAGGACGGTGGTCACTCTAACTCCCTCCACGAACTTCGTGTTATAATAAAAGACCTTTGCGAAACCTCGAAGCTTTGGCTAGTTTTTTCCACAACACACGGTCTGGAAGGGTGGGGACAGTCGAAACCCTTGAGGAGTATAGGAAGGTACGTAAGCGGAAAACTAGGAGGAAGCTTTTTATTCATATGTAAAAAGCTGCAGGACGGCCAGGGAAAGGATTGGACCAATTAAGGACAGTGGGGGAAATATGTTGAGCCAGAGGAAATGGGCGAGGTACTAAATGAGTACTTTGCATCAATGTTCACCAAACAAAGGGACTTTGTGGAAGATGATTCTTGGGTAAGGTGTGTGGACAGTCTGGGTCTTTTTGACATCAACAAGGGGGAGGCATTGGGTGTTTTAAAAGCCATTAAGGTTGATAAGTCTCCTGGGCCAGGTGGGATTTACCCCAGAATACAGAGGGAAGCAAGGGAGGAAATTTCTGGGGACTTGACTGACTACTTTGTATCCTCATTGGCTGCTGGTGAGATCCCAGAGGACTGGAGAATAGCTAATGTGGTCCCACTGTTTGTGAAAGGTAACAGGTCTAATCCTGGAAACTATCGGCCGTGGAGCCTCACGTCGGTAGTCGGTAAATTATTGGAGAGAACTTTCAGAGACAGGGGGCAGAATTCTCCGACCCCCGCCGTGCCGGAGAATTGGCGCAGCGCCGCACGAATAACGCCACGCCACCCCGGCGGCGGGACGCAATTCTCTGCAATACGGAGAATCGTCGCCGGCGTGGTCGGCGCGGCGCCGGTCAGGGGATGGACCGACTCTCCGGACCGGGCCGGCACGGACTGGCGCGCCGATCACAAAAAAGCCGAGTCCCGGCGGCACCGTTCTAACATCCTCTGAGCCGGTGTTGAAGGGCCCGGGGGCGGCCTGTGGACGGAGGGAGGGGGGGTCTGACTGGGGGGGCCTCCATAGTGGCCTGGCCCGCGATCGGGGCCCACAGGTCGGCGGACCGGCCTCTCTGCCCCCCCCACCCCGGCCTCCTTTCCTCCGCGCCGGCTCCCGTAGCCCTGTGTCATTTGGCTTCGGGGCCGGCGCGGGGAAGAAGGTCGCTGCGTATGTACTCGTTGGCGCCGGGCCCAACTGCGCGTACCCCGCGGTGCCGGGTTCAGGCCATGTTAGCCGTGTGGGCCGGAGAATGGGGTCCCAGAACGGCGCCGACGCCGGCGTAAAACACTCCCATTCCTGCGCCTGCGTCGACAATTAGCCGTCCGATTGGAGAATCCCGCCCCTTATTTCCACCCATTTGGAAACAAATGAATTCATTAGCAATAGACAGCATGGTTTTGTGAAGGGGAGGTCGCGCCTCACTAACCTGATCGAGATTTTTGAGGAGGTGATAAAGATTTTTTTTTAAATTTAGAGTACCCAATTATGTTTCTTTTCCCAATTAAGGGGCAGTTTAGCGCGGCCAATCCACCTACCCTGCACATCTTTCTCGTTGTGGGGGTGGAACCCACGCAGACACAGGGAGAATGTGCAAACTCCACACGGACAGTGACCCAGGGCTGGGCTTCGAACCCGGGTCCTCAGCGCCGTAGTCCCAGTGCTAGCCACTGCGCCACCGTGCTGCTCTTGGGAGGTGACAAAGGTGATTGATGAGGGGAGGGCAGTGGATGTTGTTCAATAATAATAATCACTTATTGTCACAAGTAGGCTTCAATGAAGTTACTGTGAAAAGCCCCCAGTTGCCACATTCCGGCGCCTGTTCGGGGAGGCTGGTACGGGAATTGAACCCGCGCTGCTGGCCTTGTTCTGCATTACAAGCCAGCTGTTTAGCCCACTGTGCTGTAGCCATCTGGGATGGCTGCTTTCAGTGTATAAAATGGACACTCGCAGAGCAGACAGGGAAAAATGGGCAGCACGGTCGCCTTGTGGATAGCACAATTGCTTCACAGCTCCAGGGTCCCAGGTTCGATTCCGGCTTGGGTCACTGTCTGTGCGGAGTCTGCACATCCTCCCCGTGTCTGCGTGGGTTTCCTCCGGGTGCTCCGGTTTCCTCCCACAGTCCAAAGATGTGCAGGTTAGGTGGATTGGCCGTGATAAATTGCCCTTAGTGTCCAAAATTGCCCTTAGTGTTGGGTGGGGTTACTGGGCTATGGGGATAGGGTGGAGGTGTGGGCTTGGGTAGGGTGCTCTTTCCAAGAGCCGGTGCAGACTCGATGGGCCGAATGGCCTCCTTCTGCACTGTAAATTCTATGAAAAATGGACAATGCAAAGCAACAAGCAGGCACAGAGCCTGAATGTATATTTGGAAAGCAGTCAGCAGACGGAATCGAAACTCCGGGTCGATTTACATATTGATGGCCCATCTCCGAGGAATAAAGGACTAATGCTCAGGGAGCCGATACTATCGCAGACATTCTGGGGCCACCATCCCAGCAAGAAGACACAAACAAAGCAAGGCCAATGGCCACCTAGGACACGCCCGGCCATCAAGCCACCCGCCCCTTGATTGGTTTAGATCGATGACAATGATCAAGAAGCTTCCCAATTAATTGGGACCAAGTTTAAGGCCCGCCTAAAAGCACGCGAAGCCCCTCCAAGTATAAGAAGGAACCCCCGCCAAAGGTTTACTCTCTTATATTCTGCTCTAAAGCGGAGAGACCCGTCCACCAGCATCACCAAAAGCAAGTAAGTTCAAGGTCAATGCTCGCCACCAGACGGACGACCTTCGCTGTTCTCCTGTTACCTCTTCAAACCCAACAGCCTCAGATACGAACTACGGACATTGTTCCTCTGACTGTGTGGGCGCCAGAAGTTAAGTATAGGTGTTAGTGATACAGATAGTTTAGCCTGTAGTGTTATTGTGCATGAGTAAATCATACTGTGTGTAAATAAATACCATTGACGTTGAACTAACTAACTGGTGTATTGGCTCTTTGATCGGTATTCGGGTTGAATCTTGTGGCGGTATCGAGAGATACCTGCCGACTGAAAGTATACACATAATTTGGATTAAGAAAGGCGACCTTATTAACCGCCATATTTATAGCAAGTAAACAGAGCAACAGTGCTAAATGGACTTCAGTAAAGCCTTTGACATGGCGCCTCATGGCAGACAGGTACAAAAGATGAAGTGACACGGGAAGCGGTAAGATAGGTTGGTCACAAGGACTTTAAGGACTTTAAACTAGCAGGTTGGGGGGAAGGGAAGTGTAAAGCTATGGACAGTATAATGGTTAATGGAGAGCAAGGCAGCAGGTTTCGTGACAGGTTATTGTGTAGAGATATGGGTTCAAAGACAAGGAAAATTAGGAGAAAGGGTAAGAGGAAAAATAATTTGCAAAAAGTTACTGATCAAGGTGTTAGGATTCATAACAAAGACATAAAAAACAGCATAAGTGTACTTTACCTGAATGCTCGTAGTATACGGAATAAGGTGAATGAGTTGATGGCGCAAATCATCGTGAATGACTATGATTTAGTGGCCATTACTGAAACATGGTTAAAAGATGGTCACGACTGGGAGTTAAATATCCAAGGGTATCAGACTACACGAAAGGATAGAATGGACGGCAAGGGCGGTGGTGTAGCTTTGTTGTTTAAGGATGGCATCCGGGCAATAGTAAGGGATGATATTGGTGCAATGGAGGACAAGGTTGAATCAATTTGGGTGGAAATCAGGAATAGTAAGGCGAAAAGGTCACTGATAGGAGGAGTCTATAGGCCACCAAATAGTAACAGGATGGTAGGGCAGGCAATAAGCAAAGAAATAACGGATGCATGTAGAAATGGTACAGCGGTTATCATGGGAGATTTTAATCTGCATGTCGATTGGTTGAACCAGGTTGGTAAAGGCAGCCTGGAGGAGGAGTTTATAGAATGTGCCCGGGATAATTTCCTGGAACAGTATGTAATGGAACCTACAAGGGAACTAGCGGTCCTAGATCTGGTCCTGTCTAATGAGGCAGGATTGATTAATGACCTCATCGTTCGGGATCCTCTTGGAAGGAGCGACCACAATATGGTGGAATTTAAAATACAGTTGGAGGATGACAAGGTAAAATCAAACACTAGTGTTTTGTGCTTAAACAAAGGTGATTACAATGGGATGAGAGAAGAACTAGCTAAGGTAGACTGGGAGCAAAGACTTCACGGTGAAGCAGTTGAGGAACAGTGGAGAACCTTCCGAGCGATCTTTCACAGTGTTCAGAAAAGGTTCATACCGACAAAAAAGAAAGACGGTAGAAAGGGGAAAAATCGACCGTGGATATCTAAGGAGGTGAGAGAGAGTATCAAATTGAAGGAAAAAACATACAAAGTGGCAAAAATTAGTGGGAGACTAGAGGACTGGGAAGTCTTTAAGGGACAACAGAAAGCTACTAAAAAAGCTATAAAGAAGAGTAAGGTAGACTATGAAAATAAACTGGCTCAGAACATAAAAGCAGATAGTAAAAGCTTCTACAAATATATAAGACAAAAAAGAGTGGCTAAGGTAAATATTGGTCCTTTGGAAGATGAGAAGGGAGATTTAATAATAGGAGACGGGGAAATGGCTAAGGAGCTGAACAGGTTTTTTGGGTCAGTCTTCACAGTGGAAGACACAAATAACATGCCAGTGACTGATGGAAATAAGGATATGATAGGTGAGGACCTTGAGATGATTGTAATCACTAAGGAGGCAGTATTGGGCAAGCTAATGGGGCTAAAGGTAGACAAGTCTCCTGGCCCTGATGGGATGCATCTCAGAGTGTTAAAAGAGATGGCTAGGGAAATTGTAAACGCACTAGTGATAATTTATCAAAATTCACTGGACTCTGGGGTGGTCCCAGAGGATTGGAAAGTAGCAAACGTGACACCACTGTTTAAAAAAGGAGGTCGGCAGAAAGAGAGTAATTATAGGCCGGTAAGCTTAACTTCGGTTGTAGGGAAAATGCTGGAATCTATCATTAAGGAGGAAATAGCGGGGCACCTGGAGGGAAATTGTCCCATTGGGCAGACGCAGCATGGGTTCACAAAGGGTAGGTCGTGTCTGACTAATTTGATAGAATTTTTTGAGGACGTTACCAGTGCAGTAGATAACGGGGAGCCAATGGATGTGGTATATCTGGATTTCCAGAAAGCTTTTGACAAGGTGCCACACAAAAGGTTGCTGCATAAACTAAAGATGCATGGTATTGAGGGTAAAGTGGTAGCATGGGTAGAGGATTGGTTAACTAACAGAAAGCAGAGAGTGGGGATAAATGGGTGTTTCTCTGGTTGGAAACTATAACTAGTGGGGTCCCTCAAGGATCAGTGTTGGGCCCGCAGTTGTTCACAATTTACATAGACGATTTGGAGTTGGGGACCAAGTGCAATGTGTCAATGTTTGCAGATGACACTAAGATGAGTGGTAAAGCAAAAAGGGCAGAGGATACCGGAAGTCTGCAGAAGGATTTGGATAGGTTAGGTGAATGGGCTAGGGTCTGGCAGATGGAATTCAATGTTGCCAAGTGTGAGGCTATCCATTTTGGGAGGAATAACAGCAGAATGGATTATTATTTAAACGGTAAGATGTTAAAACATGCTGCTGTGCAGAGGGACCTGGGTGTGCTGGTGCACGAGTCTCAAAAAGTTGGTGTGCAGGTGCAACAGGTGATTAAGAAGGCTAATCGAGTTTTGTCTTTCATTGCTAGAGGGATGGAGTTCAAGACTAGGGAGGTTATGCTGCAATTGTATAAGGTGTTGGTGAGGCCACATCTGGAGTATTGTGTTCAGTTTTGGTCTCCTTACCTGAGAAAGGACATATTGGCACTGGAGGGAGTGCAGAGGAGATTCACTAGGTTGATCCCAGAGTTGAGGGGATTAGATTATGACGAGAGGTTGAGTAGACTGGGACTGTACTCATTGGAGTTTAGAAAGATGTGGGGGGATCTTATTGAAACATATAAAATTATGAAGGGAATAGATAGGATAGATGCGGGCAGGTTGTTTCCACTGGTCGGGGAAAGCAGAACTAGGGGGCATAGCCTCAAAATAAGGGGAAGTAGATTTAGGACCGAGTTTAGGAGGAACTTCTTCACCCAAAGGGTTGTGAATCTCTGGAATTCCTTGCCCAGTGAAGCAGTTGAGGCTCCTTCTTTCAACGTTTTTAAGAAAAAGATAGATGCCTTTCTAAAGAATAAAGGGATTCGGGGGATATGGTGTCCGGGCCGGAGAGTGGAGCTGAGTCCACAAAGATCAGCCATGATCTCATTGAATGGTGGAGCAGGCTCGAGGGGCCAGATGGCCGACTCCTGCTCCTAGTTCTTATGTTCTTATGTTCTATGATGGATACAGAACTGGCTCGGTCACAGAAGGCGGAGGGTAGCGGTAGAAGGGTGTTTTTCTGAATGGAAGGTTGTGACTAGTGGTGTTCCACAGGGATCAGTGCTGGGACCTCTGTTGTTTGTGGTGTACATAAACGATTTGGAGGAAAATGTAGCTGCTCTGAATCTTAAGTTTGTGGATGACACCAAGGTTAGTGGAGTGGCAGATAATAATAATCTCCATTATTGTCACAAGTAGGCTTACATTAACACTGCAATGAAGTTACTGTGAAAATCCCCTCGTCGCCACATTCCCCATTTTTGTATGTCTAACATAGAGGGGAAATATTTTTAAAAAATAAATTCAGAGTACCCAATTCATTTTTTCCAATTAAGGGGTAATTTAGCATGGCCAATCCACGTACCGTACACATCTTTGTGTTGTGGGGGCGAAACCCACGCAAACACGGGGAGAATGTGCAAACTCCACACAGACAGTGACCCAGAGCCGGAATCAAACCTGGGACCTCGGTACCGTGAGGCAGCAGTGCTAACCATTGCGCCTCCGTGCTGTCCATAACATAGAGCGGAAATATACCGTGAATGGTAAAACTCTTTTGAACATTGAAAGTCAGAGAGATCTGGGTGTGCAGGTCCACGGATCTTTGAAAGTGGCAACACAAGTGGACAAGGTAGTCACGAAAGCAGACGGAATGCTCGCCTTCATTGGACGGGGCATCGAATATAAAAACTGGCAAGTCAAGCTGCAGTTGTATAGAACCTTGGTAAGGCCATACTACAAATATTGTGCACAATTCTGATTGCCACACTACCAGAAGGATGTGGAGGCTTTGGAGAGGGTACAGGGGAGGTTGCCCAGAATGTTGCCTGATATGGAGGGTGACACGGTAGCATACTAGAGCGGCACGGTAGCACTGTTGCTTCACAGCACCAGGGTCTCAGGTTCGATTCCGGCTTGGGTCACTGTCTGTGCGGAGTCTGCACGTCCTCCCCGTGTGTGCGTGGGTTTCCTCCGGGTGCTCCGGTTTCCTCCCACAGTCCAAAGATGTGCGGGTTAGGTGGATTGGCCATGATAAATTGCCCTTGGTGTCCAAAAAGGTTAGGTGGGCTTACTGGGAGAGGGTGGAGATGCTTGGGTGGGATGCTCCTACCAAGGGCTGGTGCAGACTCGATGGGCTGAATGGCCTCCTTCTGCACTGTAAATTCTATGAAATCTATGTTAGTTATGCGGAGAAGCGGAATAGCCTGGGACTGTTTTCATTAGAAAGACGGAGGTTGAGGGGCGACCTGATCGAGGTCTACAAGATTATGAGGGGCAAGGATAGAGTGGATGGCCAGTACTCTTTCCCAGGGTGGAGGGATCAGTCACCAGGGGGCATAGGTTTAAGGTCCGTGGGGCAAAGTTTAGAGGAGATGTGCGAGGCAGGTTTTTTACACAGAGGGTGGTGAGTGCCTGGAACGCGTTGCCAGGGGAGGTTGTGGAAGCAGATACATTAACGGTGTTCAAAAGGCATCTCGACAAATACATGGATAGGATGGGTATAGAGGGTTACAGCACTGGGAAATGCTGAGGGTTTTGGCGAAGCCTGGTATCATGACCCGGATAGGTTTGGAGGGCCGAAGGGCCTGTTCCTGTGCTGTATTGTTCTTTGTCCTTTATTGAAAACTAAGTTGCACTTCCATTTTTTTCGACAAAAATGGATAACCTTGCACTTATCCACGTTAAACCCCATCTGCCAAATATTGGCCCACTCACCTAACCGATCCATATCCATTTGTAAATTCCTTAATTCCTCATTGAAATTTACTCTCCCACCTATTTTAGTGTCATCTGCAATTTGGCTATAGTACCTTCGATCCCTGCATCCAAGTCATTAATATTTATTGTTAACAGTTGGGGCCCAAGGACTGAACCCTGTGTCACCCCACCCTTGCCAACCAGAGCTATTATAATGAGCCAGCTTAGTGGTCCAAGCACCTGATGTGCCTCTTCAGAAGGCCTAACGTGTACTCTGTCAGGGAGCATGAAGAGCTGTGACCAGTGTCGTACCTCATCACAGAATGAATGTGAGAATGACACCACAGCGCTATCAGCTAGTATTTCAGAGGCTGTCCCTCATCACAAAGCAGCCATCCCTGCAGATGTACTGACCGCCCAAAACTCCCAGACACCTGGGAGTGACTCAGTATGTAGGAATCAAGGCAACCTCCAGGGCAACAGGCACAGACAAGTGCAATTCATTGTGGTCTGCACTCTTGGGAAGCCTGAGAAGGTGACCAAGCCTGTCTATCTTCGTCCAGAGCAAAATCACATTATGATGTGCCTTATTGATTGACTAATTGATTGATTTATTGTCACATGTACCGAAGTACAGTGACAAGTACTTTTCTGCGGCCAAGGGAATGTACACAGCACGTACAGAGTAGACAAAAAGAATAATCAACAGAGAACATTGACAAATGGTACATCGACAAACAGTGATTGGTTACAGTGCGGAACAAGGGGCTAAACAAAGCAAATACATGAGCAAGAGCAGCATAGGGCGTCGTGAATAGTGTTCTTACAGGGAACAGATCAGTCCGAGGGGGAGACGTTGAGGAGTCTTGTAGCTGTGGGGAAGAAGCTGTTCCTATGTCTGAATGTGCGGGTCTTCAGATTTCTGATGGAAGGGCCTGGAAGAGGGCACAGCCTGGGTGGGAGGGGTCTTATGTTGGGATATGCTGCACAGGACATCTTTTGATTCCTGGAAAGATGCAGAGGCAAGAAAATTGAGTGCTGTGGTCACCTTCACAGCCATTGGCAGTGGAGCCTCCAGCCCCACACGGAGTCAGATCTCCATGACGAATGTGGCATATGTGATGTAGCAGATCCTTGGACAAGTGCAGGTGTGCCCAGCACTGTCTCTCATGTATTTTCAAACAGGAAACCCTTTTGCGGTATCCCCTTGGACTGGTGCATCACCAGCCCTGAACCCAGATGTGCTTTTGGCTTCTCTATGGAACAAAACATTGAAGATTCAATAAAGAATCACGAAAGTGAAACTTTGAATATGAAACATGCAACTGTAAAGGTTCATGTTTTTTCCCCTACTTGCATGGTGGTACCAGCACACAAATCGAGGTGACCAACATGACAGCCCAGGTATATAACGCCTTGAGCCCTGTTTGGAATGATATGGTTGAAGTAAGATGAATGCTCCAATCCCTGATGTATCACAGTAAATGGGCAATCAGCTCCTCATGGTCAACGATTGGATGCCCTTTGGCCCTATTGTACCAATTCTCGTGGGTATGTGACTGGCCTTCAATGACATACATGACACAGATATGCCACCTTTGTAGTTGCGTGTACTCCCAAATTGGTGTGCAATACTCTTGACATGCAACAACTCTGCTGAGTTTTGAGTAGCCCGAGAACAAGCTCATGAAACTCCATTTTTCCCAAGGAGGCTTTCCTCCCTTCTCTCAATACAGACTCCGGTTAACCCTTGTGGCACCAACAAATTAGAGACATTAATTGGGATAGGCATAGTGTTAAGAGCTTAGATGGAGTGGAGTTCTTAAAATATATCCAGAAGAATGTTTTAGGTAAATATGTAGAGGGTCCAGCAAGGGATGGTGTAGTGCTGGACCTAATTCTGGGCACACAGATGGACAGCTGAGTGATCTGTTGGTGGGGAGAATTTTTATGATCGTGACCACAACATGCGACAATTTAAGCATTGTTTTGATATGAAAAAAATGCAGGTTCTAAAATATGGTTTTGGATTGGGGGAGAACAGATTTTAGTTAAATAAGTCAGGATCTGGCCAAGGATAATTGTGGGGAAATGTACAGAAGAGCAGTGGGAGGCATTGAAAAAGCAAATGGGGAGGGTCCAGGCCCAACATGTTCCCTCAAGGGTAATAGGAAGGAGTTAAAAGCCCAGAGAACCACGAATGACCAGGGACATTTAGGGAAAAAGAGACTGTGAGGTTGTTGAGCAAATTGGTTGAATCCATTTGGGTGGAAATCAAGAATAGTAAGGCAAAAAAGTCACTGATAGGAGTAGTCTATAGGACACCAAATAGTAACATTATGGTGGGGCAGGCAATAAACAAAGAAATAACTGATGCATGTAGAATGGTACAGCAGTTCCCATGGGGGATTTTAATCAACATGTTGATTGGTTTAACCAGGTCCGTCAAGGCAGCCTTGAGGAGGAGTTTATAGAATGTATCCGCGATAGTTTCCCAGAACAGGATGTAATGGAACCTACGAGGGGACAAGCGGTCCTAGATCTGATCCTGTGTAATGAGGCAGGATTGATTAATGATCTCATAGTTAGGGATCCTCTCGGAAGGAGCGATCACAATATGGTGGAATTTAAAATACAGATGAGAAGGTAAAATCAATCACTAGTGTTTTGTGCTGAAACAAATGAGGTTGCAATGGGATGAGAGAAGAGCTGGCCAAGGTAGGCTGGGAGCAAAGACTTTATGGTGAAACAGTTGAGGAACAGTGGAGAACCTTCCAAGCAATTTTACACAATCCTCAGCAAACGTTTATACCAACGAAAAGGAAGGACGGTAAAAAGAGGTAAAATCGACCACGGATATCTAAGGAAATAAGGGAGAGTATCAAATTGAAGGAAAAAGCATACAAAGTGGCAAAAATTAGTGGGAGACTAGAGAATTGGGAAATCTTTAGGCGGCAACAGAAAGCTACTAAAAAAGCTATAAAGAAGAGTAAGGTAGACTATGAGAGTAAACTGGCTCAGAATATAAAAGCTGATAGTAAAGGTTTTGACAAATATTGAGTGGTTAAGGTAAATATTCGTCCTTTCGAGGATGAGAAGGGAGATTTAATAATGGGAGATGAGTAAATGGCTGAGGAACTGAACAGGTTTTTTGGGTCAGTCTTCACAGTGGAAGACACAATAACATGCCAGTGACTGATGGAAATGAGGCTATGACAGGTGAGGACCTTGAGAGGATTGTTATCACTAAGGAGGTGGTGATGGGCAAGCTAATGGGGCTAAAGGTAGACAAGTCTCCGGGCCCTGATGGAATGCATCCCAGAGTGCTAAAAGAGATGGCTAGGGAAATTGCAAATGCACTAGTGATAATTTACCAAAATTCACTAGACTCTGGGGTGGTCCCGGCGGATTGGAAATTAGCAAACGTGACACTGTTTAAAAAAGGAGGTCAGCAGAAAGCGGGTAATTATAGGCCAGTTAGCTTAACTTCAGTAGTAGGGAAGATGCTGGAATCTATCATCAAGGAAGAAATAGCGAGGCATCTGGATGGAAATTGTCCCATTGGGCAGACGCAGCATGGGTTCATAAAAGGCAGGTCGTGCCTAACTAATTTAGTGGAATTTTTTGAGGACATTACCAGTGCGGTAGATAACGGGGAGCCAATGGATGTGGTATATCTGGATTTCCAGAAAGCTTTTGACAAGGTGCCACACAAAAGGCTGCTGCATAAGATAAAGATACATGGCATTAAGGGGAAAGTAGTAGCATGGATAGAGGATTGGTTAATTAACAGAAAGTAAAGAGTGGGGATTAATGGGTGTTTCTCTGGTTGGCAATCAGTAGCTAGTGGTGTCCCTCAATTGTGTTGGGCCCACAATTGTTCACAATTTACATCGATGATTTGGAGTTGGGGACCAAGGGCAATGTGTCCACGTTTGCAGACAACACTAAGATGAGTGGTAAAGGAAAAAGTGCAGAGGATACTGGAAGTCTGCAGAGGGATTTGGATAGGCTAAGTGAATGGGCTAGGGTCTGGCTGATGGAATACAATGTTGACAAATGTGAGGTTATCCATTTTGGTAGGAATAACAGCAAAAGGGATTATTATTTAAATGATAACATATTAAAACGTACTGCTGTGCAGAGGGGCCTGGGTGTCCTAGTGCATGAGTCGCAAAACGTTGGTTTACAGGTGCAACAGGTGATTAAGAAGGCAAATGGGGTTTTGTCCTTCATTGCCAAAGGGATGGAGTTTAAGACTAGGGAGGTTATGCTGCAATTGTATAAGGTGTTAGTGAGGCCACACCTGGAGTATTGTATTCAGTTTTGGTCTCCTTACCTGAGATAGGGTGTACTGGTGCTGGAGGGTGTGCAGAGGAGATTCACTAGGTTAATCCAAGAGCTGAAGGGGTTGGATTGGAGAGGTTGAGTAGGCTGGGACTGTACTCGTTGGAATTTAGAAGGATGCAGATGGATCTTATAGAAACATATAAAATTATGAGGGGAATAGATAGGATAGATGCGGGCAGGTTGTTTCCACTGATGGGGGAAAGCAGAACTAGGGGGCATAGCCTCAAAATAAGGGGAAGTAGATTTAGGACTGAGTTTAGGAGGAACTTCTTCACCCAAAGGGTTGTAAATCTATGGAATTCCTTGCCCAGTGAAGCAGCTGAGGCTCCTTCATTAAATGATTTTAAGATAAGGATAGATAGTTTTTTGAAGAATAAAGGGATTAAGGGTTATGGAGTTCGGGCCGGAAAGTGGAGCTGAGTCCACAAAAGATCAGCCATGATCTCATTGAATGGTGGAGCAGGCTCGAGGGGCCAGATGGCCGACTCCTGCTCCTAGTTCTTATGTGGAATGGGCAGATCAGTGGCAGATGGAATTTAAATCGGAAAAGTGTCAAGTAATAGATTTTGAAAGGAGTAATTTGACAAGGAAGTATTTGCTTTTACATTGGCTCCTCTAACTTTCATAGCTGTAAAGCAAATCATTTACTTGAAAACCACTATTTCAACAGCTCGTTTTTTCAAGTCTTATGTTTGTAAAAGAAAAAATCCTTGTTAAATCTAAACCATGTGATCGCAGTTAGGAACAAATTCAGTTTGGATCTAATCCTCTTTTCCAATGGAATCCATACATAGATCTTCTATTCCTGAGGAAAAAACTGTCCGTCACAATACTCAATATTGAGAGTGAATCCTGATGACCAAACATGTTTCTCTTTTCCTTACCTCAGGTTTGCCACAGTCACACTGCTCGCCTTTTTCCACATACATGTTTCCACACTCAATGCCTCCAACCAGCTTGTTAAGATCCGGCATGTTGTTAAGGCACGCCCCTCGACCTTTGCTGATTTGGCCCACGAGGTCAGCTCGGCTGCAACGGCTGAAGCTTGTTGGTAAATAGAAACTGAAGGGAAAAATATACCAAGAGATTCAAACAGTGACAATGAAAAACAGAGGAACAAAGAACCCTGAAAAAAATGGCAGGGCTTGTAATGTTTTTGTCGGATGGTCTGATTTATTACAAGAACACTTGTAGCTAAAGCTGTGAACAATTTATTAACATTAACTGTGGGTCAAATTTATACAAAACAACAGATAAATAACAGTATGATCTTGCAAAAGCCACCTCTCCCTTCCAGCTCTCCAGCCAGTCTGAGGTTGCCTAACTCTAACATTCACTTATAGGGTAAAGAGACTCCTAGTGCTCAGTCAGTGAATTGCACCACAACCATGATATCACAACATCCCTTTTCCTTTGAAGGAATAAATTAATACAGTACCATCAATATGTTTACATGTGATATCATTAGCCTGTGAGTCTAACACCATTGATGGTTTTTTAATTTTCAAACTGGTTAAACAAATATATATAGATATTATATATATATAAGAACAGCAAGCATAGTCCATACAAATAGTCCAAATCTACAAATTGAGTCAATCAAGTTTACTTCTGACTCTGGCTGATCTTCTCAAAGTTTGACCTTGCTGCACAGAACTTGGGGATTCAATGTATTCCATGACATTCTCATGCTCAGGGACTGCTGAATATCTGACACTGCAGCTGATGTTGATTCTGATGTAGATTCGTCATCCAACACATTGTTGTGAAAGTCTTTTCTGGTTTTCAAGAGCGCATGCTGATTTCTACTTAAAACCAGCCCTTCCTCTGTCTGCCCATTGGCGCAATGAGGTGTGACTTCTTCAAGCACAATGGCTTTTCTCGATCAATTGCCGGAGTCTTCTACTCTCACAATGTCATCACTACTCAGAGTTGGTAAAGTTCAAGACACTCAATCATATGACTGTTTTTCTTTTGCTTTAATGTTTTGCATTTCCTGCAGTACTCCTGCATTCTCTTCCTTCTTTTCCAAGAATGGATGTGGGGTAAGCAACCTTCTATTCATGACTAACTCCGCTGGCGATCTACCATGTGACAATGGTGAGCTCTGTTTCGCAGTCGTGCAAGATATGAAACTGGTTGGGTATCCATTGCCTTCTTCAACAATTACTTGACAATATGTAAACCTTTTTCAGCTATGCCGTTGGCTTGTGGATATAACAGAGCGACATGATGTGATTGAAATCCTACGTGACAGCTGAGGAATTCCGTGTCGAGCATAAATTGATTTGGTATTGTCATGTGAGTGTCCCTTTAAGAAAGGTTTGGTCTCTTATCATGTGACTTGTAGCACGGCTTCAGTGATGTCATTTTGTGGGAGGAGCTGGGCTGTGGCTGTCAGCTGAAAGGTTTTTTTTAAGCTTTCAGTTTTCATTTGACTGCTTCAGACTGCAAAGCGAGAAAAAAGCGTTTTCCCGTTTTTATCTCTGTTTTCATTTTAAAATCTGTTCCAGTAAAAATCCCATTGGTTGTGGCTGACTGGCTTGGCAACTTTAAAGATATAGTTGCTTTCCGGAAGGAGTTTAAATCTGCTGGTTGGAGGCTGGATGAGAATTTCAGGAAAAGAAGCAGTCCCATTCAAATGGGAATACAGTCTGCTAGGCCAGGCCCTTGGAAAGGGGTTTTGGTGTAAATGGATTTTGTTCTTGAATTGGAACAGTTAAGGGGGAATTCATTCAGTGTTATACATAGATTACTGTAGCTGTGGTGTCTTTATGTTTGTAATTGATAAGAATTCTAGCTGTGTTTATATACATATATATGTATGTTAACTACATTCTTAGAATAAACCTTGTTTTGATGAAAGTGTCTGGGAAGTCTGATGAATCACAGCTGCAGCGAAGACTTTTATGCTCATCCTGGCCAAATACAACATCCAAGTTGTAGGTCAGGTGAACTTTGGAGTTTGTGAGCCCTGGCCCACAACAGCATTACACTACTTGCCATTATGTTTGACAGTAAAGCCATCTCAGGGTGATTTGAAAAATAGTCTGTGATAATTAAATAATCTTTCCCTCGTAGGTGGAAGAAGTACTTGCTGCCATGGTGCCGTACGTAAATCAGATATTTGCACAGATTCACTTGTTTGCTTGCAACGGTGTGCCTGGCATGTGTCACAACATCTGACCATCCTGTCAATATCCTGGCCAGGAAACAAAGTCACAAGTTCTCCGTTTACACTGCTCAATCCCGAGATATCCTCTTGAAATGAATGAAATGAAATGAAAATCGCTTATTGTCACAAGTATCCTTCAATGAAGTTACTGTGAAAAGCCCTGGTCGCCACATTCCGGCGCCTGTTCGGGGAGGCTGGTACGGGAATTGAACCGTGCTGCTGGCCTGCCTTGGTCTGCTTTAAAAGCCAGCGATATAGTCCACTGTGCTAAACTAGCCCCAGCCTTAAGTACATCCTTGCAAAGAGATTGAGGTATAACTGTCGTGTTCAAATGAAGCACCACTCCATTAATGACCACAAGTTCAGATTTTACACTGCAGAACTCCACACATTGACCTCTGGGCCAGTGGGAGTTGATGTCCCTCATCAACTCTTGAAGAGTTTGATCCTTCCTTGTCTCTTCTTGGATCTCACCTAGTGTTGTATCTGATACTGGGAGTAGTGTGGAAATAAGGTTGATGTGCAGATCTAGATCTGCAGCTATTTCACTACTCATATTTTGTATCAGCGCTCTCGATAATGCATCTGCTAAGTTCACATATTTGCCTGATATGCCAATGAGATTGAAGTCATCACGTTGTAACTTCATCATCAACCTCTGAATGTGCGGAGATATTTGGTTGAGATTCTTCTTGATGATGTTAACCAAAGGACGATGATCTGTCTCAACTGTGAAAGTTGGCAGTCCATGCCCGTAGCCATGCAATTTCTACAAAGAACAAGAACAAAGAAAAGTACAGCACAGGAACAGGCCCTTCAGCCCTCCAAGCCCGTGCTGACCATGCTGCCCGACTAAACTACAATCTTCTACACTTCCTGGGTCCGTATCCCTCTATTCCCATCCTATTCATGTATTTGTCAAGATGCCCCTTAAATGTCACTATCGTCCCTGCTTCCACCACATTAGGAGATGGGACATGCTCCCGTTGTCACTGGTGAGGACATTAGGAGATGGGACATGCTCCCGGTGTCACTGGTGGGGACATTAGGAGATGGGACATGCTCCCGTTGTCACTGGTGGGGACATTAGGAGATGGGACATGCTCCCGTTGTCACTGGTGGGGACATTAGGAGATGGGACATGCTCCCGCTGTCACTGGTGGGGACATTAGGAGATGGGACATGCTCCCGTTGTCACTGGTGGGGACATTAGGAGATGGGACATGCTCCCACTGTCACTGGTGGGGACATTAGGAGATGGGACATGCTCCCGTTGTCACTGGTGGGGACATTAGGAGATGGGACATGCTCCCGCTGTCACTGGTGAGGACATTAGGAGATGGGACATGCTCCCGCTGTCACTGGTGAGGACATTAGGAGATGGGACATGCTCCCGCTGTCACTGGTGAGGACATTAGGAGATGGGACATGCTCCCGCTGTCACTGGTGAGGACATTAGGAGATGGGACATGCTCCCGCTGTCACTGGTGAGGACATTAGGAGATGGGACATGCTCCCGCTGTCACTGGTGAGGACATTAGGAGATGGGATATGCTCCCGTTGTCACTGGTGGGGAGGGTACAGACCGTGAAAATCCCAGATTTCTAGTTGTCTTTCAATGTCTCCCCATCTTTATCCCGAGGGTCTTTTTCAAGCGGTTGAATAAGGTTATTTTGGGCTTTGTGTGGGCGGGTAAAACCCCGCGAGGGAAGAAAGTGATGGTGGAGCGTAGCCGGTGGGAGGGTGGGTTGGCGCTGCCAAACCTTTGTAACTACTACTGGGCGGCTAATATCGCCATGATTAGGAAGTGGGTGGGGTGGGGGGGGGCGTCGGTGTGGGAACGAGTGGAGGCGGCATCGTGCAAGAACACAAGTTTGGGGGGACTGATAACGGCACCGTGCTCTCCGGCCCGGTACTCCACAAGCCCGGTAGTGGTGGCGGCTCTGAGAGTCTGGGGGGAGTGGAGGAGATATGAGAGAGCAGAGAGAGCATCGGTCTGAGCCCCGATTTACAACAACCATCGGGTTGTACTGGGCAGGCAGGATGGAGGGTTTCGGAGATGGCAGAGAGTAGGAATTGAGAGGATGCGAGATCTATTTATAGACGGGAGCTTCCCCTGTTTGAAGGATTTGGAGGAGAACCTTGAACTGCCAGCGGGGAATGGGTTTAGATATCTGCAGGTACGGGATTTTCTGAGAAGGCAGGTTCCGACCTTCCCGCTGCTGCCACCACGGGGGATACAGGACTGGGTAGTTTCCAGAACATGGGTGGGAGAGGGGAAGGTATTAGATATCTACAAAGAACTTACAGAGTCGGAGGAAACTCAGATGGAGGAACTAAAGGGCAAGTGGGAAGATGAGTTAGGAGGAGAGATAGAGGCGGGTCTGTGGGCAGATGCCTTAAGCAGGGTTAACACATCCTCATCATGTGCCAGGCTTAGCCTGATACAATTTAAGGTAGTCCACCAGACACCAGGTAGTCCACCAGACACACTGGTGGCCTGGATGAGCAAGTTCTTTGGGGTAGAGGACAGGTGTGTGAGGTGCGCTGGAGGTCCAGCAAACCATGCCCATATGTTTTGGGCAGGGTTTTGGAAGGGTTTTGCCCACGATACTTAAAACATGGGTGGTCCCAGAGCTGGCGATCTTTGGAGTGTCGGAAGAGCCAGGGGCCCAGGCGGCGAGAGAGGCGACGTTTTGGCCTTTGCCTCCCTGGTAGCCCGGAGACGGATCCTGTTAGTGTGGAGGGACTGGAAGCCCCCGAGTGTGGAGACCCGGGTCAGTGACATGGCTGGGTTCCTCAGCCTCGAGAAAATAAAGTTCGCCCTCAGAGGGTCAATGTTGGGGTTCTCCCGGAGGGGGCAGCTGTTCGGCGACTTTCTCGGGGGAAATTAAAATGTCGGCAGAAGCAGAAATCTAGGGGGGGGGGGGGTCGCCTATTATTCTATTGATTGGGGGTGAGAAGGACAGGATAGGGATGGAAATGTTTTCTGTACCATGTTTATGTTGCTGTTATTGTTATTGTTATTATAAAAACTACAAATACCCTAATAAAATGTTTTTTTTAAAGAACAATGTGGACCACCCATGCCAACGCCGCAGGGGTAGCGTCTGCGGTGGAGGCATCAGGGGCGAGGATTGTGGCGATGGATCAGCATGTCCAAGGCTTGGGGCATTCTGGGCAGGCGCTGGCTGAGGCCCAGGACAGGGCCTCGGCCATCTCACAGCAGGCCATATGCCAGAGCCAGCTGGGTATCGCAGCGTGACCCAATCACAGCAGACCATGGCTGGGAACGTCAGCGGAATTGCCCAGATACTGGATGACTTGGTGCAGACACAGAGGGAGGTGCCTCTGTCCCAGATGGCACAGTCACTGGCTGATGTGTCACAGACCCAGAAGGTGGTGGCACAGTCACAGTTTGATGTGGTGCCGTGCCAGAAGGATGCCACTGGGCACCCAGAGGGAGGAGGAGGTGTCGGGCCCGTGCTGGTGACTCTCGCGGGGCATGGACTGGAACACTGCAGCACCTCCGAACCTTCTCCTCCTGCCCCTGGCGCATCTGGGAGGCAGCGGGCAGAACAGGGCGGCACCATGCCACCCGGGGCACCCCAGCAGCAGCAGCCCAATCAGGCCCGGTCTCCTCAGAAGACGCTGGCCAACAGGAACCCAGGTCCCAGGCGGGAATCACAGCAGGTCACCTCCACTCCTGATGTACCACCTGGGGATCCACCTGGACGTAGCGTTGGCGCCCGTAAGGCCAGAAAGTTACACACCAGTTAATTTGGCGCGGGTGCAGGGCACAGTTTGGTTATAGGTGCTCGAGCATGTACCTGTATACGTTTGTGTACATTAAACACCTGTTCACACTTTTACAACCTGCCTCGGTGCTCAGTCTGATGGGTGTGAGGGGTGGGCTGGACAGAGAACGCGCACGGGTACAGGGACGGGGAATGGGGGGGATGGGCGGACGTTGTGGATTAGCCGGGCTCCCACCCTCCCGGGGCTCCCACCCTCCCGGGGCTCCCACCCTCCCGGGCTCCCACCATCCCGGGGCTCCCCACCCTCCCGGGGCTCCCACCCTCCCGGGGCTCCCACCCTCCCGGGGCTCCCACCCTCCAGGGGCTCCCACCCTCCCGGGGCTCCCACCCTCCCGGGGCTCCCACCCTCCCGGGGCTCCCACCCTCCCGGGGCTCCCCACCGTCCCGGGCTCCCCACCCTCCCGGGCTCCCACCCTCCCGGGCTCCCACCCTCCCGGGGCTCCCACCCTCCCGGGGCTCCCCACCGTCCCGGGCTCCCCACCGTCCCGGGGCTCCCCACCCTCCCGGGGCTCCCCACCCTCCGGGGTCTCCCACCCTCCTGGGGCTCCCACCCTCCCGGGGCTCCCACCCTCCCGGGGCTCCCACCCTCCCGGGCTCCCACCCTCCCGGGCTCCCACCCTCCCCCACCCTCCTGGGGCTCCCACCCTCCCGGGGCTCCCACCCTCCCCCACCCTCCCGGGCTCCCACCCTCCCCCACCCTCCCGGGGCTCCCCACCGTCCCGGGGCTCCCACCCTCCCGGGGCTCCCACCCTCCCGGGGCTCCCACCCTCCCGGGGCTCCCCACCCTCCCGGGGCTCCCCACCCTCCCGGGTCTCCCACCCTCCCGGGTCTCCCACCCTCCCGGGGCTCCCCACCCTCCCGGGCTCCCACCATCCCGGGCTCCCCACCCTTCCGGGGCTCCCCTCCCTCCCCCACCCTCCCGGGGCTCCCACCCTCCCGGGGCTCCCACCCTCCCGGGGCTCCCACCCTCCCGGGGCTCCCCACCCTCCCGGGGCTCCCACCCTCCCGGGGCTCCCACCCTCCCGGGGCTCCCACCCTCCCGGGGCTCCCCACCCTCCCGGGGCTCCCCACCCTCCCCCACCCTCCCGGGGCTCCCACCCTCCCGGGGCCCCCACCCTCCCGGGGCTCCCACCCTCCCGGGGCCCCCACCCTCCCGGGGCTCCCCACCCTCCCCCACCCTCCCGGGGCTCCCACCCTCCCGGGGCTCCCACCCTCCCGGGCTCCCACCCTCCCGGGGCTCCCACCCTCCCGGGGCTCCCCACCCTCCCGGGGCTCCCCACCCTCCCGGGGCTCCCCACCCTCCCGGGGCTCCCACCCTCCCGGGGCTCCCACCCTCCCCCACCCTCCCGGGGCTCCCCACCGTCCCGGGCTCCCCACCCTCCCCCACCCTCCCGGGGCTCCCCACCCTCCTGGGGCTCACCACCCTCCCGGGGCTCCCCACCCTCCCGGGCTTCCCACCCTCCCGGGGCTCCCCACCCTCCCGGGCTTCCCACCCTCCCGGGGCTCCCACCGTCCCGGGCTCCCCACCCTCCCGGGGCTCCCCACCCTCCCGGGCTCCCACCCTCCCGGGGCTCCCCACCCTCCCGGGGCTCCCCACCCTCCCGGGGCTCCCACCCTCCCGGGGCTCCCACCCTCCCGGTGCTCCCACCCTCCCGGGCTCCCCACCCTCCCCCACCCTCCCGGGGCTCCCCACCCTCCCGGGGCTCCCCACCCTCCCGGTGCTCCCACCCTCCCGGGCTCCCCACCCTCCCCCACCCTCCCGGGGCTCCCCAGCCTCCCGGGGCTCCCACCGTCCCGGGCTCCCCACCGTCCCGGGCTCCCACCCTCCCGGGCTCCCCACCCTCAGGACCAGGGAGCGGGGGCTCAGGACCAGGGAGCGGGGGCCCAGGACCAGGGAGCGGGGGCCCAGGACCAGGGAGCGGGGGCTCAGGACCAGGGAGCGGGGGCTCAGGACCAGGGAGCGGGGGCTCAGGACCAGGGAGCAGGGGGTCAGGACCAGGGAGCGGGGGCTCAGGACCAGGGAGCGGGGGCTCAGGACCAGGGAGCGGGGGGTCAGGACCAGGGAGCGGGGGCTCAGGACCAGGGAGCGGAGGGCTCAGGACCAGGGAGCGGAGGGTCAGGACCAGGGAGCGGGGGCTCAGGACCAGGGAGCGGGGGCTCAGGACCAGGGAGCGGAGGGTCAGGACCAGGGGGCGGAGGGTCAGGACCAGGGGGCGGGGGCTCAGGACCAGGGGGCGGGGGCTCAGGACCAGGGGGCGGGGCCTCAGGACCAGGGAGCGGGGGCTCAGGACCAGGGAGCGGGGGCTCAGGACCAGGGAGCGGGGGGTCAGGACCAGGGAGCGGGGGCTCAGGACCAGGGAGCGGGGGGTCAGGACCAGGGAGCGGGGGGTCAGGACCAGGGAGCGGGGGGTCAGGACCAGGGAGCGGGGGGTCAGGACCAGGGAGCGGGGGCTCAGGACCAGGGAGCGGAGGGTCAGGACCAGGGAGCGGGGGTCAGGACCAGGGAGCGGAGGGTCAGGACCAGGGAGCGGAGGCTCAGGACCAGGGAGCGGGGGCTCAGGTCCAGGGGGCGGGGGCTCAGGACCAGGGAGCGGAGGCTCAGGACCAGGGAGCGGAGGGTCAGGACCAGGGAGCGGAGGCTCAGGACCAGGGAGCGGAGGGTCAGGACCAGGCAGCGGGGGCTCAGGACCAGGGAGCGGGAGCTCAGGACCTGGGAGCGGAGGCTCAGGACCAGGGAGCGGGGGGTCAGGACCAGGGAGCGGGGGCTCAGGACCAGGGAGTCAGGACCAGGGAGCGGGGGCTCAGGACCAGGGAGTCAGGACCAGGGAGCGGGGGCTCAGGACCAGGGAGCAGGGGCTCAGGACCAGGGAGCGGGGGCTCAGGACCAGGGAGCGGGGGCTCAGGACCAGGGAGCGGGGGCTCAGGACCAGGGAGCGGGGGCTCAGGACCAGGGAGCGGGGGCTGAGGACCAGGGAGTGGGGGCTCAGGACCGGGAGCGGAGGATCAGGACCAGGGAGCGGGGGCTCAGGACCAGGAAGCGGGGGCTCAGGACCAGGGGGCGGGGGCTCAGGACCAGGGAGCGGAGGCTCAGGACCAGGGAGCGGGGGCTCAGGACCAGGGAGCGGGGGGGTCAGGACCAGGGAGCGGGGGCTCAGAACCAGGGAGCGGAGGGTGAGGACCAGGGAGCGGGGGCTCAGGACCAGGGAGCGGGGGCTCAGGACCAGGGAGCGGGGGCTCAGGACCAGGGAGCGGGGGGTCAGGACCAGGGAGCGGGGGCTCAGGACCAGGGAGCGGGGGCTGAGGACCAGGGAGCGGGGGCTCAGGACCAGGGAGCGGGGGCTCAGGACCAGGGAGCGGGGGCTCAGGACCAGGGAGCGGGGGCTCAGGACCAGGGAGCGGAGGCTCAGGACCAGGGAGCGGGGGCTCAGGACCAGGGAGCGGAGGCTCAGGACCAGGGAGCGGAGGCTCAGGACCAGGGAGCGGAGGCTCAGGACCAGGGAGCGGGGGGTCAGGACCAGGGAGCGGAGGCTCAGGACCAGGGAGCGGAGGCTCAGGACCAGGGAGCGGGGGTCAGGACCAGGTAGCGGGGGGTCAGGACCAGGGAGCGGGGGGTCAGGACCAGGGAGCGGGGGTCAGGACCAGGGAGCGGGGGTCAGGACCAGGGAGCGGAGGGTCAGGACCAGGGAGCGGAGGCTCAGGACCAGGGAGCGGGGGCTCAGGTCCAGGGGGCGGTGGCTCAGTACCAGGGAGCGGGGGCTCAGGACCAGGGAGCGGAGGCTCAGGACCAGGGAGCGGAGGGTCAGGACCAGGCAGCGGGGGCTCAGGACCAGGGAGCGGGGGCTCAGGACCAGGGAGCGGAGGCTCAGGACCAGGGAGCGGGGGCTCAGGACCAGGGAGCGGGGGCTCAGGACCAGGGAGCGGAGGCTCAGGACCAGGGAGCGGGGGCTCAGGACCAGGGAGCGGAGGGCTCAGGACCAGGGAGCGGGGGCTCAGGACCAGGGAGCGGGGGCTCAGGACCAGGGAGCGGAGGGTGAGGACCAGGGAGCGGAGGCTCAGGACCAGGGAGCGGGGGCTCAGGACCAGAGAGCGGGGGGTCAGGACCAGGGAGCGGAGGCTCAGGACCAGGGAGCGGGGGCTCAGGACCAGGGAGCGGGGGGCTCAGGACCAGGGAGCGGAGGGTCAGGACCAGGGAGCGGGGGGTCAGGACCAGGGAGCGGAGGGTGAGGACCAGGGAGCGGGGGCTCAGGACCAGGGAGCGGGGCCTCAGGACCAGGGAGCGGGGGCTCAGGACCAGGGAGCGGGGGGTCAGGACCAGGGAGCGGATGCTCAGGACCAGGGAGCGGGGTCTCAGGACCAGGGAGCGGGGGCTCAGGACCAGGGAGCGGAGGGCTCAGGACCAGGGAGCGGAGGGTCAGGACCAGGGAGCGGGGGCTCAGGACCAGGGAGCGGAGGGTCAGGACCAGGGGGCGGAGGGTCAGGACCAGGGGGCGGGGGCTCAGGACCAGGGGGCGGGGGCTCAGGACCAGGGGGCGGGGCCTCAGGACCAGGGAGCGGGGGCTCAGGACCAGGGAGCGGGGGCTCAGGACCAGGGAGCGGGGGGTCAGGACCAGGGAGCGGGGGCTCAGGACCAGGGAGCGGGGGCTCAGGACCAGGGAGCGGGGGGTCAGGACCAGGGAGCGGGGGGTCAGGACCAGGGAGCGGGGGGTCAGGACCAGGGAGCGGGGGGTCAGGACCAGGGAGCGGGGGCTCAGGACCAGGGAGCGGAGGGTCAGGGCCAGGGAGCGGGGGTCAGGACCAGGGAGCGGAGGGTCAGGACCAGGGAGCGGAGGCTCAGGACCAGGGAGCGGGGGCTCAGGTCCAGGGGGCGGGGGCTCAGGACCAGGGAGCGGGGGCTCAGGACCAGGGAGCGGAGGCTCAGGACCAGGGAGCGGAGGGTCAGGGCCAGGCAGCGGGGGCTCAGGACCAGGGAGCGGGAGCTCAGGACCTGGGAGCGGAGGCTCAGGACCAGGGAGCGGGGGGTCAGGACCAGGGAGCGGGGGCTCAGGACCAGGGAGTCAGGACCAGGGAGCGGGGGCTCAGGACCAGGGAGTCAGGACCAGGGAGCGGGGGCTCAGGACCAGGGAGCAGGGGCTCAGGACCAGGGAGCGGGGGCTCAGGACCAGGGAGCGGGGGCTCAGGACCAGGGAGCGGGGGCTGAGGACCAGGGAGTGGGGGCTCAGGACCGGGAGCGGAGGATCAGGACCAGGGAGCGGGGGCTCAGGACCAGGAAGCGGGGGCTCAGGACCAGGGGGCGGGGGCTCAGGACCAGGGAGCGGAGGCTCAGGACCAGGGAGCGGAGGCTCAGGACCAGGGAGCGGGGGGGTCAGGACCAGGGAGCGGGGGCTCAGAACCAGGGAGCGGAGGGTGAGGACCAGGGAGCGGGGGCTCAGGACCAGGGAGCGGGGGCTCAGGACCAGGGAGCGGGGGGTCAGGACCAGGGAGCGGGGGCTCAGGACCAGGGAGCGGGGGCTGAGGACCAGGGAGCGGGGGCTCAGGACCAGGGAGCGGGGGCTCAGGACCAGGGAGCGGGGGCTCAGGACCAGGGAGCGGGGGCTCAGGACCAGGGAGCGGAGGCTCAGGACCAGGGAGCGGGGGCTCAGGACCAGGGAGCGGAGGCTCAGGACCAGGGAGCGGAGGCTCAGGACCAGGGAGCGGAGGCTCAGGACCAGGGAGCGGGGGGTCAGGACCAGGGAGCGGAGGCTCAGGACCAGGGAGCGGAGGCTCAGGACCAGGGAGCGGGGGTCAGGACCAGGTAGCGGGGGGTCAGGACCAGGGAGCGGGGGGTCAGGACCAGGGAGCGGGGGTCAGGACCAGGGAGCGGGGGTCAGGACCAGGGAGCGGAGGGTCAGGACCAGGGAGCGGAGGCTCAGGACCAGGGAGCGGGGGCTCAGGTCCAGGGGGCGGTGGCTCAGTACCAGGGAGCGGGGGCTCAGGACCAGGGAGCGGAGGCTCAGGACCAGGGAGCGGAGGGTCAGGACCAGCCAGCGGGGGCTCAGGACCAGGGAGCGGGGGCTCAGGACCAGGGAGCGGGGGGCTCAGGACCAGGGAGCGGGGGCTCAGGACCAGGGAGCGGAGGGTCAGGACCAGGGAGCGGTGGCTCAGTACCAGGGAGCGGGGGCTCAGGACCAGGGAGCGGAGGCTCAGGACCAGGGAGCGGAGGGTCAGGACCAGCCAGCGGGGGCTCAGGACCAGGGAGCGGGGGCTCAGGACCAGGGAGCGGAGGCTCAGGACCAGGGAGCGGGGGCTCAGGACCAGGGAGCGGAGGCTCAGGACCAGGGAGCGGAGGGCTCAGGACCAGGGAGCGGGGGCTCAGGACCAGGGAGCGGGGGCTCAGGACCAGGGAGCGGAGGGTGAGGACCAGGGAGCGGAGGCTCAGGACCAGGGAGCGGGGGCTCAGGACCAGGGAGCGGAGGCTCAGGACCAGGGAGCGGGGGCTCAGGACCAGAGAGCGGGGGGTCAGGACCAGGGAGCGGAGGCTCAGGACCAGAGAGCGGGGGGTCAGGACCAGGGAGGGGAGGGTCAGGACCAGGGAGCGGAGGCTCAGGACCAGGGAGCGGGGGCTCAGGACCAGAGAGCGGGGGGTCAGGACCAGAGAGCGGGGGGTCAGGACCAGGGAGCGGGGGGTCAGGACCAGGGAGCGGGGGCTCAGGACCAGAGAGCGGGGGGTCAGGACCAGGGAGCGGAGGCTCAGGACCAGGGAGCGGGGGCTCAGGACCAGAGAGCGGGGGGTCAGGACCAGGGAGCGGGGGCTCAGGACCAGGGAGCGGGGGCTCAGGACCAGAGAGCGGGGGGTCAGGACCAGGGAGCGGGGGCTCAGGACCAGGGAGCGGGGGCTCAGTTCCAGGGAGCGGGGGCTCAGGACCAGGGAGCGGAGGCTCAGGACCAGGGAGCGGGGGCTCAGGACCAGGGAGCGGGGGGCTCAGGACCAGGGAGCGGAGGCTCAGGACCAGGGAGCGGGGGCTCAGGACCAGAGAGCGGGGGGTCAGGACCAGGGAGCGGGGGCTCAGGACCAGGGAGCGGGGGCTCAGGACCAGGGAGCGGGGCCTCAGGACCAGGGAGCGGGGGGTCAGGACCAGGGAGCGGAGGGTGAGGACCAGGGAGCGGGGGCTCAGGACCAGGGAGCGGGGGCTCAGGACCAGGGAGCGGGGGCTCAGGACCAGGGAGCGGGGGGTCAGGACCAGGGAGCGGATGCTCAGGACCAGGGAGCGGGGTCTCAGGACCAGGGAGCGGGGGCTCAGGACCAGGGAGCGGGGGCTCAGGACCAGGGAGCGGGGGCTCAGGACCAGGGAGCGGGGCTCAGGACCAGGGAGCGGAGGCTCAGGACCAGGGAGCGGAGGGTCAGGACCAGGGAGCGGAGGGTCAGGACCAGGGAGCGGGGGCTCAGGACCAGGGAGCGGGGGCTCAGGACCAGGGAGCGGGGGCTCAGGACCAGGGAGCGGGGGGTCAGGACCAGGGAGCGGAGGGTCAGGACCAGGGAGCGGAGGGTCAGGACAAGGGAGCGGAGGCTCAGGACCAGGGAGCGGGGGCTCAGGACCAGGGAGCGGGGGCTCAGGACCAGGGAGCGGGGGCTCAGGACCAGGGAGCGGGGGCTCAGGACCAGGGAGCGGGGGCTCAGGACCAGGGAGCGGAGGGTCAGGACCAGGGAGCGGAGGGTCAGGACCAGGGAGCGGGGGTCAGGACCAGGGAGCGGGGACTCAGGACCAGGGAGTGGGGGCTCAGGACCAGGGAGCGGAGGGTGAGGACCAGGGAGCGGGGGGTCAGGACCAGGGAGCGGGGGCTCAGGACCAGGGAGCGGAGGGTCAGGACCAGGGAGCGGGGGCTCAGGACCAGGGAGCGGGGGCTCAGGACCAGGGAGCGGGGGCTCAGGACCAGGGAGCGGGGGCTCAGGACCAGGGAGCGGGGGCTCAGGACCAGGGAGCGGAGGGTCAGGATCAGGGAGCGGGGGGCTCAGGACCAGGGAGCGGAGGGCTCAGGACCAGGGAGCGGGGGCTCAGGACCAGGGAGCGGGGGCTCAGGACCAGGGAGCGGGGGCTCAGGACCAGGGAGCGGAGGGTCAGGATCAGGGAGCGGGGGGCTCAGGACCAGGGAGCGGGGGCTCAGGACCAGGGAGCGGAGGGTCAGGACCAGGCAGCGGGGGCTCAGGACCAGGGAGCGGGGGCTCAGGACCAGGGAGCGGAGGGTCAGGACCAGGGAGCGGGGGCTCAGGACCAGGGAGCGGAGGCTCAGGACCAGGGAGCGGGGGCTCAGGACCAGGGAGCGGGGGCTCAGGACCAGGGAGCGGGGGCTCAGGACCAGGGAGCGGGGGCTCAGGACCAGGGAGCGGAGGGTCAGGATCAGGGAGCGGGGGGCTCAGGACCAGGGAGCGGGGGCTCAGGACCAGGGAGCGGAGGGCTCAGGACCAGGGAGCGGGGGCTCAGGACCAGGGAGCGGGGGCTCAGGACCAGGGAGCGGAGGGTCAGGACCAGGGAGCGGAGGGTCAGGACCAGGGAGCGGGGGTCAGGACCAGGGAGCGGGGACTCAGGACCAGGGAGTGGGGGCTCAGGACCAGGGAGCGGAGGGTGAGGACCAGGGAGCGGGGGCTCAGGACCAGGGAGCGGAGGGTCAGGACCAGGGAGCGGGGGCTCAGGACCAGGGAGCGGAGGGTCAGGACCAGGGAGCGGGGGCTCAGGACCAGGGAGCGGAGGCTCAGGACCAGGGAGCGGGGGCTCAGGACCAGGGAGCGGGGGCTCAGGACCAGGGAGCGGGGGCTCAGGACCAGGGGCTCAGGACCAGGGAGCGGGGGGTCAGGACCAGGGAGCGGGGGCTCAGGACCAGGGAGCGGGGGCTCAGGACCAGGGAGCGGGGGCTCAGGACCAGGGAGCGGAGGGCTCAGGACCAGGGAGCGGGGGCTCAGGACCAGGGAGCGGAGGCTCAGGACCAGGGAGCGGGGGCTCAGGACCAGGGAGCGGAGGGTCAGGACCAGGGAGCGGGGGCTCAGGACCAGGGAGCGGGGGGTCAGGACCAGGGAGCGGGGGGGTCAGGACCAGGGAGCGGGGGCTCAGGACCAGGGAGCGGGGGCTCAGGACCAGGGGCTCAGGACCAGGGAGCGGGGGCTCAGGACCAGGGAGCGGAGGGCTCAGGACCAGGGAGCGGAGGGCTCAGGACCAGGGAGCGGGGGCTCAGGACCAGGGGCTCAGGACCAGGGAGCGGGAGCTCAGGACCAGGGAGCGGGGGCTCAGGACCAGGGAGCGGAGGCTCAGGACCAGGGAGCGGGGGCTCAGGACCAGGGAGCGGAGGCTCAGGACCAGGGAGCGGGGGCTCAGGACCAGGGAGCGGGGGCTCAGGACCAGGGAGCGGGGGCTCAGGACCAGGGAGCGGGGGCTCAGGACCAGGGAGCGGGGGCTCAGGACCAGGGAGCGGGTGCTCAGGACCAGGGAGCGGGGGCTCAGGACCAGGGAGCGGGGGCTCAGGACCAGGGAGCGGGGGCTCAGGACCAGGGAGCGGGGGCTCAGGACCAGGGAGCGGGGGGTCAGGACCAGGGAGCGGGGGGTCAGGACCAGGGAGCGGGGGGTCAGGACCAGGGAGCGGGGGGTCAGGACCAGGGAGCGGAGGGTCAGGACCAGGGAGCGGAGGGTCAGGACCAGGGAGCGGGGGGTCAGGACCAGGGAGCGGGGGGTCAGGACCAGGGAGCGGAGGGTCAGGACCAGGGAGCGGGGGCTCAGGACCAGGGAGCGGGGGGTCAGGACCAGGGAGCGGAGGGTCAGGACCAGGGAGCGGGGGGTCAGGACCAGGGAGCGGGGGGTCAGGACCAGGGAGCGGAGGGTCAGGACCAGGGAGCGGGGGGTCAGGACCAGGGAGCGGGGGGTCAGGACCAGGGAGCGGGGGGTCAGGACCAGGGAGCGGGGGGTCAGGACCAGGGAGCGGAGGGTCAGGACCAGGGAGCGGGGGCTCAGTGGTCTAAGGAGCAACAGATTACATAGATTACATAGAACATACAGTGCAGAAGGAGGCCATTCGGCCCATCGAGTCCGCACCGACCCACATTAATCCCTCACTTCCACCTTATCCCCACAACCCAACAACCCCCCCCAACCCTTATGGACACTACGGGTAATTTAGCATGGCCAATCCACCTAACCTGCACGTCTTTGGACTGTGGGAGGAAACCGGAGCACCCGGAGGAAACCCACGCGGACACGGGGAGAACGTGCAAACTCCGCACAGACAGTGACCCAGCGGGGAATCGAACCTGGGACCCTGGCGCTGTGAAGCCACAGTGCTAATCACTTGTGCTACCGTGCTTTGAGGACTGTTTCGCTGAGCTGAAAAGGAAACGGACCCGATCAAGGCTGCAATCGATCAAGTGGTTTTAAATCAGGCGGCCCAAGGGAAGGCGATACACGAAATTGAGCTGAAGTTGTCCAGCCAGGAGGACTATCTAACCGCGCTGGAGCACAAGGTGGAGGTGTTAGACGATCGCCACCAGAGGATGCATGAGAAGCTGGAGGACCTGGAGAACAGGTCCAGGAGGCAGAACTTAAGGATTGTTGGCCTCCCTGAAGGAATTGAGGGGTCGAACCCGGGAGCCTTTGTGGCGGGCATTTGGCGGGCATGTGGCGGGCAGGTGGTGGGCATGTGGTGAGCATGTGGCGGGCGTGCTGGAGACGCTGATGGGGCCCGGGGCATTCTTTCGGCCCCTGGAAGTGGACGGAGCACACAGAGCCCTCGCAAGGAAGCCTAAAGCGAATGACCCGCCTAGGGCCATGGTGGTGCGTTTCCACCATTTTGCGGACAAAGAACTCGTCTTGCGGTGGGCCAAGAAGGAGCGGAGCAGCAGATGGGAGAACAGCGAGGTGCGCATCTACCAGGACCCGGGAGCGGAGCGGGCCAAGAAATGTGCTGAGTTTAACCGGGTGAAGGTGATCCTCTTCAAGAAGGGGGTGAAATTCGGGATGCTGTATCCAGCGCGGTTGTGGGTTACACACGAAGACCGGCATTTTTACTTTGAGACACCGGACAATGTATGGTCATTTAGCAAAGAAAAGAAGTTAGAAGCGTCTTAAAGGCCACTGACGTCTCGAAGAAGTTATTCGTAATTTTTGTAATTTCTGTATCGGTTCAAACAAGATTGTATGTAGTTTTGGGTTAATTATTGGGCTGGGGTGGTGGTTTGAGGGTGCTTTGTTTTGCAGGGATTTGATGCGGAGTGGGGAGGGGGCCCTGAAGTTGGTGCTACTCGGTGGGAGGTTGGGTCTTGTTTCAAGTGATTTTTTTCTTCATTGGTTTATGTTAATTTCTTTCTACTTGAGGTTGTTTACTTACTGGGGAATGCGATGTTGTTCAATGGTTTATTCATGTAAGGAGAGGGGTTTGAACAATAGGGAGTCAGACTGTTTGGCACCAGGGGCGGGGGTTATCGGGGTCAGCATGGGTCAGCTGACTATCGAGAGCGAGGTGGGGGGTGAGCAAGTGCTAAGTTGGTGCTTCGCCTGGGGGATTAGGTTTCGGGTGCTGCTGTGGGGGGGAGGGGGGAAGGCTGCTTTGCTGGCAGGGGAGGAACTATTACTGGGGAACAAATGGGATGTTGAGAACGGTTGCTGCTCATGGGGGTGCTCGGGGAAGCGTGGGGGGCTCGAGCTCGGTGCTGGCCAAAAAAAGGTTATGGCTAGGGGGGGTGAGGGGGGCAGCCCCCCGTCCAGGCTGATTACGTGGAATGTGAGGGGTTTGAATGGTTGAATGGGCCGGTCAAAAGGGCTCGTGTTTTCGCGCATTTAAAGGGGCTGAAGGCAGACGTGGCAATGCTTCAGGGGACACGTCTAAAGATTATTGGCCAGACGAGATTGAGAAAGGGGTGGGTTGGTCAGGTGTTCCACTCTGGGCTGGACTCAAAGACCAGGGGGGTAACGATATTGATCAGTAAGCGGGTGGCGTTTGAGGCTGGAAGAATTGTAGATATATAATGGTGAGTGGGAAGCTGGAGGGTGTACGGGTGGTGCTTGTGAACATATACGCTCCGCACTGGGACAATGTGGGATTTATGAGGCGGGTGTTAGGCAGGATCCCGGACTTGGAGTCTCACGGCCTGACTTTAGCACGGTCATTAATCCCGATCTGGACCGGTCAACATCCAGGACTGGGAGGAGGCCTGCCGCAGCAAAGGAGTTGAGGGTTTCATGGAGCAGATGGGGGGGGGGGGGGGGGGGGCCGTGGAGATTCGAGCGGCCAAGAGCGAAGGAGTTTTTGTTTTTTTCTCATGTCCATAAAGCTTACTCCCGCATTGATTTTTTCTGTTCCAAGCAGGGCGCTAATTCCGAAGGTGGCGGGGACGGAATATTCGGCGATTGCACTCTCTGATCATGCCCCGTATTGGGTGGATTTGCGGTTGGGTGAGGAGAGAGGGCAGCGCCCGCTGTGGAGATTTGATGTGGGGTTGCTTGCGGATGAAGCGGTCTGTGGGCGGGTGAATAAGTCCATCCAGAACTACCTGGAAACAACTGACACGGGAGAGGTATCAGCAGCGGTGGTTTGGGAGGCTCTGAAGACAGTTGTAAGAGGGGAACTAATTTCGATTTGGTCCCATAGAGAAAAGGGGGAACGGGCGGAGAGGGAGAGGTTAGTGGAGGGGATACTCCGGGTGGACAGGAGATACATGGAGGCCCCGGACGCGGGGCTCCTGAGGGAGCAGCGAAAGCTGCAGGCGGAGTTTGAGTTGTTGACCACAGGGAAAGCAGTGGAACAGTTGAGGAAGGTAAAGGGTGCGGTTTATGAGTATGGGGAAAAGGCGAGTAGGATGTTGGCGCAACAGCTTAGGAAGAGAGAGGGGGCCAGAGAGTTTGGTAGAGTGAAGAATAGGGAGGGTAACATGGTCTTGGACCTGGGGGGGGGGGTGAACAAAGTTTTTAAAGAATTTTAAGGGGCTGTTTAGCTCACTGGGCTAAATCGCTGGCTTTGAAAGCAGACCAAGGCAGGCCAGCAGCACGGTTCGATTCCCGTACCAGCCTCCCCGAACAGGCGCCGGAATGTGGCGACTAGGGGCTTTTCACAGTAACTTCATTTGAAGCCTACTTGTGACAATAAGCGATTTTCATTTCATTTCATAGTAAATTATATGAGTCGGAACCTCCGGCTGGAGCAGAAGGAATGAGGCAATTCCTAGATCAGCTGAGGTTTCCGAGGGTGGAGGAGGACCTGGTGGAGGGTCTGGGGGCCCCATACTGAGGCAGAGGAAATTGTTAAAGAACTGGGGGGCATGCAGTCGGGCAAGGCACCGAGGCCGGACGGTTACACGGGAGAATTTTATAAGAAGTTCTCAGAGGTGTTGTGCCCACTGCCGGTGAGGACTTTTAACAAAGCTCGAGAGAGGGGAATCCTCCCCCCCAACGATGTCGCAGGCCTCGATTTCACTCATTCTTAAACGAGAGGGGGATCCTGAGCAGTGTGGGTCATATAGGCCGATCTCGCTTTTAAACGTAGATGCCAAGCTGCTGGCTAAGATTCTGGTCACTAGGATAGAAGACTGTGTGCCGGGGGTGATAGGGGAGGACCAAACCGGATCTGTTAAGGGTAGACAGCTCAATGCCAATGTTCAGACGCTTTTGAATGTAATTATGATGCCCTCAGAAGGAGAGGAGGCGGAGGTGGTGGTAGCGATGGACGCGGAGAAGGCTTTTGATCGGGTGGAGTGGGAGTATCTTTGGGAGACGCTGGGAAGGTTTGGGTTTGGTGAGGGTTTATTGACTGGGTGCCTGGGTTAGGGAACTGGAGCTGGAGTTGGATGAACTTCGGATCATTCGGGAGGCAGAAGGGGTCATAGATAGAAGCTTCAGGGAATTAGTTACACCAAAGATTGGAGATAGGTGGGTAACTGTAAGAGGGACTGGGAAGAAGCAGTCAGTGCAGGGATCCCCTGCGGTCGTTCCCCTGAGAAACAAGTATACCGCTTTGGATACTTGTGGGGGGGGGGGACTTACCAGGGGTAAGCCATGGGGTACGGGCCTCTGGCATGGAGTCTGTCCCTGTTGCTCAGAAGGGAAGGGGGGAGAGGAGCAGAGCATTAGTAATTGGGGACTCTATAGTCAGGGGCACAGATAGGAGATTTTGTGGGAGCGTGAGAGACTCACGTTTGGTATGTTGCCTCCCAGGTGCAAGGGTACGTGATGTCTCGGTTCGTGTTTTCCGGGTCCTTAGGGGGAGGGGGAGCAGCCCCAAGTCGTGGTCCACATTGGCACTAACGACATAGGTAGGAAAGGGGACAAGGATGTCAGGCAGGCTTTCAGGGAGCTAGGATGGAAGCTCAGAACTAGAACAAACAGAGTTGTTATCTCTGGGTTGTTGCCCGTGCCACGTGATAGTGAGATGAGGAATAGGGAGAGAGAGCAATTAAACACGTGGCTACAGGGATGGTGCAGGCGGGAGGGATTCAGATTTCTGGATAACTGGGGCTCTTTCTGGGGAAGGTGGGACCTCTACAGACAGGATGGTCTACATCTGAACCTGAGGGGCACAAATATCCTGGGGGGGGAGATTAGTTAGTGCTCTTTGGGGGGGTTTAAACTAATTCAGCAGGGGCAAGGGAACCTGGATTGTAGTTTTAGGGTACGGGAGATTGAGAGTACAGAGGGCAGGAGCACAGATTTGACGTCGCAGGAGGGGGCCAGTGTTCAGGTAGGTGGTTTGAAGTGTGTCTACATCAATGCCAGGAGTATACGAAATAAGGTAGAGGAACTGGCAGCATGGGTTAGTACCTGGGACTTCGATGTTGTGGCCATTTCGGAGACATGGATAGAGCAGAGACAGGAATGGATGTTGCAGGTTCCGGGGTTTAGGTGTTTTAGTAAGCTCAGAGAAGGAGGCAAAAGAGGGGGAGGTGTGGCGCTGCTAGTCAAGAGCAGTATTACGGTGGCGGAGAGGATGCTAGATGGGGACTCATCTTCCGAGGCAGTATGGGCTGAGGTTAGAAACATGAAAGGAGAGGTCACACTGTTGGGAGTCTTCTATAGGCCTCCAAATAGTTCTAGGGATGTAGAGGAAAGGATGGCGAGGATGATCCTGGATAAGAGCGAAAGTAACAGGGTAGTTATTATGGGAGACTTTAACTTTCCAAATATTGACTGGAAAATATATAGCTCGAGTACATTAGATGGGTCGTTTTTTGTACAGTGTGTGCAGGAGGGTTTCCTGACACAATATGTTGACAGGCCAACAAGAGGCGAGGCCACGTTGGATTTGGTTTTGGGTAATGAACCAGGCCAGGTGTTGGATTTGGAGGTAGGAGAGCACTTTGGGGACAGTGACCACAATTCGGTGACGTTTACGTTAATGATGGAAAGGGATAAGTATACACCGCAGGGCAAGAGTTATAGCTGGGGGAAGGGCAATTATGATGCCATTAGACGTGACTTGGGGGGGATAAGGTGGAGAAGTAGGTTGCAAGTGTTGGGCACACTGGACAAGTGGGGCTTGTTCAAGGATCAGCTACTGCGTGTTCTTGATAAGTATGTACCGGTCAGGCAGGGAGGAAGGCGTCGAGCGAGGGAACCGTGGTTTACCAAAGAAGTGGAATCTCTTGTTAAGAGGAAGAAGGAGGCCTATGTGAAGATGAGGTGTGAAGTTTCAGTTGGGGCGATGGATAGTTACAAGGTAGCGAGGAAGGATCTAAAGAGAGAGCTAAGACGAGCAAGGAGGGGACATGAGAAGTATTTGGCAGGTAGGATCAAGGAAAACCCAAAAGCTTTCTATAGGTATGTCAGGAATAAGCGAATGACTAGGGAAAGAGTAGGACCAGTCAAGGACAGGGATGGGAAGTTGTGTGTGGAGTCTGAAGAGATAGGCGAGATACTAAATGAATATTTTTCGTCAGTATTCACTCAGGAAAAAGATAATGTTGTGGAGGAGAATGCTGAGACCCAGGCTAATAGAATAGATGGCATTGAGGTACGTAGGGAAGAGGTGTTGGCAATTCTGGACAGGCTGAAAATAGATAAGTCCCCGGGTCCTGATGGGATTTATCCTAGGATTCTCTGGGAGGCCAGGGAAGAGATTGCTGGACCTTTGGCTTTGATTTTTATGTCATCATTGGCTACAGGAATAGTGCCAGAGGACTGGAGGATAGCAAATGTGGTCCCTTTGTTCAAAAAGGGGAGCAGAGACAACCCCGGCAACTATAGACCGGTGAGCCTCATGTCTGTAGTGGGTAAAGTCTTGGAGGGGATTATAAGAGACAAGATTTATAATCATCTAGATAGGAATAATATGATCAGGGATAGTCAGCATGGCTTTGTGAAGGGTAGGTCATGCCTCACAAACCTTATCGAGTTCTTTGAGAAGGTGACTGAACAGGTAGACGAGGGTAGAGCAGTTGATGTGGTGTATATGGATTTCAGCAAAGCGTTTGATAAGGTTCCCCACAGTAGGCTATTGCAGAAAATACGGAGGCTGGGGATTGAGGGTGATTTAGAGATGTGGATCAGAAATTGGCTAGCTGAAAGAAGACAGAGGGTGGTGGTTGATGGGAAATATTCAGAATGGAGTTCAGTTACAAGTGGAGTACCACAAGGATCTGTTCTGGGGCCGTTGCTGCTTGTCATTTTTATCAATGACCTAGAGGAGGGTGCAGAAGGGTGGGTGAGTAAATTTGCAGACGATACTAAAGTCGGTGGTGTTGTCGATAGTGTGGAAGGATGTAGCATGTTACAGAGGGATATAGATAAGCTGCAGAGCTGGGCTGAGAGGTGGCAAATGGAGTTTAATGTAGAGAAGTGTGAGGTGATTCACTTTGGAAGGAATAACAGGAATGCGGAATATTTGGCTAATGGTAAAGTTCTTGGAAGTGTGGATGAGCAGAGGGATCTAGGTGTCCATGTACATAGATCCCTGAAAGTTGCCACCCAGGTTGATAGGGTTGTGAAGAAGGCCTATGGAGTGTTGGCCTTTATTGGTAGAGGGATTGAGTTCCGGAGTCAGGAGGTCATGTTGCAGCTGTACAAAACTCTGGTACGGCCGCATTTGGAGTATTGCGTACAGTTCTGGTCACCACATTATAGGAAGGATGTGGAGGCTTTGGAGCGGGTGCAGAGGAGATTTACCAGGATGTTGCCTGGTATGGAGGGAAAATCTTATGAGGAAAGGCTGATGGACTTGAGGTTATTTTCGTTGGAGAGAAGAAGGTTAAGAGGAGACTTAATAGAGGCATACAAAATGATCAGGGGGTTGGATAGGGTGGACAGTGAGAGCCTTCTCCCGCGGATGGATATGGCTGGCACGAGGGGACATAACTTTAAACTGAGGGGTAATAGATATAGGACAGAGGTCAGAGGTAGGTTCTTTACGCAAAGAGTAGTGAGGCCGTGGAATGCCCTACCTGCTACAGTAGTGAACTCGCCAACATTGAGGGCATTTAAAAGTTTATTGGATAAATATATGGATGATAATGGCATAGTGTAGGTTAGATGGCTTTTGTTTCGGTGCAACATCGTGGGCCGAAGGGCCTGTCCTGCGCTGTATTGTTCTATGTTCTATGTTCTATGTAATTTCTCTACCAGGCGCCGGTAGCGAGCCTGTGCATGAACCGGTTGAGGTGGGTATTTTAAGTTACATAAGAACATCAGAACTAGTAGCAGGAGTCGGCCATCTGGCCCCTCGAGCCTGCTCCGCCATTCAATGAGATCATGGCTGATCTTTTGTGGACTCAGCTCCACTTTCCGGCCCGAACTCCATAACCCTTAATCCCTTTATTCTTCAAAAAACTATCTATCTTTATCTTAAAAACATTTAATGAAGGAGCCTCTACTGCTTCACTGGGCAAGGAATTCCATAGATTCACAACCCTTTGGGTGAAGAAGTTCCTCCTAAACTCAGTCCTAAATCTACTTCCCCTTATTTTGAGGCTATGCCCCCTGGTTCTGCTTTCACCCGCCAGTGGAAACAACCTGCCCGCATCGATCCTATCTATTCCCTTCATAATCTTATACACCGAGGGCCGAGGCAGGGGTGCCCCCTCTCCCCGTTGCTGTTCGCGCTGGCTTTCGAGCCGTTGGCCATGGCGCTGAGAGCATCAAGGAATTGGCAGGGCCTGGTTCGGGGGGGTGGGGGGGGTGGGGGGTGGAGGTGCATCGGGTTTCGCTGTACGCGGACGATCTGCTCTTGTACATCTCGGACCCGGTGGACGGGTTGGGGAAGGTTATGCAGATCTTGAGGGAATTTGGCAGGTTTTCGGGGTATAAATTGAACATGGGAAAAAGTGAATTGTTCGTGATCCAGGCAAGGGGGCAGGAGAGGAGCCTGAAGGAGCTGCCGCTCAAGGTGGTAGAGAGGAGCTTTCGCTACCTGGGAATACAGGTGGCTCGGAAATGGGAGGCATTACACAAGCTCAAGCTAACCCGGCTGGTAGACAAATGGAAGGGGACATTAAAAGATGGGATAGGCTCCCGCTTTTGCTGGCGGGGAGGGAACAGGCCGTGAAAATGACGGTCCTCCCCAGATTTCTGTTTGTTTTCCAGTGCCTCCCCATCTTCATCCCCAAGGCCTTTTTTAAGTGGGTGAACAAGATCATTTTGGGCTTTGTGTGGGTGAATAAAACCCCGCGAGTGAAGAAAATGTTGCTGGAGCGCAGTCGGGGGGAGGGTGGGTTGGCGCTGCCGAAAGTCTGCAACTACTACTGGGCGGCGAATATAGCGATGATTAGGAAGTGGGTAATGGGGGAGGGGTCGGCATGGGAGCGGATGGAGGCGGCGTCATGCAAAGGCACCAGTTTGGGAGCACTGGTAACGGCACCTCTGCCATTCTCGCCGGCCCGTTACTCCACTAGCCCGGTGGTGGTGGCGTCATTGAGGATCTGGGGGCAATGGAGGAGGTGTAAGGTGGAGGGTGCGTCAGTCTGGACCCCGATTTGCAATAACCACAGGTTCGCACCGGGCAGGATAGATGGCTGGTTCCGGAGCTGGCAGAGAGCAGGAATTAGACGGATGGGAGATCTATTCATAGACGGGAGCTTTCCCAGTCTGTAGGCGCTGGAGGACAAGTTCAAGTTGCCGCCGGGGAATGGTTTCAGATATTTGCAAGTCCGGGACTTTCTGAGGAAACTGATGTTGGCTTTCCCGCTGATGCCGCCACGAGGGATACAGGACAGAGTAGTGTCCGGTACCTGGGTGGGGGAGGGGAAAGTGTCGGATATCGATCAGGAGCTGCTGGAGGCGGAGGAGACCCCGGTGGAGGAAGGGCAAGTGGGAGGAGGAGCTAGGTGGGGAGTTAGAGGCGGGTCTGTGGGCAGACGCCCTAAGCAGGGTTAATTCTCCTCCTCGTGTGACAGGCTCAGTCTCATACAGTTTAAGGTGGGTCACCGGGCACACATGACGGCGGCGAGGATGTGCACGTTTTTCGGGGTGGAAGACAGATGTGCGAGGTGTGCGGGGAGCCCAGCAAACCATGTCCACATGTTTTGGGCGTGCCCGAAGCTCAGAGGGTTTTGACAGGGTTTTGCTAAAGCAATGTCCAGGGTGCTGGAACCGCGGGAGGTGCCGAGTCCGGAGGTGGCCATCTTTGGAGTGTCGGAAGATCCGGGAGTTCAGGGGGTGAAAGAGGCGGCGTTTTGGCCTTTGCCTCCTGGTAGCCCGGAGACGGATCCTGTTAATGTGGAGGGACTGGAAGCCCCCGAGTGTGGAGACCCGGGTCAGTGACATGGCTGGGTTTCTCAGGCTGGAGAAAATAAAGTTCGCCCTCAGAGGGTCAATGTTGTGGTTCTGCCGGAGGGGGCAGCCGTTCGTCGACTTTCTCGGGGAAAATTAAAATGTGGGGAGAAGCAGCTTTCCGAACGGGGGGGGGGGGGGGGGTGCAATATGGTTGAGGGATGTACAGAAGGGGTTGGGTGGGAAATGTCTTTTTTACCATGTTGATGTTTATTTTATTATTATTGCATTTGTTATTGTTATAGAAATTTTGCAAATACTTCAATAAAAATATTTTTTTTAAAAAAATGTCTGGTGGATGGGTTTCGACACAGATATCGCGATGTTGGTTCAGCAGTGCTCTATCTGTCACGAGTACCAGAAGCTCCCTGTGGTGGCACCTCTACACCCTTGGGGGTGCCCTTGGGCTTGTGCACACGCTGATTGCAGTGTTGCATTCCTGGCTTTGATGTTTCCCGTCCTGATTGTCGCCCACCCCAAGCGACTGGAGGTCCATATGATGACAACGATCACCTTCCATGCGACCATGGAATCCCACTTGTGTTTGCGACCAATAGCGGGGCCTCTTTCACAAGTGCAATGCTTGTTGCATCCATGAAAGGCAACAGGATTCAGTATGGCAGCACTGCCCTCTACATCCAGCATCAAATGACTGATTAGTCGAGGGTGTCTTTGGACTTTGAGGGGGAGGAATATAATATGGGACTTACGGTGTGGGAATGCTTCTGCTCATCGTGGACTTGCTGAGTATGAACCCCACACTGAGGGGCGGGGAACTCCATTTAGCACGGTATAAAAGGTCGGGTAGGAAGATGTCGACAAGAAAGAGACCTGGTAGAGATCAATTGGGAAATGTATCTCCCATTATTACAAATAAATCAAAGTTCTTTATTTTACTCGCTGTGGATTCCCCATGTCCTTATTAAAGTAACCTAACATAGCATTTAGATTAAATTGTAGTCTCAGGGGTGGGACCTACCCAATCAATCAGGCTATTTGTGGGAGGGGATTCCACAAGTTCCCAACTCTCTGAGAGAAGAAGTTCTTCCTCATCCCAGTCCTGAATGGCTGACCCCTTATTCTTCGGCTGTGACCCCGAGTTCTGGACATTCCCAACATCCGGAACATTTTTCCCGCATCCAGCCTGTCCAGTCCCATCCGGATTTTAGATGTTTCTATGAGATCCCCTCTCATTCTCCTAAACTGCAGTGAGTACAAGCCTCGTCTATCTAATCTTCCTTCATATGTCAGTCTCACCATATCTTATGTGCGACCTTGTCAAAAGCCTTTTGAAAGTCCAGATACACAACATCCACTGGTTCACCCTTATCCACTCTACTGGTCACATCCTTTAAAAATTCCAGAAGATTTGTCGAGCGTGATTTCCCTTTAGTGAATCCAGGCTGACTGGGACCATTCCTGTCCCCACTTTCCAAATGCTCAGTTATTTCATCGTTAACAATTGACTCCAGCATTTTCCCCACCACTGATGTCAGGCTAACCGGTCTATGATTCCCTGTTTTCTCTCTCCCTCCTTTTTTAATAGGTGGGGTTACATTAGCTACCCTCCAATCCATTGGAGCTCTTCCAGAGGCTAGAGAATGCTGGAAAATAATCACCAATGTGTCCACTATTTCTAAAGCCACTTCCTTCAGTTCGCTGGGATGCAGAGCATCAGACCCTGGGACTCGAAGTTTAAATCCCATCAATTTCCCCAATGCAATTTCCTGACTAATAAGGATTTCCTTCAGTTCCTCCTTCACGCTGACCCTCTGTGCTCGAGTATTTCCGGGAGGTTCTTTGTGTCCTCCTGAGTGAAGACAGATCCAAAGTACTTGTTCAACTGGTCTGCCATCTCTATTGCCCAGTATGAATTCACCTGATTGTAACGGTAAGGGACCTACATTTGTCTTCACCAGTCTTTTTCCCTTCACAGATCTATAGAAGCTTTTGCAGTCAGGTTTCATGTTTTCTACAAGTTTACTCTTGCATTCTACTTTCCCTTCCGAATTAAACCCTTTGTCCTGCTCTGCTGAATTTTACATTTCTCCCAGTCCTCAGGCTTGCTGATTTTTCCGGCCAATTTATTTGCCTCCTCTTTGGCTTTAACATTATCCCTGTTTTCCCTGGTTATCCATGGTTGAGCCACTTTCCCTGTCTTACTCTTGCTCCAGACAGGAATGTACAATTGTTGAAGTTCATCCCTGTGTTCTTTAAATGTCTGCCATTGCCTATCCACCGTCAACCTCTTAAGGATCTTTTTACAGCTTATCCTAGCCAATAGAACATAGACCATAGAACATTACAGCGCAGTACAGGCCCTTCGGCCCTCAATGTTGCGCCGACCTGTGAAACCACTCTAAAGCCCATCTACACTATTCCCTTATCGTCCATATGTCTATCCAATGACCATTTGAATGCCCTTAGTGTTGGCGAGTCCACTACTGTAGCAGGCAGGGCATTCCACACCCTTACTACTCTCTGAGAAAAGAACCTACCTCTGACATCTGTCCTATATCTATCTCCCCTCAACTTAAAGCTAAGTTCCCTTGTGCTAGACATCACCATCCGAGGAAAAAGGCTCTCACTGTCCACCCTATCTAATCCTCTGATCATCTTGTATGCCTCAATTAAGTCACCTCTTAACCTTCTTCTCTCTAACGAAAACAGCCTCAAGTCCCTTAGCCTTTCCTCATAAGATCTTCCCTCCATACCAGGCAACATTCTGGTAAATCTCCTCTGCACCCTTTCCAATGCTTCCACATCCTTCCTATAATGCGGCGACCAGAATTGCACGCAATACTCCAAATGCGGCCGCACCAGAGTTTTGTACAGCTGCAACATGACCTCATGGCTCCGAAACTCAATCCCTCTACCAATAAAAGTGAACACACCGTACGCCTTCTTAACAACCCTCTCAACCTGGGTGGCAACTTTCAGGGATCTATGTACATGGACACCGAGATCTCTCTGCTCATCCACACTGCCAAGAATCTTACCATTAGCCCAGTACTCTGTCTTCCTGTTATTCCTTCCAAAATGAATCACCTCACACTTTTCTGCATTAAACTCCATTTGCCACATCTCAGCCCAGTGCTGCAGCTTATCTATGTCCCTCTGTAACTTGTAACATCCTTCTGCACTGTCCACAACTCCACCGACTTTAGTGTCATCTGCAAATTTACTCACCCATCCTTCTACGCCCTCCTCCAGGTCATTTATAAAAATAACAAACAGCAATGGCCCCAAAACAGATCCTTGTGGGTCACCACTAGTAACTGGACTCCAGTCTGAACATTTCCCATCAACCACCACCCTTTGTCTTCTTCCAGCTAGCCAATTTTTGATCCAAACTGTTAAATCACCCTGAATCCCATGCCTCCATATTTTCTGCAGTAGCCTACCGTTCATACCATCAAAGATAACTTTCTTAAGTTCAGAACCCTAGTCTCATACTTAACTGTGTCACTCTCTATCTTACTGAAGAACTCTACCATATTATGGTCACTGTTCCCCAAAGAATCTCGCACCACAACGTTGCGAATTAATCCTCTAGCATTGCCCAATACCCAGTCAAGGATGGCCTGCTCTCTGGTTTGTTCCTCGACTATTGGTTGAGAAAATTATCCCTTATATATACCAGGAAATCCTCCTCCAATCGTATTGCTACCAGATTGATTAGCCCAATCAATATGCAGATTGAAATCACCCATAATACTGCTGTACCTCTGAAGCTCTGCATCCCAGAGTACTTAAGGAAGTGGCCCTAGAAATAGTGGACACATTTGAAATTAGCAAACGTGACACCACTGTTTAAAAAAGTAGGTAGGCAGAAAGTGGGTAATTATAGGCCAGTGAGTTTAACTTCGGTAGTGGGGAAGATGCTGGAATCTATCATCAAGTAAGAAATAGCGAGGCATCTGGATGGAAATTGTCCCATTGGGCAGACGCAGCATGGGTTCATAAAGGGCAGGTCGTGCCTAACTAATTTAGTGGAATTTTTTGAGGACATTAACAGTGCGATAGATAACGGGGAGCCAATGGATGTGGTATATCTGGATTTCCAGAAAGCCTTTGACAAGGTGCCACACAAAAGGTTGCTGCATAAGATAAAGATGCATGGCATTAAGGGGAAAGTAGTAGCATGGATAGAGGATTAGTTAATTAATAGAAAGTAAAGAGTGGGGATTAATGGGTGTTTCTCTGGTTGGCAATCAGTAGCTAGTGGTGTCCCTCAGGGATCAGTGTTGGGCCCACAATTGTTCACAATTTACATAGATGATTTGGAGTTGGGGACCAAGAGCAATGTGTCCACGTTTGCAGACAACACTAAGATGAGTGGTAAAGGAAAAAGTGCAGAGGATACTGGAAGTCTTCAGAGGGATTTGGATAGGCTAAGTGAATGGGCTAGGGTCTGGCAGATGGAATACAATGTTGACAAATGTGAGGTTATCCATTTTGGTAGGAATAACAGCAAAAGGGATTATTATTTAAATGATAACATATTAAAACGTGCTGCTGTGCAGAGGGACCTGGGTGTCCTAGTGCATGAGTCACAAAAAGTTGGTTTACAGGTGCAACAGGTGATTAAGAAGGCAAATGGATTTTTGTCCTTCATTGCCAAAGGGATGGAGTTTAAGACTAGGGAGGTTCTGCTGCAATTGTCTAAGGTGTTAGTGAGGCCACACCTGGAGTATTGTGTTCAGTTTTGGTCTCCTTACTTGAGAAAGGACGTACTGGCACTGGGGGGTGTGCAGAGGAGATTCACTAGGTTAATCCCAGAGCTGAAGGGGTTGGATTACGAGGCGAGGTTGAGTAGACTGGGACTGTACCCGTTAGAATTTAGAAGGATGCAAGGGGATCTTATAGAAACATATAAAATTATGAAGGGAATAGATAGGATAGATGCGGGCAGGTTGTTTCCACTGGTGGGTGAAAGCAGAACGAGGGGGCATAGCCTCAAAATAAGGGGAAGTAGATTTAGGACTGAGTTTAGGAGGAATTTCTTCACCCAAAGGGTTGTGAATCTATGGAATTCCTTGCCCAGTGAAGCAGTAGAGGCTCCTTCATTAAATGTTTTTAAGATAAAGATAGATAGTTTTTTGAAGAACAAAGGGATTAAGGGTTATGGTGTTCGGGCCGGAAAGTGGAGCTGAGTCCACAAAAGACCAGCCATGATCTCATTGAATGGCGGAGCAGGCTCGAGGGGCAGATGGCCGACTCCTGCTCCTAGTTCTGATGTTCTTATGTACCCTAACTGCGCGCATCTCTAATTTCCTGTTTGATGCCATCCCCAACCTCACAACTACTGTTCGGTGGTCTGTACACCACTGACGTTTTTTGCCCTTTGGTGTTCCGCAGCTCTACCCATACAGATTCCACATCATCCACGCTAATGTCCTTACTTACTATTCTGTTAGTCTCCTCTTTAACTAGCACCACTACCCAACCTCCCTTTCCTTTCCTTCTATCTTTCCTGAATATTGGATACCCCTGGATATTGAGCTCCCATCCTTGGACACTCTAGAGCCAGGTTTCCGTGATCCCAATCGCATCATATCCGTTAATGATTGCCAGCGCAGTTAATTCATCAACCTTGTTACAAATGCTCCTCACATTAAGACACAGAGCCTTCAGGCCTGTTTTTTGAGATTTATTACCCTTTTAGAATTCTGATGTAATGTGGCCCTTTTTGATTTTTGTCTTTGCTTTCTCTGCCTTCCACTTTTCTCTTCACTGCCTTTTGTTTCTGTCCCCACCTTACTTCACTCCGATTTTCAGCATCAGTTCCCATCCCCCTGCCGTACTAGTTTCAACCCTCCCCAACAACACGAGCAAACATTCCCCGAGGACATTGGTTCCGGTTCTGCCACATGTTGACCGTCCGATCTGTACTGGTCCGACCTACCCCAGAACCGGTTCCAATGTCCGAGGGATTTGAATCCCTCCCTCTTGCACAACCCTCAAACCACCTGTTCATCTTATCTATTCTGACATTCCTACTCTGACTAACTCATGGCACTGTCTGCAATCCTGAGATTACTACCTTTGAGGTCATACATTTTAGTTTAAATCCTAACTCCCTAATTTCAGCTTGTTGGACCTCATCCCATTTTTTATCTATATTGGTGGTGCCGAGATGCACCACGACAGCTGGCTGTTCACCCTCTCCCTCCAGGATGCCTTGCAGCCGCTCCGAGACATCTTTGACCCTTGCACCAGGGAGGCAACGTACCATCCTGGAGTCTCGTTTGCAGCTGCAGAAACTTCTATCCATTTCCCTTAAAAACCCTATCACTATAGCTCTACCATTCTTTTTCCTACCCTCCTGTGTAGCAGAGCCAGCCACAGCACCTTGAACCTGGCTGCTGCCACCTTCCCCTGGTGAGCCATCTCCCCAACAGTATCCAAAAATGTATAGAACATAGAACATAGAACATTACAGCGCAGTACAGGCCCTTCGGCCCACGATGTTGCGCCGACCTGTGAAACCACTCTAAAGCCCATCTACACTATTCCTTTATCGTCCATATGTCTATCCAATGACCATTTGAATGTCCTTAGTGTTGGCGAGTTCACTACTGTTGCAGGCAGGGCACTCCACGCCCTTACTACTCTCTGAGTAAAGAACCTACCTCTGACATCTGTCCTATATCCATCACCCCTCAATTTAAAGTTATGTCCTCTCGTGCTAGACATCACCATCTGAGGAAAAAGGCTCTCACTGTCCACCCTATCCAATCCTCTGATCATCTTGTATGCCTCAATTAAGTCACCTCTTAACCTTCTTCTCGCTAACGAAAACAGCCTCAAGTCCCTCAGCCTTACCTCATAAGATCTTCCCTCCATACCAGGCAACATTCTGGTAAATCTTCTCTGTACCCTTTCCAATGCTTCCACATCCTTCCTATAATGCGGCGACCAGAATTGCACGTAATACTCCAAATGCGGCCGCACCAGAGCGTTGTATAGCTGCAACATGACCTCATGGCTCCTAAACTCAATCCCTCTACCAATAAAAGCTAACACACCGTGCACCTTCTTAACAACCCTCTCAACCTGGGTGGCAACTTTCAGGGATCTATGTACATGGACACCGAGATCTCCCTGCTCATCCACACTGCCAAGAATCTTACCATTAGCCCAGTACTCTGTCTTCCTGTTATTCCTTCCAAAATGAATCACCTCACACTTTTCTGCATTAAACTCCATTTGCCACCTCTCAGCCCATCGCTGCAGCTTATCTATGTCCCTCTGTAACTTGTAACATCCTTCTGCACTGTCCACAACTCCACCGACTTTAGTGTCATCTGCAAATTTACACACCCATCCTTCTATGCCCTCCTCCAGATTATTTATAATAATGACAAACAGCAGTGGCCCCAAAACAGATCCTTGTGGTACGCCACTAGTAACTGGACTCCTGTCTGAACATTTCCCATCAACCACCACCCTTTGTCTTCTTCCAGCTAGCTAATTTCTGATACAAACTGCTAAATCGCCCTGAATTCCATGCCTCCGTATTTACTGCAGTAGCCTACCATGGGGAACCTTAGCAAACGCTTTACTGAAATCCATATACACCACATCAACTGCTTTACCCTCATCCACCTGTTTGGTCACCTTCTCAAAGAATTCTATAAGGTTTGTGAGGCACGACCTACCCTTCACAAAACCGTGTTGACTATCTCTAATCAAATTATTCCTTTCTAGATGATTATACATCCTATCACTTATAAACCTTTCCAAGATTTTTCCCACAACAGAAGTAAGGCTCACTGGTCTATAGTTACCGGGGTTGTCTCTACTCCCCTTCTTGAACAAGGGGACAACATTTGCTATCCTCCAGTCTTCTGGCACTATTCCTGTAGACAAAGATGACTTAAAGATCAAGGCCAAAGGCTCAGCAATCTCCTCCCTAGCTTCCCAGAGAATCCTAGGATAAATCCCATCCGGCCCAGGTGACTTATCTATTTTCGCACTTTCCAGAATTGCTAACACCTCCTCCTTATGAACCTCAAGCCCTGCTAGTCTAGTAGCCTGAATCTCAGTATTCTCCTCGACAACATTGTCTTTTTCCTGTGTGAATACTGACGAAAAATATTCATTTCGCACCTCTCCTATCTCCTCGGACTCCAAGCACAACTTCCCACTACTGTCCTTGGCTGGCCCTACTCTTACCCTAGTCATTCTTTTATTCTATTCATGACTGTTGTATTGGAGGGAGATGCCCACAGGGGACGCCTGCACTGCCTTCCTACTGTTCCTCTGTCTGGAGGTCACCCATTCCCTGTCTTCCTCATTAATTTGTATCCTTGGAGTGACTAACTTATTGAACATGCTATCCATGATTTCCTCAGCATCGCGGATGTTCCAAAGCTAATCTATGCGCAGCTCCAGAACTGTCAAGCGGGCTGACAGGAGCGGCAGTTGGACACACTTCCTGCACGTGAAGGAGTCAGGGACACCGGAAGGGTCCCCGAATTCCCACATCGCACAGGAGGAGCATGACACGGGCTTGGGATCTCCTGCCGTGACTTAACCCTGAGGTTAACTTCACAACAATGCGAAGCGAGAATAAAAGAAAAGAAAAAAGAAAAAGAAAAACTACTTACCAGTCACCAGCCAATCACTTTCCTGCTGGCCATGATCTGCTGGCCATGATATCCTTCTTTACCTTTGCTTCTCCTCCTCACAGTGACTTTTTTTTGGTTAGAGCAGGAAGGAGGGATGAAAATACTAATGTAGTGCTTCGGGGTTAACCGCTCCTTGACACTAATTCTTCAGCTACACACAGTACAGTCGAGGTGACTGAGTTGACTTCTCCCAGAATCCTTTTCTGCCGCCTCTACTGGATGAATTTCCGCCTGTTTGTCGCTGCAGTGGTTCGTTGGCTACCCACAGCACAATTGAGGTGCTGAGCTCCCTCATCATGGATGATGGAGGTCTTTGTGGAGCCTCCTCTCTCATGAGCTATTGTCTGACACCATTCACGGTTGGATGTGGCAGCACTGCAGAGCTTAGATCTGATCCATTGATTGTCGAATTTCTTAACTCTGTGCAAAGAACAAAGAACAATGCAGCACAGGAACAGGCCCTTCGGCCCTCCAAGCCTGCGCCAAACACGTGTCCTATCCAGACCAACTGCCAGTATCCTATTACACCCCGTCTGTTCATGTGCAAACAACTAGGAACAATACAGCGCAGGAACAATTACTTGACAACATAAGAAGTTTGTACTGTAGCTTTATCAGGTTGACACCTCATTTTTAAGTATGCCAGGTTACTCTCCTGGTATGCCCTCCTGCACTGTTGATTTTTGCTCCTGCTGATGGCCCTCAGTGCCTCATGAACGCCCAAGGATTGAGCTGTTTAGCTGTTCAAAGTCCAATTAATTTAACATTGTGATAGTGCCAAACAGAGATAGAACATAGAACATAGAACAATACAGCGCAGTACAGGCCCTTCGGCCCACGATGTTGCACCGAAACAAAAGCCATCTAACCTACACTATGCCCTTATCATCCATATGCTTATCCAATAAACTTTTAAATGCCCTCAATGTTGGCGAGTTCACTACTGTTGCAGGTAGGGCATTCCACGGCCTCACCACTCTTTGCATAAAGAACATACCTCTGACCTCTGTCCTATATCTATTACCCCTCAGTTTAAAGTTATGTCCCCTCGTGCCAGCCATATCCATCCGCGGGAGAAGGCTCTCACTGTTCACCCTATCCAACCCCCTGATCATCTTGTATGCCTCTATTAAGTCTCCTCTTAACCTTCTTCTCTCTAACGAAAACAACCTCAAGTCCATCAGCCTTTCCTCATAAGATTTTCCCTCCATACCAGGCAACATCCTGGTAAATCTCCTCTGCACTCGCTCCAAAGACTCCACGTCCTTCCTATAATGTGGTGACCAGAACTGTACGCAATACTCCAAATGCGGCCGTACCAGAGTTTTATACAGCTGCAACATGACCTCCCGACTCCGGAACTCAATCCCTGTACCAATAAAGGCCAACACTCCATAGGCCTTCTTCACAACCCTATCAACCTGGGTGGCAACTCAGTATCCTCACTGTGAAGGTCGAGTTTAATCTCCACAAGGACAGTGGGGTGCTCACCAGTGCATCTGCAGCAGGCAGGTTGGTGAGGATGAGGTATTCCAATCCCGTAGCAGACCCCAACTTGGATACTGGACAGAAACCCCAATATGTTATTAAATTTGTCAGACTGTCAGGAAAAGATACTTCGCTCGAGGAGTGATTCCGTGCACAACTAGGGATTTGGTATATTATAACAGACTTTATTACTGGAACAGTAGTACTACCTTTAACCTCAAAGAAAATAGCTTACAATTACCAGTTAAACGATGTTTAACATTCATATGAAACACTAATTCCTAACTGCTATCTTTTATCTCCACTCAAGCAAAACCCACTCAGGTCAGAATCCACTTTCAAATACAATTATCCGACCCAGGAATATTTGCTGGAAAGAAATGTCTTGGGCAAACCACTTTGAGAAAGAGAGATCCTTCATAAACCAGCTGCAGGTTCTGGCCTCTGTCAACTATTGCCAGCCTTTTCATAAACTGCCGTTACGTTCACAGGCAAAATCTTTTTAACTAAACTGCTTTGAAAAAAGCAGCTGGTCTGTACAGTCAAATCTTTAACTGAAGTGAAATCCAAAATTGAAACTTAGCACTCAGGTGTATCAACCTCTGCTCCCCCCCATTAACTGCATCGACTAAGGCCAAACAAAATGTCTCGAATGATCTACTCGCCAGGGAATCTTCTTCGTATTTCAATTGCCCAAACTTTTACAATGCTTTAATTATCCCGAGTAGCAAAAGTATCTGTCTTTTAATCGAGGAGTTTTTAAAAATTATTCCTGCAGCAATCATACACACACTAATCCAGGCTTTTAACACTTACTACACCAAATACATAAAATACAATTAACATCTGAAATTCCTTCATTCATTGTGGAAGTAAAGTATGTTTTTCCTGTTTGTTTGTTCACCTGCTGCAGACCCAAATAGAAATAAACATCAGCAGCGGTTGTCCTTGCCCATGTGTGATTTGATGTCATGAAACTCTGCCCAGAGTCGATGTTGAGTCCTCCCATTCAGCTCCTTCCTGACAGTAATAATAATGATCATCTTTATTGTCACAAGTAGGCTTACATTAACACTGCAGTGAAGTTACTGTGAAAAGCCCCCAGTCGCCACATTCCGGCGCCTGTTCGGGTACACAGAGGGAGAATTCAGAATGTCCAATTCACCTAACAGCTTCCGGGACTTGTGGGAGGAAACCGGAGCACCCGGAGGAAACCCACGCAGACACGGGGAGAACGTGCAGACTCCGCACAGACAGTGACCCAAGCCGGGAATCGAACCTGGGACCCTGGTGCTGTGAAGCAACAGTGCTGACCACTGTGCTACTGAGCCGCCCATCACATACAATCACATCTGCTGTGTCTGTCCTCCAGTGGGACAGAATATACCCAGGAAAGGCGATGTCTGGGACAATATCTGAAAGTTATGATTCCATGAATATAACTATTCTGTAATTCAGCTTTATCGATTTTGTCGGTAAGAAGGACTTTGCAAAGTAGACAGGGCTGCGTTTGCTATTGGCCTGCCCAGTGTCGAAGCCCTGCCCAGTCAGGTTCGTCAGGTGTCATTCCTTTTTACATCTGGCTTGGTAGGAATATTTCAGTCAATCAACAATAATTTCATGATGATCATTGGACTTCGAATCCCATATTTGTATTGACTTCAACTTTCACCCCGCCGTGGTATGATTCAACTTTCACCCCGCCGTGGTATGATTCAACTTTCACCCCGCCGTGGTATGATTCAACTTTCACCCCGCCGTGGTATGATTCAACTTTCACCCCGCCGTGGTATGATTCGAACCCGGGTTCCCAGAGCCTTACCCGGGATGTCTAACATACTAGTCTGGTGATAATACCACGACACTACACCTTGCCCAGTAATGTAGCCCAGGTCAATAGAAATGTTTTTCTATTTTAGCCTGAGTTTTCCTAGTTCCCAGATGTTCAGCGATTGAAATTTCAGGAGCCACTCTCCAGGTGTAATTCCGGTACCGATATGGTATGTCGTGGTGCACGGTCGCCAACTTTTCATCTGTTGGAAGATGAGGTGGTCTCCATTTCCTTGTTTTTATGGCGATAACATGTCGGAATGTATTCATCCTGTTTCAGAAGAAGTTGTCAGGTATAACGGCTCTAAGTCTGGGTCCTGCTAATTCCACGAATTTCAACAAACTAAACATCTCAACCTGATCCTCGACAACCTTCCCCTGAGTAATATTTTCAAATATAGATCCAGCAACTGAATTGCAACATCCTTTCCCTGACTTTTGGATTCTGCCTCTTCCTGTGTTGGCGTTTGCCTCTCCGCACACAATCTGGAAACAAACCAGGATGCTTTCTGTGCACTATCTAGTGACTGCCTTTCCACAGGCTCCTCTACTTCCATAGGCAGAGTCGCTGTCCCTGATCCAGCAATATAATCTCCGATTATCATCAACCACCCTGCGTTCGTCAGTCACCCGCTGACATGGGCTGGCACGTTGGCATCACGCTGGATTGATGTAACACTCACCCTGGAAGGGTGGAACAAGTTCCTTGGGTGGGAAGGATTGGGTTCGGGTGGGGGTTTGGTGATGGAGGGTGGGTGGCGTCATGTTCTGGTTCACAAACCAGCCGACAATGCTGGAAGATTCGGGGACAGCCGGTTCTTGGTTATGACGGCGACTCGAAAAGGCTCCCCGCTCTCGGTGCCACTGGTCTGCATGAAGTCAGGATCGGACTCGGTGAAGGTGGGTTGGATTGCCCGAACATTCCTGCGAGGCTGGTTAAATCTTGCGAGTTGGCAGGCTGGGCTGCTCGACCGCAGGCAGCATCGTGGCCAAGTCTGCCACATCGTAGGCACTGTCGCCATTTTGCAGGGCATTGCCCTTTAAGTGGGCGGAGCCACAGTTGCCGCACGTCGTGACGTCAGTGCGTTGGTTGCGCTACCGCGCATGCGCGGTACGGTCTTGCGTAGTGGGGGCCTGCGCACCGCGTTCCTCCACGTCACCGCCCCCTTGTTTGGCGCGTACAAGCGCGGGAGGCCTCGGGAAGCACTCGAAATGGCCGCCCTCCTCCAGACTGCGGCCCGGGAGGTGTTCGATCGTTTGGGCCCGTTCCGCCTCATGGGGCCCTTGCCGCACCGTTTCAGCTGCCTGTATGTGGGAGTACCGGCTGGTGGCATTCTCATGCAGGACACAGGTCTCGATGGCAGTCGCTAGGGTTAGTTGCTTAACTTTAAGGAGCTGCTGACGCAGGGTGTCCGACATGACCCCAAGAACAATCTGGTCGCGTATCATGGAGTCGGAGGTGGGCCCATAGCTGCAGGATTGCGCGAGGATGCGGAGGTGTGTTAAATAGGATTGGAAAGGCTCGTCCTTACCCTGCAAGCGCTGCTGGAACAGGTACCTTTCGAAACTTTCGTTGACTTCAACACTGAAGTGTGTGTCGAATTTGAGGAGCACCGTCTTGTACTTGGTCTTGTCCTCGTCGTCCGCGAATGTCGGGGAGTTAAAGATGTGGATGGCATGTTGCCCAGCCGTGGAGAGGAGGAGGGCTATCTTCCTGGTGTCCGAGGCGTTCTCCCTGTCTGTGGCCTCGAGGAAGAGCTGGAAGCGCTGTTTAAAAATCTTCCAATTTACTCCGGGATTGCCAGCGATGCGGAGCGGCGGCGGTGGGTTGATGTTCTCCATGCTGTGGGATGCCGGAATGCTGAGAAGTTGCAGGTGGGTCTCACAAGTGCTAGATTGCGGCCACTCCTTGTACCATGTCTTGTTGGGTGTTCTGGTTCACAAACTAGCCAACAATGCTGGAAGTGGTGTAACGCTATTTTATTAACTGTTCGACTATGCTAACATACTGTAAACGTTGGTATGAGCAATACCAGCTTAACTGTGGACCCTTTCCTATCACTAGCTATGGTGACGCACCCAGCACATGATGAATGTCTGTGTTGCAGGCTGTGAGCTCTGTGCTCTGAGCTGGCTGCTGCTAGAATGAGCGGGAACTCTCCTGTCCCCTGTCTTTACAGTGCGTGTGCTCTCACTGGTGATTGGCTGCGGTGTTATGTATGCTGATTGGTCCCACTGCATGTCCATCAGTGTGTGTCTGCACCATGATATACTGGTGTATATTATGACAGGCGGGGGGGGAGGGGGTGCGATGACGAATGAAGCCGTGCCAATGAGAAGTTACCTCCTCTCCTCTACCTTCCGGCTGGTCCTGTGGTTCTTCCCAGGCTCATCCTCCAACCCCTCCTGGTCCGGTGCCTCCTTGTCTTCCTCAGAGGGGGCCGCATGTTCTTCCCCCTACACATTCAGCATGTTAGCCCGCTGTAGAGGGCACAGCAAACCACTACAAAGCGGGCCACCCTCTGGGGGGTTTACTGGAGGGCAGCATCAGAATGGTGGAGGCATTGGAACTGCACTTTGAGTAGTCCGATGCATCGCTCAATGACAACCTCGGTGGCTGCAGAGGCCCCATTGTATCGGGTCTCCACATCGATCACTGACCTTCGCACTACTGTCATTAGCCAGGTCCTCAGCTGGCACACGTTATCCCCAAGAACCAAATGTCCATCCTGGGGTGCTCCTTCAGGAAGCAAAGTACTGTACACACCCCTGTCAGCACCAACGGGGCCGAGGTGGAGATGGTTCGCAGTTTCAAATTCCTAGGGGTGCACATCTCCAAAAATCTGTCCTGTTCCACCCACGACGACGCTACACCAAGAAAGCACAACAGCGCCTGTACTTCCTCAGGAAACTAAGGAAATTCGGCATGTCCACATTGACTCTTACCAACTTTTACAGATGCACCATAGAAAGCATCCTACCTGGCTGCATCACAGCCTGGTATGGCAACTGCTCGGCCCAGGACCGCAAGAAACTTCAGAGAGTCGTGAACACAGCCCAGTCCATCACACGAACCTGCCTCCCATCCATTGACTCCATCTACACCTCCCGCTGCCTGGGGAAAGCGGGCAGCATAATCAAAGATCCCTCCCACCCGGCTTACTCACTCTTCCAACTTCTTCCATCGGGCAGGAGATACAGAAGTCTGAGAACACGCACGAACAGACTCAAAAACAGCTTCTTCCCCACCGTCACCAGACTCCTAAACGACCCTCTTACAGACTGACCTCATTGACACTACACCCTGTATGCTTCATCCGATGCCAGTGCTTATGTAGTTACATTGTATATGTTGTGTTGCCCGATTATGTATTTTCTGTTATTTCCTTTTCTTTTCAGGTACTTAATGATCTGTTGAGCTGCTCGCAGAAAAATACTTTTCACTGTACCTCGGTACACGTGACAATAAACAAAATCCAATCCAGTCCTCGAAGAGGCCAGGGATCTCTGAATGCCTCAGGATTCATATTGATAGATAGGGTGGACAGTGAGAGCCTTTTTCCTCGGATCGTGATGTCTAGCACAAGGGGACATAGCTTTAAATTGAGGGGAGATAGATATAGGACAGATGTCAGAGGTAGGTTCTTTACTCAGAGAGTAGTAAGGGCGTGGAATGCCCTGCCTGCAACAATAGTGGACTCACCAACACTCAGGGTATTCAAATGGTCATTGGATAGACATATGGACGATAAGGGAATAGTGTAAATGGGCTTTAGAGTGGTTTCACAGGTCGGCGCAACATCGAGGGCCGAAGGGCCTGTACTGCGCTGTAATGTTCTATGTTCTATGTTCCATGGATGTAGTTATCATGCACACTCCCTGGGAAGCATGCACACACGTGCATGATCTTTCTGTGATGGTCATACACGAGTTGAATGTTCAGGGAGTGGAACCCCTTCCTGTTCATGTCGGACGCAAGCACCTTGTTGGGCCTGCTCCCGATCAAAGTTTATATAGTTAGCTGCCGAGGCAAACAGGGCAGCCGTGGCTTCACGGATACACTTGTGGGGCCTAGCTTGTGACATGTCACACAAGCCCCCAATCGTGCCCTGGAATGACCCTGAGCTGTAAGAGTTCAAGGCCGGGTGACTGTGACGGCCACCGGGAGCGGTTATTCTCTTCCTCCACGTGGTGCCAGCACAGCAAGGGCAGCTTCCGCGGGGTCCATGATCGGGGAGGTGGGGGAGTAGTGGTATTGTCTCTGGATTAGTAATCCAGAGACGCAGAGTAATCCTCTGGAGACCCAGGTTCAAATCCCTGCACTGCGGGCCGTGCAATTTGAATTCAATAAAATCTGGAATTAAAAATGTCTGATGGTGACCACAAAACCATTGCCGATTGTCGTAAAAACCCATCAGGTTCACTGAGGTCCTTCAGGGAAGGAAACCTGCCGTCCTTACCCGGTCTGGTCTCCATGTGACTCCAGACCCCTCTGACTCTAATCTGCACCCTCAAGGCACTTAGGGGTGGGCAATAAACAGCCTGTAACACTCACGTCTCATGAACAAATAAAAAAAAGATATTATTTATCTCGTGTAATATCGGTAAGGAATTGGAGAGAGTGAGGCCGACCAGCAGGAGTGTCTTCCACCCCGGGACACTCCAGTTCTCCTCTTCCCCCTCCCTCCCTCAGATCCCCTTCCCTCCTCAGGGTGCCATCCAACATGCCCTCCCCCCCCCCCCCCCCCCCCCCAGCCACAGCCGTGGTCCCTGGTCACCAGGCCCTGTACCCTGTCTGTGGTGTTGATTCCTGCAGTGTTCAGATACAGTGTCCAGGTCTCAGGGTCTGATTGGGATACTGGGCAACATCCCCCACCTGCACCAAGGCACGCCTGCCCACGGGAATCCATTTGGGATCTCTGACGTGCTCACCCTGCTCCGATTGCCAATTCCCTGCTAGCAACAGCCTTCAGCAGCGTCGACAGAGACTGCCACGGTCAGTGGGGGTCATGGTGGTCGGTGGGACAGACAGGTGGAATGGCCCCCGTTATGGGTAGACACTATTCTGAGGGCAGCACGGCAGCACAGTGGTTAGCACGGTGGCTTCACAGCGTCAGGGTCCCGGGTTTGATTCCCGGCGTGGGTCACTGTCTGCGCGGAGTCTGCACGTTCTCCCCGTGTCTGCGTGGGTTTCCTCCGGGTGCCCCGGTTTCCTCCCACAAGTCCCGAAAGACGTGCTGTTAGTTGAATTGGACATTCTGAATTCGCCCTCTGTGTCCCCGAACTGGCACCGCAGTGTGGCGACGAGGGGATTTTCACAGTAACCTCAGTGTTAATGTAAACCTACTTGTGACACTAATAAAGATTATTATTAATATATTCAGGGGGCGGCATGGCAGACGCACGGGCGCTGAGGCAGTCCCCCCGACCGGGGGGCGCCCCCCCCCCCCGATGGCGGCCCACCCCTCCAACCGAGGCTGTCCCCCATGGGGGCTCCCCCCCACAAGCATTGGGGCAGTAACCTCAGTGCCCCCAGGCTCTAAGATGGCTACTCACCTCTTCAGATCCCCACAGCAGCCCTCCACATTTTTAACAAGGTGTATGAATTGGCACTGGGTTGACCAGTTGCTGGGGGGGGCGGTTAGATCATGGGAGGCGATGAGATAGGGGGCTGTTCCCGTTAATGGTGTGGAGATTGGCTTCGATCGGTCCTGATTTTGGTCTCCCCCGCGACCTAATAGCTCTCGATCAAGCGTGGTGCAGCCGTTAAATCGTACCCTTACTTGTCCACCAGCATAACTGGATGTGGCAGAGCTGCAGAGGCTCGATCTGATCCATTGGTTGTAGGATTGCCAAGCTCTGTCATAGTTTCCAGCTTCTATTGTTAGCCATGCAAATAATCCTGTCCTGTAGCTTTACTGTCACCTGCTAATCTAGTTTCACAAAGTCTCATCGCCCTAATTTCTATTGTCAGTTCTCTCGACTTATTTTATGCAGTCGGAATGAAATTCACCAGCATTAGGCAGGCTGTTAGAATGTGTTCCTCACCCGAGTGATCCTGTCATGATGCAGCCAGCTTGTGCATCTGGACAGTCACAGTTACGTCCTGGTGTATCGTGTGATATCCCCAGATTGTGTCCTATCTCATGAGCCAGGATTGCAGAAACACCCAGGTGGCTCGGGCGGTTGTCCTAAGAGGGAACAGAAGGAACATAATGTGAAGTACCATTCTTTAACACTGATAATAGGCTGGGTAATATCTTGCACTCGCGAGGCTTCCTCCTGGTTCCATACATCATATGGTGTGATTGGCAACATGGGGGTGACCGGGGAGCAAGTTGTTCAGTCCAACCAGGAATGGTGATTGTCGTCAATTCAGGTGCCCGTCTCATTAAAACAACACAGCTCAGGAGGGGCACCTGGCTTTGTGGATCAATAAGGGCCAAGAGCGGGTGATTACTCCAGAGGGTAGAGTTCCTCCTGGCAGAATAGAAAGAAACATAGAAAGAATAGTAGCAGGAGGAGGTCATTCGGCCCATCGAGCCCGCTCCGCCATTCATTCTGATTGAGGCCAATTATCCAACTCAATTGTCTAATCCCGTTTTCCCCCATAACCTTTGATCCCCTTCACCCTAAGTGCGATATCTCACTGCTTCTGGAAACCATACACTGTTTTGGACTCAACTACTTCCTGTGGTAATGAATTCCATAGGCTGCCCACTTTCTGGGTGAAGAAATGTCTCCTCCTCTCTGTCCGAAATGGTCTATCCCGTATCCTCAGACTGTGACCCCTGGTTCTGGACACCCCCACCATCGGGAACATCTTCCCTGCACCTACCCTGTCCAGTCCTGTTAGAATTTTATAAGTCTCTATGAGATCCCCCCTCATTGTTCTGAACTCCAGCGAGAACAATCCCAACCGAGTCAATCTCTCCTCATATGACATTCCCGCCATCCCTGGAATCAGCCTGGTAAACCTTCGCTGCGCTCCCTCGAGAGCAAGAACATCCTTCCTCAGAGAAGGAGACCAAAACTGCTCACAATACTCCAGGTGTAGCCTCACCAAGACCCTGTACAATTGCAGCAACACATCCCTGCTCCTGCACTCGAATCCTCTCGCAATGAAGGCCAGCGTACCATTAGCCTTCTTTACCGCCTGCTGTACCTGCACGCTTACCTTCAGCGACTGGTGTACGAGGACACCCAGGTCTCGTTGCATGTTCCTATTTCCTAATTTATGGCCATTCAGATAATCGTCTGCCTTCTTGTTTTTGCTACCAAAGTGGATAACCTCGCATTTCTCCAAATTATACAGCATCTTCCATTCATTTCCCCACTCACTCAGCCAGCTCATTCACACTGAGGGATCTCTGTATCCTCCTCGCAGCTCACCAATTCACATAACTTGGCAACATCTGCAAATTTGGAGATATGATACTTTGGGCAGCAACGCAGCATAGTGGTTAGCACAGTTGCTTCACAGCTCCAGGGTCCCAGGTTCGATTCCTGGCTGCGTTACTGTCTGTGCGGAGTCTGCACATCCTTCCCGTGTCTGCGTGGGTTTCCTCCGGGTGCTCCGGTTTCCTCCCACAGTCCAAAGATGTGCAGGTTAGGTGGGTTGGCCATGATAAATTCCCTCAGTGTCCAAAAAAGGTTAAGTGGGGGTAACTGGGATTCGGGGACAGGGTAGATACGTGGGCTTGAGTTGGGTGCTCTTTGTAAGGTCCGGGGCAGACTCGATGGGCCGAATGCCCTGTAAATTCTATGATTCACTCATCGAAATCATTAATACGTATTGTGACTAGATAGTGGCAGATCCTGAGGGACAGGTAGATAGCAGACACTGAAGGAGAGATAGATAGTAGCAGATACTGAGGGGCAGATAGATACTAGCAGACACTGAGGGACAGATAGATAGTAGCAGACACTGAGGGACAGATGGATAGAAGCAGACACTGAGGGACAGATAGTAGCAGTCCCTGAGGGTAGATAGATAGTAGCAGACTCTGAGGGACAGATAGATAGTAGCAGACACTGAGGGACAGATAGATAGTAGCAGACACTGAGGGAAAGATAGATAGTTGCAGACACTGAGGGACAGATAGATAGTAGCAGCCACTGTGGGACAGATAGACAGTAGCAGACACTGAGGGACAGATAGACAGTAGCAGACTCTGAGGGACAGATAGATAGTAGCAGACACTGAGGGACAGATAGATAGTAGCAGACACTGAGGGACAGATAGATATTCGCAGACACTGAGGGACAGATAGATAGTAGCAGACACTGCGGGACAGATAGATAGTTGCAGACTCTGAGGGACAGATAGTAGCAGATACTGAGGGACAGATAGATATTCGCAGACACTGAGGGTCAGATAGATAGTAGCAGACACTGAGGGACAGATAGATAGTAGCAGACAATGAGGGACAGATAAATAATAGCAGATACTGAGCGACAGATAGATAGTAGCAGACCCTGTGGGACAGATAGATAGTAGCAGACTCTGTGGGACAGATAGATAGTAACAGATACTGAGGGACAGATAGATAGTAGCAGACACTGAGGGACAGATAGATAGTAGCAGACACTGAGGGACAGATAGATAGTAGCAGACAATGAGGGACAGATAGATAGCAGACACTGAGGGACAGACAGATAGTAGCAGACACTGAAGGACAGATAGATAGTAGCAGACACTGAGGGGCAGACAGATAGTAGCAGATACTGAGGGACAGATAGACAGTAGCAGACACTGAGGGACAGATAGATAGTAGCAGACACTGAGGGAAAGATAGATAGTAGCAGACACTGAGGGAGAGATAGATAGTAGCAGACACTGAGGGGCAGACAGATAGTAGCAGATACTGAGGGACAGCTAGATAGTAGCAGACTCTGAGGGACAGATAGATAGTAGCAGACACTGAGGGACAGATAGATAGTAGCAGACTCTGAGGGACAGATAGATAGTAGCAGACACTGATGGACAGATAGATAGTAGCAGACACTGAGGGGCAGACAGATAGTAGCAGATACTGAGGGACAGATAGATAGTAGCAGACTCTGAGGGACAGATAGATAGTAGCAGATACTGAGGGACAGGTTGATAGTAGCAGACACTGATGGACAGATGGATAGTAACAGACACTGAGGGACAGATAGATAGTAGCAGGCACTGAGGGGCAGACAGATAGTAGCAGATACTGAGGGACAGATAGATAGTAGCAGATACTGAGGGACAGATAGATAGTAGCAGACACTGAGGGGCAGACAGATAGTAGCAGATACTGAGGGACAGATAGATAGTAGCAGACACTGAGGGACAGATAGATAGTAGCAGACACTGAGGGACAGATAGATAGTAGCAGACACTGTGGGACAGATAGATAGTAGCAGACACTGAGGGTCAGATAGATAGTAGCAGACACTGAGGGACAGATAGATAGTAGCAGACACTGAGGGACAGATAGATAGTAGCAGAGACTGTGGGACAGATAGATAGTAGCAGACTCTGAGGGACAGATAGACAGTAGCAGACACTGAGGGTCAGATAGATAGTAGCAGACTCTGAGGGACAGATAGATAGTAGCAGACACTGAGGGTCAGATAGATAGTAGCAGACACTGTGGGACAGATAGACAGTAGCAGACACTGAGGGACAGATAGATAGTAGCAGACAATGAGGGACAGATAGATAGTAGCAGACTCTGAGGGACAGATAGATAGTAGCAGACACTGAGGGACAGATAGATAGTAGCAGACTCTGAGGGACAGATAGATAGTGGCAGACATTGAGGGACAGATAGATAGTAGCAGATACTGAGGGACAGATAGATAGTAGCAGACACTGTGGGACAGATAGACAGTGGCAGACCCTGTGGGACAGATAGATAGTAGCAGACACTGAGGGATAGACAGATAGTAGCAGACACTGATGGACAGATAGATAGTAACAGACACTGAGGGACAGAGAGATAGTAGCAGACACTGAGGGACAGATAGATAGTAGCAGACACTGAGGGACAGATAGATAGTAGCAGACACTGAGGGACAGATAGTAGCAGACACTGAGGGTCAGATAGAGAGTAGCAGACACTGAGGGAGAGATAGATAGTAGCAGACATTGTGGGACAGATAGATAGTAGCAGACTCTGAGGGACAGATAGATAGTAGCAGACACTGAGGGACAGATAGATAGTAGCAGACACTGAGGGTCAGATAGTATCAGACACTGAGGGTCAGATAGAGAGTAGCAGACACTGAGGGAGAGATAGATAGTAGCAGATATTGTGGGACAGACAGTGGTAGACACAGGGACAGATAGATAGGAACAGACACTGTGGGACAGATAGATGGTAGCACAACACTGAAGGACAGATAGATAGTAGCAGACACTGAGAGACAGATAGATAGTAGCAGACACTGAGGGACAGATAGATATTAGCAGACACTGAGGGACCGATAGATAGTACCAGACACTGAGGGACAGATAGATAGTAGCAGACACTGAGGGACAGATAGATAGTAGCAGACACTGAGAGACAGATAGATAGTAGCAGACACTGAGAGACAGATAGATAGTACCAGACACTGAGGGACAGATAGATAGTAGCAGACACTGAGGGACAGATAGATAGTAGCAGACACTGAGAGACAGATAGATAGTAGCAGACACTGAGAGACAGATAGATAGTAGCAGACACTGTGGGACAGAATTGACAGTAGCAGACACTGAGGGACAGATAGATAGAAGCAGACACTGTGGGACAGATAGATAGTAGCAGACACTGAGGGACAGATAGATAGTAGCAGACACTGAGGGACAGATAGATATTAGCAGACTCTGAGGGACAGATAGATAGTAGCAGACTCTGAGGGACAGATAGATAGTAGCAGACCCTGGGGTCAGATAGATAACAGCAGACACTGATGGACAGATAGATAGTAGCAGACTCTGAGGGACAGATAGATAGTAGCAGACACTGAGGGACAGATAGATAGTAGCAGACACTGAGGGACAGATAGATAGTAGCAGACACTGAGGGACAGATAGATAGTAGCAGACGCTGAGGGATAGATAGATAGTAGCAGACACTGAGGGACAGATAGATAGCAGACACTGAGGGACAGATAGATAGTAGCAGACACTGAGGGACAGATAGATAGTAGCAGACACTGAGGGATAGATAGATAGTAGCAGACACTGAGGGACTGATAGATAGTAGCAGCCTCTGAGGGACAGATAGATAGTAGCAGACTCTGAGGGACAGATAGATAGTAGCAGACTCTGAGGGACAGATAGATAGTAGCAGACACTGAGGGTAGATAGATAGTAGCAGACTCTGAGGGACAGATAGATAGTAGCAGACACTGTGGGACAGATAGATAGTAGCAGACACTGAGGGACAGATAGATAGTAGCAGACACTGAGGGACAGATAGATAGTATCAAACACTGAGGGACAGATAGATAGTAGCAGACACTGTGGGACAGATAGATAGTTGCAGACACTGAGGGACAGATAGATAGTAGCAGACAATGAGGGACAGGTAGATAGTAGCAGACACTGTGGGACAGATAGATAGTAGCAGGCACTGAGGGACAGATAGATAGTAGCAGATACTGAGGGACAGATAGATAGTAGCAGACTCTGAGGGACAGATAGATAGTAGCAGACACTGTGGGACAGATAGATAGTAGCAGACACTGAGGGACAGATAGATAGTAGCAGATACTGAGGGACAGATAGATAGTAGCAGACTCTGAGGGACAGATAGATAGTAGCAGACACTGTGGGACAGATAGATAGTAGCAGACACTGAGGGACACATAGATAGTAGCAGACACTGAGGGACAGATAGATAGTAGCAGACACTGAGGGACAGATAGATAGTAGCAGACACTGAGGGACAGATAGATAGTAGCAGACAATGAGGGACAGATAGATAGTAGCAGATACTGAGGGACAGATAGATAGTAGCAAACACTGAGGGACAGATAGACAATAGCAGACCCTGTGGGACAGATAGATAGTAGCAGACACTGAGGGACAGATAGATAGTAGCAGACAATGAGGGACAGATAGATAGTAGCAGATACTGAGGGACAGATAGATAGTAGCAAACACTGAGGGACAGATAGACAATAGCAGACCCTGTGGGACAGATAGATAGTAGCAGACACTGAGGGACAGATAGATAGTAGCAGACACTTAGGGTAGATAGATAGTAGCAGACTCTGAGGGACAGATAGATAGTAGCAGACACTGAGGGTAGATAGATAGTAGCAGACTCTGAGGGACAGATAGATAGTAGCAGACACAGAGGGACAGATAGATAGTAGCAGACACTGAGGGACAGATAGATATTAGCAGACACTGAGGGACAGATAGATAGAAGCAGACACTGTGTGACAGATAGATAGTTGCAGACACTGAGGGAAAGATAGATAGTAGCAGACACTGAGGGACTGATAGATAGTAGCAGACTCTGAGGGACAGAGAGATAGTAGCAGACACTGTGGGACAGATAGATAGTAGCAGACACTGAGGCACAGATAGATATTAGCAGACACTGAGGGACAGATAGATAGTAGCAGACACTGAGGGACAGATAGATAGTAGCAGACTCTGTGGGACAGATAGATAGTAGCAGACACTGAGGGACAGATAGATAGTAGCAGACTCTGTGGGACAGATAGATAGTAGCAGATACTGAGGGACAGATAGATAGTAGCAGACACTGTGGGACAGATAGATAGTAGCAGACACTGTGGGACAGATAGATAGTAGCAGACACTGAGGGACAGATAGATAGTAGCAGACTCTGTGGGACAGATAGATAGTAGCAGACACTGAGGGACAGATAGATAGTAACAGACACTGAGGGTCAGATAGATAGCAGACACTGTGGGACAGATAGATAGTAGCAGACACTGTGGGACAGATAGATAGTAGCAGACACTGAGGGACAGATAGATAGTAACAGACACTGAGGGTCAGATAGATAGTAGCAGACACTGAGGGACAGATAGATAGTAGCAGACACTGAGGGACAGATAGATAGTAGCAGACACTGAGGGACAGATAGATAGTAGCAGACTCTGAGGGACAGATAGATAGTAGCAGACACTGAGGGACAGATAGATAGTAGCAGATACTGAGGGACAGATAGATAGTAGCAGACACTGAGGAACAGATAGATAGTAGCAGACACTGAGGGACAGATAGATAGTAGCAGACCCTGTGGGACAGATAGATAGTAGCAGACTCTGAGGGACAGATAGATAGTAGCAGACAATGAGGGACAGATAGATAGTAGCAGATACTGAGGGACAGATAGATAGTAGCAAACACTGAGGGACAGATAGACAATAGCAGACCCGGTGGGACAGATAGATAGTAGCAGACACTGAGGGACAGATAGATAGTAGCAGACACTGAGGGTAGATAGATAGTAGCAGACTCTGAGGGACAGATAGATAGTAGCAGACACTGAGGGTAGATAGATAGTAGCAGACTCTGAGGGACAGATAGATAGTAGCAGACACAGAGGGACAGATAGATAGTAGCAGACACTGAGGGACAGATAGATATTAGCAGACACTGAGGGACAGATAGATAGAAGCAGACACTGTGGGACAGATAGATAGTTGCATACACTGAGGGAAAGATAGATAGTAGCAGACACTGAGGGACTGATAGATAGTAGCAGACTCTGAGGGACAGAGAGATAGTAGCAGACACTGTGGGACAGATAGATAGTAGCAGACACTGAGGCACAGATAGATATTAGCAGACACTGAGGGACAGATAGATAGTAGCAGACACTGAGGGACAGATAGATAGTAGCAGACTCTGTGGGACAGATAGATAGTAGCAGACACTGAGGGACAGATAGATAGTAGCAGACTCTGTGGGACAGATAGATAGTAGCAGATACTGAGGGACAGATAGATAGTAGCAGACACTGTGGGACAGATAGATAGTAGCAGACACTGTGGGACAGATAGATAGTAGCAGACACTGAGGGACAGATAGATAGTAGCAGACTCTGTGGGACAGATAGAGAGTAGCAGACACTGAGGGACAGATAGATAGTAACAGACACTGAGGGTCAGATAGATAGCAGACACTGTGGGACAGATAGATAGTAGCAGACACTGTGGGACAGATAGATGGTAGCAGACTCTGAGGGACAGATAGACAGTAGCAGACACTGAGGGACAGATAGATAGTAGCAGACTCTGAGGGACAGATAGATAGTAGCAGACACTGAGGGACAGATAGATAGTAGCAGACACTGAGGGACAGATAGATAGTAGCAGACTCTGAGGGACAGATAGATAGTAGCAGACACTGAGGGACAGATAGATAGTAGCAGACACTGAGGGACAGATAGATAGTAGCAGACACTGAGGGACAGATAGATAGTAGCAGACACTGAGGGACAGATTGATAGTAGCAGACACTGTGGGACAGATAGATAGTAGCAAACACTGAGAGACAGATAGATAGTAGCAGACACTGAGGGACAGATAGATAGTAGCAGATACTGAGGGACAGATAGATAGTAGCAGACACTGTGGGACAGATAGATAGTAGCAGACACTGAGGGACAGATAGATAGTAGCAGACACTGTGGGACAGATAGATAGTAGCAGACACTGAGGGACAGATAGATAGTAGCAGACACTGTTGGTCAGATAGATATTAGCAGACTCTGTGGGACAGATAGATAGTAGCAGACACTGAGGGACAGATAGATAGTAGCAGACAATGAGGGACAGATAGATAGTAGCAGATACTGAGGAACAGATAGATAGTAGCAAACACTGAGGGACAGATAGACAATAGCAGACCCTGTGGGACAGATAGATAGTAGCAGACTCTGAGGGACAGATAGACAATAGCAGACCCTGTGGGACAGATAGATAGTAGCAGACACTGAGGGACAGATAGATAGTAGCAGACACTGAGGGTAGATAGATAGTAGCAGACTCTGAGGGACAGATAGATAGTAGCAGACACTGAGGGTAGATAGATAGTAGCAGACTCTGAGGGACAGATAGATAGTAGCAGACACAGAGGGACAGATAGAGAGTAGCAGACACTGAGGGACAGATAGATATTAGCAGACACTGAGGGACAGATAGATAGTAGCAGACACTGTGGGACAGATAGATAGTTGCAGACACTGAGGGACAGATAGATAGTAGCAGACACTGAGGGACTGATAGATAGTAGCAGACTCTGAGGGACAGAGAGATAGTAGCAGACACTGTGGGACAGATAGATAGTAGCAGACACTGAGGCACAGAAATATATTAGCAGACACTGAGGGACAGATAGATAGTAGCAGACACTGAGGGACAGATAGATAGTAGCAGACACTGAGGGACAGATAGATAGTAGCAGACTCTGAGGGACAGAGAGATAGTAGCAGACACTGCGGGACAGATAGATAGTAGCAGACTCTGAGGGACAGATAGATAGTAGCAGACACTGAGGGACAGATAGATAGTAGCAGACTCTGAGGGACAGATAGATAGTAGCAGATACTGAGGGACAGATAGATAGTAGCAGACACTGTGGGACAGATAGATAGTAGCAGACACTGAGGGACAGATAGATAGTAGCAGACTCTGTGGGACAGATAGATAGTAGCAGACACTGAGGGACAGATAGATAGTAGCAGACACTGTGGGACAGATAGATAGTGGCAGACTCTGTGGGACAGATAGATAGTAGCAGACTCTGAGGGACAGATAGATAGTAACAGACACTGAGGGTCAGATAGATAGCAGACACTGTGGGACAGATAGATAGTAGCAGACACTGTGGGACAGATAGATAGTAGCAGACACTGAGGGACAGATAGATAGTAGCAGACACTGAGGGACAGATAGATAGTAGCAGACACTGTGGGACAGATAGATAGGAGCAGACTCTGAGGGACAGATAGATAGTAGCAGACACTGAGGGACAGATAGATAGTAGCAGACACTGAGGGACAGATAGATAGTAGCAGACTCTGAGGGACAGATAGATAGTAGCAGACACTGAGGGACAGATAGATAGTAGCAGACACTGAGGGACAGATAGATAGTAGCAGACACTGTGGGACAGATAGATAGTAGCAGACACTGTGGGACAGATAGATAGTAGCAGACACTGAGGGACAGATAGATAGTAGCAGACTCTGTGGGACAGATAGAGAGTAGCAGACACTGAGGGACAGATAGATAGTAACAGACACTGAGGGTCAGATAGATAGCAGACACTGTGGGACAGATAGATAGTAGCAGACACTGTGGGACAGATAGATAGTAGCAGACACTGAGGGACAGATAGATAGTAACAGACACTGAGGGTCAGATAGATAGTAGCAGACACTGAGGGACAGATAGATAGTAGCAGACACTGAGGGACAGATAGATAGTAGCAGACACTGAGGGACAGATAGATAGTATCAGACACTGAGGGACAGATAGATAGTAGCAGACTCTGAGGGACAGATAGATAGTAGCAGACACTGAGGGACAGATAGATAGTAGCAGATACTGAGGGACAGATAGATAGTAGCAGACACTGAGGAACAGATAGATAGTAGCAGACACTGAGGGACAGATATATAGTAGCAGACCCTGTGGGACAGATAGATAGTAGCAGACTCTGAGGGACAGATCGACAGTAGCAGACTCTGAGAGACAGATAGATAGTAGCAGACTCTGAGGGACAGATAGATAGTAGCAGACACTGAGGTACAGATAGATAGTAGCAGACACTGAGGGACAGATAGATGGTAGCAGACTCTGAGGGACAGATAGACAGTAGCAGACACTGAGGGACAGATAGATAGTAGCAGACTCTGAGGGACAGATAGATAGTAGCAGACACTGAGGGACAGATAGATAGTAGCAGACACTGAGGGACAGATAGATAGTAGCAGACTCTGAGGGACAGATAGATAGTAGCAGACACTGAGGGACAGATAGATAGTAGCAGACACTGAGGGACAGATAGATAGTAGCAGACACTGAGGGACAGATAGATAGTAGCAGACACTGAGGGACAGATAGATAGTAGCAGACACTGTGGGACAGATAGATAGTAGCAAACACTGAGAGACAGATAGATAGTAGCAGACACTGAGGGACAGATAGATAGTAGCAGATACTGAGGGACAGATAGATAGTAGCAGACACTGTGGGACAGATAGATAGTAGCAGACACTGAGGGACAGATAGATAGTAGCAGACACTGTGGGACAGATAGATAGTAGCAGACACTGAGGGACAGATAGATAGTAGCAGACACTGTTGGTCAGATAGATATTAGCAGACTCTGTGGGACAGATAGATAGTAGCAGACACTGAGGGACAGATAGATAGTAGCAGACAATGAGGGACAGATAGATAGTAGCAGATACTGAGGAACAGATAGATAGTAGCAAACACTGAGGGACAGATAGACAATAGCAGACCCTGTGGGACAGATAGATAGTAGCAGACTCTGAGGGACAGATAGACAATAGCAGACCCTGTGGGACAGATAGATAGTAGCAGACACTGAGGGACAGATAGATAGTAGCAGACACTGAGGGTAGATAGATAGTAGCAGACTCTGAGGGACAGATAGATAGTAGCAGACACTGAGGGTAGATAGATAGTAGCAGACTCTGAGGGACAGATAGATAGTAGCAGACACAGAGGGACAGATAGAGAGTAGCAGACACTGAGGGACAGATAGATATTAGCAGACACTGAGGGACAGATAGATAGTAGCAGACACTGTGGGACAGATAGATAGTTGCAGACACTGAGGGACAGATAGATAGTAGCAGACACTGAGGGACTGATAGATAGTAGCAGACTCTGAGGGACAGAGAGATAGTAGCAGACACTGTGGGACAGATAGATAGTAGCAGACACTGAGGCACAGAAATATATTAGCAGACACTGAGGGACAGATAGATAGTAGCAGACACTGAGGGACAGATAGATAGTAGCAGACACTGAGGGACAGATAGATAGTAGCAGACTCTGAGGGACAGAGAGATAGTAGCAGACACTGCGGGACAGATAGATAGTAGCAGACTCTGAGGGACAGATAGATAGTAGCAGACACTGAGGGACAGATAGATAGTAGCAGACTCTGAGGGACAGATAGATAGTAGCAGATACTGAGGGACAGATAGATAGTAGCAGACACTGTGGGACAGATAGATAGTAGCAGACACTGAGGGACAGATAGATAGTAGCAGACTCTGTGGGACAGATAGATAGTAGCAGACACTGAGGGACAGATAGATAGTAGCAGACACTGTGGGACAGATAGATAGTAGCAGACTCTGTGGGACAGATAGATAGTAGCAGACTCTGAGGGACAGATAGATAGTAACAGACACTGAGGGTCAGATAGATAGCAGACACTGTGGGACAGATAGATAGTAGCAGACACTGTGGGACAGATAGATAGTAGCAGACACTGAGGGACAGATAGATAGTAGCAGACACTGAGGGACAGATAGATAGTAGCAGACACTGTGGGACAGATAGATAGGAGCAGACTCTGAGGGACAGATAGATAGTAGCAGACTCTGAGGGACAGATAGATAGTAGCAGACACTGAGGGACAGATAGATAGTAGCAGACACTGAGGGACAGATAGATAGTAGCAGACCCTGTGGGACAGATAGATAGTAGCAGACTCTGAGGGATAGATCGACAGTAGCAGACTCTGAGAGACAGATAGATAGTAGCAGACTCTGAGGGACAGATAGATAGTAGCAGACACTGAGGGACAGATAGATAGTAGCAGACACTGAGGGACAGATAGATGGTAGCAGACTCTGAGGGACAGATAGATAGTAGCAGACACTGAGGGACAGATAGATAGTAGCAGACACTGAGGGACAGATAGATAGTAGCAGACTCTGAGGGACAGATAGATAGTAGCAGACACTGAGGGACAGATAGATAGTAGCAGACACTGAGGGACAGATAGATAGTAGCAGACACTGTGGGACAGATAGATAGTAGCAGACACTGTGGGACAGATAGATAGTAGCAGACACTGAGGGACAGATAGATAGTAGCAGACTCTGTGGGACAGATAGATAGTAGCAGACACTGAGGGACAGATAGATAGTAACAGACACTGAGGGTCAGATAGATAGCAGACACTGTGGGACAGATAGATAGTAGCAGACACTGTGGGACAGATAGATAGTAGCAGACTCTGAGGGACAGATAGATAGTAGCAGACACTGAGGGACAGATAGATAGTAGCAGACACTGAGGGACAGATAGATAGTAGCAGACTCTGAGGGACAGATAGATAGTAGCAGACACTGAGGGACAGATAGATAGTAGCAGACACTGAGGGACAGATAGATAGTAGCAGACACTGTGGGACAGATAGATAGTAGCAGACACTGTGGGACAGATAGATAGTAGCAGACACTGAGGGACAGATAGATAGTAGCAGACTCTGTGGGACAGATAGATAGTAGCAGACACTGAGGGACAGATAGATAGTAACAGACACTGAGGGTCAGATAGATAGCAGACACTGTGGGACAGATAGATAGTAGCAGACACTGTGGGACAGATAGATAGTAGCAGACACTGAGGGACAGATAGAGAGTAACAGACACTGAGGGTCAGATAGATAGTAGCAGACACTGTGGGACAGATAGACAGTAGCAGACCCTGTGGGACAGATAGATAGTAGCAGACACTGAGGGATAGACAGATAGTAGCAAACACTGATGGACAGATAGATAGTAACAGACACTGAGGGACAGAGAGATAGTAGCAGACACTGAGGGACAGATAGATAGTAGCAGACACTGAGGGACAGATAGATAGTAGCAGACACTGAGGGTCAGATAGTATCAGACACTGAGGGTCAGATAGAGAGTAGCAGACACTGAGGGAGAGATAGATAGTAGCAGATATTGTGGGACAGACAGTGGTAGACACAGGGACAGATAGATAGGAACAGACACTGTGGGACAGATAGATGGTAGCACAACACTGAAGGACAGATAGATAGTAGCAGACACTGAGAGACAGATAGATAGTAGCAGACACTGAGGGACAGATAGATATTAGCAGACACTGAGGGACAGATAGATAGTACCAGACACTGAGGGACAGATAGATAGTACCAGACACTGAGGGACAGATAGATAGTAGCAGACACTGAGAGACAGATAGATAGTAGCAGACACTGTGGGACAGATAGACAGTAGCAGACACTGAGGGACAGATAGATAGTAGCAGACAATGAGGGACAGATAGATAGTAGCAGACTCTGAGGGACAGATAGATAGTAGCAGACACTGAGGGACAGATAGATAGTAGCAGACTCTGAGGGACAGATAGATAGTGGCAGACATTGAGGGACAGATAGATAGTAGCAGATACTGAGGGACAGATAGATAGTAGCAGACACTGTGGGACAGATAGACAGTAGCAGACCCTGTGGGACAGATAGATAGTAGCAGACACTGAGGGATAGACAGATAGTAGCAGACACTGATGGACAGATAGATAGTAACAGACACTGAGGGACAGAGAGATAGTAGCAGACACTGAGGGACAGATAGATAGTAGCAGACACTGAGGGACAGATAGATAGTAGCAGACACTGAGGGACAGATAGTAGCAGAGACTGAGGGTCAGATAGAGAGTAGCAGACACTGAGGGAGAGATAGATAGTAGCAGACATTGTGGGACAGATAGATAGTAGCAGACTCTGAGGGACAGATAGATAGTAGCAGATACTGAGGGACAGATTGATAGTAGCCGACACTGATGGACAGATGGATAGTAACAGACACTGAGGGACAGATAGATAGTAGCAGACACTGAGGGGCAGACAGATAGTAGCAGATACTGAGGGACAGATAGATAGTAGCAGATACTGAGGGACAGATAGATAGTAGCAGACACTGAGGGGCAGACAGATAGTAGCAGATACTGAGGGACAGATAGATAGTAGCAGATACTGAGGGACAGATAGATAGTAGCAGACTCTGAGGGACAGATAGATAGTAGCAGACACTGAGGGGCAGACAGACAGTAGCAGATACTGAGGGACAGATAGACAGTAGCAGACACTGAGGGACAGATAGATAGTAGCAGACATTGAGGGACAGATAGATAGTAGCAGATACTGAGGGACAGATAGATAGTAGCAGACACTGTGGGACAGATAGACAGTAGCAGACCCTGTGGGACAGATAGATAGTAGCAGACACTGAGGGATAGACAGATAGTAGCAAACACTGATGGACAGATAGATAGTAACAGACACTGAGGGACAGAGAGATAGTAGCAGACACTGAGGGACAGATAGATAGTAGCAGACACTGAGGGACAGATAGATAGTAGCAGACACTGAGGGTCAGATAGTATCAGACACTGAGGGTCAGATAGAGAGTAGCAGACACTGAGGGAGAGATAGATAGTAGCAGATATTGTGGGACAGACAGTGGTAGACACAGGGACAGATAGATAGGAACAGACACTGTGGGACAGATAGATGGTAGCACAACACTGAAGGACAGATAGATAGTAGCAGACACTGAGAGACAGATAGATAGTAGCAGACACTGAGGGACAGATAGATATTAGCAGACACTGAGGGACAGATAGATTGTACCAGACACTGAGGGACAGATAGATAGTAGCAGACACTGAGGGACAGATAGATAGTAGCAGACACTGAGAGACAGATAGATAGTAGCAGACACTGAGAGACAGATAGATAGTACCAGACACTGAGGGACAGATAGATAGTAGCAGACACTGAGGGACAGATAGATAGTAGCAGACACTGAGAGACAGATAGATAGTAGCAGACACTGAGAGACAGATAGATAGTAGCAGACACTGTGGGACAGAATTGACAGTAGCAGACACTGAGGGACAGATAGATAGAAGCAGACACTGTGGGACAGATAGATAGTAGCAGACACTGAGGGACAGATAGATAGTAGCAGACACTGAGGGACAGATAGATATTAGCAGACTCTGAGGGACAGATAGATAGTAGCAGACTCTGAGGGACAGATAGATAGTAGCAGACCCTGGGGTCAGATAGATAACAGCAGACACTGATGGACAGATAGATAGTAGCAGACGCTGAGGGACAGATAGATAGTAGCAGACACTGAGGGACAGATAGATAGTAGCAGACACTGAGGGACAGATAGATAGTAGCAGACACTGAGGGACAGATAGATAGTAGCAGACGCTGAGGGATAGATAGATAGTAGCAGACACTGAGGGACAGATAGATAGCAGACACTGAGGGACAGATAGATAGTAGCAGACACTGAGGGACAGATAGATAGTAGCAGACACTGAGGGACAGATAGATAGTAGCAGACTCTGAGGGACAGATAGATAGTAGCAGACTCTGAGGGACAGATAGATAGTAGCTGACACTGAGGGTAGATAGATAGTAGCAGACTCTGAGGGACAGATAGATAGTAGCAGACACTGTGGGACAGATAGATAGTAGCAGACACTGAGGGACAGATAGATAGTAGCAGACACTGAGGGACAGATAGATAGTATCAAACACTGAGGGACAGATAGATAGTAGCAGACACTGTGGGACAGATAGATAGTTGCAGACACTGAGGGACAGATAGATAGTAGCAGACAATGAGGGACAGGTAGATAGTAGCAGACACTGTGGGACAGATAGATAGTAGCAGGCACTGAGGGACAGATAGATAGTAGCAGATACTGAGGGACAGATAGATAGTAGCAGACTCTGAGGGACAGATAGATAGTAGCAGACACTGTGGGACAGATAGATAGTAGCAGACACTGAGGGACAGATAGATAGTAGCAGATACTGAGGGACAGATAGATAGTAGCAGACTCTGAGGGACAGATAGATAGTAGCAGACACTGTGGGACAGACAGATAGTAGCAGACACTGAGGGACACATAGATAGTAGCAGACACTGAGGGACAGATAGATAGTAGCAGACACTGAGGGACAGATAGATAGTAGCAGACACTGAGGGACAGATAGATAGTAGCAGACAATGAGGGACAGATAGATAGTAGCAGATACTGAGGGACAGATAGATAGTAGCAAACACTGAGGGACAGATAGACAATAGCAGACCCTGCGGGACAGATAGATAGTAGCAGACACTGAGGGACAGATAGATAGTAGCAGACAATGAGGGACAGATAGATAGTAGCAGATACTGAGGGACAGATAGATAGTAGCAAACACTGAGGGACAGATAGACAATAGCAGACCCTGTGGGACAGATAGATAGTAGCAGACACTGAGGGACAGATAGATAGTAGCAGACACTTAGGGTAGATAGATAGTAGCAGACTCTGAGGGACAGATAGATAGTAGCAGACACTGAGGGTAGATAGATAGTAGCAGACTCTGAGGGACAGATAGATAGTAGCAGACACAGAGGGACAGATAGATAGTAGCAGACACTGAGGGACAGATAGATATTAGCAGACACTGAGGGACAGATAGATAGAAGCAGACACTGTGGGACAGATAGATAGTTGCAGACACTGAGGGAAAGATAGATAGTAGCAGACACTGAGGGACTGATAGATAGTAGCAGACTCTGAGGGACAGAGAGATAGTAGCAGACACTGTGGGACAGATAGATAGTAGCAGACACTGAGGCACAGATAGATATTAGCAGACACTGAGGGACAGATAGATAGTAGCAGACACTGAGGGACAGATAGATAGTAGCAGACTCTGTGGGACAGATAGATAGTAGCAGACACTGAGGGACAGATAGATAGTAGCAGACTCTGTGGGACAGATAGATAGTAGCAGATACTGAGGGACAGATAGATAGTAGCAGACACTGTGGGACAGATAGATAGTAGCAGACACTGTGGGACAGATAGATAGTAGCAGACACTGAGGGACAGATAGATAGTAGCAGACTCTGTGGGACAGATAGATAGTAGCAGACACTGAGGGACAGATAGATAGTAACAGACACTGAGGGTCAGATAGATAGCAGACACTGTGGGACAGATAGATAGTAGCAGACACTGTGGGACAGATAGATAGTAGCAGACACTGAGGGACAGATAGATAGTAACAGACACTGAGGGTCAGATAGATAGTAGCAGACACTGAGGGACAGATAGATAGTAGCAGACACTGAGGGACAGATAGATAGTAGCAGACACTGAGGGACAGATAGATAGTAGCAGACTCTGAGGGACAGATAGATAGTAGCAGACAATGAGGGACAGATAGATAGTAGCAGATACTGAGGGACAGATAGATAGTAGCAAACACTGAGGGACAGATAGACAATAGCAGACCCTGTGGGACAGATAGATAGTAGCAGACACTGAGGGAAAGATAGATAGTAGCAGACACTGAGGGTAGATAGATAGTAGCAGACTCTGAGGGACAGATAGATAGTAGCAGACACTGAGGGTAGATAGATAGTAGCAGACTCTGAGGGACAGATAGATAGTAGCAGACACAGAGGGACAGATAGATAGTAGCAGACACTGAGGGACAGATAGATATTAGCAGACACTGAGGGACAGATAGATAGAAGCAGACACTGTGGGACAGATAGATAGTTGCAGACACTGAGGGAAAGATAGATAGTAGCAGACACTGAGGGACTGATAGATAGTAGCAGACTCTGAGGGACAGAGAGATAGTAGCAGACACTGTGGGACAGATAGATAGTAGCAGACACTGAGGCACAGATAGATATTAGCAGACACTGAGGGACAGATAGATAGTAGCAGACACTGAGGGACAGATAGATCGTAGCAGACTCTGTGGGACAGATAGATAGTAGCAGACACTGAGGGACAGATAGATAGTAGCAGACTCTGTGGGACAGTTAGATAGTAGCAGATACTGAGGGACAGATAGATAGTAGCAGACACTGTGGGACAGATAGATAGTAGCAGACACTGTGGGACAGATAGATTGTAGCAGACACTGAGGGACAGATAGATAGTAGCAGACTCTGTGGGACAGATAGAGAGTAGCAGACACTGAGGGACAGATAGATAGTAACAGACACTGAGGGTCAGATAGATAGCAGACACTGTGGGACAGATAGATAGTAGCAGACACTGTGGGACAGATAGATAGTAGCAGACACTGAGGGACAGATAGATAGTAACAGACACTGAGGGTCAGATAGATAGTAGCAGACACTGAGGGACAGATAGATAGTAGCAGACACTGAGGGACAGATAGATAGTAGCAGACACTGAGGGACAGATAGATAGTAGCAGACACTGAGGGACAGATAGATAGTAGCAGACTATGAGGGACAGATAGATAGTAGCAGACACTGAGGGACAGATAGATAGTAGCAGATACTGAGGGACAGATAGATAGTAGCAGACACTGAGGAACAGATAGATAGTAGCAGACACTGAGGGACAGATAGATAGTAGCAGACCCTGTGGGACAGATAGATAGTAGCAGACTCTGAGGGACAGATCGACAGTAGCAGACTCTGAGAGACAGATAGATAGTAGCAGACTCTGAGGGACAGATAGATAGTAGCAGACACTGAGGTACAGATAGATAGTAGCAGACACTGAGGGACAGATAGATGGTAGCAGACTCTGAGGGACAGATAGACAGTAGCAGACACTGAGGGACAGATAGATAGTAGCAGACTCTGAGGGACAGATAGATAGTAGCAGACACTGAGGGACAGATAGATAGTAGCAGACACTGAGGGACAGATAGATAGTAGCAGACTCTGAGGGACAGATAGAGAGTAGCAGACACTGAGGGACAGATAGATAGTAGCAGACACTGAGGGACAGATAGATAGTAGCAGACACTGAGGGACAGATAGATAGTAGCAGACACTGAGGGACAGATAGATAGTAGCAGACACTGTGGGACAGATAGATAGTAGCAAACACTGAGGGACAGATAGATAGTAGCAGACACTGAGGGACAGATAGATAGTAGCAGACTCTGTGGGACAGATAGATAGTAGCAGACACTGAGGGACAGATAGATAGTAGCAGACAATGAGGGACAGATAGATAGTAGCAGATACTGAGGAACAGATAGATAGTAGCAAACACTGAGGGACAGATAGACAATAGCAGACCCTGTGGGACAGATAGATAGTAGCAGACTCTGAGGGACAGATAGACAATAGCAGACCCTGTGGGACAGATAGATAGTAGCAGACACTGAGGGACAGATAGATAGTAGCAGACACTGAGGGTAGATAGATAGTAGCAGACTCTGAGGGACAGATAGATAGTAGCAGACACTGAGGGTAGATAGATAGTAGCAGACTCTGAGGGACAGATAGATAGTAGCAGACACAGAGGGACAGATAGATAGTAGCAGACACTGAGGGACAGATAGATATTAGCAGACACTGAGGGACAGATAGATAGTAGCAGACACTGTGGGACAGATAGATAGTTGCAGACACTGAGGGACAGATAGATAGTAGCAGACACTGAGGGACTGATAGATAGTAGCAGACTCTGAGGGACAGAGAGATAGTAGCAGACACTGTGGGACAGATAGATAGTAGCAGACACTGAGGCACAGAAATATATTAGCAGACACTGAGGGACAGATAGATAGTAGCAGACACTGAGGGACAGATAGATAGTAGCAGACACTGAGGGACAGATAGATAGTAGCAGACTCTGAGGGACAGAGAGATAGTAGCAGACACTGTGGGACAGATAGATAGTAGCAGACTCTGAGGGACAGATAGATAGTAGCAGACACTGAGGGACAGATAGATAGTAGCAGACTCTGAGGGACAGATAGATAGTAGCAGATACTGAGGGACAGATAGATAGTAGCAGACATTGTGGGACAGATAGATAGTAGCAGACACTGAGGGACAGATAGATAGTAGCAGACACTGAGGGACAGATAGATGGTAGCAGACTCTGAGGGACAGATAGACAGTAGCAGACACTGAGGGACAGATAGATAGTAGCAGACTCTGAGGGACAGATAGATAGTAGCAGACACTGAGGGACAGATAGATAGTAGCAGACACTGAGGGACAGATAGATAGTAGCAGACTCTGAGGGACAGATAGAGAGTAGCAGACACTGAGGGACAGATAGATAGTAGCAGACACTGAGGGACAGATAGATAGTAGCAGACACTGAGGGACAGATAGATAGTAGCAGACACTGAGGGACAGATAGATAGTAGCAGACACTGTGGGACAGATAGATAGTAGCAAACACTGAGGGACAGATAGATAGTAGCAGACACTGAGGGACAGATAGATAGTAGCAGACTCTGTGGGACAGATAGATAGTAGCAGACACTGAGGGACAGATAGATAGTAGCAGACAATGAGGGACAGATAGATAGTAGCAGATACTGAGGAACAGATAGATAGTAGCAAACACTGAGGGACAGATAGACAATAGCAGACCCTGTGGGACAGATAGATAGTAGCAGACTCTGAGGGACAGATAGACAATAGCAGACCCTGTGGGACAGATAGATAGTAGCAGACACTGAGGGACAGATAGATAGTAGCAGACACTGAGGGTAGATAGATAGTAGCAGACTCTGAGGGACAGATAGATAGTAGCAGACACTGAGGGTAGATAGATAGTAGCAGACTCTGAGGGACAGATAGATAGTAGCAGACACAGAGGGACAGATAGATAGTAGCAGACACTGAGGGACAGATAGATATTAGCAGACACTGAGGGACAGATAGATAGTAGCAGACACTGTGGGACAGATAGATAGTTGCAGACACTGAGGGACAGATAGATAGTAGCAGACACTGAGGGACTGATAGATAGTAGCAGACTCTGAGGGACAGAGAGATAGTAGCAGACACTGTGGGACAGATAGATAGTAGCAGACACTGAGGCACAGAAATATATTAGCAGACACTGAGGGACAGATAGATAGTAGCAGACACTGAGGGACAGATAGATAGTAGCAGACACTGAGGGACAGATAGATAGTAGCAGACTCTGAGGGACAGAGAGATAGTAGCAGACACTGTGGGACAGATAGATAGTAGCAGACTCTGAGGGACAGATAGATAGTAGCAGACACTGAGGGACAGATAGATAGTAGCAGACTCTGAGGGACAGATAGATAGTAGCAGATACTGAGGGACAGATAGATAGTAGCAGACATTGTGGGACAGATAGATAGTAGCAGACACTGAGGGACAGATAGATAGTAGCAGACTCTGTGGGACAGATAGATAGTAGCAGACACTGAGGGACAGATAGATAGTAGCAGACACTGTGGGACAGATAGATAGTAGCAGACTCTGAGGGACAGATAGATAGTAACAGACACTGAGGGTCAGATAGATAGCAGACACTGTGGGACAGATAGATAGTAGCAGACACTGTGGGACAGATAGATAGTAGCAGACACTGAGGGACAGATAGATAGTAGCAGACACTGAGGGACAGATAGATAGTAGCAGACACTGTGGGACAGATAGATAGGAGCAGACTCTGAGGGACAGATAGATAGTAGCAGACTCTGAGGGACAGATAGATAGTAGCAGACACTGAGGGACAGATAGATAGTAGCAGACACTGAGGGACAGATAGATAGTAGCAGACCCTGTGGGACAGATAGATAGTAGCAGACTCATAGGGATAGATCGACAGTAGCAGACTCTGAGAGACAGATAGATAGTAGCAGACTCTGAGGGACAGATAGATAGTAGCAGACACTGAGGGACAGATAGATAGTAGCAGACACTGAGGGACAGATAGATGGTAGCAGACTCTGAGGGACAGATAGATAGTAGCAGACACTGAGGGACAGATAGATAGTAGCAGACACTGAGGGACAGATAGATAGTAGCAGACTCTGAGGGACAGATAGATAGTAGCAGACACTGAGGGACAGATAGATAGTAGCAGACACTGAGGGACAGATAGATAGTAGCAGACACTGAGGGACAGATAGATAGTAGCAGACACGGAGGGACAGATAGATAGTAGCAGACACTGAGGGACAGATAGATAGTAGCAGACTCTGAGGGACAGATAGATAGTAGCAGACAATGAGGGACAGATAGATAGTAGCAGATACTGAGGGACAGATAGATAGTAGCAAACACTGAGGGACAGATAGACAATAGCAGACCCTGTGGGACAGATAGATAGTAGCAGACACTGAGGGAAAGATAGATAGTAGCAGACACTGAGGGTAGATAGATAGTAGCAGACTCTGAGGGACAGATAGATAGTAGCAGACACTGAGGGTAGATAGATAGTAGCAGACTCTGAGGGACAGATAGATAGTAGCAGACACAGAGGGACAGATAGATAGTAGCAGACACTGAGGGACAGATAGATATTAGCAGACACTGAGGGACAGATAGATAGAAGCAGACACTGTGGGACAGATAGATAGTTGCAGACACTGAGGGAAAGATAGATAGTAGCAGACACTGAGGGACTGATAGATAGTAGCAGACTCTGAGGGACAGAGAGATAGTAGCAGACACTGTGGGACAGATAGATAGTAGCAGACACTGAGGCACAGATAGATATTAGCAGACACTGAGGGACAGATAGATAGTAGCAGACACTGAGGGACAGATAGATAGTAGCAGACTCTGTGGGACAGATAGATAGTAGCAGACACTGAGGGACAGATAGATAGTAGCAGACTCTGTGGGACAGTTAGATAGTAGCAGATACTGAGGGACAGATAGATAGTAGCAGACACTGTGGGACAGATAGATAGTAGCAGACACTGTGGGACAGATAGATAGTAGCAGACACTGAGGGACAGATAGATAGTAGCAGACTCTGTGGGACAGATAGAGAGTAGCAGACACTGAGGGACAGATAGATAGTAACAGACACTGAGGGTCAGATAGATAGCAGACACTGTGGGACAGATAGATAGTAGCAGACACTGTGGGACAGATAGATAGTAGCAGACACTGAGGGACAGATAGATAGTATCAGACACTGAGGGTCAGATAGATAGTAGCAGACACTGAGGGACAGATAGATAGTAGCAGACACTGAGGGACAGATAGATAGTAGCAGACACTGAGGGACAGATAGATAGTAGCAGACACTGAGGGACAGATAGATAGTAGCAGACTATGAGGGACAGATAGATAGTAGCAGACACTGAGGGACAGATAGATAGTAGCAGATACTGAGGGACAGATAGATAGTAGCAGACACTGAGGAACAGATAGATAGTAGCAGACACTGAGGGACAGATAGATAGTAGCAGACCCTGTGGGACAGATAGATAGTAGCAGACTCTGAGGGACAGATCGACAGTAGCAGACTCTGAGAGACAGATAGATAGTAGCAGACTCTGAGGGACAGATAGATAGTAGCAGACACTGAGGTACAGATAGATAGTAGCAGACACTGAGGGACAGATAGATGGTAGCAGACTCTGAGGGACAGATAGACAGTAGCAGACACTGAGGGACAGATAGATAGTAGCAGACTCTGAGGGACAGATAGATAGTAGCAGACACTGAGGGACAGATAGATAGTAGCAGACACTGAGGGACAGATAGATAGTAGCAGACTCTGAGGGACAGATAGAGAGTAGCAGACACTGAGGGACAGATAGATAGTAGCAGACACTGAGGGACAGATAGATAGTAGCAGACACTGAGGGACAGATAGATAGTAGCAGACACTGAGGGACAGATAGATAGTAGCAGACACTGTGGGACAGATAGATAGTAGCAAACACTGAGGGACAGATAGATAGTAGCAGACACTGAGGGACAGATAGATAGTAGCAGACTCTGTGGGACAGATAGATAGTAGCAGACACTGAGGGACAGATAGATAGTAGCAGACAATGAGGGACAGATAGATAGTAGCAGATACTGAGGAACAGATAGATAGTAGCAAACACTGAGGGACAGATAGACAATAGCAGACCCTGTGGGACAGATAGATAGTAGCAGACTCTGAGGGACAGATAGACAATAGCAGACCCTGTGGGACAGATAGATAGTAGCAGACACTGAGGGACAGATAGATAGTAGCAGACACTGAGGGTAGATAGATAGTAGCAGACTCTGAGGGACAGATAGATAGTAGCAGACACTGAGGGTAGATAGATAGTAGCAGACTCTGAGGGACAGATAGATAGTAGCAGACACAGAGGGACAGATAGATAGTAGCAGACACTGAGGGACAGATAGATATTAGCAGACACTGAGGGACAGATAGATAGTAGCAGACACTGTGGGACAGATAGATAGTTGCAGACACTGAGGGACAGATAGATAGTAGCAGACACTGAGGGACTGATAGATAGTAGCAGACTCTGAGGGACAGAGAGATAGTAGCAGACACTGTGGGACAGATAGATAGTAGCAGACACTGAGGCACAGAAATATATTAGCAGACACTGAGGGACAGATAGATAGTAGCAGACACTGAGGGACAGATAGATAGTAGCAGACACTGAGGGACAGATAGATAGTAGCAGACTCTGAGGGACAGAGAGATAGTAGCAGACACTGTGGGACAGATAGATAGTAGCAGACTCTGAGGGACAGATAGATAGTAGCAGACACTGAGGGACAGATAGATAGTAGCAGACTCTGAGGGACAGATAGATAGTAGCAGATACTGAGGGACAGATAGATAGTAGCAGACATTGTGGGACAGATAGATAGTAGCAGACACTGAGGGACAGATAGATAGTAGCAGACTCTGTGGGACAGATAGATAGTAGCAGACACTGAGGGACAGATAGATAGTAGCAGACACTGTGGGACAGATAGATAGTAGCAGACTCTGTGGGACAGATAGATAGTAGCAGACTCTGAGGGACAGATAGATAGTAACAGACACTGAGGGTCAGATAGATAGCAGACACTGTGGGACAGATAGATAGTAGCAGACACTGTGGGACAGATAGATAGTAGCAGACACTGAGGGACAGATAGATAGTAGCAGACACTGAGGGACAGATAGATAGTAGCAGACACTGTGGGACAGATAGATAGGAGCAGACTCTGAGGGACAGATAGATAGTAGCAGACTCTGAGGGACAGATAGATAGTAGCAGACACTGAGGGACAGATAGATAGTAGCAGACACTGAGGGACAGATAGATAGTAGCAGACCCTGTGGGACAGATAGATAGTAGCAGACTCATAGGGATAGATCGACAGTAGCAGACTCTGAGAGACAGATAGATAGTAGCAGACTCTGAGGGACAGATAGATAGTAGCAGACACTGAGGGACAGATAGATAGTAGCAGACACTGAGGGACAGATAGATGGTAGCAGACTCTGAGGGACAGATAGATAGTAGCAGACACTGAGGGACAGATAGATAGTAGCAGACACTGAGGGACAGATAGATAGTAGCAGACTCTGAGGGACAGATAGATAGTAGCAGACACTGAGGGACAGATAGATAGTAGCAGACACTGAGGGACAGATAGATAGTAGCAGACACTGAGGGACAGATAGATAGTAGCAGACACTGAGGGACAGATAGATAGTAGCAGACACTGTGGGACAGATAGATAGTAGCAAACACTGAGGGACAGATAGATAGTAGCAGACACTGAGGGACAGATAGATAGTAGCAGATCCTGAGGGACAGATAGATAGTAGCAGACACTGAGAGACAGATAGATAGTAGCAGACACTGAGGGACAGATAGAGAGTAGCAGACACTGAGGGACAGATAGTAGCAGACACTGAGGGACAGATAGATAGTAGCAGACACTGAGGGACAGATAGATAGTAGCAGACACTGAGGGACAGATAGGTAGTAGCAGACACTGAGGGACAGATAGATAGTAGCAGACACTGAGGGACAGATAGATAGTAGCAGACACTGAGAGACAGATAGATAGTAGCAGACACTGAGGGACAGATAGATAGTAGCAGACTCAGAGGGACAGATAGATAGTAGCAGACTCTGAGGGACAGATAGATAGTAGCAGACACTGAGGGACAGATAGATAGTAGCAGACACTGAGGGACAGATAGATAGTAGCAGACACTGAGGGACAGATAGATAGTAGCAGACACTGAGGGACAGATAGATAGTAGCAGACACTGAGGGACAGATAGATAGTAGCAGACACTGAGGGACAGATAGATAGTAGCAGACACTGAGGGACAGATAGATAGTAGCAGACACTGTGGGACAGATAGATAGTAGCAAACACTGAGGGACAGATAGATAGTAGCAGACACTGAGGGACAGATAGATAGTAGCAAATACTGAGGGACAGATAGATAGTAGCAGACACTGAGAGACAGATAGATAGTAGCAGACACTGAGGGACAGATAGAGAGTAGCAGACACTGAGGGACAGATAGTAGCAGACACTGAGGGACAGATAGATAGTAGCAGACACTGAGGGACAGATAGATAGTAGCAGACACTGAGGGACAGATAGATAGTAGCAGACACTGAGGGACAGATAGATAGTAGCAGACACTGAGGGACAGATAGATAGTAGCAGACACTGAGAGACAGATAGATAGTAGCAGACACTGAGGGACAGATAGATAGTAGCAGACTCCGAGGGACAGATAGATAGTAGCAGACTCTGAGGGACAGATAGATAGTAGCAGACACTGAGGGACAGATAGATAGTAGCAGACACTGAGGGACAGATAGATAGTAGAAGACACTGAGGGACAGATAGATAGTAGCAGACACTGAGGGACAGATAGATAGTAGCAGACACTGAGGGACAGATAGAGAGTAGCAGACACTGAGGGACAGATAGTAGCAGACACTGAGGGACAGATAGATAGTAGCAGACACTGAGGGACAGATAGATAGTAGCAGACACTGAGGGACAGATAGATAGTAGCAGACACTGAGGGACAGATAGATAGTAGCAGACACTGAGGGACAGATAGATAGTAGCAGACACTGAGAGACAGATAGATAGTAGCAGACACTGAGGGACAGATAGATAGTAGCAGACACTGAGGGACAGATAGATAGTAGCAGACTCTGAGGGACAGATAGATAGTAGCAGACACTGAGGGACAGATAGATAGTAGCAGACACTGAGGGACAGATAGATAGTAGCAGACACTGAGGGACAGATAGATAGTAGCAGACACTGAGGGACAGATAGATAGTAGCAGACACTGTGGGACAGATAGATAGTAGCAAACACTGAGGGACAGATAGATAGTAGCAGACACTGAGGGACAGATAGATAGTAGCAGATACTGAGGGACAGATAGATAGTAGCAGACACTGAGAGACAGATAGATAGTAGCAGACACTGAGGGACAGATAGAGAGTAGCAGACACTGAGGGACAGATAGTAGCAGACACTGAGGGACAGATAGATAGTAGCAGACACTGAGGGACAGATAGATAGTAGCAGACACTGAGGGACAGATAGATAGTAGCAGACACTGAGGGACAGATAGATAGTAGCAGACACTGAGAGACAGATAGATAGTAGCAGACACTGAGGGACAGATAGATAGTAGCAGACACTGAGGGACAGATAGATAGTAGCAGACACAGAGGGACAGATAGATAGTAGCAGACTCTGAGGGACAGATATATAGTAGCAGACACTGAGGGACAGATAGATAGTAGCAGACACTGAGGGACAGATAGATAGTAGCAGACACTGTGGGACAGATTGATAGTAGCAGACACTGAGGGACAGATTGATAGTAGCAGATACTGAGGGACAGATAGATAGTAGCAGACACTGAGGGACAGATAGATAGTAGCAGACACTGAGGGACAGATAGATAGTAGCAGACTCTGAGGGACAGATAGATAGTAGCAGACTCTGAGGGACAGATAGATAGTAGCAGACAGAGAGGGACAGATAGATAGTAGCAGACTCTGAGGGACAGATAGATAGTAGCAGACTCTGTGGGACAGATAGATAGTAGCAGACTCTGAGGGACAGATAGATAGTAGCAGACACAGAGGGACAGATAGATAGTAGCAGACTCTGAGGGACAGATAGATAGTAGCAGACTCTGAGGGACAGATAGATAGTAGCAGACAGTGAGGGACAGATAGATAGTAGCAGACTCTGAGGGACAGCTAGATAGTAGCAGACACTGAGGGACAGATAGATAGTAGCAGACTCTGAGGGACAGATTGATAGTAGCAGATACTGAGGGACAGATAGATATTAGCAGACACTGAGGGACAGATAGATAGTAGCAGACTCTGAGGGACAGATAGATAGTAGCAGACACTGAGGGACAGATAGATAGTAGCAGACACTGAGGGACAGATAGATATTAGCAGACTCTGAGGGACAGATAGATAGTAGCAGACACTGAGCGACAGATAGATAGTAGCAGACACTGAGGGACAGATAGATAGTAGCAGACACTGAGGGACAGATAGATAGTAGCAGACACTGAGGGACAGATAGGTATTAGCAGACTCTGAGGGACAGATAGATAGTAGCAGACACTGAGGGACAGATAGATAGTAGCAGACACTGAGGGACAGATAGATAGTAGCAGACACAGAGGGACAGATAGATAGTAGCAGACTCTGAGGGACAGATATATAGTAGCAGACACTGAGGGACAGATAGATAGTAGCAGACACTGAGGGACAGATAGATAGTAGCAGACACTGTGGGACAGATAGATAGTAACAGACAATGAGGGACAGATAGATAGTAGCAGACACTGAGGGACAGATTGATAGTAGCAGATACTGAGGGACAGATAGATAGTAGCAGACACTGAGGGACAGATAGATAGTAGCAGACACTGAGGGACAGATAGATAGTAGCAGACTCTGAGGGACAGACAGTAGCAGACACTGAGGGACAGATAGATAGTAGCAGACTCTGAGGGACAGATAGATAGTAGCAGACAGAGAGGGACAGATAGATAGTAGCAGACTCTGAGGGACAGATAGATAGTAGCAGACTCTGTGGGACAGATAGATAGTAGCAGACTCTGAGGGACAGATAGATAGTAGCAGACACAGAGGGACAGATAGATAGTAGCAGACTCTGAGGGACAGATAGATAGTAGCAGACTCTGAGGGACAGATAGATAGTAGCAGACAGTGAGGGACAGATAGATAGTAGCAGACTCTGAGGGACAGATAGATAGTAGCAGACACTGAGGGACAGATAGATAGTAGCAGACTCTGAGGGACAGATTGATAGTAGCAGATACTGAGGGACAGATAGATATTAGCAGACACTGAGGGACAGATAGAAAGTAGCAGACTCTGAGGGACAGATAGATAGTAGCAGACACTGAGGGACAGATAGATAGTAGCAGACACTGAGGGACAGATAGATAGTAACAGACACTGAGGGACAGATAGATAGTAGCAGACTCTGAGGGACAGATAAATAGTAGCAGACTCTGAGGGACAGACAGATAGTAGCAGACACTGAGGGACAGATAGATAGCAGACACTGAGGGTCAGATAGATAGTAGCAGACTCTGAGGGACAGATAGATAGTAGCAGACTCTGAGGGACAGATAGATAGTAGCAGACACTGAGGGACAGATAGATAGTAGCAGACACTGTGGGACAGTTAGATAGTAGCAGACACTGAGGGACAGATAGATAGTAGCAGGCTCTGAGGGACAGATAGATAGTAGCAGACACTGAGGGACAGATATATAGTAGCAGACTCTGAGGGACAGATAGATAGTTGCAGACACTGAGGGACAGATAGATAGTAGCAGACACTGAGGGTCAGATAGATAGTAGCAGACACTGAGGGACAGATAGATAGTAGCAGACACTGTGGGACAGATAGATAGTAGCAGACACTGTGGGACAGATAGATAGTAGCAGACACTGAGGGACAGATAGATAGTAGCAGACAATGAGGGACAGATAGATAGTAGCAGACTCTGAGGGACAGATAGATAGTAGCAGACACTGAGGGACAGATAGATAGTAGCAGACACTGAGGGACAGATAGATAGTAGCAGACTCTGAGGGACAGATTGATAGTAGCAGACACTGAGGGACAGATAGATATTAGCAGACACTGAGGGACAGATAGATAGTAGCAGACTCTGAGGGACAGTTAGATAGTAGCAGACACTGAGGGACAGATAGATAGTAGCAGACACTGAGGGACAGATAGATAGTAACAGACACTGAGGGACAGATAGATAGTAGCAGACTCTGAGGGACAGATAGATAGTAGCAGACTCTGAGGGACAGATAGATAGTAGCAGACACTGAGGGACAGATAGATAGCAGACACTGAGGGTCAGATAGATAGTAGCAGACTCTGAGGGACAGATAGATAGTAGCAGACTATGAGGGACAGATAGATAGTAGCAGACTCTGAGGGACAGATAGATAGTAGCAGACACTGAGGGAGAGATAGATAGTAGCAGACACTGAGGGACAGATAGATAGTAGCAGACTCTGAGGGACAGATAAATAGTAGCAGACAATGAGGGACAGATAGATAGTAGCAGATACTGAGGGACAGATAGATAGTAGCAAACACTGAGGGACAGATAGACAATAGCAGACCCTGTGGGACAGATAGATAGTAGCAGACACTGAGGGAAAGATAGATAGTAGCAGACACTGAGGGTAGATAGATAGTAGCAGACTCTGAGGGACAGATAGATAGTAGCAGACACTGAGGGTAGATAGATAGTAGCAGACTCTGAGGGACAGATAGATAGTAGCAGACACAGAGGGACAGATAGATAGTAGCAGACACTGAGGGACAGATAGATATTAGCAGACACTGAGGGACAGATAGATAGAAGCAGACACTGTGGGACAGATAGATAGTTGCAGACACTGAGGGAAAGATAGATAGTAGCAGACACTGAGGGACTGATAGATAGTAGCAGACTCTGAGGGACAGAGAGATAGTAGCAGACACTGTGGGACAGATAGATAGTAGCAGACACTGAGGCACAGATAGATATTAGCAGACACTGAGGGACAGATAGATAGTAGCAGACACTGAGGGACAGATAGATAGTAGCAGACTCTGTGGGACAGATAGATAGTAGCAGACACTGAGGGACAGATAGATAGTAGCAGACTCTGTGGGACAGTTAGATAGTAGCAGATACTGAGGGACAGATAGATAGTAGCAGACACTGTGGGACAGATAGATAGTAGCAGACACTGTGGGACAGATAGATAGTAGCAGACACTGAGGGACAGATAGATAGTAGCAGACTCTGTGGGACAGATAGAGAGTAGCAGACACTGAGGGACAGATAGATAGTAACAGACACTGAGGGTCAGATAGATAGCAGACACTGTGGGACAGATAGATAGTAGCAGACACTGTGGGACAGATAGATAGTAGCAGACACTGAGGGACAGATAGATAGTAACAGACACTGAGGGTCAGATAGATAGTAGCAGACACTGAGGGACAGATAGATAGTAGCAGACACTGAGGGACAGATAGATAGTAGCAGACACTGAGGGACAGATAGATAGTAGCAGACACTGAGGGACAGATAGATAGTAGCAGACTCTGAGGGACAGATAGATAGTAGCAGACACTGAGGGACAGATAGATAGTAGCAGATACTGAGGGACAGATAGATAGTAGCAGACACTGAGGAACAGATAGATAGTAGCAGACACTGAGGGACAGATAGATAGTAGCAGACCCTGTGGGACAGATAGATAGTAGCAGACTCTGAGGGACAGATCGACAGTAGCAGACTCTGAGAGACAGATAGATAGTAGCAGACTCTGAGGGACAGATAGATAGTAGCAGACACTGAGGTACAGATAGATAGTAGCAGACACTGAGGGACAGATAGATGGTAGCAGACTCTGAGGGACAGATAGACAGTAGCAGACACTGAGGGACAGATAGATAGTAGCAGACTCTGAGGGACAGATAGATAGTAGCAGACACTGAGGGACAGATAGATAGTAGCAGACACTGAGGGACAGATAGATAGTAGCAGACTCTGAGGGACAGATAGAGAGTAGCAGACACTGAGGGACAGATAGATAGTAGCAGACACTGAGGGACAGATAGATAGTAGCAGACACTGAGGGACAGATAGATAGTAGCAGACACTGAGGGACAGATAGATAGTAGCAGACACTGTGGGACAGATAGATAGTAGCAAACACTGAGGGACAGATAGATAGTAGCAGACACTGAGGGACAGATAGATAGTAGCAGACTCTGTGGGACAGATAGATAGTAGACGACACTGAGGGACAGATAGATAGTAGCAGACAATGAGGGACAGATAGATAGTAGCAGATACTGAGGAACAGATAGATAGTAGCAGACACTGAGGGACAGATAGACAATAGCAGACCCTGTGGGACAGATAGATAGTAGCAGACTCTGAGGGACAGATAGACAATAGCAGACCCTGTGGGACAGATAGATAGTAGCAGACACTGAGGGACAGATAGATAGTAGCAGACACTGAGGGTAGATAGATAGTAGCAGACTCTGAGGGACAGATAGATAGTAGCAGACACTGAGGGTAGATAGATAGTAGCAGACTCTGAGGGACAGATAGATAGTAGCAGACACAGAGGGACAGATAGATAGTAGCAGACACTGAGGGACAGATAGATATTAGCAGACACTGAGGGACAGATAGATAGTAGCAGACACTGTGGGACAGATAGATAGTTGCAGACACTGAGGGACAGATAGATAGTAGCAGACACTGAGGGACTGATAGATAGTAGCAGACTCTGAGGGACAGAGAGATAGTAGCAGACACTGTGGGACAGATAGATAGTAGCAGACACTGAGGCACAGAAATATATTAGCAGACACTGAGGGACAGATAGATAGTAGCAGACACTGAGGGACAGATAGATAGTAGCAGACACTGAGGGACAGATAGATAGTAGCAGACTCTGAGGGACAGAGAGATAGTAGCAGACACTGTGGGACAGATAGATAGTAGCAGACTCTGAGGGACAGATAGATAGTAGCAGACACTGAGGGACAGATAGATAGTAGCAGACTCTGAGGGACAGATAGATAGTAGCAGATACTGAGGGACAGATAGATAGTAGCAGACATTGTGGGACAGATAGATAGTAGCAGACACTGAGGGACAGATAGATAGTAGCAGACTCTGTGGGACAGATAGATAGTAGCAGACACTGAGGGACAGATAGATAGTAGCAGACACTGTGGGACAGATAGATAGTAGCAGACTCTGTGGGACAGATAGATAGTAGCAGACTCTGAGGGACAGATAGATAGTAACAGACACTGAGGGTCAGATAGATAGCAGACACTGTGGGACAGATAGATAGTAGCAGACACTGTGGGACAGATAGATAGTAGCAGACACTGAGGGACAGATAGATAGTAGCAGACACTGAGGGACAGATAGATAGTAGCAGACACAGTGGGACAGATAGATAGGAGCAGACTCTGAGGGACAGATAGATAGTAGCAGACTCTGAGGGACAGATAGATAGTAGCAGACACTGAGGGACAGATAGATAGTAGCAGACACTGAGGGACAGATAGATAGTAGCAGACCCTGTGGGACAGATAGATAGTAGCAGACTCATAGGGATAGATCGACAGTAGCAGACTCTGAGAGACAGATAGATAGTAGCAGACTCTGAGGGACAGATAGATAGTAGCAGACACTGAGGGACAGATAGATAGTAGCAGACACTGAGGGACAGATAGATGGTAGCAGACTCTGAGGGACAGATAGATAGTAGCAGACACTGAGGGACAGATAGATAGTAGCAGACACTGAGGGACAGATAGATAGTAGCAGACTCTGAGGGACAGATAGATAGTAGCAGACACTGAGGGACAGATAGATAGTAGCAGACACTGAGGGACAGATAGATAGTAGCAGACACTGAGGGACAGATAGATAGTAGCAGACACTGAGGGACAGATAGATAGTAGCAGACACTGTGGGACAGATAGATAGTAGCAAACACTGAGGGACAGATAGATAGTAGCAGACACTGAGGGACAGATAGATAGTAGCAGATCCTGAGGGACAGATAGATAGTAGCAGACACTGAGAGACAGATAGATAGTAGCAGACACTGAGGGACAGATAGAGAGTAGCAGACACTGAGGGACAGATAGTAGCAGACACTGAGGGACAGATAGATAGTAGCAGACACTGAGGGACAGATAGATAGTAGCAGACACTGAGGGACAGATAGATAGTAGCAGACACTGAGGGACAGATAGATAGTAGCAGACACTGAGGGACAGATAGATAGTAGCAGACACTGAGAGACAGATAGATAGTAGCAGACACTGAGGGACAGATAGATAGTAGCAGACTCAGAGGGACAGATAGATAGTAGCAGACTCTGAGGGACAGATAGATAGTAGCAGACACTGAGGGACAGATAGATAGTAGCAGACACTGAGGGACAGATAGATAGTAGCAGACACTGAGGGACAGATAGATAGTAGCAGACACTGAGGGACAGATAGATAGTAGCAGACACTGAGGGACAGATAGATAGTAGCAGACACTGAGGGACAGATAGATAGTAGCAGACACTGAGGGACAGATAGATAGTAGCAGACACTGTGGGACAGATAGATAGTAGCAAACACTGAGGGACAGATTGATAGTAGCAGACACTGAGGGACAGATAGATTGTAGCAAATACTGAGGGACAGATAGATAGTAGCAGACACTGAGAGACAGATAGATAGTAGCAGACACTGAGGGACAGATAGAGAGTAGCAGACACTGAGGGACAGATAGTAGCAGACACTGAGGGACAGATAGATAGTAGCAGACACTGAGGGACAGATAGATAGTAGCAGACACTGAGGGACAGATAGATAGTAGCAAACACTGAGGGACAGATAGATAGTAGCAGACACTGAGGGACAGATAGATAGTAGCAGACACTGAGAGACAGATAGATAGTAGCAGACACTGAGGGACAGATAGATAGTAGCAGACTCCGAGGGACAGATAGATAGTAGCAGACTCTGAGGGACAGATAGATAGTAGCAGACACTGAGGGACAGATAGATAGTAGCAGACACTGAGGGACAGATAGATAGTAGCAGACACTGAGGGACAGATAGATAGTAGCAGACACTGAGGGACAGATAGATAGTAGCAGACACTGAGGGACAGATAGAGAGTAGCAGACACTGAGGGACAGATAGTAGCAGACACTGAGGGACAGATAGATAGTAGCAGACACTGAGGGACAGATAGATAGTAGCAGATACTGAGGGACAGATAGATAGTAGCAGACACTGAGGGACAGATAGATAGTAGCAGACACTGAGGGACAGATAGATAGTAGCAGACACTGAGAGACAGATAGATAGTAGCAGACACTGAGGGACAGATAGATAGTAGCAGACACTGAGGGACAGATAGATAGTAGCAGACTCTGAGGGACAGATAGATAGTAGCAGACACTGAGGGACAGATAGATAGTAGCAGACACTGAGGGACAGATAGATAGTAGCAGACACTGAGGGACAGATAGATAGTAGCAGACACTGAGGGACAGATAGATAGTAGCAGACACTGTGGGACAGATAGATAGTAGCAAACACTGAGGGACAGATAGATAGTAGCAGACACTGAGGGACAGATAGATAGTAGCAGATACTGAGGGACAGATAGATAGTAGCAGACACTGAGAGACAGATAGATAGTAGCAGACACTGAGGGACAGATAGAGAGTAGCAGACACTGAGGGACAGATAGTAGCAGACACTGAGGGACAGATAGATAGTAGCAGACACTGAGGGACAGATAGATAGTAGCAGACACTGAGGGACAGATAGATAGTAGCAGACACTGAGAGACAGATAGATAGTAGCAGACACTGAGGGACAGATAGATAGTAGCAGACACTGAGGGACAGATAGATAGTAGCAGACACAGAGGGACAGATAGATAGTAGCAGACTCTGAGGGACAGATATATAGTAGCAGACACTGAGGGACAGATAGATAGTAGCAGACACTGAGGGACAGATAGATAGTAGCAGACACTGTGGGACAGATTGATAGTAGCAGACACTGAGGGACAGATTGATAGTAGCAGATACTGAGGGACAGATAGATAGTAGCAGACACTGAGGGACAGATAGATAGTAGCAGACACTGAGGGACAGATAGATAGTAGCAGACTCTGAGGGACAGATAGATAGTAGCAGACTCTGAGGGACAGATAGATAGTAGCAGACAGAGAGGGACAGATAGATAGTAGCAGACTCTGAGGGACAGATAGATAGTAGCAGACTCTGTGGGACAGATAGATAGTAGCAGACTCTGAGGGACAGATAGATAGTAGCAGACACAGAGGGACAGATAGATAGTAGCAGACTCTGAGGGACAGATAGATAGTAGCAGACTCTGAGGGACAGATAGATAGTAGCAGACAGTGAGGGACAGATAGATAGTAGCAGACTCTGAGGGACAGATAGATAGTAGCAGACACTGAGGGACATATAGATAGTAGCAGACTCTGAGGGACAGATTGATAGTAGCAGATACTGAGGGACAGATAGATATTAGCAGACACTGAGGGACAGATAGATAGTAGCAGACTCTGAGGGACAGATAGATAGTAGCAGACACTGAGGGACAGATAGATAGTAGCAGACACTGAGGGACAGATAGATATTAGCAGACTCTGAGGGACAGATAGATAGTAGCAGACACTGAGCGACAGATAGATAGTAGCAGACACTGAGGGACAGATAGATAGTAGCAGACACTGAGGGACAGATAGATAGTAGCAGACACTGAGGGACAGATAGGTATTAGCAGACTCTGAGGGACAGATAGATAGTAGCAGACACTGAGGGACAGATAGATAGTAGCAGACACTGAGGGACAGATAGATAGTAGCAGACACAGAGGGACAGATAGATAGTAGCAGACTCTGAGGGACAGATATATAGTAGCAGACACTGAGGGACAGATAGATAGTAGCAGACACTGAGGGACAGATAGATAGTAGCAGACACTGTGGGACAGATAGATAGTAACAGACAATGAGGGACAGATAGATAGTAGCAGACACTGAGGGACAGATTGATAGTAGCAGATACTGAGGGACAGATAGATAGTAGCAGACACTGAGGGACAGATAGATAGTAGCAGACACTGAGGGACAGATAGATAGTAGCAGACTCTGAGGGACAGACAGTAGCAGACACTGAGGGACAGATAGATAGTAGCAGACTCTGAGGGACAGATAGATAGTAGCAGACAGAGAGGGACAGATAGATAGTAGCAGACTCTGAGGGACAGATAGATAGTAGCAGACTCTGTGGGACAGATAGATAGTAGCAGACTCTGAGGGACAGATAGATAGTAGCAGACACAGAGGGACAGATAGATAGTAGCAGACTCTGAGGGACAGATAGATAGTAGCAGACTCTGAGGGACAGATAGATAGTAGCAGACAGTGAGGGACAGATAGATAGTAGCAGACTCTGAGGGACAGATAGATAGTAGCAGACACTGAGGGACAGATAGATAGTAGCAGACTCTGAGGGACAGATTGATAGTAGCAGATACTGAGGGACAGATAGATATTAGCAGACACTGAGGGACAGATAGATAGTAGCAGACTCTGAGGGACAGATAGATAGTAGCAGACACTGAGGGACAGATAGATAGTAGCAGACACTGAGGGACAGATAGATAGTAACAGACACTGAGGGACAGATAGATAGTAGCAGACTCTGAGGGACAGATAAATAGTAGCAGACTCTGAGGGACAGATAGATAGTAGCAGACACTGAGGGACAGATAGATAGCAGACACTGAGGGTCAGATAGATAGTAGCAGACTCTGAGGGACAGATAGATAGTAGCAGACTCTGAGGGACAGATAGATAGTAGCAGACACTGAGGGACAGATAGATAGTAGCAGACACTGTGGGACAGTTAGATAGTAGCAGACACTGAGGGACAGATAGCTAGTAGCAGGCTCTGAGGGACAGATAGATAGTAGCAGACACTGAGGGACAGATATATAGTAGCAGACTCTGAGGGACAGATAGATAGTTGCAGACACTGAGGGACAGATAGATAGTAGCAGACACTGAGGGTCAGATAGATAGTAGCAGACACTGAGGGACAGATAGATAGTAGCAGACACTGTGGGACAGATAGATAGTAGCAGACACTGTGGGACAGATAGATAGTAGCAGACACTGAGGGACAGATAGATAGTAGCAGACAATGAGGGACAGATAGATAGTAGCAGACTCTGAGGGACAGATAGATAGTAGCAGACACTGAGGGACAGATAGATAGTAGCAGACACTGAGGGACAGATAGATAGTAGCAGACTCTGAGGGACAGATTGATAGTAGCAGACACTGAGGGACAGATAGATATTAGCAGACACTGAGGGACAGATAGATAGTAGCAGACTCTGAGGGACAGTTAGATAGTAGCAGACACTGAGGGACAGATAGATAGTAGCAGACACTGAGGGACAGATAGATAGTAACAGACACTGAGGGACAGATAGATAGTAGCAGACTCTGAGGGACAGATAGATAGTAGCAGACTCTGAGGGACAGATAGATAGTAGCAGACACTGAGGGACAGATAGATAGCAGACACTGAGGGTCAGATAGATAGTAGCAGACTCTGAGGGACAGATAGATAGTAGCAGACTATGAGGGACAGATAGATAGTAGCAGACACAGAGGGACAGATAGATAGTAGCAGACTCTGAGGGACAGATAGATAGTAGCAGACTCTGAGGGACAGATAGATAGTAGCAGACAGTGAGGGACAGATAGATAGTAGCAGACTCTGAGGGACAGATAGATAGTAGCAGACACTGAGGGAGAGATAGATAGTAACAGACACTGAGGGACAGATAGATAGTAGCAGACTCTGAGGGACAGATTGATAGTAGCAGACACTGAGGGACAGATAGATATTAGCAGACACTGAGGGACAGATAGATAGTAGCAGACTCTGAGGGACAGATAGATAGTAGCAGACACTGAGGGACAGATAGATAGTAGCAGACACTGAGGGACAGATAGATAGTAACAGACACTGAGGGACAGATAGATAGTAGCAGACTCTGAGGGACAGATAGATAGTAGCAGACTCTGAGGGACAGATAGATAGTAGCAGACACTGAGGGACAGATACATAGCAGACACTGAGGGTCAGATAGATAGTAGCAGACTCTGAGGGATAGATAGATAGTAGCAGACTCTGAGGGACAGATAGATAGTAGCAGACACTGAGGGACAGTTAGATAGTAGCAGACACTGTGGGACAGTTAGATAGTAGCAGACACTGAGGGACAGATAGATAGTAGCAGACACTGAGGGACAGATAGATAGTAGCAGACACTGAGGGACAGATAGATAGTAGCAGACTCTGAGGGACAGATAGATAGTAGCAGACACTGAGGGACAGATAGATAGTAGCAGACACTGAGGGTCAGATAGATAGTAGCAGACACTGAGGGACAGATAGATAGTAGCAGACACTGTGGGACAGATAGATAGTAGCAGACACTGTGGGACAGATAGATAGTAGCAGACACTGAGGGACAGATAGATAGTAGCAGACTCTGAGGGACAGATAGATAGTAGCAGACACTGAGGGACAGATAGATAGTAGCAGACACTGAGGGACAGATAGATATTAGCAGACACTGTGGGACAGATAGATAGTAGCAGACACTGAGGGACAGATAGATAGTAGCAGACACTGAGGGACAGATAGATAGTAGCAGACACTGAGGGACAGATAGATAGTTGCAGACACTGAGGGACAGATAGATAGTAGCAGACACTGTGGGACAGATAGATAGTAGCAGACTCTGAGGGACAGATAGATAGTAGCAGACACTGAGGGACAGATAGATAGTAGCAGACACTGAGGGACAGATAGATAGCAGACACTGAGGGACAGACACAGAGCAAACGTGACTTGACGAGTAGTCAGACGTTTGGTAAAATGTAGAATGTTACTGTCAGCAGCAATAGCCGCGATCCTGAGTAAAGACAAAGGGAACTGATGTTGAAAGGAAAAAAAAAACAAAGAAGTGCAGAGGTAGCGGTGTCAAAATTGATGCACGATCAATCACTACTGAAGCGAGATTGTCGTCCAATTGAAGGCTTTAATGAACAAGTAGTTACCCCAGCAGCTCCGATACAGAATGACTGCTGTGGGTGAAACACAGACTCTTATGCTCCGCCTGCTGGGCGGAACCAGCAGGCAGGTTCTACCACTCACACTACAGTATAAGGTACATCCCACCTAGGTACCGCGATACCCCTAATATAGCCGACCACAAAAAGTAAATAGGGAAAATTGTTCAAAAGATCTACAGAACCCTTCTTAAAGGCACAGGAAGGTGAAGAGGCTGAGGTTCCAAGCTCCCAATCTGAACTGAGCCCATGGTGGGACGGGGCCGGTGGTGGTGGTGGTGGTGGTGGTGGTGGGGGGGGGTCCGGGTAGCAATTCCTGTACTTCTGTACTGCAGCCAGTAAGTGTCTGAGGCTTTTGGCATTGTTATGGGCCAGAGTTTAGAGAACCTCAAAGTGTATCGTGGAGTTCACCTGACCCATAACTTTTAATAGATTGTGGTTATGGGGAGCACACAGTCTTACTCTGCAGGTGTAATGCAACAGAAATCTACAGTACTTTTAAATTAAAATAATGTTTATTTATGAAACCAGTTAACACTTTATAAACTCACAGTAAACAACCTAACAACTATCAACACCAAGAAATCCCCCAAATAATACAGTACTCGATAAGTAACTCTTAATTTTTCCTTGCAACATCCATAAGACAAATAAGACAAACCCTCTTTATAGGAAGACATCAGGTTTAACTTCACTACTGAGAACAGTTACCACTTTGAAATCACCAAATGAACATTCCCCAGCCTGCAGGGCTTTATAGACATCCTGCTGTGACTGCAACTTCTCCAAAACTAAAACAAAACCAAACACACCCTGTAGCAAACAGCCTAAAGCGAAAGTAAAAGCAGACAGACAGCCCAGCTCCACCCACACTCTGACATCACTGATAAACACCCATTTCTTAAAGGCACATCCACTACAGCTACTTTTTATAAACACCCATTTCTTAAAGGTACTCTCACATGATACCTCCCCCCAAGAAAAAAATATACCATCAACTTAAAGATGGTTTCATTTTTTACCTTTTCACTTTCTTTTAAGAAATAGGGACAATGAACATAGTTTTTTTTCTTAACAAAACAAAACACTCAAACATTTAATAATAACATAGTCCATTTTTTTTGTTCTTCCTCTTACTGGAATCCTTCCCGATTGACAGTCTCTTTGAACAAGAAGGTCTCTGCACGATCCATCCATTTCTCTCCGCCTTTCTCTTTAAAGTCAGATACTGGAGTTAAATCTGATAATAGAGTCCCTTGTAATTCTCCAACACAGGAGCATTGGTTATCACAGCCTTTAGGCCTTAAAACGCCTGTTGAAACTCCGCTGTCCACTGACATTTTCGCGTTTCTTCAGCAAGTCCATTAGTAGAGCAACCGCGCGGCAAAACGTTGGCACAAATGTTCGATCAAATCCACTCATGCCAAGAAATTGCATTATTTCCCTTCATTTCGAGGGTATTGGAAACTTCCTAATAACTTTCGTTTTCACATCCCGTGGGATCAGTCGACCCTGTCCGATTGTATGGCCAAGGAAAGTGACTTGGGCTTTTCCAAATTCACTTTTGGCTAGTTTTATCACCAAACCCGGCTCCCGAAGTCAATCAAATAACTCCATCAGATGTTTTAAATGTTCGTTCCATGTCTGGCTGAAAATTACCAGATCGTCGATGTATACCGCACAATTGGGTAATCCTGAATCAACTTTGTTAGTTAACCGTTGAAATGTGGCTGGGGCGTTTTTCATTCCAAATGGCATAACTTTGAATTGGTATATACCATCTGGAGTCACAAAAGCTGACATTTCCTTTGCTCTTTCGGATAAAGGTACCTTTAAGTAAATCCAGTTTGGAAATAAAGCAGATTGTCCCACTTTCTCAATGCAATCCTCCACAAGTGGGATAGGATAAGAGTCCGTTCTTGTAACTGCATTAACCTTTTTATAATCCACACACAACCGTTGGGTACCGTCTGGTTTAGGTACCATCACTATGGGTGAGCTCCATTGGCTGCAACCCACTTCAATTATGCCATTCTTCAGCATACTCTCAATCTCTCTGTTAACCTGTGTCAATTTTAAAGGGTTAAGTCTATATGGATGTTGTTTGATAGGAACAGCATTTCCCGTACCAGCCTCCCCGAACAGGCGCCAGAATATGGCGACTCGGGGCTTTTCACAGTAACTTCATTTGAAGCCTACTTGTGACAATAAGCGATTTTCATTTTCATTTTTTCATTTCACATCTACATCATGTATGGCCAATTTAGTGATTCCCAACTTATCTCCACAAACTTGCCCATGTGATATCAATAACTCTTTCAGGGCAGTTCGTTTTTCCTCTGGAAGGTAACTTAACAATTTATCTCAATTTTTAAGAACATCCTCGTTTTCCAATTTACTTTGAGGTATATCAAATTCAAAGTCATCGGGATTTGGTTCATCACTTTGAGTTAGAATCATTAAAATCTTGTCCGTTTGCTCTCCTTCCCTTTCAAAGTACCTTTTCAACATATTCACAAGACACACTCGGTGAGTTTTCCTTCTATCTGGCGTTCTTACCACATAATTCACCTCACTTAATTTCCTTTCAAAGGTCCACAAAACTTTGCTTTTAAAGGCTCACCTACCACTAGTAACAATACTAAAACTTTATCCCCACTGGCAAAACTACAAACCTTGGATTTCTTGTCCGCTGCCCGTTTCATCACGTTTTGTGCCACTTTTAAATGCTGTCTAGCCAATTCACCTGCTCGTTTTAATTGTTCCCTAAAATTTGACATGTAATCCAATCATGTAAGTTCCGATTTCTCACTCACCAAGTTTTCCTTAATCAATTTAAGTGGTCTCCTTACCTCAAAACCAACAATTAGTTCAAAAGGACTGAATTTGGTTGACTCATTAGGTGCATCCCTAATTGCAAACAGTATAAATGGAATTCCATTATTCCAATCCTCTGGACAATCTTGACAATAAGCCCTCAACATTGTCTTTAATGTCTGATGCCACCTTTCTAATGCTCCCTGCGATTCTGGATGGTACGCAGTTGATTTAAATTGTTTTATTCCTAAGCTATCCATAACTTCTTTGAATAACCTTGAGGCAAAATTTGATCCTTGATCCGATTGTATTTCTGTGGGTAGTCCATATCTAGTAAAGAATTTAAGTAACTCCTCCACAATCCTTTTAGCTGTAATATTACATACTGGAATGGCCTCTGGAAACCTAGTAGACACATCCATTACAGTCAAAAGATATTGATTCCCACTTTTCCTTTTAGGAAGCGGTCCTACGCAATTAATTAAGACCCTTGTAAAAGGTTCCTCAAATGCTGGAATGGGTATTAAGGGCACTGGTTTTATCACTGCTTGAGGTCTCCCTATCACTTGACATGTGTGACATGATTGACAACATTTAACTACATCTTTATGTAGTCCAAGCCAATGAAAATGTTTTTGGATTTTAGCTTGAGTTTTCCTTATTCCCAAATGACCTCCCACTGGTACCTCATGTGGAACTCGCAACACCTCCTTTCTATACCCTACCGGCAATACTACTTGGTGAACTTCCGCCCACTTTTCATCCGCCTGCATATGTACAGGTCTCCATTTTCTCATCAAGACATCATTGTTACGGTAATAACACTCTGCTATACACTCAGATTCCTCTTCCATGTATGCTGTCTGATAAATCCGGTCCATTTCTACATCTTTCTGTTGTAACTCCGCCAATTTTCCTGAACTAAAAATATCCGCCTCATCCTCCACCTGTTCTTTTCCAAATATGTGATCAAAAATCGTTTCTGATAATGGCACTTCACTTTTATCTTCACTCTCTGATTTCTCCTCTTGTCTTAACCTGTGACTTTGCGACCTTGTTACTACACAATCCGGAAAAGTCCCAGGATATTCGACCGTCAACACTTCAGTTGTCCGATTTTCCACTGGCTTATCAACCATAGTAGGCATCACTCCCACCTGCGATCCAGCTATATCATTACCCAAGATAAACTATATTCCTGGACAAGATAGTTTCTCTATTACTCCTACTACCACTTCTCAACTCTTCACTGGACTTTCCAACCTAACCTTATATAATGGAATACTATTCTTCTCACCCTGAATTCCACATTTACCACCTTTTCTGGCAACATTCTTCCCAAACTACATAATTCCTCATCTCTCACCATTAAAGATTGACTAGCTCCTGTGTCTCTTAAAATTGTGACTTCTTTACCTGCTCCTCCTGATACACATGAGTAAATTTTACCCACACAAGAAAATTCTTTAAAGACATCTGGCACCTTCTTATCAACCAGCTCTTGATCAGACTGTACAACCTTTTGCACCTCCCTCTCTTCACTTGGGCTTTCCTTTACCTCTTTAACAAACCCCACTGTCTTATCCTGTTTTACCACATCAGCCTTCCCAGTGCTTTTCTTCAACCACCAACACTGTGACTTTACATGGCCTAGTTTATTACAGTGAAAACATCTGAAACTTTTCATGTCTCTTCCACCCTCCTGAATTTCTTTTTTAATCTGAGGTACACTCTCCTTATTATCTCCCATCAGATCACTTTTACTTTTACCACTTGAGTATTTCTCATGTCCCCAGTTTATATTCCTCACAGGCTGAAACTGATATCGGAAACCAAACTTTGAGTTCTGAACTAATTCATAATCATCTGACGTTTCTGCTGCTAATCTCGCAGTTTTAACCCTCTGCTCTTCCACATGAATTCTCACTGCATCAGGAATTGAATTTTTAAACTCCTCCAAAAGTATAATTTCTCTGAGAGCTTCATAGTTTGATCTATTTTCAAAGCTCTTATCCACCTATCAAAATTACTCTGTTTGAGCCTTTCAAACTCCATGTATGTTTGACCAAATTCTTTCCTTAAATTTCTAAACCTTTGTCTGTAGGCTTCAGGCACTAGTTAATATGCACCTAAGATGGATTTTTTCACCTCCTCATATGTCCCAGATACCTCCTCCGGGAGTGATGCAAACGCTTCACTAGCCCTACCTACCAGCTTTGTTTGAATCAGTAATACCCACATGTCCTGTGGCCATTTTATTTGTTTAGCTACCTTCTCAAATGAAATGAAAAAGGCTTCCATCTCCTTTTCCTCAAACCTTGGCACTGCGTGGACATATTTAAATAGATCCCCACCAAGCCTTTGACTATGACATTTTTTCTTACTATCCTTATCACTATCCTCCAACTGTTCTTTTCCCTTTACGTCCGCCAATTTTAACTGACTGTCATGTTTCATGGCCATTTTCTGAAGTTCAAATGCTCTCTCTCTTTCTTTTTGTTCTGCTAGGGCTATTCTTTCTTTTTCTCTTTCTTCTCTCTCCTTTTCTCTTTCTCTGATCTGTATCTCCCTTTCTCTTTCTTTTTGTTCTGCGAGGGCTATTCTTTCTTTTTCTCTTTCTTCTTTCGCCTTTTCTTCTTCCTTGATCTGTATCTCCCTTTTTTCTTTCTTTTTCTCTCATTGCATATTCAAGCTGCTTTAATTCTTTTTCATGTTCAAGTTGCTTAATCTGCAAGTGGCTCTTTGCCATTCCCAATGAGTTAGACACCCATTTCTTAAAGGTACTCTCACATGACAGCACGAAGACCCCTGTCTGTTCAGGAAGAAAGGCAACTTTAAATGCTCAGCTACCGCGGTAAGTACCTCTGATTTTCACATTTTGTCAGGTAATATTAACTGCAATGTTTTTGCCAAATCTAAAAATCTGTTTTTAGTCTCTGTCCGTAAGGTACTGCGTGTGACCTTCTCCACCCCCAAAAACTTCAGAGCCTCTGAAAGAGCCATTGTCCACAACACACTCTCTACTAAAACTAAAATACCACACCTGAAAAGCAACCCCAATATGCTCACCCCTCACTGTCTTTAAGTTCACTAAGCCAATCCAATAGATAGACTTTTATCCCCCTCGATCCCCCAATTTGTTATGGGCCAGGGTATAGAGAACCCCAAAGTGTATCATGGAGTTCGCCTGACCCACAACTTTTACTAGATTGTGGTTATGGGGACACGGCCCACTCTACAGGTGTGATGCAACAGAAATCTACAATACTTTTAAATTAAAACAATGTTTATTTATGAAACCAGTTAACACTTTAAAAACCCACAGTAAACATCGTAACAACTATCAACACCGATAAATCCCCAAAGAATATAGTACTCTATAAGTAATTCTTCATCTTTCCCTGTAACATCCATAAGACACAAAAATAACCCTTTTTACAGAAAGGCATCAGGTTTAACTTCACTACTGAGAACAGTTACCACTTTGAAATTACCAAATGAACATTCCCCAGCCTGCAGGGCTTCATAGACATCCTGCTGTGACTTCAGCTTCTCCAAATCTAAAACAAAACCAAACACACCCTGTAGCAAACAGCCTAAAGCGAAAGTAAAAGCAGACAGACAGCCCAGCTCCACCCACACTCTGACATCACTGATAAACACTCGTTTCTCAAAGGCACATCCACTACAGAAATTTTATAAACACCCATTTCTTAAAGGCACATCCACTACAGCTATTTTATAAACACCTGTTTCTTCAAGGCACATCCACTACAGCTATTTTATAAACACCTGTTTCTTCAAGGCACATCCACTACAGCTATTTTATAAACACCTGTTTCTTAAAGGCACATCCACTACAGCTATTTTATAAACACCTGTTTCTTAAAGGCACATCCACTACAGCTATTTTATAAACACCGTTTCTTAAAGTTACTCTCACATGACAGCATGAAGGCCCCTGTCCATTCAGGGAGAAAAGCAAACAGATTTCAAATACAGCGCGATGGATTTTGAAAGTTCTGCATCCATTGGTGAAACTGCCAACAAGCCAGCACGTCGGCAGAGACCTGACTTTTTTTCGGGTAGCTGAGAGGCTCAGAAAAGAGTTGCGGAGATCGTTGAGAAAGTTTTCCGCCTGAAAGAAAAGAGAAGTAAAAGAGTATGGAAGGGCGTCCAGAAGGAGGAACTTCAGGGCCCATCAAATCTCTGGAAGTGCTGGAACTGCAGAGCCCGCCAAATCTCCGGAAGTGCTGGAACTGCAGAGCCCGCCAAATCTCCGCAAGTGCTGGAACTGCAGGGCCCACCAAATCTCCGGAAGTGCTAGAACTGCAGGGCCCGCCAAATCTCCGGAAGTGCTGGAACTGCAGAGCCCACCAAATCTCCGGAAGTGCTGGACCTGCAGAGCCCACCAAATCTCCGGAAGTGCTAGAACTGCAGAGCCCGCCAAATCTCCGCAAGTGCTGGAACTGCAGGGCCCACCAAATCCCCGGAAGTGCTAGAACTGCAGAGCCCGCCAAATCTCCGCAAGTGCTGGAACTGCAGGGCCCACCAAATCCCCGGAAGTGCTAGAACTGCAGGGCCCCACCAAATCTCCGGAAGTGCTGGAACTGCAGAGCCCACCAAATCTCCGGAAGTGCTAGAACTGCAGAGCCCACCAAATCTCCGGAAGTGCTGGAACTGCAGAGCCCACCAAATCTCCGGAAGTGCTGGAACTGCAGAGCCCCCCAAATCTCCGGAAGTGCTAGAACTGCAGAGCCCGCGAAATCCCCGGAAGTGCTGGAATTGCAGAGCCCGCCAAATCTCCGGAAGTGCTGGAACTGCAGTGCCCGCCAAATCTCCGGAAGTGCTGGAACTGCAGAGCCCGCCAAATCTCCGGAAGTGCTGGAACTGCAGTGCCCATCAAATCCCCGGAAGTGCTGGAACTGCAGAGCCCGCAAAATCTCCGGAAGTGCTGGAACTACAGAGCCCGCCAAATCTACGGAAGTGCTGGAACTGCAGAGCCCGCCAAATCCCCGGAAGTGCTGGAACTGCAGAGCCCGCCAAATCCCCGGAAGTGCTGGAACTGCAGAGCCCGCCAAATCCCCGGAAGTGCTGGAACTGCAGAGCCCGCCAAATCTCTGGAAGTGCTGGAACTGCAGAGCCCGCCAAATCCCCGGAAGTGCTAGAACTGCAGAGCCCACCAAATCTCCGGAAGTGCTGGAACTGCAGAGCCCACCAAATCTCCGGAAGTGCTGGAACTGCAGAGCCCGCCAAATCTCTGGAAGTGCTGGAACTGCAGAGCCCGCCAAATCCCCGGAAGTGCTAGAACTGCAGAGCCCACCAAATCTCCGGAAGTGCTGGAACTGCAGAGCCCACCAAATCTCCGGAAGTGCTAGAACTGCAGAGCCCGGCAAATCCCCGGAAGTGCTGGAACTGCAGAGCCCACCAAATCTCTGGAAGTGCTGCAACTGCAGAGCCCGCCAAATCCCCGGAAGTGCTGGAACTGCAGAGCCCGCCAAATCCCCGGAAGTGCTGGAACTGCAGAGCCCGCCAAATCCCCGGAAGTGCTGGAACTGCAGAGCCCGCCAAATCCCCGGAAGTGCTGGAACTGCAGAGCCCACCAAATCTCTGGAAGTGCTGGAACTGCAGAGCCCACCAAATCTCCGGAAGTGCTGGAACTGCAGAGCCCACCAAATCTCTGGAAGTGCTAGAACTGCAGGGCCCACCAAATCTCCGGAAGTGCTGGAACTGCAGAGCCCGCCAAATCTCCGCAAGTGCTGGAACTGCAGGGCCCGCCAAATCTCCGGAAGTGCTGGAACTGCAGAGCCCGCCAAATTTCTGGAAGTGCTAGAACTGCAGGGCCCGCCAAATCTCTGGAAGTGCTGGAACTGCAGAGCCCACCAAATCTCTGGAAGTGCTAGAACTGCAGGGCCCACCAAATCTCCGGAAGTGCTGGAACTGCAGAGCCCGCCAAATCTCTGGAAGTGCTGGAACTGCAGAGCCCACCAAATCTCTGGAAGTGCTAGAACTGCAAAGCCCGCCAAATCTCCGGAAGTGCTGGAACTGCAGAGCCCGCCAAATCTCCGGAAGTGCTGGAACTGCAGAGCCCGCCAAATCTCCGGAAGTGCTGGAACTGCAGAGCCCGCCAAATCCCCGGAAGTGCTGGAACTGCAGAGCCCGCCAAATCTCCGGAAGTGCTGGAACTGCAGAGCCCGCCAAATCTCCGGAAGTGCTGGAACTGCAGAGCCCGCCAAATCTCTGGAAGTGCTGGAACTGCAGAGCCCACCAAATCTCCGGAAGTGCAGGAACTGCAGTGCCCGCGAAATCTCCGGAAGTGCTAGAACTGCAGGGCCCCGCCAAATCTCCGGAAGTGCTGGAACTGCAGAGCCCGCCAAATCTCCGGAAGTGCTGGAACTGCAGAGCCCGCCAAATCCCCGGAAGTGCTGGAACTGCAGAGCCCGCCAAATCCCCGGAAGTGCTGGAACTGCAGAGCCCGCCAAATCTCCGGAAGTGCTAGAACTGCAGAGCCCGCCAAATCCCCGGAAGTGCTGGAACTGCAGAGCCCGCCAAATCTCCGGAAGTGCTGGAACTGCAGTGCCCGCGAAATCTCCGGAAGTGCTAGAACTGCAGGGCCCCGCCAAATCTCCGGAAGTGCTGGAACTGCAGAGCCCGCCAAATCCCCGGAAGTGCTGGAACTGCAGAGCCCGCCAAATCTCTGGAAGTGCTGGAACTGCAGAGCCCGCCAAATCCCCGGAAGTGCTGGAACTGCAGAGCCCGCCAAATCTCTGGAAGTGCTGGAACTGCAGAGCCTGCCAAATCTCCGGAAGTGCTGGAACTGCAGGGCCCCACCAAATCTCCGGAAGTGCTAGAACTGCAGAGCCCACCAAATCTCCGGAAGTGCTGGAACTGCAGAGCCCGCCAAATCTCTGGAAGTGCTGGAACTGCAGAGCCCGCCAAATCCCCGGAAGTGCTGGAACTGCAGAGCCCGCCAAATCTCTGGAAGTGCTGGAACTGCAGAGCCTGCCAAATCTCCGGAAGTGCTGGAACTGCAGAGCCCGCCAAATCCCCGGAAGTGCTGGAACTGCAGAGCCCGCCAAATCTCTGGAAGTGCTGGAACTGCAGAGCCCGCCAAATCTCCGGAAGTGCTAGAACTGCAGAGCCCGCCAAATCTCCGGAAGTGCTGGAAATGCAGGGCCCCGCCAAATCCCCGGAAGTGCTGGAACTGCAGAGCCCGCCAAATCTCCGGAAGTGCTAGAACTGCAGAGCCCGCCAAATCCCCGGAAGTGCTGGAACTGCAGGGCCCACCAAATCTCCAGAAGTGCTGGAACTGCAGAGCCCGCCAAATCCCCGGAAGTGCTGGAACTGCAGAGCCCGCCAAATCCCCGGAAGTGCTGGAACTGCAGAGCCCACCAAATCTCCGGAAGTGCTGGAACTGCAGAGCCCGCCAAATTCCCGGAAGTGCTGGAACTGCAGGGCCCGCCAAATTCCCGGAAGTGCTGGAACTGCAGAGCCCACCAAATCTCCGGAAGTGCTAGAACTGCAGAGCCCACCAAATCTCCGGAAGTGCTAGAACTGCAGAGCCCACCAAATCTCCGGAAGTGCTGGAACTGCAGAGCCCGCCAAATCTCCGCAAGTGCTGGAACTGCAGTGCCCGCGAAATCCCCGGAAGTGCTGGAACTGCAGAGCCCGCCAAATATCCGGAAGTGCTAGAACTGCAGAGCCCGCCAAATATCCGGTAGTGCTAGAACTGCAGAGCCCGCCAAATATCCGGAAGTGCTAGAACTGCAGAGCCCGCCAAATCTCCGGAAGTGCTGGAACAGCAGAGCCCACCTAATCTCTGGAAGTGCTAGAACTGCAGAGCCCACCAAATCTCCGGAAGTGCTAGAACTGCAGAGCCCGCCAAATCCCCGGAAGTGCTGGAACTGCAGAGCCCGCCAAATCTCCGGAAGTGCTAGAACTGCAGAGCCTGCCAAATCCCCGGAAGTGCTGGAACTGCAGAGCCCGCCAAATCTCCGGAAGTGCTGGAACTGCAGAGCCCGCCAATTCCCCGGAAGTGCTGGAACTGCAGAGCCCGCCAAATCTCCGGAAGTGCTGGAACTGCAGAGCCCGCCAAATATCCGGAAGTGCTGGAACTGCAGAGCCCACCAAATCTCCAGAAGTGCTAGAACTGCAGAGCCCGCCAAATCCCCGGAAGTGCTAGAACTGCAGAGCCCGCCAAATCCCCGGAAGTGCTGGAACTGCAGAGCCCGCCAAATATCCGGAAGTGCTAGAACTGCAGAGCCCGCCAAATATCCGGAAGTGCTGGAACTGCAGGGCCCGCCAAATCCCCGGAAGTGCTGGAACTGCAGAGCCCACCAAATCCCCGGAAGTGCTGGAACTGCAGAGCCCGCCAAATATCCGGAAGTGCTAGAACTGCAGAGCCCGCCAAATCTCCCGAAGTGCTAGAACTGCAGAGCCCACCAAATCTCCGGAAGTGCTGGAACTGCAGGGCCCCGCCAAATCTCCGGAAGTGCTAGAACTGCAGAGCCCACCAAATCTCCCGAAGTGCTGGAACTGCAGAGCCCCGCCAAATCTCCGTAAGTGCTGGAACTGCAGAGCCCGCCAAATCTCCGGAAGTGCTGGAACTGCAGAGCCCGCCAAATCTCCGGAATTTCATTTAAAGTTGGACAACATTAATGTGACAACCACCAGAAGGAGCAAAGGACAAGGGACAGGAGAGCCAGAGAAGACCTTGAAGGCAACATAGGAGCTAAGAGGAGGTAATAAGTCCTCGAGGCAGAGGCAACGGCGAACTCAGAGTCGGCAGTAAAAGAAACCCCGGAGAGGGTGGCGCAGTGGTAGACTCCGACACCGGAGAGGGTGTAGACAATGGAGCAAACCCAGGACGGAGGCAACAGAAGACCTCTAAGGATTAAATAAAGAACTGATGAGAATGAGACTCAGTTAATTCTGTCCCTTTGAATCATAATGAGATGTCCAATGGAGGTTTTGGCAATGAACTGCAGGCAAACTGCAGTCAGAAAGTAAGACAAGCCAAGGAGAGGAGCCAAGAGTGAAGGGAAAAGAGTTCGGTAAACTTAGCCAAAAACTCCAGAGAGTAGGAAATGAGTTAAATGTTTGTGACCCTGGTCTAAATGAGAAGCATCTCAGCTATGCCAAAGGTGGAAGTGTCTAAGACGTCTATTAAGGTCAGGAAGAAACTGTACAACATTCACGAGCCAGCAGATGGGGAACCTGTAATAAAAAATGGGAAAATGTGGCATTTGGCCCGTGGGTCTTGTCCTGGGAGGACTTGGAGTTTTTTGTTTGGGGAACCAATGTTGGGCGAAGGGAGCAGATGACCAACTTGCGCTGGTGTCTTTAGAGGAACGGGACATCTGCAGTCAGTGCCTTGAAGCTCATCTGCCCGTCATTCAATTAAAAATCATGTCTGGTCTTTGACCATCCAAAAGATGGTTGGCCACTATTTCTATCTGCGGGTGTGAGTGGATTCAACTCCAATGGGAGTTTTTGTTGTTTATGGAAAAAAACATTTTTTTTGATTGGTAAAGGGCACGCGCTGGGACTCACGGTGGCCATTGCTATTTGGAGAAAAGCAGCGTTTGGCAGCGCGAGCGGGAGGCACAAAACTTTACCGGCAAGTTTATTTCAGAAAGTCATGTGTGATTGACTTTGGGAAGGATTTCCTGTGGATCCGGGGGGGGGGGGTGGACATAAAACTCAGTTGGGGGCTAGTGTTAGGAGATGGAAAATACTTAGTAAAAATCTGCAGGGCATCTTAGTGCCAAGTATTGAGTGTCTTGCGTCCATTACTGGTAGAAGTAGGCCAAAAAAATCATCCTTAAAGTATGGCAGATTGTGAGGGGGCATCTGGGAAAATGGGGACGCCGAGAAACCTTTAGAGCCCAATCAATCGACCCTTAACTAAAACAGGAAGAGAGTGCCTTCGGTACCTTTGTGATAACTGCCCAGGACGGGTACTTATTCCTTAATTTCAGATCGCGACTGAAAGGGACCGCCAGGGACAGAAGTTAGAAATCCGCAAATGGCAATTAGGGTTGTCCTCTTGCCCTGGAATGTGGGTAAGAGAGATAAAACAATGGAACGAGAGTGGAAAAAAGTTAAACAGGCAAAAAAACTCCTGGATAAGAGAGACTTTTCAGAATGGAAGTGTCTCATTTTTTGTCAGAATATCTAAAGCCCTGCAACAAAGAGATCCAGTGGGGATCCCTAAAGCACTGTGTGAATTTGCATTGGGAAATGAGGCTGAAACATTAATGTTGTGTGGACGCGGACAGAAGCTCGCGGCTGCTCAAGTGGGCAAAGTACGCTCCGAAATGGTTAAGATCCGAGATTGTGAAAACATGACAGAGATAAGACAGATTCCTCGTCAACACAAAACTAAGTCAAAAATAGCAGAAGATTATAGAGAACAGTTGCAAAACAATGAAACGTTAAAAATAGAGGAGGGTGTGGAATCAGTTTCAGAATCCAATGGCACCGTAAAAACAGCAGGACTTCAAACAAATGTGCTCAGTCAACACAAGGGTAAATGGGAGCAGATGAGAATTTTAAAGATACTAAATCGAGGAAGAAAGCAGGTACAGTTAATGGCAGGGGATTTTGTAAATGCAAAAGGGAATGTACAGGTAAATCCTTCCAATAAAGAGGGGAAATTAGGAGCAGGCAAAATTAAATCCGGTGCGACAGGTAAAAATGGATGAAGAAGTAGCAGAAAGAGGTGAATTTAGAGAAGGGATAGCGAGACTCACAGTCCTGAGCCACGGGATAAAGATTATACATATAGTATCACTAGGCAATTCTGGACTAAACTTTACTACAGGAGACGAGTCAGCAACAAATCAAGCAAACATGAGAGGTATTCTGAGACAACATGTAGAGGGAGTGGCCAAAATTATTAAAACACTTAGTGAAGCAGGGTTTAAAATAGAACATAGAACATTACAGCGCAGTACAGGCCCTTCAGCCCTCGATGTTGCGCCGACCTGTGAAACCACTCTAAAGCCCATCTACACTGTTCCCTTATCGTCCATATGTCTATCCAATGACCATTTGAATGTCCTTAGTGTTGGCGAGTCCACTACTGTTGCAGGCAGGGCATTCCACGCCCTTACTACTCTCTGAGTAAAGAACCTACCTTTGACATCTGTCTTATATCCATCACCCCTCAATTTAAAGCTATGTCCCCTCGTGCTAGACATCACCATACAAGGTAAAAGGCCATCACTGTCCACCCTATCCAATCCTCTGATCATCTTGTATGCCTCAATTAAGTCACCTCTTAACCTTCTCTCTAACGAAAACAGCCTCAAGTCCCTCAGCCTTTCCTCATAAGATCTTCCCTCCATACCAGGCAACATTCTGGTAAATCTCCTCTGCACCCTTTCAAATGCTTCCACAGTCCACAAAATAGGATTAAAGAAATGCCAAATTGGGAAGAACAAAGTAGACTATTTGGGTAATTCAGTACCGAAGGAAGGTAGGGAAGCTAGTGTCGGAATGAGAGAAAAAGTAGCTGGAATCACTGCACCCGTTTCAAGAAAAGGGGTTCAGAAACTAATGTGAATTCTGGGGTGTTTGAGACCAGTAGCTTTTTTTTGTTTCTTTTTAGTAAATTTCGAGTGCCCAATTCATTTTTCCCAATTAAAGGGCAATTTAGCGTGGCCAATCCACCTGCCCATCTTTGGGTTGTGGGGGTGAAACCCACGCAGACACGGGGAGAATGTGCAAACTCCACACGGATGGTGACCCAGAGCCGGGATCGAACCTGGGACCTCGGTACCGTGAGGCAGCAGGGATAACCCACTGCACCACCGTGCTGCCCTTTTGAGGCCAGTAGTGAAAGACTTTAGTCTTTATGCTAAATCCATTAATGAAACTTTGAGAGGGGATTTTTGGTGGGCCAGTGAAGCCCAGAGGGGGTTAGATCAGTTAAAACAGCAGTGGAAAAATCTGGAGCATTAGAGGAGAGACATGAAGAGGATGATTTGAGCATTAAATTAGCTCTGTACGCAAATGGACATGGCATGGTGCTTGCTAATCATAGCAATCAGGCACCTATCAAACATTTAACAGGAAATTGGTCAAGGGCTGAGCAAAACTTCTTGACAAATACATGAATAGGATGGGTACGGGGTACGGACCCCGGAAGTGTAGAAGATTGTAGTTTAGTCGGGCAGCATGGTTGACACAGGCTTGGAAGGGCCGAAGGGCCTGTTCCTGTGCTGTAACTTTCTTTGTTCTTTGACATCGAGAAGTGTCTAGCAGCCATAACAAAAAGACGAGTGGAGATTGAGAACTTGTCGGCCAGTAGGAAGATTTATGTCACAACCAAATCTTTAGCTTTGAAGGAGTTAACCAAGAGACAAATTTGCCAGCAAGGTGCAAATACAGCACGATGGAAAGATGGGAAACCAACCTCTTAAACCCCGACTTAATGTTTATGATGTGCCATCAATTAATCGCAAGATGAGCAGTGAACGAAACTGAGGCTTTAATCAGCTAAACAGAAAGCCTCCTGGCCTCTGATCCCAAACTGAGGCAGAGCCGGAGGTCGGCCACCTTTATACCGAGCCCGAGGGGAGGCGGGGCCATCAGGCAGTGGTTTCCCATAATATATGTAGTACAGTAACAGTTTACCACAATACAGAGAATATACTAACAGTGGTTTACCACAGTTTATTCATGACATTAAAAAGGGACAGAAACTCGATGAATCAGTCAGCAAAACGGAATTGGTGAATGCTTGGATGTTGCATACTGATGTAGCAAAATCAAGGAAGACGAAAAACAAGCCAGGTGGGCATTCGTTGTGAAGATTTTAGGAGAAAAAGTGGTAAAAAGACAGGGAATTATTGTTGGGTCGGCACCAGCAGGCGAAGTGGAGGGAGTATTGCAAGCATTGTGCCAGCAGAGACAGCTGTAGGAAGTAACCATCGTAACCGATAGCTTTTTCTGTGCAGCAAGGCTTAGAAAGGGAACTGGCGTTCTGGAAACTAAGTGGCTGGACAAACGGCAAACTTAAACAATTGGAACAGGAAGAGCAGTGGGAAAAGATAGATAAAATTTTAACAGATATGGAAATCCAAACAATTCATCAGAAAGCACACACGAAAGGAAGGGGGGAACTGTGTAAAGGCAATCAGGAAGTGGATGAGTTAGCCAGACTTCGGGCATTAATTCTGAGAACTGTTGGGGACACAACGGCCGAGCATCAAACGGTCATCAGACAGATACACAAAGCTACAGGGCATGGAGGTGGCACTGTGCTGCCAAGGGAAATGGGGAAGCTCGGAATGAGAATAGCACATTGGAAAAAACACTTAGCGGCAGTTAGGAGAAATTGTGAATGATGTATGTCCTGTGGAGGCCAGAAAGAGAATAAAACTTATGGGAGTATAAAAACTGAGAGACCAATGGAGGAATGGTCATTGGATTATGCAGGACCGCTTTTCCCCAGAAGCAGAAGAGGTGATCTGTATTTTTTAGTCAAAGCTGACAGCTGTAAGGGGGGAAATGACCTTCGGGCTACCAGCAAAGCAAATGGAGCCACTACCAAAAGAGTATTAGCAGAAATGATGACCTCGGGAGGTAGACCAAAATCACTTTGAATGGACAATGCATCGCACTTTAGAAAAAACACCGTTATTAATCTTTGCACAGACAGGGGGATAATAATCAATTGGGCGATGAAATATGCAACTGAGAGTAATAGAATGGCTGAGAGATCTGTACGGAAAGTAAAGGATTGGATAATCAAAAATCAGAATGATAAAAGTTGGGATAAAGACATTGAGAGAATAGCAACCTTGGAACCTGTCTTAAAGGAACCAGAGGAGCTGAGTGCATCAGGCCATTGCCAAATAGAAGAGGAAGTGTGGGTGAAGCTACCAACTAAAACCACAGGAAAAGTAATCAGTGAAGCTATAAAAGAGGAAGACACGATGATTTAGGATCTGGGGGATCATACAGTTCAGTTAGAAAAGAATGGAATCTGGAGCAAAACGAACTGTATCAGAACGAAGACACGAACCCCAGTTAAATAATAAAAGAGGAATTATGATACTCCATAGACAACCTATGGGCAGCGAGCGAAAGAGGAGTTTGAGATTCTTCGAATCTTACTCAGGGGTGCAATGATAAAAGGAGGAAGCTTAACGGGCCTTAATTGTATGAAGTATATAAATGATCAAAAAACAAGCCAGTTAAAAAAGAAAGGGATGGTGGCAAAAGAAATCCGGAAGTCCTGGAGAGGGCACTTCTGGAATATCTAAACAAGACGAGAAAACGCTGAGGCACTATCAATTCCCACAAAGACGAGAGCAGTGGAATAATCCAGGCTTTATTCAGCAAAGATGCTGTGCCTCCTGTAGCTGGAACCAGGCATCAAGCTTGTTGAGCTTCCCCGGGCGATACAAAATCTCGTAATTATAGGTGGAGAGCTCGATCCTCCACCTCAAGGTCTTGTCGGTTTTGATCTTGCCCCGCTGTGTGTTGTTGAACATGAGGAGAGTGAATCTCCTGCCGGCCAGGTAATGCCTCCAATGTCGCACAGCTTCCACTATGGTTGGGCCTCCTTCTCGACAGAGGAGTGCCGAATTTCGGAGGCATGGAGGGTGCGGGAAAAGAAGGCCACGGGTCTGCCCACCTGGTTGAGGGTGGCGGCCAGAGCCACGTCCGACGCATCGCTCTCCACCTGGAAGGGGAGGGACTCGTCGACCGCGTGCATCGTGGCCTTGGCGATGTCGGCCTTGATGTGGTTGAAGGCCTGTTGGGCCTCAGCCGCCAGGGGAAAAACTGTGGACTGAATGAGTGGGCGGGCCTTGCCAGCATTATTAGGGACCCACTGGGCATAGCAGGAGAAAAACCCCAGGCATCGTTTGAGGGCCTTGGGGCAGTGGGGGAGAGGGAGTTCCAGGAGGGGGTGCATGGGGTCGGGCTCGAGAACTCCATTTTCCACGACATAGCCAAGGATGGCTAAGCAGTTGGTGCGGAAATCGTATTTCTCCTTATTGTACATGAGGTTAAGGACTTTGGTGGTCTGGAGGAATTTTTGGAAGTTAGCTGATCGTGGCCGCAGATGGTGATGTTATCTAGGTACGGGAAGGTGGCCCACAGTCTGTACCGGTCAACCATTCGGTCCATCTCTCGCTGGACGACCGAGACCCCATTGGTGACGCCGAAGGGAACCCTAAGGAAGTGCTAGAGGCGGCCATCTGCTTCGATCGCAGTGTATCGGCGATCCTCCGGGCGGATGGGGAGCTGGTGGTAGGCGGACTTCAGGTCCACTGTGGAAAAGACTCGATACTGTGCAATCTGATTGACCATGTCAGAGATGTGTGGGAGGGGATACGTGTCGAGCTGCGTGTACCGATTGATGGTCTGACTGTAGTCAATGACCATCCTGTGCTTCTCCCCAGTCTTCACCACCACCACTTGAGCTCTCCAGGGGCTGTTGCTGGCCTCAATGACCCCTTCCCGCAGAAGCCGTTGGACCTCCGACCTGATGAAGGTCCTGTCCTGGGCACTGTACCGTCTGCTCCTAGTGGCAGCGGGTTTGCAATCCAGGGTGAGGTTCACAAACAAGGAAGGTGGATCGACCTTAAGGGTCGTGAGGCCGCAGGCGGTGAGGGGGGTAGGGGTCTGCCGAATTTTAAGGTTAAGCTTTGGAGCTGGCACTGAAAATCCAGGTCGAGTAACAGGGCAGCGCAGAGGTGGGGGAGGACGTAGAGCCTGAAGTTGCTGATCTCTATGCCGTGGTTGGTGAGGGTCGCGATGCAGTACCCCCGGATATCAACGGAATGGGATCCGGAGGCCAGGGAGATTTTCTGGGTGACGGGTGTACCGGAGGGAGCAGCACCTTCCCGTAGTGGGGTGGATGAAGCTCTCTGTGCTCCCGGAGTCAAAAAGGCAGGTCGTCTCATGCCCATCGATTTTCACCGTCTTTGTTGCGGTCGCGAGGTTGCGGGGCCGGGACTGATCCAGGGTGATGGAGGCGAGCTGCGGCAGATGCTGGGAGGTCCCGGGCTGGTCAGCGGTGGCGGAGGTAGCGGCAGGCGACGAACGGTCAGACAAGCAGGGGTCCTGAGGCGCATTCAAAATGGCGCCGAAGATGGCGGCGCCCACGGGCCGCACGTGGCTTGCGAGGAGGAAAATGGTGGCCCCCCTGGGTCGCATGTGGGGGGTGTAGGAACGCCGGGCCTGGAAACAGCGGCGACCGACCGGGCCTGACAAACAGAAACAACGTGTCCCTTCTTCCCACAGCCGTTGCAGGTCGCGCTCCGCGCCGGGCAGCACTGCCGGGGGTGTTTGTTTTGCCCGCAAAAATAGCACTTGGGCCCCCCCGAGTTGGCTGGCTGCCGCGCGGCGCAGGCTTGCGGTGAGCTGGAGTCGGCAGCTGGTGGGGCCCACAATGCCCATGAGGGTGCCGCGCGGTCGGGGGCATACGACTGGATGTTATAGGAGGCCACTTCTAACGAGTTCGCGAGCTGCCTAGTTCCCGCAAGATCGAGCGTACCCCCTTCCAGTAGCCGCTGGCGGACGTATGCAGACTTCATGCCCGTAACAAAGGCGTCTGGGATTAAAGGTTCTGTGTGCTGGGCTGCCGAAACGGCCTGGCAGTCACAGTTCCTCCCCAGGATGTGCAGGGCACGCCAGAAATCGCCCAGAGTCTCCCCGGGGAGTTGCGACTCGTGGACAGGAGATGCCTGGCGTATAGTTGATTGACTGGCCGAACGTAGTATCCCTTCAGGCGCTCCATCGCTTCGGAGTAAGTGGGCGCATCGCGGATGAGAGGAAAAATATCAGGGCTCACCTGTGAATAAAGGACTTGGAGCTTCCGTGCATCCAAGGGTTCCTCAGCGGCTGTTCGGAGGTAGCTTTCGAAGCAGGCTAGCCAGTGGTCAAAGGTGGACGTGGCGTCGGCTGCTGGAGGGCTCAGCTGCAGGCGATCAGGCTTGATGCGGAGATCCATCGTTTAAAAATCTTTGCTCAATAAATTGATGCACTATCAATTACCACAAAGACGAGAGTAGTGGAATAATCGAGGCTTTATTGAGCAAAGATGTTGTGCCTCCTGTAGCTGGAACCAGAATGGCTGTAGCACAGGTGAGCACACACATTTATACCCCACCTACTGGGCGGGGCCAGCAGGCAGGGATTTACCCATGTACCTCTACTATAGGTATCTTATTGTAATACATATAATACTGCATGTGGTGACTACCACAAATGAAAATTAAGAATTAGGGCCCTCGACAACATTGACCTGTTCGTTTGATTTTTCAGATGGAGAGAATGATACAGACCCATTTGTTTGGAGGGGAGAAAAAGGGACTACAATCAAGAGGGAAATTAGGATCCGGGTTGAAGAAGGAATGGAAGTAATTCGGACAAAGAGTAAACTAGATGGTTTAAAAATGGGGGGCAATGATATTAAAGGGGATTACAGTAATTAGTTTGGGAATATTAGTAAGGTTAATCGCATTAGGGAAATCAGGTGAAATAATGGGATATGGAAAGATAGACACCAGGTTAAATCATACAGTACTCATCATAAAAATAGGAATAAACAAATATTTAAATATAACAGAAGAATTTTCAGGACACACAGGAGATAAAACTTAACAACAGTATGTTCGAATCGAGCGCGCCAGTAACAACATGTTCAGTAAAATGTGGGGAGCACTTACAAACCTATCAGGCTGATTGAAGATTTCAAATAGTATGTGGGGAGAACTAATGATTCTCAATGGGACGCCGAGAAAGGGCAAGTTAAGATGGGAAATGCATTACAAAATAAAACCACTAATAGGAAAACGATACAAATGGCTACATATTTGAGGAGAGTAAATGACAAAAACCAGAAAGAAAACTTCTCGGTTTAAGAATAAACCTAAGTATGAAATTATTACTGAAGAGTGAACCCTTCGGTCACACATCTCTGACTGGACATGTGTCCTGAATATCAGTGAACGAATGAGTTATGGTCTCCAAGGGATGTGTACTAAGTGATGGATTTATTGAAGCGTCTCGGCAGGCAACAGTCACTGACAAGGAACCCCCACAGTATAAAAAGGAAATAGTATTGAAGAAATCTTTTGTTTGTTGTTGGTTAAGTTTGATGTTGCGGAAGGAAATTTACAACCAATATGTTAAATGGAGTTGCCTTGAGGCATTATGATAGTTATTAAGAAAACGTTGTATATATTATAAAAAATTGTTATGTATGTGTGAAAAAAAATTTAACATGGCTTGACATAAGATATGCTAATTAATTGATGTTGTTAATACCGTGTGTGCTTTATACATTTGATTAATGATCATAAGTGCTGGCTCAGAAAGCACTCTAGTAAGTCCATGGAATTATGTGTAAATATTGTATTTTTGTTGTTGAAGTTGTGAGGATTGCCAGAAATGTGTAAAGCTGTTGGTGTGATTAATTACCAAGCAAATGTGTTAAGATAAGACTTACTTTCTTTGACTTTGTATTTGGAATGGTTCAATGTGAAGACGATGAGTTCTATTGGGTTGAACACCAAACAGCGGGATGTGTTAAATATTTCAGGGCTAGGAGTAGGAACGGGTGGAAGTGGTTGATACATGACATGGTAATCTAGAAGACCAATGAGGCAAAAGGAATGAGACCATAACATACCAGCACTAAGTAAACAACCTTTTTGGTCACTGAGTGGCTTACTGATCCTGAGGGCTTCTTCGCTGCTGCTATCCTGAGTACGTAATATGCCGTGGAGATAGTGGAACACACAACAAAAAGTTATTGTGTTAACTTTCTGGACAGCTGCCACTATAACTCAAAGTGATTTGCAAATAAGGAATGACCGGTCGGTCAGCTGGTGTGAGCGATGTACGAATTTATGTCATGTTTCAAATGCCAAGAGGGGGTGTGATACAAAATGGAAAAATGTGGCATTTGGCCCGTGGGCCTTGTCCTGGGAGGACTTGGGGTTTTTTGTTTGGGGAACCAATGTTGGGCGAAGGGAGCAGATGAACAACTTGCGCTGGTGTCTTTAGAGGAACGAGACATCTCCAGTCAGTGCCTTGAAGCTCATCTGCCCGTCATTCAATTAAAAATCATGTCAAGTCTTTAACCGTTTTGCGGGGGAGAAAGAAAGATGGTCGGCCACTATTTTTATCGGCGGGGGTGTGTGGAGTCGACCCCAATGGGGGTTTTGTTGTTTATGGAAAAAAACATTTTTTTTGATTGGAAAAGGGACTCACGGTGGCCGTTATTTAAAAAAATAACGACAGGTAAGAGCAGTTGAGGCAGTTGAAAGGAAGTCAGTTGGCGAAAGGCAGCCGGGGAGGAAGGCAGCCGACGACCGGAGCAGAAGAAAAAAGCCAACGGCATGCGGAGGCTGCGCGAACGGCTCGGTAAAGCGAACAAGGTGCCAGCGGCTACAAAGGACAAGGTCATAAAGAAATAAATAAAGAGCAGGAGGAACAAAGAAGAAAAAGCTGTAAGGCTCGCCTTTGTAAAACACCAAGCAGCCCCCCAAAAAAACATCGGAAGACCCAAGGTTAAAAGAATAATGATTGACAAGGAGGACTGGAAGGTCTCACTGCTGGTCCAAAACATCAATAGAAAAAGACCTTTTAAAAAATAGGTTTAATCTTTTAATTTTGAAAATAAACTTAATTTAAGTTAATAACCTGAAAGAATTGTTATTAATTCCAATTGTAAAGTTTACTTATTGTACTTAAAAAGCCTGACCCTGTTGAAGGTGGAGCTGTAGTCAATAAATAGGAGTCTGATGTAGGAGTCCTTGTTGTCGAGATGCTCTCGGGATGAGTGTAGGGCCAGGGAAATGGCGTCTGCTGTGGACCAGTTGCAGCGGTATGCGAATTATAGTGGATCAAGGTGTTCTGGGAGTATGGAGGTGATGCGCTTCATGATCAACCTCTCGAAGCACTTCATTACGACTGAAGTCAGGGCCACTGGTCGGTAGTCATTGAGGCACGTTGCCTGGTTCTTCTTTGGTACCGGTATGATGGTGGTCTTCTTGAAGCAAGTGGGGACCTCGGAGTGGAGTTAGGACAGGTTAAAGATGTCCGTGAATACCTCTGCCAGCTGGTCCGCGCAGGCTCTGAGTGCGCGACCAGGGATCCCGTCCGGGCCCGTCGCCTTCCGAGGGTTCACTTTCAGGAAGGCCGATCTGACTTCGGAAGCTGTGATGATGGGTATGGGTGAGTTATGGGCGCTCGACAGCGGATTGTTTGTTTCTTGATCAAAGCGAGCTTAGAATGCACTGAGTTCATTGGAGAGGGGTGCGCTGCTGCCAGAGATACTGCTCAGCTTCGCTTTGTAGCCCGTTATGTCGTTTAGTCCTTGCCACAATCGCCGAGAGTGTCTGTGACTCTAACTTGGTTTGATATTTTCTCTTGGCATCTCGGGTGGCTTTGCAGAGGTCGTATCTGGATTTCTTGTATAGCTCAGGGTCGCCTGACTTAAACGTCTCAGACCTGTCCTTCAGTAGGGAGTCAATCTCGTGATTGAGCCATGGTTGGGGAACGTACGTACTGCTTTCTTTGGAACGCAGTTTTGGCCTGGACCACATAAAGATGTAGTTAAATTTTGTCGATTATGTCACACATGTCAAGTGATGGGGAAACCTCAAGCAGTGATAAAACCATGATGTGGAGATGCCGGCGTTGGACTGGGGTGAGCACAGTACGAAGTCTTACAACACCAGGTTAAAGTCCAACAGGTTTGTTTCGATGTCACTAGCTTTCGGAGCGCTGCTCCTTCCTCAGGTGAATGAAGAGGTATGTTCCAGAAACATATATATTGACAGATTCAAAGATGCCAAACAATGCTTGGAATGCGAGCATTAGCAGGTGATTAAATCTTTACAGGTTAAAGCCAAGTTCCGTACACATGAGTGTGGCCTCAACCGGGACCTGGGATTCATGTCACATTACATTCATCCCCCACCATCTGGCCTGCGAAATCCTACCAACTGTCCTGGCTTGAGACAATTCACACCTCTTTAACCTGGGGTTACCCCATCTCTGGATCTGTAAAGATTTAATCACCTGCTAATGCTCGCATTCCAAGCAGTGTTTGGCATCTTTGAATCTGTCCATATGCATGTTTCTGGAACAGACCTCTTCATTCACCTGAGGAAGGAGCAGCGCTCCGAAAGCTAGTGACATCGAAACAAACCTGTTGGACTTTAACCTGGTGTTGTAAGACTTCTTACAGTGATAAAACCAACGCCCTTAATACCCATTCCAGCATTTGGGGAACCTTTTATGAGGGTCTTAATTGATTGCGTAAGACGCTTCCTAAAACAAAAGTGGGAATCAATATCTTTTGACTATAATGGGTGTGTCTACTAGGTTTCCAGAGGCCATTCCAGTACGTAATATTACAGCTAAAAGGATTGTGGAGGCGTTACTTAAATTCTTTACTAGATATGGACTACCCACAGAAATTCAATTGGATCAAGGATCAAATTTTTCCTCGATGTTACTCAAGGAGGTTATGGATAGCTTAGGAGTAAAACAATTTAAATCAACTGCGTACCATCCAGAATCGCAGGGAGCGTTAGAACAGTGGCATCAAACGTTAAAGACAATGTTGAGGGTTTATTATCAATATTATCCAGAGGATTGGGATAAAGGAATTTCATTCGTACTCATTGCAATTAGGGATGCACCTAATGAGTCAACCAAATTCAGTCCTTCAAAACTAATTTTTGATCATGAGGCAAGAGGACCACTTAAATTGATTAAGGAGAAATTGGTGAATGTGAAGTCTGAAACTACATTATTGGATTACGTGTCAAATTTTAGGGAACGGTTAAATAGAGCAGGTGAATTGGCTAGACAACAATTAAAAGTTGCACAGCATGTGATGAACCGGGTCGCGGAGAAGAAAGCAAAAGTTTGTAGTTTTGTCAGTGGACATATTTTTGTATTGTTACCAGTGACAGGTGACAATTTAAAAGCAAGGTTTTATCAGATTGAAAAGAAATTGAGTGAGGTGAATTATTTGGTAAGAACGCCAGATAGTTGGAAAACTCACCGAGTGTGTCATGTGATTATCCTTTAAAGGTACTTTGAAAGGGAAGGAGAGCAAAAGGAGGAGGTTTATGTGATTGTGACTCAAAGTGAAGAACCAAATCCAGATGACTCTGAATTTGATATTCCTCAAAATATATTGGGTAACAAGAATGTTCTTAAAAATTGGGATAAATGGTTGAGTTACCTTCCAGAGGAAAATCAAACTGACCTGAAAGAGTCACATGAAGAAGTTTGTGGAAATAAGTTGGGAAGTGCTAAAATGGCTATACATGATGTAGATGTGGGAAATGCTGTTCCAATTAAATAACATCCATATAGACTAAATGTTTTAAAATTGGCACAGGTTCAAAAATAAATTGAAAGTCTGCTTGAAAATGGCATAATTGAAGTGGGTTGCAGACAATGGAGCTCACCCATTGTGATGGTACCTAAACCAGATGGTACTCAACGGTTGTGTGTGGACTATAGAAAGGTGAATGCAGTTATAAGAACGGACTCTTATCCTATCCCATGGTTGGAGGTTTGCACTGAGAAAGTGGGACAATCAGCTTTTATTTCCAAATTGGATTTACTTAAAGGTTACTGGCAGGTACCTTTATCCAAAAGGGCGAAGGCGTTTTCAGCTTTTGTGACTCCAGATGTTAAATACCAATTCAAAGTTACGCCATTTGGAATGAAAAACATCCCAGCCACATTTCAGCGGTTAACTAACAAAGTTGATTCAGGATTACCCAATTGTGCGGTATACATCGACGATCTGGTGATTTTTAGTCAGACATGGAAAGAACATTTGAAGCATCTGATGGAGTTATTCGATCGACTTCAGGAGGCGGGTTTGGTGATAAACCTAGCCAAAAGTGAGTTTGGAAAAGCCCAAGTCACTTCCCTTGGCCATACAATCGGACAGGGTCGACTGGTCCCACGGGATGTGAAAACAAAGGTTATTGGGGAGTTTCCAATACCCTCGAAATGAAGGGAAATAATGCAATTTCTTGGCACAAGTGTTTTTTTACTGTAAATTTGTGCCGAATGTTAGCAGTGTGGTCGCTCCACTGACGGACTTGCTGAAGAAGCGTAGCACATTTCAGTGGACAGCGGAGTGTCAACAGGCACGTGACGGCCTGAAGGCTGTGATAACCACTGCTCCTGGGTTAGTCATCCCCGATTACACCAAACCATTCAAGGTGGCTGTCTATCCGAGTGAGGTAGTTGCTGCACTCTTGGGTATTTTTCCAAAAAAGTAAATGATCACCAGAGGAAGTATTGAACAATTGAAAAGGAGACTTTCAGCTTGGTGCTGGCTTGCCAACATTTTAACATTTACGTTACCCGCAATTCATCTGAAACAATTACAAATACTGATCATAATCCATTGAGCAGATCCAAATCCAAACTCCTTTCTTGCTATCCTATCTCCACACTCTCTCCTCTTGTTCAGTCCCTTCCAACCTACATTTGCGATTCCTCCGATGCCCCACACCGTATCAGCAACTTACAGTTCCCCGGCCCGATCCACCTCCTCTTTCCCATGCGTGTCCAATCCCTCTATCCCTCCATTCCCCAGCAGGATGGTCTGAGGGCTCTCCCCTTCTTCCTTGAACAGAGGCCTGAATAACCCCCAGCCACCAACACGCGAACTTGTCCTCTCACTGAACAACCTTTCCTTTAACATGTCCCATTTCCTCCAAACCAAAGCTACCCGCTTGGATCCCAGTTTAGCCCGTCTCTTTATGGGGTCTGTGGAACATTCCTTGCTCCAGTCCTACTCTGGCCCCATCCCACATTTCTTTTATCGGTACATTGACGATTGTTTCGGGGCCACTTCATGTTCCCGTCTGGACCTGGAAATATTGATTAATTTCGCTTGCAATGTCCGCCCCTCTATCATCTTCACATGATCCATCTCCAACACTCCCCTTCCGTTCCTTGGTTTCTATTTCAATTTCTGGGGACAGACTCCACACTAAAACCCATTGCAAGCCCGCCGACTCCCACACCTGCCTCGACGACAGCTCTTCAGACCCCACACCCTGTAAGGACTCCATCCGCATCTGTTCCGATGATGCCACTTTCCAAAACGGTGCTGTTGACATGTCTTCATTCTTCTTTAATCGTGGTTTCCCACCCACTGTGGTCGCCAGGGCTCTCAACCGTGCCCAACCCATCACCTGTATCTCTGTCTTCACCCACTCTCCTCCCTCCCAGAATCAGGAGAGATTCCTGATTGTCCTCACTTCTTCTCTCCACCAGCCTCTGCATTGAAAGAATCATCCTCCGTCAGTTGCACCAACTGCTGCATGATGCCACCACCAAACGCACGTCCCCTCACTCCCCCGTCAGCATTTCGCAGAGACCGTTTCCCCTGACCCATTTCCCCATCACCCCCAACACCTCCACCTCGTCCCACGGCACCTTCCTATGCAACCACAGATGGTGTAATACCTGCCCCTCTACCTCCTCCCTGCTCACCATCTCAGGCCCTAAACACTCTTTTCAAGTGATGCAGCGTTTCACGTGCACCTCCTTCAATCTTGTGTCGTCCCCAGTGTGATCTACTCTACATTGGAGAGATTAAACGCAGGCTGGGTGACCACTTTGCAGAACATCTCCGGTCCGTCCACAACCAGGACCCAGACCTTCCTGTCACTGGCCATTTCAACTCACCGTCCTGCCCTCACCTACACATGCCCGTACTTGGTCTGCTGCAATCCAATGGAAAGGCTGCCACGATGGGCCTCCCGGGACAGTCCTGTTTGTAGATTTTGGGGGGGGAGGAAGAAGCAGGCTGCCTGGGGTTGGCAGACGGAGGGTAGATCTCCTGAGGAGATGAGGTCTGTGACAGTTCTGGAATGCTCGATGGTAAGGTCAGGGTCAAGGGGGAGGTAGGAGGAAGCCAGAAAACAACAGCCCAACTCTTGTCAGCGGGTTGGATGACAAAGTCAGGGTTGGACCTCAGAGTGGCAAAGCAAAAAGTGCAGAGGATACTGGGAGTCTGCAGAGGGATTTGGATAGGCTAAGTGAATGGGCTAGGGTCTGGCAGATGGAACACAATGTTGACAAATGTGAGGTTATCCATTTTGGTAGGAATAACAGCAAAAGGGATTATTATTTAAATGATAAAATATTAAAACATGCTGCTGCGCAGAGAGACCTGGGTGTGCTAGTGCATGAGTCGCAAAAAGTTGGTTTACAGGTGCAACAGGTGATTAAGAAGGCAAATGGAATTTTGTCCTTCATTGCTCGAGGGATGGAGTTTAAGACAAGGGAGGTTCTGCTGCAATTATATAAGGTGTTAGTGAGGCCACACCTGGAGTATTGTGTTCAGTTTTGGTCTCCTTACTTGAGAAAGGACGTACTGGCACTGGGGGGTGTGCAGAGGAGATTCACTAGGTTAATCCCAGAGCTGAAGGGGTTGGATTACGAGAAGAGGTTGAGTAGACTGGGACTGTTCTCGTTGACATTTAGAAGGATGAGGGGGGATCTTATAGAAACATATAAGATTATAAAGGGAATAGATAGGATAGATGCAGGCAGGTTGTTTCCACTGGCGGGTGAAAGCAGAACTAGGGGGCATAGCCTCAAAATAAGGGGAAGTAGATTTAGGACTGAGTTTAGGAGGAACTTCTTCACCCAAAGGGTTGTGAATCTATGGAATTCCTTGCCCAGTGAAGCAGTTGAGTCTCCTTCATTAAATGTTTTTAAGATAAAGATAGATAGTATTTTGAAGAATAAAGGGATTAAGGGTTATGCTGTTCAGGCCGGAAAGTGGAGCTGAGTCCACAAAAGATCAGCCATGATCTCATTGAATGGTGGAGCAGGCTCAAGGGACCAGATGGCTGACTCCTGCTCCTAGTTCTTGTGTTGTTATGTTGAGAGAGCGGAGTACAGCAAATTCACATGGTGACAGATTAGAGTGGGTGTAAGGAGCAGAGAAATAGATACGGTCAACGTCACGCCGACAGTTCTGAATGAGAAGATCGAGAGCAGGTGAACGGCCTGAGGGAAGGGTCCAGGTGGAGGGGGAATGCTGGGTGCCGGGAAAAGGATCTGTTGAACAGGGAGCAGACACCTGCCTGAAGAGGTGAGCACGGAGATGGAGGTGACTGTCAGACCTGCTGAGATTTTCCAATATTTTCTGTCTTTGTTTCAGCTTCCAGCATCCGCAGAATTTGCTGTCGTCTATTCTGCTCAGCAAGAGAGCTGGGAGTGCGATGAGGGGAAACAACTTTACTCAGAGAGTTGTTATGGTTTGGAATGCGCTGCCTGGGAGGGTGGTGGGGGTGGATTCCACAGGAGGGTTCAAAAGAGAGCTGGATAAATATTTGAAAGTGATTCATGAAAATGAAAATCGCTTATTGTCACAAGTAGGCTTCAAATGAAGTTACTGTGAAAAGCCCCTAGTCGCCACATTCCGGCACCTGTTCGGGGAGGCTGGTACGGGTACGTAGTCATTTAGAGGACTACGGAGATGGTGCTGGGGAATGGGACTAACTCGGCAGCTCTTTTGGGATCCGGTGCACACAACATGGGCCAAATGACCTCCTGTGCTGTCAGTAAAAAAATGTGAAAAGCCTGCTCGATCTCCCCAAGCTGCCTGTTGTAAAGTCACTTGTCCATGTCAGTATTGTTGGGCTGATCATGGTGCTTGTCATTGTGAAATCCCATCTCTAATCTGAGGGCATAGCTCATTGTGTTATGAGGCACTCCCACAGTGGGGTGTACTCAGAACAAGGGAAAACTGGTGTCTTTTGCCTGAAGCTCAGCGACATTCTTTACCACGGTATTACACTCCGTGCCATCGGTAAAATGTACACCTGCAGGGGCTGGGTTAGCTCAGTTGGCTGGAAGGCAGGTTTATGATGCAGAGTGAAACCAGCAGCCTTGGTTCAATTCCCGGACCAGCTGAGATTATTCACGAAAGCCCTGTCTTCTCAACCTTGCCCGTCATCTGAGGTCTGGTGATCCTCAGGTTAAATCACCATCAGTCAGCTCTTCCCACTGTAGCTGATATGCTCCCTTCGGGCGTTCTGCTCACTTTAACATTGAAGTAGTTTGAGGTTCTGGTCATTGCACTTTAACAAGAACAATCTGTTATCCGTATGTTGTGTTACATACTCTGGGATAACACTGGCTGCAACTGGGTGCAGCTTTAACCAAAAGATACCCCAGACCTTGAAGTTAGTACAATCTGATTTATTGAACTAATAGCACAGTTAGCACAGTTCTCTATGAGTTCGACTCTCTGCTAACCTAAGTGTGGTTACTCTGTCTGACTGAACCAGACTAGCTCTTAGCCACGTGGTGGAGGTGTGATGCTGTACATACACCCTGACCGACTCTCTGGATGTTCATCAGTGGAAAGAGGTGGAGTGTGAGTGCCTCGTGTCTTTTATAGTCAGATCCCACCCTGAGTGTCCTGCCTGCTTATTGGTCATGTCCTGTTCTCTGTGTCCATTAGCCGCCTGCCTGTGCCTGTCTGTATATCATTATCTGCATGTCTGCCTATCATGAGACCGTAGTCGAAGAGGTGTGAGAAAATGAAGGAAGAATGTGCGCTCACCAAACTGAGTCCTCCAGAATGCTCCCTCGAGCACATCACAGCCATATTCGCCAAGCCTACATAGTTTTTGTCGAAAGTTTCACCGCTGTAAAAGAGAAGTCAACATTAACAGAGAAGAATTTGATAGAATCAAAGGAAACCAACAGTCGTCCATGGAAGGATTAAACAATCAATTTTTACAAAGGTCACTGACTCACCTCCGCTTTCTCAGCATTCGTCAAAATTAAGCTGACTGGTTGTACCTCCAGCCAAACAGTTCCAGTTTGGTTACAACACTAGCACCCACCCAGAAACCTGGACAGTCTTTGTCTGCTGACACCACAACTGCAGGCCTCCTGCAAAGATGGAAGTTTGAATTATTTTTGTCAAGATGGTGGTATATTGGAAAGGGGCTGACCTCCCCGTGGGACTCGTGGAGTACGAGGTCCCCTGCTGAAGGTCGGTGGACCAACAGCAGGATCGTTAATTCCCTGAGATGAAAGCCGGCCCAGGTAGGAGCTGGCGGCGCAGGGTGTGTCCGGCTGCGACTGGCACTGTTGCTCACTCGCTGTATTTCCTCGCTGTGAGTGGGAAATAAATTACTTTTGACTCACCTTTTCAGGACTCCAGATTGACTACAATATTGGCAACGAGGATAAAATGGAAGTACAATGGTGCTGCTGGTCATTGAGAGAAGTGGCTGCTTCTTAATGCAAGGGAGCAAGGTTTGCACTATTTCAAAAATGACTTTACATGGATTTCAGCAAAGCCTTTGACAAGGTCCCATATCGGAGACTTATAGAGAAAGCAAATACACATGGGGCGGGATTCTCCGTCAGTGGGATGCTCTGTTCTGCTGGCAGCCCGGGGGTTTCCCGACGGCATGGGGCAGCCCCATGGGAAACCGGCCGGTGAAACGGAGAACCCCGCCGGCGGGGGGAAGCAGAAATGTGGCGCGGCGGGCGGAGCATCCCTCCCACGATACAGGATAACTTGATCAGGTGGATTCAAAATTGGCTCGGCTGTAGGAGACAGAAGTTATGAGCAGTTAACATCATCAGAACATCAGAACTAGGAGCAGGAGTCGGCTATCTGGCCCCTCGAGCCTGCTCCGCCATTCACTGAGATCATGGCTGATCGTTTTGTGGACTCAGCTCGCCGTACCCGCCCGCTCACCATAACCTTTTATTCCTTTACTCTTGAAAAATCTATCTACCTTTGTCTTAAAAACCTTTAACCGCAACTGTCACATTGGGCAAGGGATTCCATAGATTCACAACCCTTTGGGTGAGGAAGTTCCTCCTAAACTCAGTCCTAAATCTACTTCCCCGTATTTTGAGGCTATGCCCCCTAGTTCTGCTTTCACCCGACAGTGGAAACAACCTGCCCGCATTCCCTTCATAATTTTAGATGTTTCTGTAATTCTTCTTAATTCCAATGAGTATAGTCCCAGTCTACTCAGTCTCTCCTCAGAAGCCAATCCTCTCAACTCCGGAATCAACCGAGTGAATCTCCTCTGCACCCCCTCCTGGGCATCTGACATAAACCCCCCTCTTACTTTTCAAGTTTAAACCCTCCTCGTGTCTGAATTATCTTATCTTTAGCATGGCCTGGGTAGCATCTTCTTCCTTGGTAAAGACAGATCATACAATAAACACTCAGCTACAACCTCTGTCTCCTTGTGAAATCCCTTCCTGCTCTTAATTTCCATCTCTTTTATTCAAGGTTGAGTACAATTCTGGTCGCCACACTACCAGAAGGATGTGGCTGCTTTGGAGAGGGTGAAGAAGCGGATTACTGGGATGTTTCCTGGTTCGAAGGGCATTAGCTCTGAGGAGTGTCATGATATTAAGGTAGACATCATGGTGCAAACACACATACACACTGATAGACAGATCACTGGACCAATCAACACACACGTAACATCACAGCCAATCAACAGTAAGAACACACGCACTATAAAACAGGGAACACCACAGTTCCTGCTCATTCCAGCAGGAGATAGCTCAGGGCACAGAGCTCACAGCGCGCCACTCAGACATTCACCATGTGCTGAGTGCCTCTCTAAGACAGTGCTGGGGCTGGGTCCACAGGTTAAAGGGCAATGAACGAACCACAGTAACCAGTTTACAGATGATGTTATTGATAGTAATAAAACAGAATTGTACCATCTGCAACTGTGTTGGTTCGTCTGTATGACGGAACACCCAACACGACATAGTACCAGGATTGGAACCCAGCAACAGTGAGACCTACCTGCACATCTTCAGCGATCCGCCATCCTGCGCCATGGACACCATCAGCCCGCTGCAGCCGCTCCGAATCGCTGGAAATCTCGGCGTAAACTGGAAGCTGTTTAAACAGCGATTCCAGCTCTTCCTAGAAGCCACAGACAGGGGGAATGCATCGGACACCAGGAAGATCGCCCTCCTCCTCTCCACGGCGGGGCAACACGCCATCCACATCTACAACTCCCTGGCATTCGCGGAAGGTGAGGACAAGACGAAGTACAAGACGGTCCTGCTAAAATTCGAGCGGCACGTCAGAGTCGAGGTAAATGAGAGTTTCGAGAGGTACCTCTCCCAGCAGTGCCTGCAGGATAAGGATGAGCCTTTCCAATCCTCCCTTACGCACCTCCGTATCCTCGCGCAGTCCTGCGGTTATGAGGCCACCTCCAATTCCATGATTCGGGACCAAATAGTTTTTGGGGTCACCTCGGGCACCCTACGCCAGCAGCTCCTCAAAATTAAGAGCCTCACCCTAGCCACCGCCATCGAAGCCTGCGTGCTCCACGAAAACGCGACCAGCCGCTACTCCCAATTCCAGGCGGCCGGATCGGAGAGGCAGGGGCCCTACACGGCCGGATCGGAGAGGCAGGGGTCCTACGTGATCGGAGAGGCAGGGGTCCTACGTGGCCGGATCGGAGAGGCAGGGGTCCTACGTGGCCGGATCGGAGAGGCAGGGGTCCTACGCGGCCGGATCGGAGAGGCAGGGGTCCTACGTGGCCGGATCGGCGAGGCAGGGGTCCTACGCGGCTGGATCGGAGAGGCAGGGGCCCTACGCAGCCGGATCGGAGAGGCAGGGGTCCTACACGGCCGGATCAGAGAGGCAGGGGTCCTACGTGGCCGGATCGGAGAGGCAGGGGTCCTACGTTCCCGGATCGGAGAGGCAGGGGTCCTACACGGCCGGATCGGAGAGGCAGGGGTCCTACACGGCCGGATCAGAGAGGCAGGGGTCCTACGCGGCTGGATCGGAGAGGCAGGGGCCCTACGCAGCCGGATCGGAGAGGCAGGGGTCCTACACGGCCGGATCAGAGAGGCAGGGGTCCTACGTGGCCGGATCGGAGAGGCAGGGGTCCTACGTGGCCGGATCGGAGAGGCAGGGGTCCTACGTGGCCGGATCGGAGAGGCAGGCGTCCTACACGGCCGGATCGGAGAGGCAGGGGTCCTACGCGGCCGGATCGGCGAGGCAGGGGTCCTACGCGGCCGGAGCGGGGAGGCAGGGGTCCTACGCGGCCGGATCGGGGAGGCAGGCGTCCTACGCGGCCGGATCGGAGAGGCAGGGGTCCTACGCGGCCGGATCGGAGAGGCAGGCGTCCTACGTGGCCGGATCGGAGAGGCAGGGGTCCTACGCGGCCGGATCGGAGAGGCAGGGGTCCTACGCAGCCGGATCGGAGAGGCAGGGGTCCTACGCGGCCGGATCGGCGAGGCAGGGGTCCTACGCAGCCGGATCGGAGAGGCAGAGGTCCTAAAGAACAAAGAACAAAGAAATGTACAGCACAGGAACAGGCCCTTCGGCCCTCCAAGCCCGTGCCGACCATACTGCCCGACTAAACTACACTCTTCTACACTTCCTGGGTCCGTATCCTTCTATTCCCATCCTATTCATATATTTGTCAAGATGCCCCTTAAATGTCCCTATCGTCCCTGCTTCCACTACCTCCTCCGGTAGTGAGTTCCAGGCACCCACTACCCTCTGCGTAAAAAACTTGCCTCGTACATCTACTCTAAACTTTGCCCCTCTCACCTTAAACCTATGCCCCCTAGTAATTGACCCCTCTCCCCTGGGGAAAAGCCTCTGACTATCCACTCTGTCTATGCCCCTCATAATTTTGTATACCTCTATCAGGTCGCCCCTCAACCTCCTTCGTTCCAGTGAGAACAAACCGAGTTTATTCAATCGCTCCTCATAGCTAATGCCCTCCATACCAGGCAACATTCTGGTAAATCTCTTCTGCACCCTCTCTAAAGCCTCCACATCCTTCTGGTAGTGTGGCGACCAGAATTGAACACTATACTCCAAGTGTGGCCTAACTAAGGTTCTATACAGCTGCAACATGACTTGCCAATTCTTATACTCAATGCCCCGGCCAATGAAGGCAAGCATGCCGTATGCCTTCTTGACTACCTTCTCCACCTGTGTAGCCCCTTTCAGTGATCTGTGGACCTGTACTCCTAGATCTCTTTGACTTTCAATACTCTTGAGGGTTCTACCATTCACTGTATATTCCCTACCTGCATTAGCCCTTCCAAAATGCATTACCTCACATTTGTCCAGGTTAAACTCCATCTGCCATCTCTCCGCCCAAGTCTCCAGACAATCTAAATCCTGCTGTATCCTCAGACAGTCCTCATCGCTATCCGCAATTCCACCAACCTTTGTGTCGTCTGCAAACTTACTAATCAGACCAGTTACATTTTCCTCCAAATCATTTATATATACTACAAAGAGCAAAGGTCCCAGCACTGATCCCTGTGGAACACCACTGGTCACAGCCCTCCAATTAGACAAGCATCCCTCCATTGCTACCCTCTGCCTTCTATGGCCTAGCCAGTTCTGTATCCACCTTGCCAGTTCACCCCTGATCCCGTGTGACTTCACCTTTTGTACTAGTCTACCATGAGGGACCTTGTCAAAGGCCTTACTGAAGTCCATATAGACAACATCTACTGCCCTACCTGCATCAATCATCTTAGTGACCTCCTCGAAAAACTCTATCAAGTTAGTGAGACACGACCTCCCCTTCACAAAACCGTGCTGCCTCTCACTAATACGTCCATTTGCTTCCAAATGGGAGTAGATCCTGTCTCGAAGAATTCTCTCCAGTAATTTCCCTACCACTGAAGTAAGGCTCACCGGCCTGTAGTTCCCGGGATTATCCCTGCCACCCTTCTTAAACAGAGGAACAACATTGGCTATTCTCCAGTCCTCCGGGACATCCCCTGAAGACAGCGAGGATCCAAAGATTTCTGTCAAGGCCTCAGCAATTTCCTCTCCAGCCTCCTTCAGTATTCTGGGGTAGATCCCATCCGGCCCTGGGGACTTATCTACCTTAATATTTTTTAAGACACCCAACACCTCGTCTTTTTGGATCACAATGTGACCCAGGCTATCTACACCCCCTTCTCCAGACTCAACATCTACCAATTCCTTCTCTTTGGTGAATACTGATGCAAAGTATTCATTTAGTACCTCGCCCATTTCCTCTGGCTCCACACATAGATTCCCTTGCCTATCCTTCAGTGGGCCAACCCTTTCCCTGGCTACCCTCTTGCTTTTTATGTAAGTGTAAAAAGTCTTGGGATTTTCCTTAACCCTATTTGCCAATGACTTTTCATGACCCCTTCTAGCCCTCCTGACTCCTTGCTTAAGTTCCTTCCTACTTTCCTTATATGCCACACAGGCTTCGTCTGTTCCCAGCCTTTTAGCCCTGACAAATGCCTCCTTCTTCTTTTTGACGAGGCCTACAATATCACTCGTCATCCACTCGCTCCTCACCCACAACCAGGAGGTTTTCGAGTCCAAAGATGTGCGGGTTAGGTGAATTGGCCAATGATAAATTGCCCTTAGCATCCAAAATTGCCCTTGGTGTTGGGTGGAGGTGTTGAGGTTGGGTAGGGTGCTCTTTCCAAGAGCCGGTGCAGACTCAAAGGGCCGAATGGCCTCCTTCTGCACTGTAAATTCAATGATAATCTATGATTAATCTGGGACAAAGGTTCGGCACAACATCGTGGGCCGAAGGGCCTGTTCTGTGCTGTATTTTCTATGTTCTATGGGCACACTGCCCTACACTTACAGAACACGGCTCAAACCGGACGCCATCCCGGTCATTCACGCACCTCGCAGGGTCCCAGCACCACTCAAAGACCGCCTCAAGCAGCAGCTGCAGGATCTCCAGGACCAAGGGGTGCTATCCCGGGTCACGGAGCCCACGCCATGGGTCAGCTCCATGGTGTGCGTAAAAAGCCCTCTGGCAAACTCCAGATCTGCATCGACCCGAAAGATCTGAACAACAACATCATGAGGGAACACTACCCCAGACCCAAACGGGAAGAGATCACGAGCGAAATGGCCCGGGCTAAAATTTTCACCAAGCTTGATGCCTCGAAGGGTTTCTGACAGATCCAACTGGATCAGTCCAGCAGGAAGCTGTGCACCTTCAACACTCCTTTCGGCAGGTTCTGCTACAACAGAATGCCGTTTGGCATCATCTCGGCATCCGAGGTGTTTCACAGAATCATGGAACAGATGATGGAAGGCATCGAAGGGGTGCGCGTCTATGTTGACGACGTCATCATCTGGTCCACCACACCACAGGAGCACATCAGTCGTCTCCAGCGCGTCTTTGCGCGGATACGGGAACACGGCCTGCGCCTCAACCGAGCCAAGTGTTCTTTTGGCCAAACTGAGCTAAAGTTTCTGGGGGACCACATTTCCCGGTCAGGGGTCCGTCCGGATGCAGACAAGATGAGCGCCATTACAGCCATGCCGCAGCCGGCAGACAAGAAAGCAGTGCTACGCTTCCTAGGCATGGTCAACTTCCTGGGGAAGTTCATTCCCAACCTTGCCTCCCACACAACGGCTCTTCGCCACCTCGTCAAGAAGACCTCGGAGTTCCAGTGGCTGCCCGCACACCAGAAGGAATGGGAGGAGCTCAAGATTAAGCTCACCACAGCCCCGGTATTGGCGTTCTTCGACACTACTTGGGACACAAAGATCTCGACTGATGCCAGCCAGTCCGGCATTGGGGCGGTACTCCTGCAACGGGACGACACTGCATCATGGGCCCCGGTCGCCGATGCCTCGCGGGCCATGACCCCCACAGAACAGTGCTATGCGCAGATCGAGAAGGAGTGCCTGGGTTTGTTAACCGGCATAGATAAGTTCCACGACTATGTGTATGGTCTCCCTCAGTTCACCGTGGAGACCGACCATCGCCCCCTGGTCAGCATCATACACAAGGACCTGAATGAGGTGACCCCCCCCCTCCAGCGCATTCTGCTCAAGCTCAGGAGGTACGACTTCCAACTGGTCTACACCCCGGGAAAGGACCTCATCATCGCGGATGCCCTGTCCAGAGCAGTGAGCACACCGCCCGAATCGGGGGGGGTTCGTCTGTCAGGTCGAAGCGCATGTGGCCTTCACATCGGCCAATCTGCCGGCTAATGATGCAAGTCTGGCCCGTATTCGCCGGGAGACTGCGGCTGACCCCCTTCTACAGCGTGTGATGCGCCACATGACGGGAGGGTGGCTCAAAGGACAGTGCCCACAATTCTACAATGTCCGAGACGACTTGGCCGTCATTGATGGTGTCCTAAAGCTGGACCGGATTGTGATTCCGCACAGCATGCACAAGCTGGTCCTCGACCAACTACATGAAGGCCACCTGGGGGTCGAGAAGTGCAGACGGAGGGCCCGAGAGGCGGTATACTGGCCGGGCATCAGCGACGACATCGCCAACATGGTGCTCAACTGCCCCACCTGCCAAAGGTTTCAGCCAGCGCAACCCCCTGAGACGCTTCAGCCCCATGAGTTGGTGACGTCCCCCTGGGCGAAGGTGGGTGTGGACCTTTTCCAGGCGCTCGGCAGGGACTACGTCATCATCATAGATTACTTTTTGAATTATCCAGAGGTCATACGCCTGCACGATTTGACATTGTCCGCTGTCATAAGGGCCTGCAAAGACATCTTCGCTCGCCATGGCATTCCGCTTACTGTCATGTCGGACAATGGGCCCTGCTTTGCGAGCCAAGAATAGTCTTCTTTTGCCGCTTCGCATGGCTTCACACACGTGACGTCCAGCCCTCTGCATCCCCAGTCAAATGGCAAGGTGGAAAAGGGCGTTCATATCGTCAAGCGGCTCCTCTGCAAGGCTGCTGATGCCGGATCGGATTTCTGCCTCGCCCTGCTGGCCTATCGCACGGCCCCACTAGCCTCTGGCCTCTCACCAGCCCAGCTGTTGATGGGTCGCGCCCTCAGGACCGCTGTGCCATCCATTCTGGTACCCACAACCAACCATGCTCCAGTACTGCAAAGGATGCGACAACAGCGTGCTCAGCAGAAGGTGGCACATGACTCCCGGGCAACTGATCTTCCTGCCCTGGCGCCTGGAGACAACGTCCGCATCCACCTACCGGAGGGTGGCTGGTCGGCAACTGCCGAAGTTCTCCGCCGCGTGGCTCCCCGCTCGTTCCTGGTTCGCATGCCTGATAGCTCCATTCGCCGGCGTAATCGCCGAGCTCTTCGCCTGCTTCCACGCTCGCTACGTGATCATACACCGGTGCCACGCCCTCCTGTTGTTCTTGATATCGACTTCGTGGAGCTTCCTGCCACCATGCCCATTCCTCTGTCGCCTGTGGCCAGGCCCATTCCTCAGCCGGTGGATCCTGACCCACCTTTGAGGCGGTCAATCCAAATTCGTCGCCCACCTACTAGGCTGGACCTATGAGCCTGTTTGAACATTGGACTCACTAAAGTTTCATGCCACACTGTTAATATGTTTCTCTTTTTTGTCGTTACAGGAGTTTGTTTTGATGTTTGATGACTACACTTGTTTTGTTATGGTACAACCTCGTTGCTATGTTGCACCTGACACCTTCCTATGTATATAGTTTAGCCTCATGTACATGTTGTAGATATTGCACACACACAAATTCAGCTGCACTCAGTACACATCTATATTTATTAACACGTAGGCACATTTTCTTGTAAAAAAAGGGGGGATGTCATGATATTCAGATAGACATCATGGTGCAAACACACACACACTGATAGACAGATCACCGGACCAATCAACACACACGTAACATCACAGCCAATCAACAGTAAGAACACACGCACTATAAAACAGGGAACACCACAGTTCCCGCTCATTCCAGCAGGAGACAGCTCAGGGCACAGAGCTTACAGCAAGCCACGCAGACATTCACCATGTGCTGAGTGCCTCTCTAAGGTAGTGTTAGGGCTGGGTCCACAGGTTAAAGGGTAAAGAACGAACCACAGTAATTAGTTTACAGATGTTGTTATTGGAAGTAATAAAACTGAGTTGTACCATCTGCAACCGTGTTGGTTCATCTGTATGACGGAACACCCAACACGACAGAGAGGTTAGATAAACTCGGTCTGTTCACACTGAAACGACGGAGGTTGAGAGGCGACCTGATAGAGGTCTACAAGATTATGAGTGGCATGGACAGAGTGGATAGTCAGATGCTCTTTCCTAGGGTAGGAGAGTCAAGTACTCGGGGACAGAGGTTTAAAGTGTGTGGGGAAAAGTTTAGAACAGATGTGCGAGGTTTCTTACACAGAGGGGGGTAAATATATTGAACGCGCTGCCTGGGGAGGGGGTGGGAGCAGGTACGATAGCGGCATTTAAGGGGCATCTAGACAAATATATGACTAGGGTGGGAATGAAAGGATACGGACTCCGTAAGGGCTGATGGTTTTAGTTTAGGCAGGTACCATGGTCGGCGCAGGCTTGGAGGGCCGAAGGGCCTGTTCCTGTGCTGTATTGTTCTTTGTTCTTTGTTAGTTGACAAAGTTATGATGGGAAATTCATTGTGTAGCCATCTGGGATGGCCACTTCCATAATACAAAATGGACGCGCGCAAAGAATATAGGGAACTGTGGACAATGTTCGGAAGACAAGCAGGCACAAAGCCTGTGTGCATATTGGAGAGAGAGCTCCCAGACGGAATTGAAACTATGGGTCAATTAACATATTGATGGCCCATCTCCGGGAGCACAGGAAAGACAGTCAAGCAACCGATACTATTGCAGAAATCCCGGCCCCAGTTCCCCAACCGAAAGCAGAAAACAAAGCCAGGCCAACGGCCACCAAAGACACGCCCAGCCATCAGGGCACCCACCCCTTTATTGGTCAGGATCAATACGAGTGATCAAGATATGCCCCAATTGATTGGGACCAGGTTTAAGGCCCGCCTCAAAGTGCGCGAAGCCCCTCCGGGTATAAGAAGGAACCCCCAAGAGAGAATCGCTCTCTTGGACCCGGCTCTCACAGCGGAGAGACCCGTCCAACATCTGCACCAGAAGCAAGGAAGTCCAAGGTCAACGCTCGCTACCAGAGAGACGACCTTAGCTGTTTCCCCTCTACCACTTCGACCCCAGCAGCCTCAGATCCGAACAACGGCCATTGTTCCTCTGACTGAGTGGGCACCCGAAGCTAAGTATAGGCTTTAGCAGTAGAGATAGTTTAGTTTGCAGTACTTTGTGTGTAAATAAATAGCATTGACTTTGAACTAACTAACTGCTGTATTGGTTCTTTTGATCAGTATTCGGTTTGAACCTTGTGGCGGTATCGAGAGATACCTGCCGACTCTAAAGCAAAAGTAATTAGGATTAAGGAAGGCGACCATATTGACCGCCATATTCAGAACCAGAGAACAGAGTAACAATTGACTTGTCAGACACTCACCAGATGAGGTGGGCATTGTCATTGTACAGTCGTGGCAGAAGATTCTCTGCCCTCCAATGGAGGAATCGCGACATGGTTGCTGAAGCACTCAAATCCACTGTGACCTGGTCTGTGGTCCACACCTCAACTCCAATCAGAGCAATACGAATATTAAACGGTCTGTAGGACTGAAAAAACCCAGAAGTGTTAGTAACACAGGTGACTAGCTTTAGGTGAAACTAATCGTCTCAAATGGATTTATATCGGCATTCAACAAAACTGTGTATTGAACAAGAATCATGGAAGAAAATGGCTGTAATACTGAAGGAAGCCATTCGGTCCATCATATCCACTTGAGCTCAGCAAAAACAACTCAGCGAGTCCCACACCCTTGCCTTTGCCCTGTAGGCCAGCGAATCTTGGGTGAAATTCTCCCATTTTGAGACTGGAGGATGGTGGGTGGTTTGGTGGCACCGACCGCGCTGACCAGAATACAGGATTCCCCACCAGGCTCAGTGCTTGGAACTCATTAATCATGCACAGACAAGTCCCCCTCTAACACTCCTGATTCATTCACCAGCCTTCAGCTTCTCCGCCCTTTGCCTAAGATGAGCGTGAGGTCAGGTGCAATGCCTGGATTTGGTATGTCTCTCTCGTGGGGACCATGAATTGGATTCAATTTGAATTGGGTTTTGGAGCAGGCGAGGAGCTGGATTAGGGGTTTGCCCGGAATTGGGTTTTGGAGCAGGCGAGGAGCTGGATTGGGGGTTTGCCCTGAATTGGGTTTTTGGAGCAGGCGAGGAGCTGGATTGGGGGTTTTGCCCTGAAATGGGTTTTGAAGCAGGCGAGGAGCTGGATTGGGGTTTTGCCCTGAATTGGGTCTTGGAGCAGGCGAGGAGCTGGATTGAGGGTTTGCCCTGAATTGGGTTTTGGAGCAGGCGAGGAGCTGGATTGGGGTTTGCCCTGAATTGGGTTTTGGAGCAGGCGAGGAGCTGGATTAGGGATTTGCCCTGAATTGGGTTTTGGAGCAGGCGAGGAGCTGGATGAGGGGTTTGCCCTGAATTGGGTTTTGGAGCAGGCGAGGAGCAGGATTAGGGGTTTGCCCTGAATTGGGTTTTTGGAGCAGGCGAGGAGCTGGATTGGGGGTTTGCCTTGAATTGGGTTTTGGAGCAGGCGAGGAGCTGGATTAGGGGTTTGCCCTGAATTGGTCTTTGGAGCAGGCGAGGAGCTGGATTAGGGATTTGCCCCGAATTGGTTTTTGGAGCAGGCGAGGAGCTGGATTGGGGATTTGCCCTGAATTGGATTTTGGAGCAGGCGAGGAGCTGGATGAGGAGTTTGCCCTGAATTGGGTTTTGGAGCAGGCGAGGAGCTGGGTTAGGGGTTTGCCCTGAATTGGGTTTTGGAGCAGGCGAGGAGCTGGATTAGGGGTTTGCCTTGAATTGGGTTTTGGAGCAGGCGAGGAGCTGGATGAGGAGTTTGCCCTGAATTGGGTTTTGGAGCAGGCGAGGAGCTGGATGAGGAGTTTGCCCTGAATTGGGTTTTGGAGCAGGCGAGGAGCTGGATTAGGGGTTTGCCCTGAATTGGGTTTTGGAGCAGGCGAGGAGCTGGATGAGGAGTTTGCCCTGAATTCGGTTTTGGAGCAGGCGAGGAGCTGGATTAGGGGTTTGCCCTGAATTGGGTTTTGGAGCAGGCGAGGAGCTGGATTAGGGGTTTGCCCTGAATTGGGTTTTGGAGCAGGCGAGGAGCTGGATGAGGAGTTTGCCCTGAATTGGGTTTTGGAGCAGGCGAGGAGCTGGATTAGGGGTTTGCCCTGAATTGGGTTTTGGAGCAGGCGAGGAGCTGGATGAGGGGTTTGCCCTGAATTGGGTTTTGGAGCAGGCGAGGAGCTGGATTAGGGGTTTGCCCTGAATTGGGTTTTTGGAGCAGGCGAGGAGCTGGATTGGGGGTTTGCCCTGAATTGGGTTTTGGAGCAGGCGAGGAGCTGGATTAGGGGTTTGCCCTGAATTGGTTTTTGGAGCAGGCGAGGAGCTGGATGAGGAGTTTGCCCTGAATTGGGTTTTGGAGCAGGCGAGGAGCTGGATTAGGGGTTTGCCCGGAATTGGGTTTTGGAGCAGGCGAGGAGCTGGATTGGGGGTTTGCCCTGAATTGGGTTTTGGAGCAGGCGAGGAGCTAGATTGGGGGTTTGCCCTGAATTGGGTTTTGGAGCAGGCGAGGAGCTGGATTAGGGGTTTGCCCTGAATTGGGTTTTTGGAGCAGGCGAGGAGCTGGATTGGGGGTTTGCCCTGAATTGGGTTTTGGAGCAGGCGAGGAGCTGGATTAGGGGTTTGCCCTGAATTGGTTTTTGGAGCAGGCGAGGAGCTGGATGAGGAGTTTGCCCTGAATTGGGTTTTGGAGCAGGCGAGGAGCTGGATTAGGGGTTTACCCTGAATTGGGTTTTGGAGCAGGCGAGGAGCTGGATTGGGGGTTTGCCCTGAATTGGGTTTTGGAGCAGGCGAGGAGCTGGGTTGGGGGTTTGCCCTGAATTGGGTTTTGGAGCAGGCGAGGAGCTGGATTGGGGGTTTGCCCTGAATTGGGTTTTGGAGCAGGCGAGGAGCTGGATTGGGGGTTTGCCCTGAATTGGGTTTTGGAGCAGACGAGGAGCTGGATGAGGAGTTTGCCCTGAATTGGATTTTGGAGCAGGTGAGGAGCTGGATTGGGGGTTTGCCCTGAATTGAGTTTTGGAGCAGTCGAGGAGCTAGATGAGGAGTTTGCCCTGAATTGGGTTTTGGAGCAGGCGAGGAGCTGGATGAGGAGTTTGCCCTGAATTGGGTTTTGGAGCAGGCGAGGAGCTGGATTGGGGGTTTCCCTGAATTGGGTTTTGGAGCAGGCGAGGAGCTGGATGAGGAGTTTGCCCTGAATTGGGTTTTGGAGCAGGCGAGGAGCTGGATTAGGAGTTTGCCCTGAGTTGGTTTTTTAAGCAGGCGAGGAGCTGGATTAGGAGTTTGCCCTGAATTGGGTTTTGGAGCAGGCGAGGAGCTGGATTGGGGGTTTGCCCTGAATTGGGTTTTGGAGCAGGCGAGGAGCTGCATTGGGGGTTTGCCCTGAATTGGGTTTTTGGAGCAGGCGAGGAGCTGGATGAGGGGTTTGCCCTGAATTGGGTTTTGGAGCAGGCGAGGAGCTGGATTGAGGGTTTGCCCTGAATTGGATTTTGGAGCAGGCGAGGAGCTGGATTAGGGGTTTGCCCTGAATTGGGTTTTGGAGCAGGCGAGGAGCTGGATTTGGGATTTGCCCTGAATTGGGTTTTGGAGCAGGCGAGGAGCTGGATTAGGGGTTTGCCCTGAATTGGGTTTTGGAGCAGGCGAGGAGCTGGATTGGGGGTTTGCCCTGAATTGGGTTTTGGAGCAGGCGAGGAGCTGGATTGGGGGTTTGCCCTGAATTGGATTTTGGAGCAGGCGAGGAGCTGGATTGGGGGTTTGCCCTGAATTGGGGTTTGGAGCAGGCAAGGAGCTGGATTAGGGGTTTGTCCTGAATTGGGTTTTGGAGCAGGCGAGGAGCTGGATGAGGAGTTTGCCCTGAATTGGGTTTTGGAGCAGGCGAGGAGCTGGATTAGGGGTTTGCCCAGAATTGGGTTTTGGAGCAGGCGAGGAGCTGGATTAGGGGTTTGCCCTGAATTGGGTTTTGGAGCAGGCGAGGAGCTGGATGAGGAGTTTGCCCGGAATTGGGTTTTGGAGCAGGCGAGGAGCTGGATTAGGGGTTTGCCCTGAATTGGGTTTTGGAGCAGGCGAGGAGCTGGATTGGGGGTTTGCCCTGAATTGGGTTTTGGAGCAGGCGAGGAGCTGGATGAGGAGTTTGCCCTGAATTGGGTTTTGGAGCAGGCGAGGAGCTGGATTAGGGGTTTACCCTGAATTGGGTTTTGGAGCAGGCGAGGAGCTGGATGAGGGGTTTGTCCTGAATTGGGTTTTGGAGCAGGCGAGGAGCTGGATGAGGAGTTTGCCCTGAATTGGATTTTGGAGCAGGTGAGGAGCTGGATTGGGGGTTTGCCCTGAATTGAGTTTTGGAGCAGTCGAGGAGCTGGATGAGGAGTTTGCCCTGAATTGGGTTTTGGAGCAGGCGAGGAGCTGGATGAGGAGTTTGCCCTGAATTGGGTTTTGGAGCAGGCGAGGAGCTGGATTGGGGGTTTGCCCTGAATTGGGTTTTGGAGCAGGCGAGGAGCTGGATGAGGAGTTTGCCCTGAATTGGGTTTTGGAGCAGGCGAGGAGCTGGATTAGGAGTTTGCCCTGAGTTGGTTTTTTAAGCAGGCGAGGAGCTGGATTAGGAGTTTGCCCTGAATTGGGTTTTGGAGCAGGCGAGGAGCTGGATTGGGGGTTTGCCCTGAATTGGGTTTTGGAGCAGGCGAGGAGCTGGATTGGGGGTTTGCCCTGAATTGGGTTTTTGGAGCAGGCGAGGAGCTGGATGAGGGGTTTGCCCTGAATTGGGTTTTGGAGCAGGCGAGGAGCTGGATTGAGGGTTTGCCCTGAATTGGATTTTGGAGCAGGCGAGGAGCTGGATTAGGGGTTTGCCCTGAATTGGGTTTTGGAGCAGGCGAGGAGCTGGATTTGGGATTTGCCCTGAATTGGGTATTGGAGCAGGCGAGGAGCTGGATTAGGGGTTTGCCCTGAATTGGGTTTTGGAGCAGGCGAGGAGCTGGATTGGGGGTTTGCCCTGAATTGGGTTTTGGAGCAGGCGAGGAGCTGGATTGGGGGTTTGCCCTGAATTGGATTTTGGAGCAGGCGAGGAGCTGGATTGGGGGTTTGCCCTGAATTGGGTTTTGGAGCAGGCAAGGAGCTGGATTAGGGGTTTGTCCTGAATTGGGTTTTGGAGCAGGCGAGGAGCTGGATGAGGAGTTTGCCCTGAATTGGGTTTTGGAGCAGGCGAGGAGCTGGATTGGGGATTTGCCCTGAATTGGATTTTGGAGCAGGCGAGGAGCTGGATTAGGGATTTGCCCTGAATTGGGTTTTGGAGCAGTCGAGGAGCTGGATTGGGGGTTTGCCCTGAATTGGGTTTTGGAGCAGGCGAGGAGCTGGATTAGGGATTTGCCCTGAATTGGGTTTTGGAGCAGGCGAGGAGCTGGATTGGGGGTTTGCCCTGAATTGGGTTTTGGAGCAAGCGAGGAGCTGGATTGGGGGTTTGCCCTGAATTGGGTTTTGGAGCAGGCGAGGAGCTGGATTAGGGGTTTGCCCTGAATTGGGTTTTTGGAGCAGGCGAGGAGCTGGATGAGGGGTTTGCCCTGAATTGGGTTTTGGAGCAGGCGAGGAGCTGGATGGAGGGTTTGCCCTGAATTGGATTTTGGAGCAGGCGAGGAGCTGGATTAGGGGTTTGCCCTGAATTGGGATTTGGAGCAGGCGAGGAGCTGGATTTGGGATTTGCCCTGAATTGGGTTTTGGAGCAGGCGAGGAGCTGGATTAGGGGTTTGCCCTGAATTGGGTTTTGGAGCAGGCGAGGAGCTGGATTGGGGGTTTGCCCTGAATTGGGTTTTGGAGCAGGCGAGGAGCTGGATTGGGGGTTTGCCCTGAATTGGATTTTGGAGCAGGCGAGGAGCTGGATTGGGGGTTTGCCCTGAATTGGGTTTTGGAGCAGGCAAGGAGCTGGATTAGGGGTTTGTCCTGAATTGGGTTTTGGAGCAGGCGAGGAGCTGGATGAGGAGTTTGCCCTGAATTGGGTTTTGGAGCAGGCGAGGAGCTGGATTGGGGGTTTGCCCTGAATTGGGTTTTGGAGCAGGCGAGGCGCTGGATGAGGAGTTTGCCCTGAATTGGGTTTTGGAGCAGGCGAGGAGCTGGATTAGGAGTTTGCCCTGAGTTGGTTTTTTAAGCAGGCGAGGAGCTGGATTAGGAGTTTGCCCTGAATTGGGTTTTGGAGCAGGCGAGGAGCTGGATTGGGGGTTTGCCCTGAATTGGGTTTTGGAGCAGGCGAGGAGCTGGATTGGGGGTTTGCCCTGAATTGGGTTTTTGGAGCAGGCGAGGAGCTGGATGAGGGCTTTGCCCTGAATTGGGTTTTGGAGCAGGCGAGGAGCTGGATTGAGGGTTTGCCCTGAATTGGATTTTGGAGCAGGCGAGGAGCTGGATTAGGGGTTTGCCCTGAATTGGGTTTTGGAGCAGGCGAGGAGCTGGATTTGGGATTTGCCCTGAATTGGGTATTGGAGCAGGCGAGGAGCTGGATTAGGGGTTTGCCCTGAATTGGGTTTTGGAGCAGGCGAGGAGCTGGATTGGGGGTTTGCCCTGAATTGGGTTTTGGAGCAGGCGAGGAGCTGGATTGGGGGTTTGCCCTGAATTGGATTTTGGAGCAGGCGAGGAGCTGGATTGGGGGTTTGCCCTGAATTGGGTTTTGGAGCAGGCAAGGAGCTGGATTAGGGGTTTGTCCTGAATTGGGTTTTGGAGCAGGCGAGGAGCTGGATGAGGAGTTTGCCCTGAATTGGATTTTGGAGCAGGCGAGGAGCTGGATTGGGGATTTGCCTGAATTGGATTTTGGAGCAGGCGAGGAGCTGGATTAGGGATTTGCCCTGAATTGGGTTTTGGAGCAGTCGAGGAGCTGGATTGGGGGTTTGCCCTGAATTGGGTTTTGGAGCAGGCGAGGAGCTGGATTAGGGATTTGCCCTGAATTGGGTTTTGGAGCAGGCGAGGAGCTGGATTGGGGGTTTGCCCTGAATTGGGTTTTGGAGCAGGCGAGGAGCTGGATTGGGGGTTTGCCCTGAATTGGGTTTTGGAGCAGGCGAGCAGCTGGATTAGGGGTTTGCCCTGAATTGGGTTTTTGGAGCAGGCGAGGAGCTGGATGAGGGGTTTGCCCTGAATTGGGTTTTGGAGCAGGCGAGGAGCTGGATGGAGGGTTTGCCCTGAATTGGATTTTGGAGCAGGCGAGGAGCTGGATTAGGGGTTTGCCCTGAATTGGGTTTTGGAGCAGGCGAGGAGCTGGATTTGGGATTTGCCCTGAATTGGGTTTTGGAGCAGGCGAGGAGCTGGATTAGGGGTTTGCCCTGAATTGGGTTTTGGAGCAGGCGAGGAGCTGGATTGGGGGTTTGCCCTGAATTGGGTTTTGGAGCAGGCGAGGAGCTGGATTGGGGGTTTGCCCTGAATTGGATTTTGGAGCAGGCGAGGAGCTGGATTGGGGGTTTGCCCTGAATTGGGTTTTGGAGCAGGCAAGGAGCTGGATTAGGGGTTTGTCCTGAATTGGGTTTTGGAGCAGGCGAGGAGCTGGATGAGGAGTTTGCCCTGAATTGGATTTTGTAGCAGGCGAGGAGCTGGATGAGGAGTTTGCTCTGAATTGGTTTTGGAGCAGGCGAGGAGCTGGATTGGGGGTTTGCCCTGAATTGGATTTTGTAGCAGGCGAGGAGCTGGATGAGGAGTTTGCTCTGAATTGGTTTTGGAGCAGGCGAGGAGCTGGATTGGGGGTTTGCCCTGAATTGGATTTTGGAGCAGGCGAGGAGCTTGATTGGGGGTTTGCCCTGAATTGGATTTTGGAGCAGGCGTGGAGCTGGATTGGGGGTTTGCCCTGAATTGGATTTTGGAGCAGGCGAGGAGCTGGATTGGGGGTTTGCCCTGAATTGGATTTTGGAGCAGGCGAGGAGCTGGATGAGGAGTTTGCCCTGAATTGGGTTTTGGAGCAGGCGAGGAGCTGGATTGGGGATTTGCCCTGAATTGGATTTTGGAGCAGGCGAGGAGCTGGATTTGGGATTTGCCCTGAATTGGGTTTTGGAGCAGTCGAGGAGCTGGATTGGGGGTTTGCCCTGAATTGGGTTTTGGAGCAGGCGAGGAGCTGGATTAGGGATTTGCCCTGAATTGGGTTTTGGAGCAGGCGAGGAGCTGGATTGGGGGTTTGCCCTGAATTGGGTTTTGGAGCAGGCGAGGAGCTGGATTGGGGGTTTGCCCTGAATTGGGTTTTGGAGCAGGCGAGGAGCTGGATTGGGGGTTTGCCCTGAATTGGGTTTGGGAGCAGGCGAGGAGCTGGATTGGGGGTTTGCCCTCAATTGGATTTTGGAGCAGGCGAGGAGCTGAATTGGGGGTTTGCCCTGAATTGGATTTTGGAGCAGGCGAGGAGCTGGATGAGGAGTTTGCCCTGAATTGGGTTTTGGAGCAGGTGAGGAGCTGGATTAGGGGTTTGCCCTGAATTGGGTTTTGGAGCAGGCGAGGAGCTGGATTGGGGGTTTGCCCTGAATTGGATTTTGGAGCAGGCGAGGAGCTGGATTGGGGGTTTGCCCTGAATTGGGTTTTGTAGCAGGCAAGGAGCTGGATTAGGGGTTTGTCCTGAATTGGGTTTTGGAGCAGGCGAGGAGCTGGATGAGGAGTTTGCCCTGAATTGGGTTTTGGAGCAGGCGAGGAGCTGGATTAGGGGTTTGCCCTGAATTGGGTCTTGGAGCAGGCGAGGAGCTGGATTAGGGGTTTGCCCTGAATTGGGTTTTGGAGCAGCCGAGGAGCTGGATGAGGAGTTTGCCCGGAATTGGGTTTTGGAGCAGGCGAGGAGCTGGATTAGGGGTTTGCCCTGAATTGGGTTTTGGAGCAGGCGAGGAGTAGGATTGGGGGTTTGCCCTGAATTGGGTTTTGGAGCAGGCGAGGAGCTGGATGAGGAGTTTGCCCTGAATTGGGTTTTGGAGCAGGCGAGGAGCTGGATTAGGGGTTTGCCCTGAATTGGGTTTTGGAGCAGGCGAGGAGCTGGATGAGGGGTTTGCCCTGAATTGGGTTTTGGAGCAGGCGAGGAGCTGGATTAGGGGTTTGCCCTGAATTGGGTTTTTGGAGCAGGCGAGAAGCTGGATTGGGGGTTTGCCCTGAATTGGGTTTTGGAGCAGGCGAGGAGCTGGATTAGGGGTTTGCCCTGTATTGGTTTTTGGAGCAGGCGAGGAGCTGGATGAGGAGTTTGCCCTGAATTGGGTTTTGGAGCAGGCGAGGAGCTGGATTCGGGGTTTGCCCGGAATTGGGTTTTGGAGCAGGCGAGGAGCTGGATTGGGGGTTTGCCCTGAATTGGGTTTTGGAGCAGGCGAGGAGCTAGATTGGGGGTTTGCCCTGAATTGGGTTTTGGAGCAGGCGAGGAGCTGGATTAGGGGTTTGCCCTGAATTGGGTTTTTGGAGCAGGCGAGGAGCTGGATTGGGGGTTTGCCCTGAATTGGGTTTTGGAGCAGGCGAGGAGCTGGATTAGGGGTTTGCCCTGAATTGGTTTTTGGAGCAGGCGAGGAGCTGGATGAGGAGTTTGCCCTGAATTGGGTTTTGGAGCAGGCGAGGAGCTGGATTAGGGGTTTACCCTGAATTGGGTTTTGGAGCAGGCGAGGAGCTGGATTGGGGGTTTGCCCGGAATTGGGTTTTGGAGCAGGCGAGGAGCTGGGTTGGGGGTTTGCCCTGAATTGGGTTTTGGAGCAGGCGAGGAGCTGGATTGGGGGTTTGCCCTGAATTGGGTTTTGGAGCAGGCGAGGAGCTGGATTGGGGGTTTGCCCTGAATTGGGCTTTGGAGCAGGCGAGGAGCTGGATGAGGGGTTTGTCCTGAATTGGGTTTTGGAGCAGGCGAGGAGCTGGATGAGGAGTTTGCCCTGAATTGGATTTTGGAGCAGGTGAGGAGCTGGATTGGGGGTTTGCCCTGAATTGAGTTTTGGAGCAGTCGAGGAGCTGGATGAGGAGTTTGCCCTGAATTGGGTTTTGGAGCAGGCGAGGAGCTGGATGAGGAGTTTGCCCTGAATTGGGTTTTGGAGCAGGCGAGGAGCTGGATTGGGGGTTTGCCCTGAATTGGGTTTTGGAGCAGGCGAGGAGCTGGATGAGGAGTTTGCCCTGAATTGGGATTTGGAGCAGGCGAGGAGCTGGATTAGGAGTTTGCCCTGAGTTGGTTTTTTAAGCAGGCGAGGAGCTGGATTAGGAGTTTGCCCTGAATTGGGTTTTGGAGCAGGCGAGGAGCTGGATTGGGGGTTTGCCCTGAATTGGGTTTTGGAGCAGGCGAGGAGCTGGATTGGGGGTTTGCCCTGAATTGGGTTTTTGGAGCAGGCGAGGAGCTGGATGAGGGGTTTGCCCTGAATTGGGTTTTGGAGCAGGCGAGGAGCTGGATTGAGGGTTTGCCCTGAATTGGGTTTTTGGAGCAGGCGAGGAGCTGGATTGGGGGTTTGCCTTGAATTGGGTTTTGGAGCAGGCGAGGAGCTGGATTAGGGGTTTGCCCTGAATTGGTCTTTGGAGCAGGCGAGGAGCTGGATTAGGGATTTGCCCCGAATTGGTTTTTGGAGCAGGCGAGGAGCTGGATTGGGGATTTGCCCTGAATTGGATTTTGGAGCAGGCGAGGAGCTGGATGAGGAGTTTGCCCTGAATTGGGTTTTGGAGCAGGCGAGGTGCTGGGTTAGGGGTTTGCCCTGAATTGGGTTTTGGAGCAGGCGAGGAGCTGGATTAGGGGTTTGCCTTGAATTGGGTTTTGGAGCAGGCGAGGAGCTGGATGAGGAGTTTGCCCTGAATTGGGTTTTGGAGCAGGCGAGGAGCTGGATGAGGAGTTTGCCCTGAATTGGGTTTTGGAGCAGGCGAGGAGCTGGATTAGGGGTTTGCCCTGAATTGGGTTTTGGAGCAGGCGAGGAGCTGGATGAGGAGTTTGCCCTGAATTCGGTTTTGGAGCAGGCGAGGAGCTGGATTAGGGGTTTGCCCTGAATTGGGTTTTGGAGCAGGCGAGGAGCTGGATTAGGGGTTTGCCCTGAATTGGGTTTTGGAGCAGGCGAGGAGCTGGATGAGGAGTTTGCCCTGAATTGGGTTTTGGAGCAGGCGAGGAGCTGGATTAGGGGTTTGCCCTGAATTGGGTTTTGGAGCAGGCGAGGAGCTGGATGAGGGGTTTGCCCTGAATTGGGTTTTGGAGCAGGCGAGGAGCTGGATTAGGGGTTTGCCCTGAATTGGGTTTTTGGAGCAGGCGAGGAGCTGGATTGGGGGTTTGCCCTGAATTGGGTTTTGGAGCAGGCGAGGAGCTGGATTAGGGGTTTGCCCTGAATTGGTTTTTGGAGCAGGCGAGGAGCTGGATGAGGAGTTTGCCCTGAATTGGGTTTTGGAGCAGGCGAGGAGCTGGATTAGGGGTTTGCCCGGAATTGGGTTTTGGAGCAGGCGAGGAGCTGGATTGGGGGTTTGCCCTGAATTGGGTTTTGGAGCAGGCGAGGAGCTAGATTGGGGGTTTGCCCTGAATTGGGTTTTGGAGCAGGCGAGGAGCTGGATTAGGGGTTTGCCCTGAATTGGGTTTTTGGAGCAGGCGAGGAGCTGGATTGGGGGTTTGCCCTGAATTGGGTTTTGGAGCAGGCGAGGAGCTGGATTAGGGGTTTGCCCTGAATTGGTTTTTGGAGCAGGCGAGGAGCTGGATGAGGAGTTTGCCCTGAATTGGGTTTTGGAGCAGGCGAGGAGCTGGATTAGGGGTTTACCCTGAATTGGGTTTTGGAGCAGGCGAGGAGCTGGATTGGGGGTTTGCCCTGAATTGGGTTTTGGAGCAGGCGAGGAGCTGGGTTGGGGGTTTGCCCTGAATTGGGTTTTGGAGCAGGCGAGGAGCTGGATTGGGGGTTTGCCCTGAATTGGGTTTTGGAGCAGGCGAGGAGCTGGATTGGGGGTTTGCCCTGAATTGGGTTTTGGAGCAGACGAGGAGCTGGATGAGGAGTTTGCCCTGAATTGGATTTTGGAGCAGGTGAGGAGCTGGATTGGGGGTTTGCCCTGAATTGAGTTTTGGAGCAGTCGAGGAGCTAGATGAGGAGTTTGCCCTGAATTGGGTTTTGGAGCAGGCGAGGAGCTGGATGAGGAGTTTGCCCTGAATTGGGTTTTGGAGCAGGCGAGGAGCTGGATTGGGGGTTTCCCTGAATTGGGTTTTGGAGCAGGCGAGGAGCTGGATGAGGAGTTTGCCCTGAATTGGGTTTTGGAGCAGGCGAGGAGCTGGATTAGGAGTTTGCCCTGAGTTGGTTTTTTAAGCAGGCGAGGAGCTGGATTAGGAGTTTGCCCTGAATTGGGTTTTGGAGCAGGCGAGGAGCTGGATTGGGGGTTTGCCCTGAATTGGGTTTTGGAGCAGGCGAGGAGCTGCATTGGGGGTTTGCCCTGAATTGGGTTTTTGGAGCAGGCGAGGAGCTGGATGAGGGGTTTGCCCTGAATTGGGTTTTGGAGCAGGCGAGGAGCTGGATTGAGGGTTTGCCCTGAATTGGATTTTGGAGCAGGCGAGGAGCTGGATTAGGGGTTTGCCCTGAATTGGGTTTTGGAGCAGGCGAGGAGCTGGATTTGGGATTTGCCCTGAATTGGGTTTTGGAGCAGGCGAGGAGCTGGATTAGGGGTTTGCCCTGAATTGGGTTTTGGAGCAGGCGAGGAGCTGGATTGGGGGTTTGCCCTGAATTGGGTTTTGGAGCAGGCGAGGAGCTGGATTGGGGGTTTGCCCTGAATTGGATTTTGGAGCAGGCGAGGAGCTGGATTGGGGGTTTGCCCTGAATTGGGGTTTGGAGCAGGCAAGGAGCTGGATTAGGGGTTTGTCCTGAATTGGGTTTTGGAGCAGGCGAGGAGCTGGATGAGGAGTTTGCCCTGAATTGGGTTTTGGAGCAGGCGAGGAGCTGGATTAGGGGTTTGCCCAGAATTGGGTTTTGGAGCAGGCGAGGAGCTGGATTAGGGGTTTGCCCTGAATTGGGTTTTGGAGCAGGCGAGGAGCTGGATGAGGAGTTTGCCCGGAATTGGGTTTTGGAGCAGGCGAGGAGCTGGATTAGGGGTTTGCCCTGAATTGGGTTTTGGAGCAGGCGAGGAGCTGGATTGGGGGTTTGCCCTGAATTGGGTTTTGGAGCAGGCGAGGAGCTGGATGAGGAGTTTGCCCTGAATTGGGTTTTGGAGCAGGCGAGGAGCTGGATTAGGGGTTTACCCTGAATTGGGTTTTGGAGCAGGCGAGGAGCTGGATGAGGGGTTTGTCCTGAATTGGGTTTTGGAGCAGGCGAGGAGCTGGATGAGGAGTTTGCCCTGAATTGGATTTTGGAGCAGGTGAGGAGCTGGATTGGGGGTTTGCCCTGAATTGAGTTTTGGAGCAGTCGAGGAGCTGGATGAGGAGTTTGCCCTGAATTGGGTTTTGGAGCAGGCGAGGAGCTGGATGAGGAGTTTGCCCTGAATTGGGTTTTGGAGCAGGCGAGGAGCTGGATTGGGGGTTTGCCCTGAATTGGGTTTTGGAGCAGGCGAGGAGCTGGATGAGGAGTTTGCCCTGAATTGGGTTTTGGAGCAGGCGAGGAGCTGGATTAGGAGTTTGCCCTGAGTTGGTTTTTTAAGCAGGCGAGGAGCTGGATTAGGAGTTTGCCCTGAATTGGGTTTTGGAGCAGGCGAGGAGCTGGATTGGGGGTTTGCCCTGAATTGGGTTTTGGAGCAGGCGAGGAGCTGGATTGGGGGTTTGCCCTGAATTGGGTTTTTGGAGCAGGCGAGGAGCTGGATGAGGGGTTTGCCCTGAATTGGGTTTTGGAGCAGGCGAGGAGCTGGATTGAGGGTTTGCCCTGAATTGGATTTTGGAGCAGGCGAGGAGCTGGATTAGGGGTTTGCCCTGAATTGGGTTTTGGAGCAGGCGAGGAGCTGGATTTGGGATTTGCCCTGAATTGGGTATTGGAGCAGGCGAGGAGCTGGATTAGGGGTTTGCCCTGAATTGGGTTTTGGAGCAGGCGAGGAGCTGGATTGGGGGTTTGCCCTGAATTGGGTTTTGGAGCAGGCGAGGAGCTGGATTGGGGGTTTGCCCTGAATTGGATTTTGGAGCAGGCGAGGAGCTGGATTGGGGGTTTGCCCTGAATTGGGTTTTGGAGCAGGCAAGGAGCTGGATTAGGGGTTTGTCCTGAATTGGGTTTTGGAGCAGGCGAGGAGCTGGATGAGGAGTTTGCCCTGAATTGGGTTTTGGAGCAGGCGAGGAGCTGGATTGGGGATTTGCCCTGAATTGGATTTTGGAGCAGGCGAGGAGCTGGATTAGGGATTTGCCCTGAATTGGGTTTTGGAGCAGTCGAGGAGCTGGATTGGGGGTTTGCCCTGAATTGGGTTTTGGAGCAGGCGAGGAGCTGGATTAGGGATTTGCCCTGAATTGGGTTTTGGAGCAGGCGAGGAGCTGGATTGGGGGTTTGCCCTGAATTGGGTTTTGGAGCAAGCGAGGAGCTGGATTGGGGGTTTGCCCTGAATTGGGTTTTGGAGCAGGCGAGGAGCTGGATTAGGGGTTTGCCCTGAATTGGGTTTTTGGAGCAGGCGAGGAGCTGGATGAGGGGTTTGCCCTGAATTGGGTTTTGGAGCAGGCGAGGAGCTGGATGGAGGGTTTGCCCTGAATTGGATTTTGGAGCAGGCGAGGAGCTGGATTAGGGGTTTGCCCTGAATTGGGATTTGGAGCAGGCGAGGAGCTGGATTTGGGATTTGCCCTGAATTGGGTTTTGGAGCAGGCGAGGAGCTGGATTAGGGGTTTGCCCTGAATTGGGTTTTGGAGCAGGCGAGGAGCTGGATTGGGGGTTTGCCCTGAATTGGGTTTTGGAGCAGGCGAGGAGCTGGATTGGGGGTTTGCCCTGAATTGGATTTTGGAGCAGGCGAGGAGCTGGATTGGGGGTTTGCCCTGAATTGGGTTTTGGAGCAGGCAAGGAGCTGGATTAGGGGTTTGTCCTGAATTGGGTTTTGGAGCAGGCGAGGAGCTGGATGAGGAGTTTGCCCTGAATTGGGTTTTGGAGCAGGCGAGGAGCTGGATTGGGGGTTTGCCCTGAATTGGGTTTTGGAGCAGGCGAGGCGCTGGATGAGGAGTTTGCCCTGAATTGGGTTTTGGAGCAGGCGAGGAGCTGGATTAGGAGTTTGCCCTGAGTTGGTTTTTTAAGCAGGCGAGGAGCTGGATTAGGAGTTTGCCCTGAATTGGGTTTTGGAGCAGGCGAGGAGCTGGATTGGGGGTTTGCCCTGAATTGGGTTTTGGAGCAGGCGAGGAGCTGGATTGGGGGTTTGCCCTGAATTGGGTTTTTGGAGCAGGCGAGGAGCTGGATGAGGGCTTTGCCCTGAATTGGGTTTTGGAGCAGGCGAGGAGCTGGATTGAGGGTTTGCCCTGAATTGGATTTTGGAGCAGGCGAGGAGCTGGATTAGGGGTTTGCCCTGAATTGGGTTTTGGAGCAGGCGAGGAGCTGGATTTGGGATTTGCCCTGAATTGGGTATTGGAGCAGGCGAGGAGCTGGATTAGGGGTTTGCCCTGAATTGGGTTTTGGAGCAGGCGAGGAGCTGGATTGGGGGTTTGCCCTGAATTGGGTTTTGGAGCAGGCGAGGAGCTGGATTGGGGGTTTGCCCTGAATTGGATTTTGGAGCAGGCGAGGAGCTGGATTGGGGGTTTGCCCTGAATTGGGTTTTGGAGCAGGCAAGGAGCTGGATTAGGGGTTTGTCCTGAATTGGGTTTTGGAGCAGGCGAGGAGCTGGATGAGGAGTTTGCCCTGAATTGGATTTTGGAGCAGGCGAGGAGCTGGATTGGGGATTTGCCTGAATTGGATTTTGGAGCAGGCGAGGAGCTGGATTAGGGATTTGCCCTGAATTGGGTTTTGGAGCAGTCGAGGAGCTGGATTGGGGGTTTGCCCTGAATTGGGTTTTGGAGCAGGCGAGGAGCTGGATTAGGGATTTGCCCTGAATTGGGTTTTGGAGCAGGCGAGGAGCTGGATTGGGGGTTTGCCCTGAATTGGGTTTTGGAGCAGGCGAGGAGCTGGATTGGGGGTTTGCCCTGAATTGGGTTTTGGAGCAGGCGAGCAGCTGGATTAGGGGTTTGCCCTGAATTGGGTTTTTGGAGCAGGCGAGGAGCTGGATGAGGGGTTTGCCCTGAATTGGGTTTTGGAGCAGGCGAGGAGCTGGATGGAGGGTTTGCCCTGAATTGGATTTTGGAGCAGGCGAGGAGCTGGATTAGGGGTTTGCCCTGAATTGGGTTTTGGAGCAGGCGAGGAGCTGGATTTGGGATTTGCCCTGAATTGGGTTTTGGAGCAGGCGAGGAGCTGGATTAGGGGTTTGCCCTGAATTGGGTTTTGGAGCAGGCGAGGAGCTGGATTGGGGGTTTGCCCTGAATTGGGTTTTGGAGCAGGCGAGGAGCTGGATTGGGGGTTTGCCCTGAATTGGATTTTGGAGCAGGCGAGGAGCTGGATTGGGGGTTTGCCCTGAATTGGGTTTTGGAGCAGGCAAGGAGCTGGATTAGGGGTTTGTCCTGAATTGGGTTTTGGAGCAGGCGAGGAGCTGGATGAGGAGTTTGCCCTGAATTGGATTTTGTAGCAGGCGAGGAGCTGGATGAGGAGTTTGCTCTGAATTGGTTTTGGAGCAGGCGAGGAGCTGGATTGGGGGTTTGCCCTGAATTGGATTTTGTAGCAGGCGAGGAGCTGGATGAGGAGTTTGCTCTGAATTGGTTTTGGAGCAGGCGAGGAGCTGGATTGGGGGTTTGCCCTGAATTGGATTTTGGAGCAGGCGAGGAGCTTGATTGGGGGTTTGCCCTGAATTGGATTTTGGAGCAGGCGTGGAGCTGGATTGGGGGTTTGCCCTGAATTGGATTTTGGAGCAGGCGAGGAGCTGGATTGGGGGTTTGCCCTGAATTGGATTTTGGAGCAGGCGAGGAGCTGGATGAGGAGTTTGCCCTGAATTGGGTTTTGGAGCAGGCGAGGAGCTGGATTGGGGATTTGCCCTGAATTGGATTTTGGAGCAGGCGAGGAGCTGGATTTGGGATTTGCCCTGAATTGGGTTTTGGAGCAGTCGAGGAGCTGGATTGGGGGTTTGCCCTGAATTGGGTTTTGGAGCAGGCGAGGAGCTGGATTAGGGATTTGCCCTGAATTGGGTTTTGGAGCAGGCGAGGAGCTGGATTGGGGGTTTGCCCTGAATTGGGTTTTGGAGCAGGCGAGGAGCTGGATTGGGGGTTTGCCCTGAATTGGGTTTTGGAGCAGGCGAGGAGCTGGATTGGGGGTTTGCCCTGAATTGGGTTTTGGAGCAGGCGAGGAGCTGGATTGGGGGTTTGCCCTCAATTGGATTTTGGAGCAGGCGAGGAGCTGAATTGGGGGTTTGCCCTGAATTGGATTTTGGAGCAGGCGAGGAGCTGGATGAGGAGTTTGCCCTGAATTGGGTTTTGGAGCAGGTGAGGAGCTGGATTAGGGGTTTGCCCTGAATTGGGTTTTGGAGCAGGCGAGGAGCTGGATTGGGGGTTTGCCCTGAATTGGATTTTGGAGCAGGCGAGGAGCTGGATTGGGGGTTTGCCCTGAATTGGGTTTTGTAGCAGGCAAGGAGCTGGATTAGGGGTTTGTCCTGAATTGGGTTTTGGAGCAGGCGAGGAGCTGGATGAGGAGTTTGCCCTGAATTGGGTTTTGGAGCAGGCGAGGAGCTGGATTAGGGGTTTGCCCTGAATTGGGTCTTGGAGCAGGCGAGGAGCTGGATTAGGGGTTTGCCCTGAATTGGGTTTTGGAGCAGCCGAGGAGCTGGATGAGGAGTTTGCCCGGAATTGGGTTTTGGAGCAGGCGAGGAGCTGGATTAGGGGTTTGCCCTGAATTGGGTTTTGGAGCAGGCGAGGAGTAGGATTGGGGGTTTGCCCTGAATTGGGTTTTGGAGCAGGCGAGGAGCTGGATGAGGAGTTTGCCCTGAATTGGGTTTTGGAGCAGGCGAGGAGCTGCATTAGGGGTTTGCCCTGAATTGGGTTTTGGAGCAGGCGAGGAGCTGGATGAGGGGTTTGCCCTGAATTGGGTTTTGGAGCAGGCGAGGAGCTGGATTAGGGGTTTGCCCTGAATTGGGTTTTTGGAGCAGGCGAGAAGCTGGATTGGGGGTTTGCCCTGAATTGGGTTTTGGAGCAGGCGAGGAGCTGGATTAGGGGTTTGCCCTGTATTGGTTTTTGGAGCAGGCGAGGAGCTGGATGAGGAGTTTGCCCTGAATTGGGTTTTGGAGCAGGCGAGGAGCTGGATTCGGGGTTTGCCCGGAATTGGGTTTTGGAGCAGGCGAGGAGCTGGATTGGGGGTTTGCCCTGAATTGGGTTTTGGAGCAGGCGAGGAGCTAGATTGGGGGTTTGCCCTGAATTGGGTTTTGGAGCAGGCGAGGAGCTGGATTAGGGGTTTGCCCTGAATTGGGTTTTTGGAGCAGGCGAGGAGCTGGATTGGGGGTTTGCCCTGAATTGGGTTTTGGAGCAGGCGAGGAGCTGGATTAGGGGTTTGCCCTGAATTGGTTTTTGGAGCAGGCGAGGAGCTGGATGAGGAGTTTGCCCTGAATTGGGTTTTGGAGCAGGCGAGGAGCTGGATTAGGGGTTTACCCTGAATTGGGTTTTGGAGCAGGCGAGGAGCTGGATTGGGGGTTTGCCCGGAATTGGGTTTTGGAGCAGGCGAGGAGCTGGGTTGGGGGTTTGCCCTGAATTGGGTTTTGGAGCAGGCGAGGAGCTGGATTGGGGGTTTGCCCTGAATTGGGTTTTGGAGCAGGCGAGGAGCTGGATTGGGGGTTTGCCCTGAATTGGGTTTTGGAGCAGGCGAGGAGCTGGATGAGGGGTTTGTCCTGAATTGGGTTTTGGAGCAGGCGAGGAGCTGGATGAGGAGTTTGCCCTGAATTGGATTTTGGAGCAGGTGAGGAGCTGGATTGGGGGTTTGCCCTGAATTGAGTTTTGGAGCAGTCGAGGAGCTGGATGAGGAGTTTGCCCTGAATTGGGTTTTGGAGCAGGCGAGGAGCTGGATGAGGAGTTTGCCCTGAATTGGGTTTTGGAGCAGGCGAGGAGCTGGATTGGGGGTTTGCCCTGAATTGGGTTTTGGAGCAGGCGAGGAGCTGGATGAGGAGTTTGCCCTGAATTGGGATTTGGAGCAGGCGAGGAGCTGGATTAGGAGTTTGCCCTGAGTTGGTTTTTTAAGCAGGCGAGGAGCTGGATTAGGAGTTTGCCCTGAATTGGGTTTTTTAGCAGGCGAGGAGCTGGATTGGGGGTTTGCCCTGAATTGGGTTTTGGAGCAGGCGAGGAGCTGGATTGGGGGTTTGCCCTGAATTGGGTTTTTGGAGCAGGCGAGGAGCTGGATGAGGGGTTTGCCCTGAATTGGGTTTTGGAGCAGGCGAGGAGCTGGATTGAGGGTTTGCCCTGAATTGGATTTTGGAGCAGGCGAGGAGCTGGATTAGGGGTTTGCCCTGAATTGGTTTTTGGAGCAGGCGAGGAGCTGGATGAGGAGTTTGCCCTGAATTGGGTTTTGGAGCAGGCGAGGAGCTGGATTAGGGGTTTACCCTGAATTGGGTTTTGGAGCAGGCGAGGAGCTGGATTGGGGGTTTGCCCGGAATTGGGTTTTGGAGCAGGCGAGGAGCTGGGTTGGGGGTTTGCCCTGAATTGGGTTTTGGAGCAGGCGAGGAGCTGGATTGGGGGTTTGCCCTGAATTGGGTTTTGGAGCAGGCGAGGAGCTGGATTGGGGGTTTGCCCTGAATTGGGTTTTGGAGCAGGCGAGGAGCTGGATGAGGGGTTTGTCCTGAATTGGGTTTTGGAGCAGGCGAGGAGCTGGATGAGGAGTTTGCCCTGAATTGGATTTTGGAGCAGGTGAGGAGCTGGATTGGGGGTTTGCCCTGAATTGAGTTTTGGAGCAGTCGAGGAGCTGGATGAGGAGTTTGCCCTGAATTGGGTTTTGGAGCAGGCGAGGAGCTGGATGAGGAGTTTGCCCTGAATTGGGTTTTGGAGCAGGCGAGGAGCTGGATTGGGGGTTTGCCCTGAATTGGGTTTTGGAGCAGGCGAGGAGCTGGATGAGGAGTTTGCCCTGAATTGGGATTTGGAGCAGGCGAGGAGCTGGATTAGGAGTTTGCCCTGAGTTGGTTTTTTAAGCAGGCGAGGAGCTGGATTAGGAGTTTGCCCTGAATTGGGTTTTGGAGCAGGCGAGGAGCTGGATTGGGGGTTTGCCCTGAATTGGGTTTTGGAGCAGGCGAGGAGCTGGATTGGGGGTTTGCCCTGAATTGGGTTTTTGGAGCAGGCGAGGAGCTGGATGAGGGGTTTGCCCTGAATTGGGTTTTGGAGCAGGCGAGGAGCTGGATTGAGGGTTTGCCCTGAATTGGATTTTGGAGCAGGCGAGGAGCTGGATTAGGGGTTTGCCCTGAATTGGGTTTTGGAGCAGGCGAGGAGCTGGATTTGGGATTTGCCCTGAATTGGGTTTTGGAGCAGGCGAGGAGCTGGATTAGGGGTTTGCCCTGAATTGGGTTTTGGAGCAGGCGAGGAGCTGGATTGGGGGTTTGCCCTGAATTGGGTTTTGGAGCAGGCGAGGAGCTGGATTGGGGGTTTGCACTGAATTGGATTTTGGAGCAGGCGAGGAGCTGGATTGGGGGTTTGCCCTGAATTGGGTTTTGGAGCAGGCAAGGAGCTGGATTAGGGGTTTGTCCTGAATTGGGTTTTGGAGCAGGCGAGGAGCTGGATGAGGAGTTTGCCCTGAATTGGGTTTTGGAGCAGGCGAGGAGCTGGATTGGGGATTTGCCCTGAATTGGATTTTGGAGCAGGCGAGGAGCTGGATTAGGGATTTGCCCTGAATTGGGTTTTGTAGCAGTCGAGGAGCTGGATTGGGGGTTTGCCCTGAATTGGGTTTTGGAGCAGACGAGGAGCTGGATTAGGGATTTGCTATGAATTGGGTTTTGGAGCAGGCGAGGAGCTGGATTGGGGGTTTGCCCTGAATTGGGTTTTGGAGCAGGCGAGGAGCTGGATTGGGGGTTTGCCCTGAATTGGGTTTTGGAGCAGGCGAGGAGCTGGATTGGGGGTTTGCCCTGAATTGGGTTTTGGAGCAGGCGAGGAGCTGGATTAGGGGTTTGCCCTGAATTGGGTTTTTGGAGCAGGCGAGGAGCTGGATGAGGGGTTTGCCCTGAATTGGGTTTTGGAGCAGGCGAGGAGCTGGATGGAGGGTTTGCCCTGAATTGGATTTTGGAGCAGGCGAGGAGCTGGATTAGGGGTTTGCCCTGAATTGGGTTTTGGAGCAGGCGAGGAGCTGGATTAGGGATTTGCCCTGAATTGGGTTTTGGAGCAGGCGAGGAGCTGGATTAGGGGTTTGCCCTGAATTGGGTTTTGGAGCAGGCGAGGAGCTGGATTGGGGGTTTGCCCTGAATTGGGTTTTGGAGCAGGCGAGGAGCTGGATTGGGGGTTTGCCCTGAATTGGATTTTGGAGCAGGCGAGGAGCTGGATTGGGGGTTTGCCCTGAATTGAGTTTTGGAGCAGGCAAGGAGCTGGATTAGGGGTTTGTCCTGAATTGGGTTTTGGAGCAGGCGAGGAGCTAGATGAGGAGTTTGCCCTGAATTGGATTTTGTAGCAGGCGAGGAGCTGGATGAGGAGTTTGCCCTGAATTGGTTTTGGAGCAGGCGAGGAGCTGGATTGGGGGTTTGCCCTGAATTGGATTTTGGAGCAGGCGAGGAGCTTGATTGGGGGTTTGCCCTGAATTGGATTTTGGAGCAGGCGTGGAGCTGGATTGGGGGTTTGCCCTGAATTCGATTTTGGAGCAGGCGAGGAGCTGGATTGGGGGTTTGCCCTGAATTGGATTTTGGAGCAGGCGAGGAGCTGGATGAGGAGTTTGCCCTGAATTGGGTTTTGGAGCAGGCAAGGAGCTGGATTGGGGATTTGCCCTGAATTGGATTTTGGAGCAGGCGAGGAGCTGGATTAGGGATTTGCCCTGAATTGGGTTTTGGAGCAGTCGAGGAGCTGGATTGGGGGTTTGCCCTGAATTGGGTTTTGGAGCAGGCGAGGAGCTGGATTAGGGATTTGCCCTGAATTGGGTTTTGGAGCAGGCGAGGAGCTGGATTGGGGGTTTGCCCTGAATTGGCTTTTGGAGCAGGCGAGGAGCTGGATTGGGGATTTGCCCTGAATTGGGTTTTGGAGCAGGCGAGGAGCTGGATTGGGGATTTGCCCTGAATTGGGTTTTGGAGCAGGCGAGGAGCTGGATTGGGGATTTGCCCTGAATTGGGTTTTGGAGCAGGCGAGGATCTGGATTGGGGGTTTGTCCTGAATTGGGTTTTGGAGCAGGCGAGGAGCTGGATGAAGGGTTTGCCCTGAATTGGGTTTTGGAGCAGGCGAGGAGCTGGATGAGGAGTTTGCCCTGAATTGGATTTTGGAGCAGGCGAGGAGCTGGATGAGGAGTTTACCCTGAATTGGGTTTTGGAGCAGGCGAGGATGCTAGATGAGGAGTTTGCCCTGAATTGGGTATTGGAGCAGGCGAGGAGCTGGATGAGGAGTTTGCCCTGAATTGGCTTTTGGAGCAGGCGAGGAGCTGGATTGGGGATTTGCCCTGAATTGTGTTTTGGAGCAGGCGAGGAGCTGGATGAGGGGTTTACCCTGAATTGGGTTTTGGAGCAGGCGAGGAGCTGGATTGGGGATTTGCCCTGAATTGGGTTTTGGAGCAGGTGAGGAGCTGGATTAGGGGTTTACCCTTAATTGAGTTTTGGAGCAGGCGAGGAGCTGGATTGGGGGTTTGCCCTGAATTGGGTTTTGGAGCAGGCGAGGAGCTGCATTAGGGGTTCATCCTGAATTGAGTTTTGGATCAGGCGAGGAGCTGGATTGGGGGTTAGCCCTGAATTGGGTTTTGGAGCAGGCGAGGAGCTGGATTGGGGATTTGCCCTGAATTGGGTTTTGGAGCAGGCGAGGAGCTGGATTAGGGGTTTGCCTTGAATTGGGTTTTGGAGCAGGCGAGGAGCTGGATGGGGAGTTTGCCCTGAATTGGGTTTTGGAGCAGGCGAGGAGCTGGATGAGGAGTTTGCCCTGAATTGGCTTTTGGAGCAGGCGAGGAGCTGGATTAGGGGTTTGCCCTGAATTGGGTTTTGGAGCAGGCGAGTAGCTGGATGAGGAGTTTGCCCTGAATTCGGTTTTGGAGCAGGCGAGGAGCTGGATTAGGGGTTTGCCCTGAATTGGGTTTCGGAGCAGGCGAGGAGCTAGATTGGGGGTTTGCCCTGAATTGGGTTTTGGAGCAGGCGAGGAGCTGGATTAGGGGTTTGCCCTGAATTGGGTTTTTGGAGCAGGCGAGGAGCTGGATTGGGGGTTTGCCCTGAATTGGGTTTTGGAGCAGTTGAGGAGCTGGATTGGGGGTTTGCCCTGAATTGGGTTTTGGAGCAGGCGAGGAGCTGGATTAGGGATTTGCCCTGAATTGGGTTTTGGAGCAGGCGAGGAGCTGGATTGGGGGTTTGCCCTGAATTGGGTATTGGAGCAGGCGAGGAGCTGGATTGGGGGTTTGCCCTGAATTGGCTTTTGGAGCAGGCGAGGAGCTGGATTGGGGGTTTGCCCTAAATTGGATTTTGGAGCAGGCAAGGAGCTGAATTGGGGGTTTGCCCTGAATTGGATTTTGGAGCAGGCGAGGAGCTGGATGAGGAGTTTGCCCTGAATTGGGTTTTGGAGCAGGTGAGGAGCTGGATTAGGGGTTTGCCCTGAATTGGGTTTTGGAGCAGGCGAGGAGCTGGATTGGGGGTTTGCCCTCAATTGGATTTTGGAGCAGGCGAGGAGCTGGATTGGGGGTTTGCCCTGAATTGGGTTTTGGAGCAGGCGAGGAGCTGGATTAGGGGTTTGCCCTGAATTGGTTTTTGGAGCAGACGAGGAGCTGGATGAGGAGTTTGCCCTGAATTGGGTTTTGGAGCAGGCGAGGAGCTGGATTAGGGGTTTGTCCTGAATTGGGTTTTGGAGCAGGCGAGGAGCTGGATGAGGAGTTTGCCCTGAATTGGGTTTTGGAGCAGGCGAGGAGCTGGATTAGGGGTTTGCCCTGAATTGGGTTTTGGAGCAGGCGAGGAGCTGGATTAGGGGTTTGCCCTGAATTGGATTTTGGAGCAGGCGAGGAGCTGGATGAGGAGTTTGCCCGGAATTGGGTTTTGGAGCAGGCGAGGAGCTGGATTAGGGGTTTGCCCTGAATTGGGTTTTGGAGCAGGCGAGGAGCTGGATTGGGGGTTTGCCCTGAATTGGGTTTTGGAGCAGGCGAGGAGCTGGATGAGGAGTTTGCCCTGAATTGGGTTTTGGAGCAGGCGAGGAGCTGCATTAGGGGTTTGCCCTGAATTGGGTTTTGGAGCAGGCGAGGAGCTGGATGAGGGGTTTGCCCTGAATTGGGTTTTGGAGCAGGCGAGGAGCTGGATTAGGGGTTTGCCCTGAATTGGGTTTTTGGAGCAGGCGAGGAGCTGGATTGGGGGTTTGCCCTGAATTGGGTTTTGGAGCAGGCGAGGAGCTGGATTAGGGGTTTGCCCTGAATTGGTTTTTGGAGCAGGCGAGGAGCTGGATGAGGAGTTTGCCCTGAATTGGGTTTTGGAGCAGGCGAGGAGCTGGATTAGGGGTTTGCCCGGAATTGGGTTTTGGAGCAGGCGAGGAGCTTGATTGGGGGTTTGCCCTGAATTGGGTTTTGTAGCAGGCGAGGAGCTAGATTGGGGGTTTGCCCTGAATTGGGTTTTGGAGCAGGCGAGGAGCTGGATTAGGGGTTTGCCCTGAATTGGGTTTTTGGAGCAGGCGAGGAGCTGGATTGGGGGTTTGCCCTGAATTGGGTTTTGGAGCAGGCGAGGAGCTGGATTCGGGGTTTGCCCTGAATTGGTTTTTGGAGCAGGCGAGGAGCTGGATGAGGAGTTTGCCCTGAATTGGGTTTTGGAGCAGGCGAGGAGCTGGATTAGGGGTTTACCCTGAATTGGGTTTTGGAGCAGGCGAGGAGCTGGATTGGGGGTTTGCCCTGAATTGGGTTTTGGAGCAGGCGAGGAGCTGGGTTGGGGGTTTGCCCTGAATTGGGTTTTGGAGCAGGCGAGGAGCTGGGTTGGGGGTTTGCCCTGAATTGGGTTTTGGAGCAGGCGAGGAGCTGGATTGGGGGTTTGCCCTGAATTGGGTTTTGGAGCAGGCGAGGAGCTGGATTGGGGGTTTGCCCTGAATTGGGTTTTGGAGCAGGCGAGGAGCTGGATGAGGAGTTTGCCCTGAATTGGATTTTGGAGCAGGTGAGGAGCTGAATTGGGGGTTTGCCCTGAATTGAGTTTTGGAGCAGTCGAGGAGCTGGATGAGGAGTTTGCCCTGAATTAGGTTTTGGAGCAGGCGAGGAGCTGGATGAGGAGTTTGCCCTGAGTTGGGTTTTGGAGCAGGCGAGGAGCTGGATTAGGAGTTTGCCCTGAGTTGGTTTTTTAAGCAGGCGAGGAGCTGGATTAGGAGTTTGCCCTGAATTGGGTTTTGGAGCAGGCGAGGAGCTGGATTGGGGGTTTGCCCTGAATTGGGTTTTGGAGCAGGCGAGGAGCTGGATTGGGGGTTTGCCCTGAATTGGGTTTTTGGAGCAGGCGAGGAGCTGGATGAGGGGTTTGCCCTGAATTGGGTTTTGGAGCAGGCGAGGAGCTGGATTGAGGGTTTGCCCTGAATTGGATTTTGGAGCAGGCGAGGAGCTGGATTAGGGGTTTGCCCTGAATTGGGTTTTGGAGCAGGCGAGGAGCTGGATTCGGGATTTGCCCTGAATTAGGTTTTGGAGCAGGCGAGGAGCTGGATTAGGGGTTTGCCCTGAATTGGGTTTTGGAGCAGGCGAGGAGCTGGATTGGGGGTTTGCCCTGAATTGGGTTTTGGAGCAGGCGAGGAGCTGGATTGGCGGTTTGCCCTGAATTGGATTTTGGAGCAGGCGAGGAGCTGGATTGGGGGTTTGCCCTGAATTGGATTTTGGAGCAGGCGAGGAGCTGGATTGGGGGTTTGCCCTGAATTGGGTTTTGGAGCAGGCGAGGAGCTGGATTGGGGATTTGCCCTGAATTGGGTTTTGGAGCAGGCGAGGAGCTGGATTGGGGATTTGCCCTGAATTGGATTTTGGAGCAGGCGAGGAGCTGGATTAGGGATTTGCCCTGAATTGGGTTTTGGAGCAGGCGAGGAGCTGGATTGGGGGTTTGCCCTGAATTGGGTTTTGGAGCAGGCGAGGAGCTGGATTAGGGATTTGCCCTGAATTGGGTTTTGGAGCAGGCGAGGAGCTGGATTGGGGGTTTGCCCTGAATTGGGTTTTGGAGCAGGCGAGGAGCTGGATTGGGGGTTTGCCCTGAATTGGGTTTTGGAGCAGGCGAGGAGCTGGATTGGGGGTTTGCCCTGAATTGGGTTTTGGAGCAGGCGAGGAGCTGGATTAGGGGTTTGCCCTGATTTGGGTTTTTGGAGCAGGCGAGGACCTGGATGAGGGGTTTGCCCTGAATTGGGTTTTGGAGCAGGCGAGGAGCTGGATGGAGGGTTTGCCCTGAATTGGATTTTGGAGCAGGCGAGGAGCTGGATTAGGGGTTTGCCCTGAATTGGGTTTTGGAGCAGGCGAGGAGCTGGATTTGGGATTTGCCCTGAATTGGGTTTTGGAGCAGGCGAGGAGCTGGATTAGGGGTTTGCCCTGAATTGGGTTTTGGAGCAGGCGAGGAGCTGGATTGGGGGTTTGCCCTGAATTGGGTTTTGGAGCAGGCGAGGAGCTGGATTGGCGGTTTGCCCTGAATTGGATTTTGGAGCAGGCGAGGAGCTGGATTGGGGGTTTGCCCTGAATTGGGTTTTGGAGCAGGCAAGGAGCTGGATTAGGGGTTTGTCCTGAATTGGGTTTTGGAGCAGGCGAGGAGCTGGATGAGGAGTTTGCCCTGAATTGGGTTTTGGAGCAGGCGAGGAGCTGGATTGGGGATTTGCCCTGAATTGGATTTTGGAGCAGGCGAGGAGCTGGATTAGGGATTTGCCCTGAATTGGGTTTTGGAGCAGGCGAGGAGCTGGATTGGGGGTTTGCCCTGAATTGGGTTTTGGAGCAGGCGAGGAGCTGGATTAGGGATTTGCCCTGAATTGGGTTTTGGAGCAGGCGAGGAGCTGGATTGGGGGTTTGCCCTGAATTGGGTTTTGGAGCAGGCGAGGAGCTGGATTGGGGGTTTGCCCTGAATTGGGTTTTGGAGCAGGCGAGGAGCTGGATTGGGGGTTTGCCCTGAATTGGGTTTTGGAGCAGGCGAGGAGCTGGATTAGGGGTTTGCCCTGAATTGGGTTTTTGGAGCAGGCGAGGACCTGGATGAGGGGTTTGCCCTGAATTGGGTTTTGGAGCAGGCGAGGAGCTGGATGGAGGGTTTGCCCTGAATTGGATTTTGGAGCAGGCGAGGAGCTGGATTAGGGGTTTGCCCTGAATTGGGTTTTGGAGCAGGCGAGGAGCTGGATTTGGGATTTGCCCTGAATTGGGTTTTGGAGCAGGCGAGGAGCTGGATTAGGGGTTTGCCCTGAATTGGGTTTTGGAGCAGGCGAGGAGCTGGATTGGGGGTTTGCCCTGAATTGGGTTTTGGAGCAGGCGAGGAGCTGGATTGGGGGTTTGCCCTGAATTGGATTTTGGAGCAGGCGAGGAGCTGGATTGGGGGTTTGCCCTGAATTGGGTTTTGGAGCAGGCAAGGAGCTGGATTAGGGGTTTGTCCTGAATTGGGTTTTGGAGCAGGCGAGGAGCTGGATGAGGAGTTTGCCCTGAATTGGATTTTGTAGCAGGCGAGGAGCTGGATGAGGAGTTTGCCCTGAATTGGTTTTGGAGCAGGCGAGGAGCTGGATTGGGGGTTTGCCCTGAATTGGATTTTGGAGCAGGCGAGGAGCTTGATTGGGGGTTTGCCCTGAATTGGATTTTGGAGCAGGCGTGGAGCTGGATTGGGGGTTTGCCCTGAATTGGATTTTGGAGCAGGCGAGGAGCTGGATTGGGGGTTTGCCCTGAATTGGATTTTGGAGCAGGCGAGGAGCTGGATGAGGAGTTTGCCCTGAATTGGGTTTTGGAGCAGGCAAGGAGCTGGATTGGGGATTTGCCCTGAATTGGATTTTGGAGCAGGCGAGGAGCTGGATTAGGGATTTGCCCTGAATTGGGTTTTGGAGCAGTCGAGGAGCTGGATTGGGGGTTTGCCCTGAATTGGGTTTTGGAGCAGGCGAGGAGCTGGATTAGGGATTTGCCCTGAATTGGGTTTTGCAGCAGGCGAGGAGCTGGATTGGGGGTTTACCCTGAATTGGGTTTTGGAGCAGGCGAGGAGCTGGATTGGGGGTTTGCCCTGAATTGGGTTTTGGAGCAGGCGAGGAGCTGGATTGGGGAATTGCCCTTAATTGGGTTTTGGAGCAGGCGAGGAACTGGATTAGGGGTTTGCGCTGAATTGGCTTTTGGAGCAGGCGAGGAGCTGGATTGGGGATTTGCCCTGAATTGGGTTTTGGAGCAGGCGAGGAGCTGGATTGGGGATTTGCCCTGAATTGGGTTTCGGAGCAGGCGAGGAGCTGGATTGGGGATTTGCCCTGAATTGGGTTTTGGAGCAGGCGAGGAGCTTGATTGGGGGTTTGCCCTGAATTGGGTTTTGGAGCAGGCGAGGAGCTGGATTAGGGATTTGCCCTGAATTGGGTTTTGGAGCAGGCGAGGAGCTGGATTGGGGGTTTGCCCTGAATTGGGTTTTGGAGCAGGCGAGGAGCTGGATTGGGGGTTTGCCCTGAATTGGGTTTTGGAGCAGGCGAGGAGCTGGATTGGGGGTTTGCCCTGAATTGGGTTTTGGAGCAGGCGAGGAGCTGGATTAGGGGTTTGCCCTGAATTGGGTTTTTGGAGCAGGCGAGGAGCTGGATGAGGGGTTTGCCCTGAATTGGGTTTTGGAGCAGGCGAGGAGCTGGATGGAGGGTTTGCCCTGAATTGGATTTTGGAGCAGGCGAGGAGCTGGATTAGGGGTTTGCCCTGAATTGGGTTTTGGAGCAGGCGAGGAGCTGGATTAGGGATTTGCCCTGAATTGGGTTTTGGAGCAGGCGAGGAGCTGGATTAGGGGTTTGCCCTGAATTGGGTTTTGGAGCAGGCGAGGAGCTGGATTGGGGGTTTGCCCTGAATTGGGTTTTGGAGCAGGCGAGGAGCTGGATTGGGGGTTTGCCCTGAATTGGATTTTGGAGCAGGCGAGGAGCTGGATTGGGGGTTTGCCCTGAATTGAGTTTTGGAGCAGGCAAGGAGCTGGATTAGGGGTTTGTCCTGAATTGGGTTTTGGAGCAGGCGAGGAGCTGGATGAGGAGTTTGCCCTGAATTGGATTTTGTAGCAGGCGAGGAGCTGGATGAGGAGTTTGCCCTGAATTGGTTTTGGAGCAGTCGAGGAGCTGGATTGGGGGTTTGCCCTGAATTGGATTTTGGAGCAGGCGAGGAGCTTGATTGGGGGTTTGCCCTGAATTGGATTTTGGAGCAGGCGTGGAGCTGGATTGGGGGTTTGCCCTGAATTGGATTTTGGAGCAGGCGAGGAGCTGGATTGGGGATTTGCCCTGAATTGGATTTTGGAGCAGGCGAGGAGCTGGATGAGGAGTTTGCCCTGAATTGGGTTTTGGAGCAGGCAAGGAGCTGGATTGGGGATTTGCCCTGAATTGGATTTTGGAGCAGGCGAGGAGCTGGATTAGGGATTTGCCCTGAATTGGGTTTTGGAGCAGTCGAGGAGCTGGATTGGGGGTTTGCCCTGAATTGGGTTTTGGAGCAGGCGAGGAGCTGGATTAGGGATTTGCCCTGAATTGGGTTTTGGAGCAGGCGAGGAGCTGGATTGGGGGTTTGCCCTGAATTGGCTTTTGGAGCAGGCGAGGAGCTGGATTGGGGATTTGCCCTGAATTGGGTTTTGGAGCAGGCGAGGAGCTGGATTGGGGATTTGCCCTGAATTGGGTTTTGGAGCAGGCGAGGAGCTGGATTGGGGATTTGCCCTGAATTGGGTTTTGGAGCAGGCGAGGAGCTGGATTGGGGGTTTGCCCTGAATTGGCTTTTGGAGCAGGCGAGGAGCTGGATTGGGGGTTTGCCCTAAATTGGATTTTGGAGCAGGCAAGGAGCTGAATTGGGGGTTTGCCCTGAATTGGATTTTGGAGCAGGCGAGGAGCTGGATGAGGAGTTTGCCCTGAATTGGGTTTTGGAGCAGGTGAGGAGCTGGATTAGGGGTTTGCCCTGAATTGGGTTTTGGAGCAGGCGAGGAGCTGGATTGGGGGTTTGCCCTCAATTGGATTTTGGAGCAGGCGAGGAGCTGGATTGGGGGTTTGCCCTGAATTGGGTTTTGGAGCAGGCGAGGAGCTGGATTAGGGGTTTGCCCTGAATTGGTTTTTGGAGCAGACGAGGAGCTGGATGAGGAGTTTGCCCTGAATTGGGTTTTGGAGCAGGCGAGGAGCTGGATTAGGGGTTTGTCCTGAATTGGGTTTTGGAGCAGGCGAGGAGCTGGATGAGGAGTTTGCCCTGAATTGGGTTTTGGAGCAGGCGAGGAGCTGGATTAGGGGTTTGCCCTGAATTGGGTTTTGGAGCAGGCGAGGAGCTGGATTAGGGGTTTGCCCTGAATTGGATTTTGGAGCAGGCGAGGAGCTGGATGAGGAGTTTGCCCGGAATTGGGTTTTGGAGCAGGCGAGGAGCTGGATTAGGGGTTTGCCCTGAATTGGGTTTTGGAGCAGGCGAGGAGCTGGATTGGAGGTTTGCCCTGAATTGGGTTTTGGAGCAGGCGAGGAGCTGGATGAGGAGTTTGCCCTGAATTGGGTTTTGGAGCAGGCGAGGAGCTGCATTAGGGGTTTGCCCTGAATTGGGTTTTGGAGCAGGCGAGAAGCTGGATGAGGGGTTTGCCCTGAATTGGGTTTTGGAGCAGGCGAGGAGCTGGATTAGGGGTTTGCCCTGAATTGGGTTTTTGGAGCAGGCGAGGAGCTGGATTGGGGGTTTGCCCTGAATTGGGTTTTGGAGCAGGCGAGGAGCTGGATTAGGGGTTTGCCCTGAATTGGTTTTTGGAGCAGGCGAGGAGCTGGATGAGGAGTTTGCCCTGAATTGGGTTTTGGAGCAGGCGAGGAGCTGGATTAGGGGTTTGCCCGGAATTGGGTTTTGGAGCAGGCGAGGAGCTGGATTGGGGGTTTGCCCTGAATTGGGTTTTGGAGCAGGCGAGGAGCTAGATTGGGGGTTTGCCCTGAATTGGGTTTTGGAGCAGGCGAGGAGCTGGATTAGGGGTTTGCCCTGAATTGGGTTTTTGGAGCAGGCGAGGAGCTGGATTGGGGGTTTGCCCTGAATTGGGTTTTGGAGCAGGCGAGGAGCTGGATTCGGGGTTTGCCCTGAATTGGTTTTTGGAGCAGGCGAGGAGCTGGATGAGGAGTTTGCCCTGAATTGGGTTTTGGAGCAGGCGAGGAGCTGGATTCGGGGTTTACCCTGAATTGGGTTTTGGAGCAGGCGAGGAGCTGGATTGGGGGTTTGCCCTGAATTGGGTTTTGGAGCAGGCGAGGAGCTGGGTTGGGGGTTTGCCCTGAATTGGGTTTTGGAGCAGGCGAGGAGCTGGGTTGGGGGTTTGCCCTGAATTGGGTTTTGGAGCAGGCGAGGAGCTGGATTGGGGGTTTGCCCTGAATTGGGTTTTGGAGCAGGCGAGGAGCTGGATTGGGGGTTTGCCCTGAATTGGGTTTTGGAGCAGGCGAGGAGCTGGATGAGGAGTTTGCCCTGAATTGGATTTTGGAGCAGGTGAGGAGCTGAATTGGGGGTTTGCCCTGAATTGAGTTTTGGAGCAGTCGAGGAGCTGGATGAGGAGTTTGCCCTGAATTGGGTTTTGGAGCAGGCGAGGAGCTGGATGAGGAGTTTGCCCTGAATTGGGTTTTGGAGCAGGCGAGGAGCTGGATTAGGAGTTTGCCCTGAGTTGGTTTTTTAAGCAGGCGAGGAGCTGGATTAGGAGTTTGCCCTGAATTGGGTTTTGGAGCAGGCGAGGAGCTGGATTGGGGGTTTGCCCTGAATTGGGTTTTGGAGCAGGCGAGGAGCTGGATTGGGGGTTTGCCCTGAATTGGGTTTTTGGAGCAGGCGAGGAGCTGGATGAGGGGTTTGCCCTGAATTGGGTTTTGGAGCAGGCGAGGAGCTGGATTGAGGGTTTGCCCTGAATTGGATTTTGGAGCAGGCGAGGAGCTGGATTAGGGGTTTGCCCTGAATTGGGTTTTGGAGCAGGCGAGGAGCTGGATTTGGGATTTGCCCTGAATTAGGTTTTGGAGCAGGCGAGGAGCTGGATTAGGGGTTTGCCCTGAATTGGGTTTTGGAGCAGGCGAGGAGCTGGATTGGGGGTTTGCCCTGAATTGGGTTTTGGAGCAGGCGAGGAGCTGGATTGGCGGTTTGCCCTGAATTGGATTTTGGAGCAGGCGAGGAGCTGGATTGGGGGTTTGCCCTGAGTTGGTTTTTTAAGCAGGCGAGGAGCTGGATTAGGAGTTTGCCCTGAATTGGGTTTTGGAGCAGGCGAGGAGCTGGATTGGCGGTTTGCCCTGAATTGGATTTTGGAGCAGGCGAGGAGCTGGATTGGGGGTTTGCCCTGAGTTGGTTTTTTAAGCAGGCGAGGAGCTGGATTAGGAGTTTGCCCTGAATTGGGTTTTGGAGCAGGCGAGGAGCTGGATTGGGGGTTTGCCCTGAATTGGGTTTTGGAGCAGGCGAGGAGCTGGATTGGGGGTTTGCCCTGAATTGGGTTTTGGAGCAGGCGAGGAGCTGGATTGGGGGTTTGCCCTGAATTGGGTTTTGGAGCAGGCGAGGAGCTGGATTAGGGGTTTGCCCTGATTTGGGTTTTTGGAGCAGGCGAGGACCTGGATGAGGGGTTTGCCCTGAATTGGGTTTTGGAGCAGGCGAGGAGCTGGATGGAGGGTTTGCCCTGAATTGGATTTTGGAGCAGGCGAGGAGCTGGATTAGGGGTTTGCCCTGAATTGGGTTTTGGAGCAGGCGAGGAGCTGGATTTGGGATTTGCCCTGAATTGGGTTTTGGAGCAGGCGAGGAGCTGGATTAGGGGTTTGCCCTGAATTGGGTTTTGTCGCAGGCGAGGAGCTGGATTGGGGGTTTGCCCTGAATTGGGTTTTGGAGCAGGCGAGGAGCTGGATTGGGGGTTTGCCCTAAATTGGATTTTGGAGCAGGCGAGGAGCTGGATTGGGGGTTTGCCCTGAATTGGATTTTGGAGCAGGCGAGGAGCTGGATTGGGGGTTTGCCCTGAATTGGGTTTTGGAGCAGGCAAGGAGCTGGATTAGGGGTTTGTCCTGAATTGGGTTTTGGAGCAGGCGAGGAGCTGGATGAGGAGTTTGCCCTGAATTGGGTTTTGGAGCAGGCGAGGAGCTGGATTGGGGATTTGCCCTGAATTGGATTTTGGAGCAGGCGAGGAGCTGGATTAGGGATTTGCCCTGAATTGGGTTTTGGAGCAGGCGAGGAGCTGGATTGGGGGTTTGCCCTGAATTGGGTTTTGGAGCAGGCGAGGAGCTGGATTAGGGATTTGCCCTGAATTGGGTTTTGGAGCAGGCGAGGAGCTGGATTGGGGGTTTGCCCTGAATTGGGTTTTGGAGCAGGCGAGGAGCTGGATTGGGGGTTTGCCCTGAATTGGGTTTTGGAGCAGGCGAGGAGCTGGATTGGGGGTTTGCCCTGAATTGGGTTTTGGAGCAGGCGAGGAGCTGGATTAGGGGTTTGCCCTGAATTGGGTTTTTGGAGCAGGCGAGGATCTGGATGAGGGGTTTGCCCTGAATTGGGTTTTGGAGCAGGCGAGGAGCTGGATGGAGGGTTTGCCCTGAATTGGATTTTGGAGCAGGCGAGGAGCTGGATTAGGGGTTTGCCCTGAATTGGGTTTTGGAGCAGGCGAGGAGCTGGATTTGGGATTTGCCCTGAATTGGGTTTTGGAGCAGGCGAGGAGCTGGATTAGGGGTTTGCCCTGAATTGGGTTTTGGAGCAGGCGAGGAGCTGGATTGGGGGTTTGCCCTGAATTGGGTTTTGGAGCAGGCGAGGAGCTGGATTGGGGGTTTGCCCTGAATTGGATTTTGGAGCAGGCGAGGAGCTGGATTGGGGGTTTGCCCTGAATTGGGTTTTGGAGCAGGCAAGGAGCTGGATTAGGGGTTTGTCCTGAATTGGGTTTTGGAGCAGGCGAGGAGCTGGATGAGGAGTTTGCCCTGAATTGGATTTTGTAGCAGGCGAGGAGCTGGATGAGGAGTTTGCCCTGAATTGGTTTTGGAGCAGGCGAGGAGCTGGATTGGGGGTTTGCCCTGAATTGGATTTTGGAGCAGGCGAGGAGCTTGATTGGGGGTTTGCCCTGAATTGGATTTTGGAGCAGGCGTGGAGCTGGATTGGGGGTTTGCCCTGAATTGGATTTTGGAGCAGGCGAGGAGCTGGATTGGGGGTTTGCCCTGAATTGGATTTTGGAGCAGGCGAGGAGCTGGATGAGGAGTTTGCCCTGAATTGGGTTTTGGAGCAGGCAAGGAGCTGGATTGGGGATTTGCCCTGAATTGGATTTTGGAGCAGGCGAGGAGCTGGATTAGGGATTTGCCCTGAATTGGGTTTTGGAGCAGTCGAGGAGCTGGATTGGGGGTTTGCCCTGAATTGGGTTTTGGAGCAGGCGAGGAGCTGGATTAGGGATTTGCCCTGAATTGGGTTTTGCAGCAGGCGAGGAGCTGGATTGGGGGTTTACCCTGAATTGGGTTTTGGAGCAGGCGAGGAGCTGGATTGGGGGTTTGCCCTGAATTGGGTTTTGGAGCAGGCGAGGAGCTGGATTGGGGAATTGCCCTTAATTGGGTTTTGGAGCAGGCGAGGAACTGGATTAGGGGTTTGCGCTGAATTGGCTTTTGGAGCAGGCGAGGAGCTGGATTGGGGATTTGCCCTGAATTGGGTTTTGGAGCAGGCGAGGAGCTGGATTGGGGATTTGCCCTGAATTGGGTTTCGGAGCAGGCGAGGAGCTGGATTGGGGATTTGCCCTGAATTGGGTTTTGGAGCAGGCGAGGAGCTTGATTGGGGGTTTGCCCTGAATTGGGTTTTGGAGCAGACGAGGAGCTGGATTAGGGATTTGCCCTGAATTGGGTTTTGGAGCAGGCGAGGAGCTGGATTGGGGGTTTGCCCTGAATTGGGTTTTGGAGCAGGCGAGGAGCTGGATTGGGGGTTTGCCCTGAATTGGGTTTTGGAGCAGGCGAGGAGCTGGATTGGGGGTTTGCCCTGAATTGGGTTTTGGAGCAGGCGAGGAGCTGGATTAGGGGTTTGCCCTGAATTGGGTTTTTGGAGCAGGCGAGGAGCTGGATGAGGGGTTTGCCCTGAATTGGGTTTTGGAGCAGGCGAGGAGCTGGATGGAGGGTTTGCCCTGAATTGGATTTTGGAGCAGGCGAGGAGCTGGATTAGGGGTTTGCCCTGAATTGGGTTTTGGAGCAGGCGAGGAGCTGGATTAGGGATTTGCCCTGAATTGGGTTTTGGAGCAGGCGAGGAGCTGGATTAGGGGTTTGCCCTGAATTGGGTTTTGGAGCAGGCGAGGAGCTGGATTGGGGGTTTGCCCTGAATTGGGTTTTGGAGCAGGCGAGGAGCTGGATTGGGGGTTTGCCCTGAATTGGATTTTGGAGCAGGCGAGGAGCTGGATTGGGGGTTTGCCCTGAATTGAGTTTTGGAGCAGGCAAGGAGCTGGATTAGGGGTTTGTCCTGAATTGGGTTTTGGAGCAGGCGAGGAGCTGGATGAGGAGTTTGCCCTGAATTGGATTTTGTAGCAGGCGAGGAGCTGGATGAGGAGTTTGCCCTGAATTGGTTTTGGAGCAGGCGAGGAGCTGGATTGGGGGTTTGCCCTGAATTGGATTTTGGAGCAGGCGAGGAGCTTGATTGGGGGTTTGCCCTGAATTGGATTTTGGAGCAGGCGTGGAGCTGGATTGGGGGTTTGCCCTGAATTGGATTTTGGAGCAGGCGAGGAGCTGGATTGGGGGTTTGCCCTGAATTGGATTTTGGAGCAGGCGAGGAGCTGGATGAGGAGTTTGCCCTGAATTGGGTTTTGGAGCAGGCAAGGAGCTGGATTGGGGATTTGCCCTGAATTGGATTTTGGAGCAGGCGAGGAGCTGGATTAGGGATTTGCCCTGAATTGGGTTTTGGAGCAGTCGAGGAGCTGGATTGGGGGTTTGCCCTGAATTGGGTTTTGGAGCAGGCGAGGAGCTGGATTAGGGATTTGCCCTGAATTGGGTTTTGGAGCAGGCGAGGAGCTGGATTGGGGGTTTGCCCTGAATTGGCTTTTGGAGCAGGCGAGGAGCTGGATTGGGGATTTGCCCTGAATTGGGTTTTGGAGCAGGCGAGGAGCTGGATTGGGGATTTGCCCTGAATTGGGTTTTGGAGCAGGCGAGGAGCTGGATTGGGGATTTGCCCTGAATTGGGTTTTGGAGCAGGCGAGGAGCTGGATTGGGGGTTTGTCCTGAATTGGGTTTTGGAGCAGGCGAGGAGCTGGATGAAGGGTTTGCCCTGAATTGGGTTTTGGAGCAGGCGAGGAGCTGGATGAGGAGTTTGCCCTGAATTGGATTTTGGAGCAGGCGAGGAGCTGGATGAGGAGTTTACCCTGAATTGGGTTTTGGAGCAGGCGAGGATGCTGGATGAGGAGTTTGCCCTGAATTGGGTATTGGAGCAGGCGAGGAGCTGGATGAGGAGTTTGCCCTGAATTGGCTTTTGGAGCAGGCGAGGAGCTGGATTGGGGATTTGCCCTGAATTGTGTTTTGGAGCAGGCGAGGAGCTGGATGAGGGGTTTACCCTGAATTGGGTTTTGGAGCAGGCGAGGAGCTGGATTGGGGATTTGCCCTGAATTGGGTTTTGGAGCAGGTGAGGAGCTGGATTAGGGGTTTACCCTTAATTGAGTTTTGGAGCAGGCGAGGAGCTGGATTGGGGGTTTGCCCTGAATTGGGTTTTGGAGCAGGCGAGGAGCTGCATTAGGGGTTCATCCTGAATTGAGTTTTGGATCAGGCGAGGAGCTGGATTGGGGGTTAGCCCTGAATTGGGTTTTGGAGCAGGCGAGGAGCTGGATTGGGGATTTGCCCTGAATTGGGTTTTGGAGCAGGCGAGGAGCTGGATTAGGGGTTTGCCTTGAATTGGGTTTTGGAGCAGGCGAGGAGCTGGATGGGGAGTTTGCCCTGAATTGGGTTTTGGAGCAGGCGAGGAGCTGGATGAGGAGTTTGCCCTGAATTGGCTTTTGGAGCAGGCGAGGAGCTGGATTAGGGGTTTGCCCTGAATTGGGTTTTGGAGCAGGCGAGTAGCTGGATGAGGAGTTTGCCCTGAATTCGGTTTTGGAGCAGGCGAGGAGCTGGATTAGGGGTTTGCCCTGAATTGGGTTTCGGAGCAGGCGAGGAGCTAGATTGGGGGTTTGCCCTGAATTGGGTTTTGGAGCAGGCGAGGAGCTGGATTAGGGGTTTGCCCTGAATTGGGTTTTTGGAGCAGGCGAGGAGCTGGATTGGGGGTTTGCCCTGAATTGGGTTTTGGAGCAGTTGAGGAGCTGGATTGGGGGTTTGCCCTGAATTGGGTTTTGGAGCAGGCGAGGAGCTGGATTAGGGATTTGCCCTGAATTGGGTTTTGGAGCAGGCGAGGAGCTGGATTGGGGGTTTGCCCTGAATTGGGTATTGGAGCAGGCGAGGAGCTGGATTGGGGGTTTGCCCTGAATTGGCTTTTGGAGCAGGCGAGGAGCTGGATTGGGGGTTTGCCCTAAATTGGATTTTGGAGCAGGCAAGGAGCTGAATTGGGGGTTTGCCCTGAATTGGATTTTGGAGCAGGCGAGGAGCTGGATGAGGAGTTTGCCCTGAATTGGGTTTTGGAGCAGGTGAGGAGCTGGATTAGGGGTTTGCCCTGAATTGGGTTTTGGAGCAGGCGAGGAGCTGGATTGGGGGTTTGCCCTCAATTGGATTTTGGAGCAGGCGAGGAGCTGGATTGGGGGTTTGCCCTGAATTGGGTTTTGGAGCAGGCGAGGAGCTGGATTAGGGGTTTGCCCTGAATTGGTTTTTGGAGCACACGAGGAGCTGGATGAGGAGTTTGCCCTGAATTGGGTTTTGGAGCAGGCGAGGAGCTGGATTAGGGGTTTGTCCTGAATTGGGTTTTGGAGCAGGCGAGGAGCTGGATGAGGAGTTTGCCCTGAATTGGGTTTTGGAGCAGGCGAGGAGCTGGATTAGGGGTTTGCCCTGAATTGGGTTTTGGAGCAGGCGAGGAGCTGGATTAGGGGTTTGCCCTGAATTGGATTTTGGAGCAGGCGAGGAGCTGGATGAGGAGTTTGCCCGGAATTGGGTTTTGGAGCAGGCGAGGAGCTGGATTAGGGGTTTGCCCTGAATTGGGTTTTGGAGCAGGCGAGGAGCTGGATTGGGGGTTTGCCCTGAATTGGGTTTTGGAGCAGGCGAGGAGCTGGATGAGGAGTTTGCCCTGAATTGGGTTTTGGAGCAGGCGAGGAGCTGCATTAGGGGTTTGCCCTGAATTGGGTTTTGGAGCAGGCGAGGAGCTGGATGAGGGGTTTGCCCTGAATTGGGTTTTGGAGCAGGCGAGGAGCTGGATTAGGGGTTTGCCCTGAATTGGGTTTTTGGAGCAGGCGAGGAGCTGGATTGGGGGTTTGCCCTGAATTGGGTTTTGGAGCAGGCGAGGAGCTGGATTAGGGGTTTGCCCTGAATTGGTTTTTGGAGCAGGCGAGGAGCTGGATGAGGAGTTTGCCCTGAATTGGGTTTTGGAGCAGGCGAGGAGCTGGATTAGGGGTTTGCCCGGAATTGGGTTTTGGAGCAGGCGAGGAGCTGGATTGGGGGTTTGCCCTGAATTGGGTTTTGGAGCAGGCGAGGAGCTAGATTGGGGGTTTGCCCTGAATTGGGTTTTGGAGCAGGCGAGGAGCTGGATTAGGGGTTTGCCCTGAATTGGGTTTTTGGAGCAGGCGAGGAGCTGGATTGGGGGTTTGCCCTGAATTGGGTTTTGGAGCAGGCGAGGAGCTGGATTCGGGGTTTGCCCTGAATTGGTTTTTGGAGCAGGCGAGGAGCTGGATGAGGAGTTTGCCCTGAATTGGGTTTTGGAGCAGGCGAGGAGCTGGATTAGGGGTTTACCCTGAATTGGGTTTTGGAGCAGGCGAGGAGCTGGATTGGGGGTTTGCCCTGAATTGGGTTTTGGAGCAGGCGAGGAGCTGGGTTGGGGGTTTGCCCTGAATTGGGTTTTGGAGCAGGCGAGGAGCTGGGTTGGGGGTTTGCCCTGAATTGGGTTTTGGAGCAGGCGAGGAGCTGGATTGGGGGTTTGCCCTGAATTGGGTTTTGGAGCAGGCGAGGAGCTGGATTGGGGGTTTGCCCTGAATTGGGTTTTGGAGCAGGCGAGGAGCTGGATGAGGAGTTTGCCCTGAATTGGATTTTGGAGCAGGTGAGGAGCTGAATTGGGGGTTTGCCCTGAATTGAGTTTTGGAGCAGTCGAGGAGCTGGATGAGGAGTTTGCCCTGAATTGGGTTTTGGAGCAGGCGAGGAGCTGGATGAGGAGTTTGCCCTGAATTGGGTTTTGGAGCAGGCGAGGAGCTGGATTAGGAGTTTGCCCTGAGTTGGTTTTTTAAGCAGGCGAGGAGCTGGATTAGGAGTTTGCCCTGAATTGGGTTTTGGAGCAGGCGAGGAGCTGGATTGGGGGTTTGCCCTGAATTGGGTTTTGGAGCAGGCGAGGAGCTGGATTGGGGGTTTGCCCTGAATTGGGTTTTTGGAGCAGGCGAGGAGCTGGATGAGGGGTTTGCCCTGAATTGGGTTTTGGAGCAGGCGAGGAGCTGGATTGAGGGTTTGCCCTGAATTGGATTTTGGAGCAGGCGAGGAGCTGGATTAGGGGTTTGCCCTGAATTGGGTTTTGGAGCAGGCGAGGAGCTGGATTTGGGATTTGCCCTGAATTAGGTTTTGGAGCAGGCGAGGAGCTGGATTAGGGGTTTGCCCTGAATTGGGTTTTGGAGCAGGCGAGGAGCTGGATTGGGGGTTTGCCCTGAATTGGGTTTTGGAGCAGGCGAGGAGCTGGATTGGCGGTTTGCCCTGAATTGGATTTTGGAGCAGGCGAGGAGCTGGATTGGGGGTTTGCCCTGAATTGGATTTTGGAGCAGGCGAGGAGCTGGATTGGGGGTTTGCCCTGAATTGGGTTTTGGAGCAGGCGAGGAGCTGGATTGGGGATTTGCCCTGAATTGGGTTTTGGAGCAGGCGAGGAGCTGGATTGGGGATTTGCCCTGAATTGGATTTTGGAGCAGGCGAGGAGCTGGATTAGGGATTTGCCCTGAATTGGGTTTTGGAGCAGGCGAGGAGCTGGATTGGGGGTTTGCCCTGAATTGGGTTTTGGAGCAGGCGAGGAGCTGGATTAGGGATTTGCCCTGAATTGGGTTTTGGAGCAGGCGAGGAGCTGGATTGGGGGTTTGCCCTGAATTGGGTTTTGGAGCAGGCGAGGAGCTGGATTGGGGGTTTGCCCTGAATTGGGTTTTGGAGCAGGCGAGGAGCTGGATTGGGGGTTTGCCCTGAATTGGGTTTTGGAGCAGGCGAGGAGCTGGATTAGGGGTTTGCCCTGATTTGGGTTTTTGGAGCAGGCGAGGACCTGGATGAGGGGTTTGCCCTGAATTGGGTTTTGGAGCAGGCGAGGAGCTGCATGGAGGGTTTGCCCTGAATTGGATTTTGGAGCAGGCGAGGAGCTGGATTAGGGGTTTGCCCTGAATTGGGTTTTGGAGCAGGCGAGGAGCTGGATTTGGGATTTGCCCTGAATTGGGTTTTGGAGCAGGCGAGGAGCTGGATTAGGGGTTTGCCCTGAATTGGGTTTTGGAGCAGGCGAGGAGCTGGATTGGGGGTTTGCCCTGAATTGGGTTTTGGAGCAGGCGAGGAGCTGGATTGGGGGTTTGCCCTAAATTGGATTTTGGAGCAGGCGAGGAGCTGGATTGGGGGTTTGCCCTGAATTGGGTTTTGGAGCAGGCGAGGAGCTGGATTGGCGGTTTGCCCTGAATTGGATTTTGGAGCAGGCGAGGAGCTGGATTGGGGGTTTGCCCTGAATTGGGTTTTGGAGCAGGCAAGGAGCTGGATTAGGGGTTTGTCCTGAATTGGGTTTTGGAGCAGGCGAGGAGCTGGATGAGGAGTTTGCCCTGAATTGGGTTTTGGAGCAGGCGAGGAGCTGGATTGGGGATTTGCCCTGAATTGGATTTTGGAGCAGGCGAGGAGCTGGATTAGGGATTTGCCCTGAATTGGGTTTTGGAGCAGGCGAGGAGCTGGATTGGGGGTTTGCCCTGAATTGGGTTTTGGAGCAGGCGAGGAGCTGGATTAGGGATTTGCCCTGAATTGGGTTTTGGAGCAGGCGAGGAGCTGGATTGGGGGTTTGCCCTGAATTGGGAGTTTGGAGCAGGCGAGGAGCTGGATTGGGGGTTTGCCCTGAATTGGGTTTTGGAGCAGGCGAGGAGCTGGATTGGGGGTTTGCCCTGAATTGGGTTTTGGAGCAGGCGAGGAGCTGGATTAGGGGTTTGCCCTGAATTGGGTTTTTGGAGCAGGCGAGGACCTGGATGAGGGGTTTGCCCTGAATTGGGTTTTGGAGCAGGCGAGGAGCTGGATGGAGGGTTTGCCCTGAATTGGATTTTGGAGCAGGCGAGGAGCTGGATTAGGGGTTTGCCCTGAATTGGGTTTTGGAGCAGGCGAGGAGCTGGATTTGGGATTTGCCCTGAATTGGGTTTTGGAGCAGGCGAGGAGCTGGATTAGGGGTTTGCCCTGAATTGGGTTTTGGAGCAGGCGAGGAGCTGGATTGGGGGTTTGCCCTGAATTGGGTTTTGGAGCAGGCGAGGAGCTGGATTGGGGGTTTGCCCTGAATTGGATTTTGGAGCAGGCGAGGAGCTGGATTGGGGGTTTGCCCTGAATTGGGTTTTGGAGCAGGCAAGGAGCTGGATTAGGGGTTTGTCCTGAATTGGGTTTTGGAGCAGGCGAGGAGCTGGATGAGGAGTTTGCCGTGAATTGGATTTTGTAGCAGGCGAGGAGCTGGATGAGGAGTTTGCCCTGAATTGGTTTTGGAGCAGGCGAGGAGCTGGATTGGGGGTTTGCCCTGAATTGGATTTTGGAGCAGGCGAGGAGCTTGATTGGGGGTTTGCCCTGAATTGGATTTTGGAGCAGGCGTGGAGCTGGATTGGGGGTTTGCCCTGAATTGGATTTTGGAGCAGGCGAGGAGCTGGATTGGGGGTTTGCCCTGAATTGGATTTTGGAGCAGGCGAGGAGCTGGATGAGGAGTTTGCCCTGAATTGGGTTTTGGAGCAGGCAAGGAGCTGGATTGGGGATTTGCCCTGAATTGGATTTTGGAGCAGGCGAGGAGCTGGATTAGGGATTTGCCCTGAATTGGGTTTTGGAGCAGTCGAGGAGCTGGATTGGGGGTTTGCCCTGAATTGGGTTTTGGAGCAGGCGAGGAGCTGGATTAGGGATTTGCCCTGAATTGGGTTTTGCAGCAGGCGAGGAGCTGGATTGGGGGTTTACCCTGAATTGGGTTTTGGAGCAGGCGAGGAGCTGGATTGGGGGTTTGCCCTGAATTGGGTTTTGGAGCAGGCGAGGAGCTGGATTGGGGAATTGCCCTGAATTGGGTTTTGGAGCAGGCGAGGAACTGGATTAGGGGTTTGCGCTGAATTGGCTTTTGGAGCAGGCGAGGAGCTGGATTGGGGATTTGCCCTGAATTGGGTTTTGGAGCAGGCGAGGAGCTGGATTGGGGATTTGCCCTGAATTGGGTTTCGGAGCAGGCGAGGAGCTGGATTGGGGATTTGCCCTGAATTGGGTTTTGGAGCAGGCGAGGAGCTGGATTGGGGGTTTGCCCTGAATTGGGTTTTGGAGCAGGCGAGGAGCTGGATTAGGGATTTGCCCTGAATTGGGTTTTGGAGCAGGCGAGGAGCTGGATTGGGGGTTTGCCCTGAATTGGGTTTTGGAGCAGGCGAGGAGCTGGATTGGGGGTTTGCCCTGAATTGGGTTTTGGAGCAGGCGAGGAGCTGGATTGGGGGTTTGCCCTGAATTGGGTTTTGGAGCAGGCGAGGAGCTGGATTAGGGGTTTGCCCTGAATTGGGTTTTTGGAGCAGGCGAGGACCTGGATGAGGGGTTTGCCCTGAATTGGGTTTTGGAGCAGGCGAGGAGCTGGATGGAGGGTTTGCCCTGAATTGGATTTTGGAGCAGGCGAGGAGCTGGATTAGGGGTTTGCCCTGAATTGGGTTTTGGAGCAGGCGAGGAGCTGGATTTGGGATTTGCCCTGAATTGGGTTTTGGAGCAGGCGAGGAGCTGGATTAGGGGTTTGCCCTGAATTGGGTTTTGGAGCAGGCGAGGAGCTGGATTGGGGGTTTGCCCTGAATTGGGTTTTGGAGCAGGCGAGGAGCTGGATTGGGGGTTTGCCCTGAATTGGATTTTGGAGCAGGCGAGGAGCTGGATTGGGGGTTTGCCCTGAATTGGGTTTTGGAGCAGGCAAGGAGCTGGATTAGGGGTTTGTCCTGAATTGGGTTTTGGAGCAGGCGAGGAGCTGGATGAGGAGTTTGCCCTGAATTGGATTTTGTAGCAGGCGAGGAGCTGGATGAGGAGTTTGCCCTGAATTGGTTTTGGAGCAGGCGAGGAGCTGGATTGGGGGTTTGCCCTGAATTGGATTTTGGAGCAGGCGAGGAGCTTGATTGGGGGTTTGCCCTGAATTGGATTTTGGAGCAGGCGTGGAGCTGGATTGGGGGTTTGCCCTGAATTGGATTTTGGAGCAGGCGAGGAGCTGGATTGGGGGTTTGCCCTGAATTGGATTTTGGAGCAGGCGAGGAGCTGGATGAGGAGTTTGCCCTGAATTGGGTTTTGGAGCAGGCAAGGAGCTGGATTGGGGATTTGCCCTGAATTGGATTTTGGAGCAGGCGAGGAGCTGGATTAGGGATTTGCCCTGAATTGGGTTTTGGAGCAGTCGAGGAGCTGGATTGGGGGTTTGCCCTGAATTGGGTTTTGGAGCAGGCGAGGAGCTGGATTAGGGATTTGCCCTGAATTGGGTTTTGGAGCAGGCGAGGAGCTGGATTGGGGGTTTACCCTGAATTGGGTTTTGGAGCAGGCGAGGAGCTGGATTGGGGGTTTGCCCTGAATTGGGTTTTGGAGCAGGCGAGGAGCTGGATTGGGGAATTGCCCTGAATTGGGTTTTGGAGCAGGCGAGGAACTGGATTAGGGGTTTGCGCTGAATTGGCTTTTGGAGCAGGCGAGGAGCTGGATTGGGGATTTGCCCTGAATTGGGTTTTGGAGCAGGCGAGGAGCTGGATTGGGGATTTGCCCTGAATTGGGTTTCGGAGCAGGCGAGGAGCTGGATTGGGGATTTGCCCTGAATTGGGTTTTGGAGCAGGCGAGGAGCTGGATTGGGGGTTTGTCCTGAATTGGGTTTTGGAGCAGGCGAGGAGCTGGATGAAGGGTTTGCCCTGAATTGGGTTTTGGAGCAGGCGAGGAGCTGGATGAGGAGTTTGCCCTGAATTGGATTTTGGAGCAGGCGAGGAGCTGGATGAGGAGTTTACCCTAAATTGGGTTTTGGAGCAGGCGAGGATGCTGGATGAGAAGTTTGCCCTGAATTGGGTATTGGAGCAGGCGAGGAGCTGGATGAGGAGTTTGCCCTGAATTGGCTTTTGGAGCAGGCGAGGAGCTGGATTGGGATTTTGCCCTGAATTGGGTTTTGGAGCAGGCGAGGAGCTGGATTAGGGGTTTACCCTTAATTGAGTTTTGGAGCAGGCGAGGAGCTGGATTGGGGGTTTGTCCTGAATTGGGTTTTGGAGCAGGCGAGGAGCTGCATTAGGGGTTCATCCTGAATTGAGTTTTGGATCAGGCCAGGAGCTGGATTGGGGGTTTGCCCTGAATTGGGTTTTGGAGCAGGCGAGGAGCTGGATTGGGGATTTGCCCTGAATTGGGTTTTGGAGCAGGCGAGGAGCTGGATTAGGGGTTTGCCTTGAATTGGGTTTTGGAGCAGGCGAGGAGCTGGATGGGGAGTTTGCCCTGAATTGGGTTTTGGAGCAGGCGAGGAGCTGGATTGGGGATTTGCCCTGAATTGGGTTTTGGAGCAGGCGAGGAGCTGGATTGGGGGTTTGCCCTGAATTGGATTTTGGAGCAGGCGAGGAGCTGGATTGGGGGTTTGCCCTGAATTGGGTTTTGGAGCAGGCAAGGAGCTGGATTAGGGGTTTGTCCTGAATTGGGTTTTGGAGCAGGCGAGGAGCTGGATGAGGAGTTTGCCCTGAATTGGATTTTGTAGCAGGCGAGGAGCTGGATGAGGAGTTTGCCCTGAATTGGTTTTGGAGCAGGCGAGGAGCTGGATTGGGGGTTTGCCCTGAATTGGATTTTGGAGCAGGCGAGGAGCTGGATTGGGGGTTTGCCCTGAATTGGATTTTGGAGCAGGCAAGGAGCTGGATGAGGAGTTTGCCCTGAATTGGGTTTTGGAGCAGGCAAGGAGCTGGATTGGGGATTTGCCCTGAATTGGATTTTGGAGCAGGCGAGGAGCTGGATTAGGGATTTGCCCTGAATTGGGTTTTGGAGCAGTCGAGGAGCTGGATTGGGGGTTTGCCCTGAATTGGGTTTTGGAGCAGGCGAGGAGCTGGATTAGGGATTTGCCCTGAATTGGGTTTTGGAGCAGGCGAGGAGCTGGATTGGGGGTTTACCCTGAATTGGGTTTTGGAGCAGGCGAGGAGCTGGATTGGGGGTTTGCCCTGAATTGGATTTTGGAGCAGGCGAGGAGCTGGATTGGGGAATTGCCCTGAATTGGGTTTTGGAGCAGGCGAGGAACTGGATTAGGGGTTTGCGCTGAATTGGCTTTTGGAGCAGGCGAGGAGCTGGATTGGGGATTTGCCCTGAATTGGGTTTTGGAGCAGGCGAGGAGCTGGATTGGGGATTTGCCCTGAATTGGGTTTCGGAGCAGGCGAGGAGCTGGATTGGGGATTTGCCCTGAATTGGGTTTTGGAGCAGGCGAGGAGCTGGATTGGGGGTTTGTCCTGAATTGGGTTTTGGAGCAGGCGAGGAGCTGGATGAAGGGTTTGCCCTGAATTGGGTTTTGGAGCAGGCGAGGAGCTGGATGAGGAGTTTGCCCTGAATTGGATTTTGGAGCAGGCGAGGAGCTGGATGAGGAGTTTACCCTAAATTGGGTTTTGGAGCAGGCGAGGATGCTGGATGAGAAGTTTGCCCTGAATTGGGTATTGGAGCAGGCGAGGAGCTGGATGAGGAGTTTGCCCTGAATTGGCTTTTGGAGCAGGCGAGGAGCTGGATTGGGATTTTGCCCTGAATTGGGTTTTGGAGCAGGCGAGGAGCTGGATTAGGGGTTTACCCTTAATTGAGTTTTGGAGCAGGCGAGGAGCTGGATTGGGGGTTTGTCCTGAATTGGGTTTTGGAGCAGGCGAGGAGCTGCATTAGGGGTTCATCCTGAATTGAGTTTTGGATCAGGCCAGGAGCTGGATTGGGGGTTTGCCCTGAATTGGGTTTTGGAGCAGGCGAGGAGCTGGATTGGGGATTTGCCCTGAATTGGGTTTTGGAGCAGGCGAGGAGCTGGATTAGGGGTTTGCCTTGAATTGGGTTTTGGAGCAGGCGAGGAGCTGGATGGGGAGTTTGCCCTGAATTGGGTTTTGGAGCAGGCGAGGAGCTGGATGAGGAGTTTGCCCTGAATTGGGTTTTGGAGCAGGCGAGGAGCTGGATGAGGAGTTTGCCCTGAATTGGCTTTTGGAGCAGGCGAGGAGCTGGATTGGGATTTTGCCCTGAATTGGGTTTTGGAGCAGGCGAGGAGCTGGATTAGGGGTTTACCCTTAATTGAGTTTTGGAGCAGGCGAGGAGCTGGATTGGGGGTTTGCCCTGAATTGGGTTTTGGAGCAGGCGAGGAGCTGCATTAGGGGTTCATCCTGAATTGAGTTTTGGATCAGGCCAGGAGCTGGATTGGGGGTTTGCCCTGAATTGGGTTTTGGAGCAGGCGAGGAGCTGGATTGGGGATTTGCCCTGAATTGGGTTTTGGAGCAGGCGAGGAGCTGGATTAGGGGATTGCCTTGAATTGGGTTTTGGAGCAGGCGAGGAGCTGGATGGGGAGTTTGCCCTGAATTGGGTTTTGGAGCAGGCGAGGAGCTGGATGAGGAGTTTGCCCTGAATTGGGTTTTGGAGCAGGCGAGGAGCTGGATGAGGAGTTTGCCCTGAATTGGGTTTTGGAGCAGGCGAGGAGCTGGATTGGGGATTTGCCCTGAATTGGATTTTGGAGCAGGCGAGGAGCTGGATTAGGGATTTGCCCTGAATTGGGTTTTGGAGCAGTCGAGGAGCTGGATTGGGGGTTTGCCCTGAATTGGGTTTTGGAGCAGGCGAGGAGCTGGATTAGGGGTTTGCCCTGAATTGGGTTTTTGGAGCAGGCGAGGAGCTGGATTAGGGGTTTGCCCTGAATTGGGTTTTGGAGCAGGCGAGGAGCTGGATTGGGGATTTGCCCTGAATTGGGTTTCGGAGCAGGCGAGGAGCTGGATTGGGGATTTGCCCTGAATTGGGTTTTGGAGCAGGCGAGGAGCTGGATTGGGGGTTTATCCTGAATTGGGTTTTGGAGCAAGCGAGGAGCTGGATGAAGGGTTTGCCCTGAATTGGGTTTTGGAGCAGGCGAGGAGCTGGATGAGGAGTTTGCCCTGAATTGGATTTTGGAGCAGGCGAGGAGCTGGATGAGGAGTTTACCCTAAATTGGGTTTTGGAGCAGGCGAGGATGCTGGATGAGAAGTTTGCCCTGAATTGGGTATTGGAGCAGCCGAGGAGCTGGATGAGGAGTTTCCCTGAATTGGCTATTGGAGCAGGCGAGGAGCTGGATTGGGATTTTGCCCTGAATTGGGTTTTGGAGCAGGCGAGGAGCTGGATTAGGGGTTTACCCTTAATTGAGTTTTGGAGCAGGCGAGGAGCTGGATTGGGGGTTTGCCCTGAATTGGGTTTTGGAGCAGGCGAGGAGCTGCATTAGGGGTTCATCCTGAATTGAGTTTTGGATCAGGCCAGGAGCTGGATTGGGGGTTTGCCCTGAATTGGGTTTTGGAGCAGGCGAGGAGCTGGATTGGGGATTTGCCCTGAATTGGGTTTTGGAGCAGGCGAGGAGCTGGATTAGGGGTTTGCCTTGAATTGGGTTTTGGAGCAGGCGAGGAGCTGATTGGGGAGTTTGCCCTGAATTGGGTTTTGGAGCAGGCGAGGAGCTGGATGAGGAGTTTGCCCTGAATTGGGTGTTGGAGCAGGCGAGGAGCTGGATGAGGAGTTTGCCCTGAATTGGGTTTTGGAGCAGGCGAGGAGCTGGATTGGGGATTTGCCCTGAATTGGATTTTGGAGCAGGCGAGGAGCTGGATTAGGGATTTGCCCTGAATTGGGTTTTGGAGCAGTCGAGGAGCTGGATTGGGGGTTTGCCCTGAATTGGATTTTGGAGCAGGCGAGGAGCTGGATTAGGGGTTTGCCCTGAATTGGGTTTTTGGAGCAGGCGAGGAGCTGGATTAGGGGTTTGCCCTGAATTGGGTTTTTGGAGCAGGCGAGGAGCTGGATGAGGGGTTTGCCCTGAATTGGGTTTTGGAGCAGGCGAGGAGCTGGATTAGGGGTTTGCCCTGAATTGGATTATTGGAGCAGGCGAGGAGCTGGATGAGGGGTTTGCCCTGAATTGGGTTTTGGAGCAGGCGAGGAGCTGGATGGAGGGTTTGCCCTGAATTGGATTTTGGAGCAGGCGAGGAGCTGGATTAGGGGTTTGCCCTGAATTGGGTTTTGGAGCAGGCGAGGAGCTGGATTTGGGATTTGCCCTGAATTGGGTTTTGGAGCAGGCGAGGAGCTGGATTAGGGGTTTGCCCTGAATTGGGTTTTGGAGCAGGCGAGGAGCTGGATTGGGGGTTTGCCCTGAATTGGGTTTTGGAGCAGGCGAGGAGCTGGATTGGGGGTTTGCCCTGAATTGGATTTTGGAGCAGGCGAGGAGCTGGATTGGGGGTTTGCCCTGAATTGGGTTTTGGAGCAGGCAAGGAGCTGGATTAGGGGTTTGTCCTGAATTGGGTTTTGGAGCAGGCGAGGAGCTGGATGAGGAGTTTGCCCTGAATTGGATTTTGTAGCAGGCGAGGAGCTGGATGAGGAGTTTGCCCTGAATTGGTTTTGGAGCAGGCGAGGAGCTGGATTGGGGGTTTGCCCTGAATTGGATTTTGGAGCAGGCGAGGAGCTTGATTGGGGGTTTGCCCTGAATTGGATTTTGGAGCAGGCGTGGAGCTGGATTGGGGGTTTGCCCTGAATTGAGTTTTGGAGCAGGCGAGGAGCTGGATTGGGGGTTTGCCCTGAATTGAGTTTTGGAGCAGTCGAGGAGCTGGATGAGGAGTTTGCCCTGAATTGGGTTTTGGAGCAGGCGAGGAGCTGGATGAGGAGTTTGCCCTGAATTGGGTTTTGGAGCAGGCGAGGAGCTGGATTGGGGGTTTGCCCTGAATTGGGTTTTGGAGCAGGCGAGGAGCTGGATGAGGAGTTTGCCCTGAATTGGGTTTTGGAGCAGGCGAGGAGCTGGATTAGGAGTTTGCCCTGAGTTGGTTTTTTAAGCAGGCGAGGAGCTGGATTAGGAGTTTGCCCTGAATTGGGTTTTGGAGCAGGCGAGGAGCTGGATTGGGGGTTTGCCCTGAATTGGGTTTTGGAGCAGGCGAGGAGCTGGATTGGGGGTTTGCCCTGAATTGGGTTTTTGGAGCAGGCGAGGAGCTGGATGAGGGGTTTGCCCTGAATTGGGTTTTGGAGCAGGCGAGGAGCTGGATTGAGGGTTTGCCCTGAATTGGATTTTGGAGCAGGCGAGGAGCTGGATTAGGGATTTGCCCTGAATTGGGTTTTGGAGCAGGCGAGGAGCTGGATTGGGGGTTTGCCCTGAATTGGGTTTTGGAGCAGGCGAGGAGCTGGATTGGGGGTTTGCCCTGAATTGGGTTTTGGAGCAGGCGAGCAGCTGGATTGGGGGTTTGCCCTGAATTGGGTTTTGGAGCAGGCGAGGAGCTGGATTGGGGGTTTGCCCTAAATTGGATTTTGGAGCAGGCGAGGAGCTGAATTGGGGGTTTGCCCTGAATTGGATTTTGGAGCAGGCGAGGAGCTGGATGAGGAGTTTGCCCTGAATTGGGTTTTGGAGCAGGTGAGGAGCTGGATTAGGGGTTTGCCCTGAATTGGGTTTTGGAGCAGGCGAGGAGCTGGATTGGGGAATTGCCCTGAATTGGGTTTTGGAGCAGGTGAGGAACTGGATTAGGGGTTTGCCCTGAATTGGCTTTTGGAGCAGGCGAGGAGCTGGATTGGGGATTTGCCCTGAATTGGGTTTTGGAGCAGGCGAGGAGCTGGATTGGGGATTTGCCCTGAATTGGGTTTTGGAGCAGGCGAGGAGCTGGATTGGGGATTTGCCCTGAATTGGGTTTTGGAGCAGGCGAGGAGCTGGATTGGGGGTTTGTCCTGAATTGGGTTTTGGAGCAGGCGAGGAGCTGGATGAAGGGTTTGCCCTGAATTGGGTTTTGGAGCAGGCGAGGATGCTGGATGAGAAGTTTGCCCTGAATTGGGTATTGGAGCAGGCGAGGAGCTGGATGAGGAGTTTGCCCTGAATTGGCTTTTGGAGCAGGCGAGGAGCTGGATTGGGGATTTGCCCTGAATTGGGTTTTGGAGCAGGCGAGGAGCTGGATTAGGGGTTTACCCTTAATTGAGTTTTGGAGCAGGCGAGGAGCTGGATTGGGGGTTTGCCCTGAATTGGGTTTTGGAGCAGGCGAGGAGCTGCATTAGGGGTTCATCCTGAATTGAGTTTTGGATCAGGCGAGGAGCTGGATTGGGGGTTTGCCCTGAATTGGGTTTTGGAGCAGGCGAGGAGCTGGATTAGGGGTTTGCCTTGAATTGGGTTTTGGAGCAGGCGAGGAGCTAGATGGCGAGTTTGCCCTGAATTGGGTTTTGGAACAGGCGAGGAGCTGGATGAGGAGTTTGCCCTGAATTGGCTTTTGGAGCAGGCGAGGAGCTGGATGAGGAGTTTGCCCTGAATTCGGTTTTGGAGCAGGCGAGGAGCTGGATTAGGGGTTTGCCCTGAATTGGGTTTTGGAGCAGGCGAGGAGCAAGATTGGGGGTTTGCCCTGAATTGGGTTTTGGAGCAGGCGAGGAGCTGGATTAGGGGTTTGCCCTGAATTGGGTTTTTGGAGCAGGCGAGGAGCTGGATTGGGGGTTTGCCCTGAATTGGGTTTTGGAGCAGGCGAGGAGCTGGATTAGGGGTTTGCCCTGAATTGGTTTTTGGAGCAGGCGAGGAGCTGGATGAGGAGTTTGCCCTGAATTGGGTTTTGGAGCAGGCGAGGAGCTGGATTAGGGGTTTACCCTGAATTGGGTTTTGGAGCAGGCGAGGAGCTGGATTGGGGGTTTGCCCTGAATTGGGTTTTGGAGCAGGCGAGGAGCTGGGTTGGGGGTTTGCCCTGAATTGGGTTTTGGAGCAGGCGAGGAGCTGGATTGGGGGTTTGCCCTGAATTGGGTTTTGGAGCAGGCGAGGAGGTGGATTGGGGGTTTGCCCTGAATTGGGTTTTGGAGCAGGCGAGGAGCTGGATGAGGGGTTGGTCCTGAATTGGGTTTTGGAGCAGGCGAGGAGCTGGATGAGGAGTTTGCCCTGAATTGGATTTTGGAGCAGGTGAGGAGCTGGATTGGGGGTTTGCCCTGAATTGAGTTTTGGAGCAGTCGAGGAGCTGGATGAGGAGTTTGCCCTGAATTGGGTTTTGGAGCAGGCGAGGAGCTGGATGAGGAGTTTGCCCTGAATTGGGTTTTGGAGCAGGCGAGGAGCTGGATTGGGGGTTTGCCCTGAATTGGGTTTTGGAGCAGGCGAGGAGCTGGATGAGGAGTTTGCCCTGAATTGGGTTTTGGAGCAGGCGAGGAGCTGGATTAGGAGCTTGCCCTGAGTTGGTTTTTTAAGCAGGCGAGGAGCTGGATTAGGAGTTTGCCCTGAATTGGGTTTTGGAGCAGGCGAGGAGCTGGATTGGGGGTTTGCCCTGAATTGGGTTTTGGAGCAGGCGAGGAGCTGGATTGGGGGTTTGCCCTGAATTGGGTTTTTGGAGCAGGCGAGGAGCTGGATGAGGGGTTTGCCCTGAATTGGGTTTTGGAGCAGGCGAGGAGCTGGATTGAGGGTTTGCCCTGAATTGGATTTTGGAGCAGGCGAGGAGCTGGATTTGGGGTTTGCCCTGAATTGGGTTTTGGAGCAGGCGAGGAGCTGGATTTGGGATTTGCCCTGAATTGGGTTTTGGAGCAGGCGAGGAGCTGGATTAGGGGTTTGCCCTGAATTGGGTTTTGGAGCAGGCGAGGAGCTGGATTGGGGGTTTGCCCTGAACTGGGTTTTTGAGCAGGCGAGGAGCTGGATTGGGGGTTTGCCCTGAATTGGATTTTGGAGCAGGCGAGGAGCTGGATTGGGGGTTTGCCCTGAATTGGGTTTTGGAGCAGGCGAGGAGCTGGATTAGGGGTTTGCCCTGAATTGGTTTTTGGAGCAGGCGAGGAGCTGGATGAGGAGTTTGCCCTGAATTGGGTTTTGGAGCAGGCGAGGAGCTGGATTAGGGGTTTACCCTGAATTGGGTTTTGGAGCAGGCGAGGAGCTGGATTGGGGGTTTGCCCTGAATTGGGTTTTGGAGCAGGCGAGGAGCTGGGTTGGGGGTTTGCCCTGAATTGGGTTTTGGAGCAGGCGAGGAGCTGGATTGGGGGTTTGCCCTGAATTGGGTTTTGGAGCAGGCGAGGAGGTGGATTGGGGGTTTGCCCTGAATTGGGTTTTGGAGCAGGCGAGGAGCTGGATGAGGGGTTTGTCCTGAATTGGGTTTTGGAGCAGGCGAGGAGCTGGATGAGGAGTTTGCCCTGAATTTGATTTTGGAGCAGGTGAGGAGCTGGATTGGGGGTTTGCCCTGAATTGAGTTTTGGAGCAGTCGAGGAGCTGGATGAGGAGTTTGCCCTGAATTGGGTTTTGGAGCAGGCGAGGAGCTGGATGAGGAGTTTGCCCTGAATTGGGTTTTGGAGCAGGCAAGGAGCTGGATTGGGGGTTTGCCCTGAATTGGGTTTTGGAGCAGGCGAGGAGCTGGATGAGGAGTTTGCCCTGAATTGGGTTTTGGAGCAGGCGAGGAGCTGGATTAGGAGTTTGCCCTGAGTTGGTTTTTTAAGCAGGCGAGGAGCTGGATTAGGAGTTTGCCCTGAATTGGGTTTTGGAGCAGGCGAGGAGCTGGATTGGGGGTTTGCCCTGAATTGGGTTTTGGAGCAGGCGAGGAGCTGGATTGGGGGTTTGCCCTGAATTGGGTTTTTGGAGCAGGCGAGGAGCTGGATGAGGGGTTTGCCCTGAATTGGGTTTTGGAGCAGGCGAGGAGCTGGATTGAGGGTTTGCCCTGAATTGGATTTTGGAGCAGGCGAGGAGCTGGATTAGGGGTTTGCCCTGAATTGGGTTTTGGAGCAGGCGAGGAGCTGGATTTGGGATTTGCCCTGAATTGGGTTTTGGAGCAGGCGAGGAGCTGGATGAGGAGTTTGCCCTGAATTGGCTTTTGGAGCAGGCGAGGAGCTGGATTGGGATTTTGCCCTGAATTGGGTTTTGGAGCAGGCGAGGAGCTGGATTAGGGGTTTACCCTTAATTGAGTTTTTGGAGCAGGCGAGGAGCTGGATTGGGGGTTTGCCCTGAATTGGGTTTTGGAGCAGGCGAGGAGCTGCATTAGGGGTTCATCCTGAATTGAGTTTTGGATCAGGCCAGGAGCTGGATTGGGGGTTTGCCCTGAATTGGGTTTTGGAGCAGGCGAGGAGCTGGATTGGGGATTTGCCCTGAATGGGGTTTTGGAGCAGGCGAGGAGCTGGATTAGGGGTTTGCCTTGAATTGGGTTTTGGAGCAGGCGAGGTGCTGGATGGGGAGTTTGCCCTGAATTGGGTTTTGGAGCAGGCGAGGAGCTGGATGAGGAGTTTGCCCTGAATTGGGTTTTGGAGCAGGCGAGGAGCTGGATGAGGAGTTTGCCCTGAATTGGGTTTTGGAGCAGGCGAGGAGCTGGATTAGGGATTTGCCCTGAATTGGGTTTTGGAGCAGTCGAGGAGCTGGATTGGGGGTTTGCCCTGAATTGGGTTTTGGAGCAGGCGAGGAGCTGGATTAGGGGTTTGCCCTGAATTGGGTTTTTGGAGCAGGCGAGGAGCTGGATTAGGGGTTTGCCCTGAATTGGGTTTTTGGAGCAGGCGAGGAGCTGGATGAGGGGTTTGCCCTGAATTGGGTTTTGGAGCAGGCGAGGAGCTGGATTAGGGGTTTGCCCTGAATTGGGTTTTTGGAGCAGGCGAGGAGCTGGATGAGGGGTTTGCCCTGAATTGGGTTTTGGAGCAGGCGAGGAGCTGGATGGAGGGTTTGCCCTGAATTGGATTTTGGAGCAGGCGAGGAGCTGGATTAGGGGTTTGCCCTGAATTGGGTTTTGGAGCAGGCGAGGAGCTGGATTTGGGATTTGCCCTGAATTGGGTTTTGGAGCAGGCGAGGAGCTGGATTAGGGGTTTGCCCTGAATTGGGTTTTGGAGCAGGCGAGGAGCTGGATTGGGGGTTTGCCCTGAATTGGGTTTTGGAGCAGGCGAGGAGCTGGATTGGGGGTTTGCCCTGAATTGGATTTTGGAGCAGGCGAGGAGCTGGATTGGGGGTTTGCCCTGAATTGGGTTTTGGAGCAGGCAAGGAGCTGGATTAGGGGTTTGTCCTGAATTGGGTTTTGGAGCAGGCGAGGAGCTGGATGAGGAGTTTGCCCTGAATTGGATTTTGTAGCAGGCGAGGAGCTGGATGAGGAGTTTGCCCTGAATTGGTTTTGGAGCAGTCGAGGAGCTGGATTGGGGGTTTGCCCTGAATTGGATTTTGGAGCAGGCGAGGAGCTTGATTGGGGGTTTGCCCTGAATTGGATTTTGGAGCAGGCGTGGAGCTGGATTGGGGGTTTGCCCTGAATTGGATTTTGGAGCAGGCGAGGAGCTGGATTGGGGGTTTGCCCTGAATTGGATTTTGGAGCAGGCGAGGAGCTGGATGAGGAGTTTGCCCTGAATTGGGTTTTGGAGCAGGCAAGGAGCTGGATTGGGGATTTGTCCTGAATTGGATTTTGGAGCAGGCGAGGAGCTGGATTAGGGATTTGCCCTGAATTGGGTTTTGGAGCAGTCGAGGAGCTGGATTTGGGGTTTGCCCTGAATTGGGTTTTGGAGCAGGCGAGGAGCTGGATTAGGGATTTGCCCTGAATTGGGTTTTGGAGCAGGCGAGGAGCTGGATTGGGGGTTTGCCCTGAATTGGGTTTTGGAGCAGGCGAGGAGCTGGATTGGGGGTTTGCCCTGAATTGGGTTTTGGAGCAGGCGAGCAGCTGGATTGGGGGTTTGCCCTGAATTGGGTTTTGGAGCAGGCGAGGAGCTGGATTGGGGGTTTGCCCTAAATTGGATTTTGGAGCAGGCGAGGAGCTGAATTGGGGGTTTGCCCTGAATTGGATTTTGGAGCAGGCGAGGAGCTGGATGAGGAGTTTGCCCTGAATTGGGTTTTGGAGCAGGTGAGGAGCTGGATTAGGGGTTTGCCCTGAATTGGGTTTTGGAGCAGGCGAGGAGCTGGATTGGGGAATTGCCCTGAATTGGGTTTTGGAGCAGGCGAGGAACTGGATTAGGGGTTTGCCCTGAATTGGCTTTTGGAGCAGGCGAGGAGCTGGATTGGGGATTTGCCCTGAATTGGGTTTTGGAGCAGGCGAGGAGCTGGATTGGGGATTTGCCCTGAATTGGGTTTTGGAGCAGGCGAGGAGCTGGATTGGGGATTTGCCCTGAATTGGTTTTTGGAGCAGGCGAGGAGCTGGATTGGGGGTTTGTCCTGAATTGGGTTTTGGAGCAGGCGAGGAGCTGGATGAAGGGTTTGCCCTGAATTGGGTTTTGGAGCAGGCGAGGAGCTGGATGAGGAGTTTGCCCTGAATTGGATTTTGGAGCAGGCGAGGAGCTGGATGAGGAGTTTACCCTGAATTGGGTTTTGGAGCAGGCGAGGATGCTGGATGAGAAGTTTGCCCTGAATTGGGTATTGGAGCAGGCGAGGAGCTGGATGAGGAGTTTGCCATGAATTGGCTTTTGGAGCAGGCGAGGAGCTGGATTGGGGATTTGCCCTGAATTGGGTTTTCGAGCAGGCGAGGAGCTGGATTAGGGGTTTGCCTTGAATTGGGTTTTGGAGCAGGCGAGGAGCTGGATGGCGAGTTTGCCCTGAATTGGGTTTTGGAACAGGCGAGGAGCTGGATGAGGAGTTTGCCCTGAATTGGCTTTTGGAGCAGGCGAGGAGCTGGATTAGGGGTTTGCCCTGAATTGGGTTTTGGAGCAGGCGAGGAGCTGGATGAGGAGTTTGCCCTGAATTCGGTTTTGGAGCAGGCGAGGAGCTGGATTAGGGGTTTGCCCTGAATTGGGTTTTGGAGCAGGCGAGGAGCTAGATTGGGGGTTTGCCCTGAATTGGGTTTTGGAGCAGGCGAGGAGCTGGATTAGGGGTTTGCCCTGAATTGGGTTTTTGGAGCAGGCGAGGAGCTGGATTGGGGGTTTGCCCTGAATTGGGTTTTGGAGCAGGCGAGGAGCTGGATTAGGGGTTTGCCCTGAATTGGTTTTTGGAGCAGGCGAGGAGCTGGATGAGGAGTTTGCCCTGAATTGGGTTTTGGAGCAGGCGAGGAGCTGGATTAGGGGTTTACCCTGAATTGGGTTTTGGAGCAGGCGAGGAGCTGGATTGGGGGTTTGCCCTGAATTGGGTTTTGGAGCAGGCGAGGAGCTGGGTTGGGGGTTTGCCCTGAATTGGGTTTTGGAGCAGGCGAGGAGCTGGATTGGGGGTTTGCCCTGAATTGGGTTTTGGAGCAAGCGAGGAGCTGGATGAGGAGTTTGCCCTGAATTGGGTTTTGGAGCAGGCGAGGAGCTGGATTGGGGGTTTTCCCTGAATTGGGTTTTGGAGCAGGCGAGGAGCTGGATGAGGAGTTTGCCCTGAATTGGGTTTTGGAGCAGGCGAGGAGCTGGATTAGGAGTTTGCCCTGAGTTGGTTTTTTAAGCAGGTGAGGAGCTGGATTAGGAGTTTGCCCTGAATTGGGTTTTGGAGCAGGCGAGGAGCTGGATTGGGGGTTTGCCCTGAATTGGGTTTTGGAGCAGGCGAGGAGCTGGATTGGGGGTTTGCCCTGAATTGGGTTTTTGGAGCAGGCGAGGAGCTGGATGAGGGGTTTGCCCTGAATTGGGTTTTGGAGCAGGCGAGGAGCTGGATTGAGGGTTTGCCCTGAATTGGATTTTGGAGCAGGCGAGGAGCTGGATTAGGGGTTTGCCCTGAATTGGGTTTTGGAGCAGGCGAGGAGCTGGATTTGGGATTTGCCCTGAATTGGGTTTTGGAGCAGGCGAGGAGCTGGATTAGGGGTTTGCCCTGAATTGGGTTTTGGAGCAGGCGAGGAGCTGAATTGGGGGTTTGCCCTGAACTGGGTTTTGGAGCAGGCGAGGAGCTGGATTGGGGGTTTGCCCTGAATTGGATTTTGGAGCAGGCGAGGAGCTGGATTGGGGGTTTGCCCTGAATTGGGTTTTGGAGCAGGCGAGGAGCTGGATTGGGGGTTTGCCCTGAATTGGGTTTTTGGAGCAGGCGAGGAGCTGGATGAGGGGTTTGCCCTGAATTGGGTTTTGGAGCAGGTGAGGAGCTGGATTGGGGGTTTGCCCTGAATTGAGTTTTGGAGCAGTCGAGGAGCTGGATGAGGAATTTGCCCTGAATTGGGTTTTGGAGCAGGCGAGGAGCTGGATGAGGAGTTTGCCCTGAATTGGGTTTTGGAGCAGGCGAGGAGCTGGATTGGGGGTTTGCCCTGAATTGGGTTTTGGAGCAGGCGAGGAGCTGGATGAGGAGTTTGCCCTGAGTTGGTTTTTTAAGCAGGCGAGGAGCTGGATTAGGAGTTTGCCCTGAATTGGGTTTTGGAGCAGGCGAGGAGCTGGATTGGGGGTTTGCCCTGAATTGGGTTTTGGAGCAGGCGAGGAGCTGGATTAGGAGTTTGCCCTGAGTTGGTTTTTTAATCAGGCGAGGAGCTGGATTAGGAGTTTGCCCTGAATTGGGTTTTGGAGCAGGCGAGGAGCTGGATTGGGGGTTTGCCCTGAATTGGGTTTTGGAGCAGGCGAGGAGCTGGATTGGGGGTTTGCCCTGAATTGGGTTTTTGGAGCAGGCGAGGAGCTGGATGAGGGGTTTGCCCTGAATTGGGTTTTGGAGCAGGCGAGGAGCTGGAATGAGGGTTTGCCCTGAATTGGATTTTGGAGCAGGCGAGGAGCTGGATTAGGGGTTTGCCCTGAATTGGGTTTTGGAGCAGGCGAGGAGCTGGATTTGGGATTTGCCCTGAATTGGGTTTTGGAGCAGGCGAAGAGCTGGATTAGGGGTTTGCCCTGAATTGGGTTTTGGAGCAGGTGAGGAGCTGGATTGGGGGTTTGCCCTGAATTGGGTTTTGGAGCAGGCGAGGAGCTGGATTGGGGGTTTGCCCTGAATTGGATTTTGGAGCAGGCGAGGAGCTGGATTGGGGGTTTGCCCTGAATTGGGTTTTGGAGCAGGCAAGGAGCTGGATTAGGGGTTTGTCCTGAATTGGGTTTTGGAGCAGGCGAGGAGCTGGATGAGGAGTTTGCCCTGAATTGGGTTTTGGAGCAGGCGAGGAGCTGGATTGGGGATTTGCACTGAATTGGATTTTGGAGCAGTCGAGGAGCTGGATTGGGGGTTTGCCCTGAATTGGGTTTTGGAGCAGGCGAGGAGCTGGATTAGGGGTTTGCCCTGAATTGGGTTTTTGGAGCAGGCGAGGAGCTGGATGAGGGGTTTGCCCTGAATTGGGTTTTGGAGCAGGCGAGGAGCTGGATGGAAGGTTTGCCCTGAATTGGATTTTGGAGCAGGCGAGGAGCTGGATTAGGGGTTTGCCCTGAATTGGGTTTTGGAGCAGGCGAGGAGCTGGATTTGGGATTTGCCCTGAATTGGGTTTTGGAGCAGGCGAGGAGCTGGATTAGGGGTTTGCCCTGAATTGGGTTTTGGAGCAGGCGAGGAGCTGGATTGGGGGTTTGCCCTGAATTGGGTTTCGGAGCAGGCGAGGAGCTGGATTGGGGGTTTGCCCTGAATTGGATTTTGGAGCAGGCGAGGAGCTGGATTGGGGATTTGCCCTGAATTGGGTTTTGGAGCAGGCAAGGAGCTGGATTAGGGGTTTGTCCTGAATTGGGTTTTGGAGCAGGCGAGGAGCTGGATGAGGAGTTTGCCCTGAATTGGATTTTGTAGCAGGCGAGGAGCTGGATGAGGAGTTTGCCCTGAATTGGTTTTGGAGCAGGCGAGGAGCTGGATTGGGGGTTTGCCCTGAATTGGATTTTGGAGCAGGCGAGGAGCTTGATTGGGGGTTTGCCCTGAATTTGATTTGGAGCAGGCGAGGAGCTGGATTGGGGGTTTGCCCTGAATTGGATTTTGGAGCAGGCGAGGAGCTGGATGAAGAGTTTGCCCTGAATTGGGTTTTGGAGCAGGCGAGGAGCTGGATTGGGGATTTACCCTGAATTGGATTTTGGAGCAGGCAAGGAGCTGGATTAGGGGTTTGTCCTGAATTGGGTTTTGGAGCAGGCGAGGAGCTGGATGAGGAGTTTGCCCTGAATTGGGTTTTGGAGCAGGCGAGGAGCTGGATTGGGGATTTGCACTGAATTGGATTTTGGAGCAGTCGAGGAGCTGGATTGGGGGTTTGCCCTGAATTGGGTTTTGGAGCAGGCGAGGAGCTGGATTAGGGGTTTGCCCTGAATTGGGTTTTTGGAGCAGGCGAGGAGCTGGATGAGGGGTTTGCCCTGAATTGGGTTTTGGAGCAGGCGAGGAGCTGGATGGAAGGTTTGCCCTGAATTGGATTTTGGAGCAGGCGAGGAGCTGGATTAGGGGTTTGCCCTGAATTGGGTTTTGGAGCAGGCGAGGAGCTGGATTTGGGATTTGCCCTGAATTGGGTTTTGGAGCAGGCGAGGAGCTGGATTAGGGGTTTGCCCTGAATTGGGTTTTGGAGCAGGCGAGGAGCTGGATTGGGGGTTTGCCCTGAATTGGGTTTCGGAGCAGGCGAGGAGCTGGATTGGGGGTTTGCCCTGAATTGGATTTTGGAGCAGGCGAGGAGCTGGATTGGGGATTTGCCCTGAATTGGGTTTTGGAGCAGGCAAGGAGCTGGATTAGGGGTTTGTCCTGAATTGGGTTTTGGAGCAGGCGAGGAGCTGGATGAGGAGTTTGCCCTGAATTGGATTTTGTAGCAGGCGAGGAGCTGGATGAGGAGTTTGCCCTGAATTGGTTTTGGAGCAGGCGAGGAGCTGGATTGGGGGTTTGCCCTGAATTGGATTTTGGAGCAGGCGAGGAGCTTGATTGGGGGTTTGCCCTGAATTGGATTTGGAGCAGGCGAGGAGCTGGATTGGGGGTTTGCCCTGAATTGGATTTTGGAGCAGGCGAGGAGCTGGATGAAGAGTTTGCCCTGAATTGGGTTTTGGAGCAGGCGAGGAGCTGGATTGGGGATTTACCCTGAATTGGATTTTGGAGCAGGCGAGGAGCTGGATTAGGGATTTGCCCTGAATTGGGTTTTGGAGCAGTCGAGGAGCTGGATTGGGGGTTTGCCCTAAATTGGGTTTTGGAGCAGGCGAGGAGCTGGATTAGGGATTTGTCCTGAATTGGGTTTTGGAGCAGGCGAGGAGCTGGATTGGGGGTTTGCCCTGAATTGGGTTTTGGAGCAGGCGAGGAGCTGGATTGGGGGTTTGCCCTGAATTGGGTTTTGGAGCAGGCGAGGAGCTGGATTGGGGGTTTGCCCTGAATTGGGTTTTGGAGCAGGCGAGGAGCTGGATTGGGGGTTTGTCCTAAATTGGATTTTGGAGCAGGCGAGGAGCTGAATTGGGGGTTTGCCCTGAATTGGATTTTGGAGCAGGCGAGGAGCTGGATGAGGAGTTTGCCCTGAATTGGGTTTTGGAGCAGGTGAGGAGCTGGATTAGGGGTTTGCCCTGAATTGGGTTTTGGAGCAGGCGAGGAGCTGGATTGGGGGTTTGCCCTAAATTGGATTTTGGAGCAGGCGAGGAGCTGGATTGGGGGTTTGCCCTGAATTGGGTTTTGGAGCAGGCAAGGAGCTGGATTAGGGGTTTGTCCTGAATTGGGTTTTGGAGCAGGCGAGGAGCTGGATGAGGAGTTTGCCCTGAATTGGGTTTTGGAGCAGGCGAGGAGCTGGATTAGGGGTTTGCCCTGAATTGGGTTTTGGAGCAGGCGAGGAGCTGGATTAGGGGTTTGCCCTGAATTGGGTTTTGGAGCAGGCGGGGAGCTGGATGAGGAGTTTGCCCGGAATTGGGTTTTGGAGCAGGCGAGGAGCTGGATTAGGGGTTTGCCCTGAATTGGGTTTTGGAGCAGGCGAGGAGCTGGATTGGGGGTTTGCCCTGAATTGGGTTTTGGAGCAGGCGAGGAGCTGGATGAGGAGTTTGCCCTGAATTGGGTTTTGGAGCAGGCGAGGAGCTGGATTAGGGGTTTGCCCTGAATTGGGTTTTGGAGCAGGCGAGGAGCTGGATGAGGGGTTTGCCCTGAATTGGGTTTTGGAGCAGGCGAGGAGCTGGATTAGGGGTTTGCCCTGAATTGGGTTTTTGGAGCAGGCGAGGAGCTGGATTGGGGGTTTGCCCTGAATTGGGTTTTGGAGCAGGCGAGGAGCTGGATTAGGGGTTTGCCCTGAATTGGTTTTTGGAGCAGGCGAGGAGCTGGATGAGGAGTTTGCCCTGAATTGGGTTTTGGAGCAGGCGAGGAGCTGGATTAGGGGTTTGCCCGGAATTGGGTTTTGGAGCAGGCGAGGAGCTGGATTGGGGGTTTGCCCTGAATTGGGTTTTGGAGCAGGCGAGGAGCTAGATTGGGGGTTTGCCCTGAATTGGGTTTTGGAGCAGGCGAGGAGCTGGATTAGGGGTTTGCCCTGAATTGGGTTTTTGGAGCAGGCGAAGAGCTGGATTGGGGGTTTGCCCTGAATTGGGTTTTGGAGCAGGCGAGGAGCTGGATTAGGGGTTTGCCCTGAATTGGTTTTTGGAGCAGGCGAGGAGCTGGATGAGGAGTTTGCCCTGAATTGGGTTTTGGAGCAGGCGAGGAGCTGGATTAGGGGTTTACCCTGAATTGGGTTTTGGAGCAGGCGAGGAGCTGGATTGGGGGTTTGCCCTGAATTGGGTTTTGGAGCAGGCGAGGAGCTGGGTTGGGGGTTTGCCCTGAATTGGGTTTTGGAGCAGGCGAGGAGCTGGATTGGGGGTTTGCCCTGAATTGGGTTTTGGAGCAGGCGAGGAGCTGGATTGGGGGTTTGCTCTGAATTGGGTTTTGGAGCAGGCGAGGAGCTGGATGAGGGGTTTGTCCTGAATTGGGTTTTGGAGCAGGCGAGGAGCTGGATGAGGAGTTTGCCCTGAATTGGATTTTGGAGCAGGTGAGGAGCTGGATTGGGGGTTTGCCCTGAATTGAGTTTTGGAGCAGTCGAGGAGCTGGATGAGGAGTTTGCCCTGAATTGGGTTTTGGAGCAGGCGAGGAGCTGGATGAGGAGTTTGCCCTGAATTGGGTTTTGGAGCAGGCGAGGAGCTGGATTGGGGGTTTGCCCTGAATTGGGTTTTGGAGCAGGCGAGGAGCTGGATGAGGAGTTTGCCCTGAATTGGGTTTTGGAGCAGGCGAGGAGCTGGATTAGGAGTTTGACCTGAGTTGTTTTTTTAAGCAGGCGAGGAGCTGGATTAGGAGTTTGCCCTGAATTGGGTTTTGGAGCAGGCGAGGAGCTGGATTGGGGGTTTGCCCTGAATTGGGTTTTGGAGCAGGCGAGGAGCTGGATTGGGGGTTTGCCCTGAATTGGGTTTTTGGAGCAGGCGAGGAGCTGGATGAGGGGTTTGCCCTGAATTGGGTTTTGGAGCAGGCGAGGAGCTTGATTGAGGGTTTGCCCTGAATTGGATTTTGGAGCAGGCGAGGAGCTGGATTAGGGGTTTGCCCTGAATTGGGTTTTGGAGCAGGCGAGGAGCTGGATTTGGGATTTGCCCTGAATTGGGTTTTGGAGCAGGCGAGGAGCTGGATTAGGGGTTTGCCCTGAATTGGGTTTTGGAGCAGGCGAGGAGCTGGATGGGGGGTTTGCCCTGAATTGGGTTTTGGAGCAGGCGAGGAGCTGGATTGGGGGTTTGCCCTGAATTGGATTTTGGAGCAGGCGAGGAGCTGGATTGGGGGTTTGCCCTGAATTGGGTTTTGGAGCAGGCAAGGAGCTGGATTAGGGGTTTGTCCTGAATTGGGTTTTGGAGCAGGCGAGGAGCTGGATGAGGAGTTTGCCCTGAATTGGGTTTTGGAGCAGGCGAGGAGCTGGATTGGGGATTTGCCCTGAATTGGATTTTGGAGCAGGCGAGGAGCTGGATTAGGGATTTGCCCTGAATTGGGTTTTGGAGCAGTCGAGGAGCTGGATTGGGGGTTTGCCCTGAATTGGGTTTTGGAGCAGGCGAGGAGCTGGATTAGGGATTTGCCCTGAATTGGGTTTTGGAGCAGGCGAGGAGCTGTATTGGGGGTTTGCCCTGAATTGGGTTTTGGAGCAGGCGAGGAGCTGGATTGGGGGTTTGCCCTGAATTGGGTTTTGGAGCAGGCGAGGAGCTGGATTGGGGGTTTGCCCTGAATTGGGTTTTGGAGCAGGCGAGGAGCTGGATTAGGGGTTTGCCCTGAATTGGGTTTTTGGAGCAGGCGAGGAGCTGGATGAGGGGTTTGCCCTGAATTGGTTTTTGGAGCAGGCGAGGAGCTGGATGAGGAGTTTGCCCTGAATTGGGTTTTGGAGCAGGCGAGGAGCTGGATTAGGGGTTTACCCTGAATTGGGTTTTGGAGCAGGCGAGGAGCTGGATTGGGGGTTTGCCCTGAATTGGGTTTTGGAGCAGGCGAGGAGCTGGATTGGGGGTTTGCTCTGAATTGGGTTTTGGAGCAGGCGAGGAGCTGGATGAGGGGTTTGTCCTGAATTGGGTTTTGGAGCAGGCGAGGAGCTGGATGAGGAGTTTGCCCTGAATTGGATTTTGGAGCAGGTGAGGAGCTGGATTGGGGGTTTGCCCTGAATTGAGTTTTGGAGCAGTCGAGGAGCTGGATGAGGAGTTTGCCCTGAATTGGGTTTTGGAGCAGGCGAGGAGCTGGATGAGGAGTTTGCCCTGAATTGGGTTTTGGAGCAGTCGAGGAGCTGGATTGGGGGTTTGCCCTGAATTGGGTTTTGGAGCAGGCGAGGAGCTGGATTGGGGGTTTGCCCTGAATTGGATTTTGGAGCAGGCGATGAGCTGGATTGGGGGTTTGCCCTGAATTGGGTTTTGGAGCAGGCAAGGAGCTGGATTAGGGGTTTGTCCTGAATTGGGTTTTGGAGCAGGTGAGGAGCTGGATGAGGAGTTTGCCCTGAATTGGGTTTTGGAGCAGGCGAGGAGCTGGATTGGGGATTTGCCCTGAATTGGATTTTGGAGCAGGCGAGGAGCTGGATTAGGGATTTGCCCTGAATTGGGTTTTGGAGCAGTCGAGGAGCTGGATTGGGGGTTTGCCCTGAATTGGGTTTTGGAGCAGGCGAGGAGCTGGATTAGGGATTTGCCCTGAATTGGGTTTTGGAGCAGGCGAGGAGCTGGATTGGGGGTTTGCCCTGAATTGGGTTTTGGAGCAGGCGAGGAGCTGGATTGGGTGTTTGCCCTGAATTGGGTTTTGGAGCAGGCGAGGAGCTGGATTGGGGGTTTGCCCTGAATTGGGTTTTGGAGCAGGCGAGGAGCTGGATTAGGGGTTTGCCCTGAATTGGGTTTTTGGAGCAGGCGAGGAGCTGGATGAGGGGTTTGCCCTGAATTGGGTTTTGGAGCAGGCAAGGCGCTGGATGGAGGGTTTGCCGTGAATTGGATTTTGGAGCAGGCGAGGAGCTGGATTAGGGGTTTGCCCTGAATTGGGTTTTGGAGCAGGCGAGGAGCTGGATTTGGGATTTGCCCTGAATTGGGTTTTGGAGCAGGCGAGGAGCTGGATTAGGGGTTTGCCCTGAATTGGGTTTTGGAGCAGGCGAGGAGCTGGATTGGGGGTTTGCCCTGAATTGGGTTTTGGAGCAGGCGAGGAGCTGGATTGGGGGTTTGCCCTGAATTGGATTTTGGAGCAGGCGAGGAGCTGGATTGGGGGTTTGCCCTGAATTCGGTTTTGGAGCAGGCAAGGAGCTGGATTAGGGGTTTGTCCTGAATTGGGTTTTGTAGCAGGCGAGGAGCTGGATGAGGAGTTTGCCCTGAATTGGATTTTGTAGCAAGCGAGGAGCTGGATGAGGAGTTTGCCCTGAATTGGTTTTGGAGCAGGCGAGGAGCTGGATTGGGGGTTTGCCCTGAATTGGATTTTGGAGCAGGCGAGGAGCTTGATTGGGGGTTTGCCCTGAATTGGATTTTGGAGCAGGCGTGGAGCTGGATTGGGGGTTTGCCCTGAATTGGATTTTGGAGCAGGCGAGGAGCTGGATTGGGGGTTTGCCCTGAATTGGATTTTGGAGCAGGCGAGGAGCTGGATGAGGAGTTTGCCCTGAATTGGGTTTTGGAGCAGGCGAGGAGCTGGATTGGGGATTTGCCCTGAATTGGATTTTGGAGCAGGCGAGGAGCTGGATTAGGGATTTGCCCTGAATTGGGTTTTGGAGCAGTCGAGGAGCTGGATTAGGGATTTGCCCTGAATTGGGTTTTGGAGCAGTCGAGGAGCTGGATTGGGGGTTTGCCCTGAATTGGGTTTTGGAGCAGGCGAGGAGCTGGATTAGGGATTTGCCCTGAATTGGGTTTTGGAGCAGGCGAGGAGCTGGATTGGGGGTTTGCCCTGAATTGGGTTTTGGAGCAGGCGAGGTGCTGGATTGGGGGTTTGCCCTGAATTGGGTTTTGGAGCAGGCGAGGAGCTGGATTGGGGGTTTGCCCTGAATTGGGTTTTGGAGCAGGCGAGGAGCTGGATTGGGGGTTTGCCCTAAATTGGATTTTGGAGCAGGCGAGGAGCTGAATTGGGGGTTTGCCCTGAATTGGATTTTGGAGCAGGCGAGGAGCTGGATGAGGAGTTTGCCCTGAACTGTGTTTTGGAGCAGGTGAGGAGCTGGATTAGGGGTTTGCCCTGAATTGGGTTTTGGAGCAGGCGAGGAGCTGGATTGGGGAATTGCCCTGAATTGGGTTTTGGAGCAGGCGAGGAACTGGATTAGGGGTTTGCCCTGAATTGGCTTTTGGAGCAGGCGAGGAGCTGGATTGGGGATTTGCCCTGAATAGGGTTTTGGAGCAGGCGAGGAGCTGGATTGGGGATTTGCCCTGAATTGGGTTTTGGAGCAGGCGAGGAGCTGGATTGGGGATTTGCCCTGAATTGGGTTTTGGAGCAGGCGAGGAGCTGGATTGGGGGTTTGTCCTGAATTGGGTTTTGGAGCAGGCGAGGAGCTGGATGAAGGGTTTGCCCTGAATTGGGTTTTGGAGCAGGCGAGGAGCTGGATGAGGAGTTTGCCCTGAATTGGATTTTGGAGCAGGCGAGGAGCTGGATGAGGAGTTTACCCTGAATTGGGTTTTGGAGCAGGCGAGGATGCTGGATGAGGAGTTTGCCCTGAATTGGGTATTGGAGCAGGCGAGGAGCTGGATGAGGAGTTTGCCCTGAAATAGCGTTTGGAGCAGGCGAGGAGCTGGATTGGGGATTTGCCCTGAATTGGGTTTTGGAGCAGGCGAGGAGCTGGATGAGGGGTTTACCCTGAATTGGGTTTTGGAGCAGGCGAGGAGCTGGATTGGGGATTTGCCCTGAATTGGGTTTTGGAGCAGGTGAGGAGCTGGATTAGGGGTTTACCCTTAATTGAGTTTTGGAGCAGGCGAGGAGCTGGATTGGGGGTTTGCCCTGAATTGGGTTTTGGAGCAGGCGAGGAGCTGCATTAGGGGTTCATCCTGAATTGAGTTTTGGATCAGGCGAGGAGCTGGATTGGGGGATTGCCCTGAATTGGGTTTTGGAGCAGGCGAGTAGCTGGATTGGGGATTTGCCCTGAATTGGGTTTTGGAGCAGGCGAGGAGCTGGATTAGGGGTTTGCCTTGAATTGGGTTTTGGAGCAGGCGAGGAGCTGGATGGGGAGTTTGCCCTGAATTGGGTTTTGGAGCAGGCGAGGAGCTGGATGAGGAGTTTGCCCTGAATTGGCTTTTGGAGCAGGCGAGGAGCTGGATTAGGGTTTTGCCCTGAATTGGGTTTTGGAGCAGGCGAGGAGCTGGATGAGGAGTTTGCCCTGAATTCGGTTTTGGAGCAGGCGAGGAGCTGGATTAGGGGTTTGCCCTGAATTGGGTTTTGGAGCAGGCGAGGAGCTGGATTAGGGGTTTGCCCGGAATTGGGTTTTGGAGCAGGCGAGGAGCTGGATTAGGGGTTTGCCCTGAATTGGGTTTTGGAGCAGGCGAGGAGCTGGATTGGGGGTTTGTCATGAATTGGGTTTTGGAGCAGGCGAGGAGCTGGATGAGGAGTTTGCCCTGAATTGGGTTTTGGAGCAGGCGAGGAGCTGGATTAGGGGTTTGCCCTGAATTGGGTTTTGGAGCAGGCGAGGAGCTGGATGAGGGGTTTGCCCTGAATTGGGTTTTGGAGCAGGCGAGGAGCTGGATTAGGGGTTTGCCCTGAATTGGGTTTTTGGAGCAGGCGAGGAGCTGGATTGGGGGTTTGCCCTGAATTGGGTTTTGGAGCAGGCGAGGAGCTGGATTAGGGGTTTGCCCTGAATTGGTTTTTGGAGCAGGCGAGGAGCTGGATGAGGAGTTTGCCCTGAATTGGGTTTTGGAGCAGGCGAGGAGCTGGATTAGGGGTTTGCCCGGAATTGGGTTTTGGAGCAGGCGAGGAGCTGGATTGGGGGTTTGCCCTGAATTGGGTTTTGGAGCAGGCGAGGAGCTAGATTGGGGGTTTGCCCTGAATTGGGTTTTGGAGCAGGCGAGGAGCTGGATTAGGGGTTTGCCCTGAATTGGGTTTTTGGAGCAGGCGAGGAGCTGGATTGGGGGTTTGCCCTGAATTGGGTTTTGGAGCAGGCGAGGAGCTGGATTAGGGGTTTGCCCTGAATTGGTTTTTGGAGCAGGCGAGGAGCTGGATGAGGAGTTTGCCCTGAATTGGGTTTTGGAGCAGGCGAGGAGCTGGATTAGGGGTTTACCCTGAATTGGGTTTTGGAGCAGGCGAGGAGCTGGATTGGGGGTTTGCCCTGAATTGGGTTTTGGAGCAGGCGAGGACCTGGGTTGGGGGTTTGCCCTGAATTGGGTTTTGGAGCAGGCGAGGAGCTGGATTGGGGGTATGCCCTGAATTGGGTTTTGGAGCAGGCGAGGAGCTGGATTGGGGGTTTGCCCTGAATTGGGTTTTGGAGCAGGCGAGGAGCTGGATGAGGGGTTTGTCCTGAATTGGGTTTTGGAGCAGGCGAGGAGCTGGATGAGGAGTTTGCCCTGAATTGGATTTTGGAGCAGGTGAGGAGCTGGATTGGGGGTTTGCCCTGAATTGAGTTTTGGAGCAGGCGAGGAGCTGGATGAGGAGTTTGCCCTGAATTGGGTTTTGGAGCAGGCGAGGAGCTGGATGAGGAGTTTGCCCTGAATTGGGTTTTGGAGCAGGCGAGGAGCTGGATTGGGGGTTTGCCCTGAATTGGGTTTTGGAGCAGGCGAGGAGCTGGATGATGAGTTTGCCCTGAATTGGGTTTTGGAGCAGGCGAGGAGCTGGATTAGGAGTTTGCCCTGAGTTGGTTTTTTAAGCAGGCGAGGAGCTGGATTAGGAGTTTGCCCTGAATTGGGTTTTGGAGCAGGCGAGGAGCTGGATTGGGGGTTTGCCCTGAATTGGGTTTTGGAGCAGGCGAGGAGCTGGATTGGGGGTTTGCCCTGAATTGGGTTTTTGGAGCAGGCGAGGAGCTGGATGAGGGGTTTGCCCTGAATTGGGTTTTGGAGCAGGCGAGGAGCTGGATTGAGGGTTTGCCCTGAATTGGATTTTGGAGCAGGCGAGGAGCTGGATTAGGGGTTTGCCCTGAATTGGGTTTTGGAGCAGGCGAGGAGCTGGATTTGGGATTTGCCCTGAATTGGGTTTTGGAGCAGGCGAGGAGCTGGATTGGGGGTTTGCCCTGAATTGGGTTTTGGAGCAGGCGAGGAGCTGGGTTGGGGGTTTGCCCTGAATTGGGTTTTGGAGCAGGCGAGGAGCTGGATTGGGGGTTTGCCCTGAATTGGGTTTTGGAGCAGGCGAGGAGCTGGATGGGGAGTTTGCCCTGAATTGGGTTTTGGAGCAGGCGAGGAGCTTGATGAGGAGTTTGCCCTGAATTGGCTTTTGGAGCAGGCGAGGAGCTGGATTAGGGGTTTGCCCTGAATTGGGTTTTGGAGCAGGCGAGGAGCTGGATGAGGAGTTTGCCCTGAATTCGGTTTTGGAGCAGGCGAGGAGCTGGATTAGGGGTTTGCCCTGAATTGGGTTTTGGAGCAGGCGAGGAGCTGGATTGGGGGTTTGCCCTGAATTGGGTTTTGGAGCAGGCGAGGAGCTGGATGAGGGGTTTGTCCTGAATTGGGTTTTGGAGCAGGCGAGGAGCTGGATGAGGAGTTTGCCCTGAATTGGATTTTGGAGCAGGTGAGGAGCTGGATTGGGGGTTTGCCCTGAATTGAGTTTTGGAGCAGGCGAGGAGCTGGATGAGGAGTTTGCCCTGAATTGGGTTTTGGAGCAGGCGAGGAGCTGGATTGGGGGTTTGCCCTGAATTGGGTTTTGGAGCAGGCGAGGAGCTGGATGATGAGTTTGCCCTGAATTGGGTTTTGGAGCAGGCGAGGAGCTGGATTAGGAGTTTGCCCTGAGTTGGTTTTTTAAGCAGGCGAGGAGCTGGATTAGGAGTTTGCCCTGAATTGGGTTTTGGAGCAGGCGAGGAGCTGGATTGGGGGTTTGCCCTGAATTGGGTTTTGGAGCAGGCGAGGAGCTGGATTGGGGGTTTGCCCTGAATTGGGTTTTTGGAGCAGGCGAGGAGCTGGATGAGGGGTTTGCCCTGAATTGGGTTTTGGAGCAGGCGAGGAGCTGGATTGAGGGTTTGCCCTGAATTGGATTTTGGAGCAGGCGAGGAGCTGGATTAGGGGTTTGCTCTGAATTGGGTTTTGGAGCAGGCGAGGAGCTGGATTTGGGATTTGCCCTGAATTGGGTTTTGGAGCAGGCGAGGAGCTGGATTAGGGGTTTGCCCTGAATTGGGTTTTGGAGCAGGCGAGGAGCTGGATTGGGGGTTTGCCCTGAATTGGGTTTTGGAGCAGGCGAGGAGCTGGATTGGGGGTTTGCCCTGAATTGGATTTTGGAGCAGGCGATGAGCTGGATTGGGGGTTTGCCCTGAATTGGGTTTTGGAGCAGGCAAGGAGCTGGATTAGGGGTTTGTCCTGAATTGGGTTTTGGAGCAGGCGAGGAGCTGGATGAGGAGTTTGCCCTGAATTGGGTTTTGGAGCAGGCGAGGAGCTGGATTGGGGATTTGCCCTGAATTGGATTTTGGAGCAGGCGAGGAGCTGGATTAGGGATTTGCCCTGAATTGGGTTTTGGAGCAGTCGAGGAGCTGGATTGGGGGTTTGCCCTGAATTGGGTTTTGGAGCAGGCGAGGAGCTGGATTAGGGATTTGCCCTGAATTGGGTTTTGGAGCAGGCGAGGAGCTGGATTGGGGGTTTGCCCTGAATTGGGTTTTGGAGCAGGCGAGGAGCTGGATTGGGGGTTTGCCCTGAATTGGGTTTTGGAGCAGGCGAGGAGCTGGATTGGGGGTTTGCCCTGAATTGGGTTTTGGAGCAGGCGAGGAGCTGGATTAGGGGTTTGCCCTGAATTGGGTTTTTGGAGCAGGCGAGGAGCTGGATGAGGGGTTTGCCCTGAATTGGGTTTTGGAGCAGGCAAGGCGCTGGATGGAGGGTTTGCCGTGAATTGGATTTTGGAGCAGGCGAGGAGCTGGATTAGGGGTTTGCCCTGAATTGGGTTTTGGAGCAGGCGAGGAGCTGGATTTGGGATTTGCCCTGAATTGGGTTTTGGAGCAGGCGAGGAGCTGGATTAGGGGTTTGCCCTGAATTGGGTTTTGGAGCAGGCGAGGAGCTGGATTGGGGGTTTGCCCTGAATTGGGTTTTGGAGCAGGCGAGGAGCTGGATTGGGGGTTTGCCCTGAATTGGATTTTGGAGCAGGCGAGGAGCTGGATTGGGGGTTTGCCCTGAATTGGGTTTTGGAGCAGGCAAGGAGCTGGATTAGGGGTTTGTCCTGAATTGGGTTTTGGAGCAGGCGAGGAGCTGGATGAGGAGTTTGCCCTGAATTGGATTTTGTAGCAGGCGAGGAGCTGGATGAGGAGTTTGCCCTGAATTGGTTTTGGAGCAGGCGAGGAGCTGGATTGGGGGTTTGCCCTGAATTGGATTTTGGAGCAGGCGAGGAGCTTGATTGGGGGTTTGCCCTGAATTGGATTTTGGAGCAGGCGTGGAGCTGGATTGGGGGTTTGCCCTGAATTGGATTTTGGAGCAGGCGAGGAGCTGGATTGGGGGTTTGCCCTGAATTGGATTTTGGAGCAGGCGAGGAGCTGGATGAGGAGTTTGCCCTGAATTGGGTTTTGGAGCAGGCGAGGAGCTGGATTGGGGATTTGCCCTGAATTGGATTTTGGAGCAGGCGAGGAGCTGGATTAGGGATTTGCCCTGAATTGGGTTTTGGAGCAGGCGAGGAGCTGGATTGGGGGTTTGCCCTGAATTGGGTTTTGGAGCAGGCGAGGAGCTGGATTGGGGGTTTGCCCTAAATTGGATTTTGGAGCAGGCGAGGAGCTGAATTGGGGGTTTGCCCTGAATTGGATTTTGGAGCAGGCGAGGAGCTGGATGAGGAGTTTGCCCTGAATTGGGTTTTGGAGCAGGTGAGGAGCTGGATTAGGGGTTTGCCCTGAATTGGGTTTTGGAGCAGGCGAGGAGCTGGATTGGGGAATTGCCCTGAATTGGGTTTTGGAGCAGGCGAGGTGCTGGATTAGGGGTTTGCCCTGAATTGGCTTTTGGAGCAGGCGAGGAGCTGGATTGGGGATTTGCCCTGAATAGGGTTTTGGAGCAGGCGAGGAGCTGGATTGGGGATTTGCCCTGAATTGGGTTTTGGAGCAGGCGAGGAGCTGGATTGGGGATTTGCCCTGAATTGGGTTTTGGAGCAGGCGAGGAGCTGGATTGGGGGTTTGTCCTGAATTGGGTTTTGGAGCAGGCGAGGAGCTGGATGAGGAGTTTGCCCTGAATTGGATTTTGGAGCAGGCGAGGAGCTGGATGAGGAGTTTACCCTGAATTGGGTTTTGGAGCAGGCGAGGATGCTGGATGAGGAGTTTGCCCTGAATTGGGTATTGGAGCAGGCGAGGAGCTGGATGAGGAGTTTGCCCTGAATTGGCGTTTGGAGCAGGCGAGGAGCTGGATTGGGGATTTGCCCTGAATTGGGTTTTGGAGCAGGCGAGGAGCTGGATGAGGGGTTTACCCTGAATTGGGTTTTGGAGCAGGCGAGGAGCTGGATTGGGGATTTGCCCTGAATTGGGTTTTGGAGCAGGTGAGGAGCTGGATTAGGGGTTTACCCTTAATTGAGTTTTGGAGCAGGCGAGGAGCTGGATTGGGGGTTTGCCCTGAATTGGGTTTTGGAGCAGGCGAGGAGCTGCATTAGGGGTTCATCCTGAATTGAGTTTTGGATCAGGCGAGGAGCTGGATTGGTGGTTTGCCCTGAATTGGGTTTTGGAGCAGGCGAGTAGCTGGATTGGGGATTTGCCCTGAATTGGGTTTTGGAGCAGGCGAGGAGCTGGATTAGGGGTTTGCCTTGAATTGGGTTTTGGAGCAGGCGAGGAGCTGGATGGGGAGTTTGCCCTGAATTGGGTTTCGGAGCAGGCGAGGAGCTGGATGAGGAGTTTGCCCTGAATTGGGTTTTGGAGCAGGCGAGGAGCTGGATTAGGGGTTTGCCCTGAATTGGGTTTTGGAGCAGGCGAGGAGCTGGATTGGGGGTTTGTCATGAATTGGGTTTTGGAGCAGGCGAGGAGCTGGATGAGGAGTTTGCCCTGAATTGGGTTTTGGAGCAGGCGAGGAGCTGGATTAGGGGTTTGCCCTGAATTGTGTTTTGGAGCAGGCGAGGAGCTGGATGAGGGGTTTGCCCTGAATTGGGTTTTGGAGCAGGCGAGCAGCTGGATTAGGGGTTTGCCCTGAATTGGGTTTTTGGAGCAGGCGAGGAGCTGGATTGGGGGTTTGCCCTGAATTGGGTTTTGGAGCAGGCGAGGAGCTGGATTAGGGGTTTGCCCTGAATTGGTTTTTGGAGCAGACGAGGAGCTGGATGAGGAGTTTGCCCTGAATTGGGTTTTGGAGCAGGCGAGGAGCTGGATTAGGGGTTTGCCCGGAATTGGGTTTTGGAGCAGGCGAGGAGCTGGATTGGGGGTTTGCCCTGAATTGGGTTTTGGAGCAGGCGAGGAGCTAGATTGGGGGTTTGCCCTGAATTGGGTTTTGGAGCAGGCGAGGAGCTGGATTAGGGGTTTGCCCTGAATTGGGTTTTTGGAGCAGGCGAGGAGCTGGATTGGGGGTTTGCCCTGAATTGGTTTTGGAGCAGGCGAGGAGCTGGATTAGGGGTTTGCCCTGAATTGGTTTTTGGAGCAGGCGAGGAGCTGGATGAGGAGTTTGCCCTGAATTGGGTTTTGGAGCAGGCGAGGAGCTGGATTAGGGGTTTACCCTGAATTGGGTTTTGGAGCAGGCGAGGAGCTGGATTGGGGGTTTGCCCTGAATTGGGTTTTGGAGCAGGCGAGGAGCTGGGTTGGGTGTTTGCCCTGAATTGGGTTTTGGAGCAGGCGAGGAGCTGGATTGGGGGTTTGCCCTGAATTGGGTTTTGGAGCAGGCAAGGAGCTGGATTGGGGGTTTGCCCTGAATTGGGTTTTGGAGCAGGCGAGGAGCTGGATGAGGGGTTTGTCCTGAATTGGGTTTTGGAGCAGGCGAGGAGCTGGATGAGGAGTTTGCCCTGAATTGGATTTTGGAGCAGGTGAGGAGCTGGATTGGGGGTTTGCCCTGAATTGAGTTTTGGAGCAGGCGAGGAGCTGGATGAGGAGTTTGCCCTGAATTGGGTTTTGGAGCAGGCGAGGAGCTGGATGAGGAGTTTGCCCTGAATTGGGATTTGGAGCAGGCGAGGAGCTGGATTGGGGGTTTGCCCTGAATTGGGTTTTGGAGCAGGCGAGGAGCTGGATGAGGAGTTTGCCCTGAATTGGGTTTTGGAGCAGGCGAGGAGCTGGATTAGGAGTTTGCCCTGAGTTGGTTTTTTAAGCAGGCGAGGAGCTGGATTAGGAGTTTGCCCTGAATTGGGTTTGGAGCAGGCGATGAGCTGGATTGGGGGTTTGCCCTGAATTGGGTTTTGGAGCAGGCGAGGAGCTGGATTGGGGGTTTGCCCTGAATTGGGTTTTTGGAGCAGGCGAGGAGCTGGATCAGGGGTTTGCCCTGAATTGGGTTTTTGGAGCAGGCGAGGAGCTGGATTGAGGGTTTGCCCTGAATTGGATTTTGGAGCAGGCGAGGAGCTGGATTAGGGGTTTGCCCTGAATTGGGTTTTGGAGCAGGCGAGGAGCTGGATTTGGGATTTGCCCTGAATTGGGTTTTGGAGCAGGCGAGGAGCTGGATTAGGGGTTTGCCCTGAATTGGGTTTTGGAGCAGGCGAGGAGCTGGATTGGGGGTTTGCCCTGAATTGGGTTTTGGAGCAGGCGAGGAGCTGGATTGGGGGTTTGCCCTGAATTGGATTTTGGAGCAGGCGAGGAGCTGGATTGGGGGTTTGCCCTGAATTGGGTTTTGGAGCAGGCAAGGAGCTGGATTAGGGGTTTGTCCTGAATTGGGTTTTGGAGCAGACGAGGAGCTGGATGAGGAGTTTGCCCTAAATTGGATTTTGGAGCAGGCGAGGAGCTGGATGAGGAGTTTGCCCTGAATTGGTTTTGGAGCAGGCGAGGAGCTGGATTGGGGGTTTGCCCTGAATTGGATTTTGGAGCAGGCGAGGAGCTTGATTGGGGGTTTGCCCTGAATTGGATTTTGGAGCAGGCGAGGAACTGGATTGGGGGTTTGCCCTGAATTGGATTTTGGAACAGGCGAGGAGCAGGATTGGGGGTTTGCCCTGAATTGGATTTTGGAGCAGGCGAGGAGCTGGATGAGGAGTTTGCCCTGAATTGGATTTTGGAGCAGGCGAGGAGCTGGATGAGGAGTTTACCCTGAATTGGGTTTTGGAGCAGGCGAGGATGCTGGATGAGGAGTTTGCCCTGAATTGGGTATTGGAGCAGGCGAGGAGCTGGATTGGGGATTTGCCCTGAATTGGGTTTTGGAGCAGGCGAGGAGCTGGATGAGGGGTTTACCCTGAATTGGGTTTTGGAGCAGGCGAGGAGCTGGATTGGGGATTTGCCCTGAATTGGGTTTTGGAGCAGGTGAGGAGCTGGATTAGGGGTTTACCCTTAATTGAGTTTTGGAGCAGGCGAGGAGCTGGATTGGGGGTTTGCCCTGAATTGGGTTTTGGAGCAGGCGAGGAGCTGGATTAGGGGTTTGCCCTGAATTGGGTTTTGGAGCAGGCGAGGAGCTGGATTGGGGGTTTGCCCTGAATTGGGTTTTGGAGCAGGCGAGGAGCTGGATTAGGGGTTTGCCTTGAATTGGGTTTTGGAGCAGGCGAGGAGCTGGATGGGGAGTTTGCCCTGAATTGGGTTTTGGAGCAGGCGAGGAGCTTGATGAGGAGTTTGCCCTGAATTGGCTTTTGGAGCAGGCGAGGAGCTGGATTAGGGGTTTGCCCTGAATTGGGTTTTGGAGCAGGCGAGGAGCTGGATGAGGAGTTTGCCCTGAATTCGGTTTTGGAGCAGGCGAGGAGCTGGATTAGGGGTTTGCCCTGAATTGGGTTTTGGAGCAGGCGAGGAGCTGGATTAGGGGTTTGCCCTGAATTGGGTTTTGGAGCAGGCGAGGAGCTGGATGAGGAGTTTGCCCGGAATTGGGTTTTGGAGCAGGCGAGGAGCTGGATTGGGGGTTTGTCATCAATTGGGTTTTGGAGCAGGCGAGGAGCTGGATGAGGAGTTTGCCCTGAATTGGGTTTTGGAGCAGGCGAGGAGCTGGATTAGGGGTTTGCCCTGAATTGGGTTTTGGAGCAGGCGAGGAGCTGGATGAGGGGTTTGCCCTGAATTGGGTTTTGGAGCAGGCGAGGAGCTGGATTAGGGGTTTGCCCTGAATTGGGTTTTTGGAGCAGGCGAGGAGCTGGATTGGGGGTTTGCCCTGAATTGGGTTTTGGAGCAGGCGAGGAGCTGGATTAGGGGTTTGCCCTGAATTGGTTTTTGGAGCAGGCGAGGAGCTGGATGAGGAGTTTGCCCTGAATTGGGTTTTGGAGCAGGCGAGGAGCTGGATTAGGGGTTTGCCCGGAATTGGGTTTTGGAGCAGGCGAGGAGCTGGATTGGGGGTTTGCCCTGAATTGGGTTTTGGAGCAGGCGAGGAGCTAGATTGGGGGTTTGCCCTGAATTGGGTTTTGGAGCAGGCGAGGAGCTGGATTAGGGGTTTGCCCTGAATTGGGTTTTTGGAGCAGGCGAGGAGCTGGATTGGGGGTTTGCCCTGAATTGGGTTTTTGAGCAGGCGAGGAGCTGGATTAGGGGTTTGCCCTGAATTGGTTTTTGGAGCAGGGGAGGAGCTGGATGAGGAGTTTGCCCTGAATTGGGTTTTGGAGCAGACGAGGAGCTGGATTAGGGGTTTACCCTGAATTGGGTTTTGGAGCAGGCGAGGAGCTGGATTGGGGGTTTGCCATGAATTGGGTTTTGGAGCAGGCGAGGAGCTGGGTTGGGGGTTTGCCCTGAATTGGGTTTTGGAGCAGGCGAGGAGCTGGATTGGGGGTTTGCCCTGAATTGGGTTTTGGAGCAGGCGAGGAGCTGGATTGGGGGTTTGCCCTGAATTGGGTTTTGGAGCAGGCGAGGAGCTGGATGAGGGGTTTGTCCTGAATTGGGTTTTGGAGCAGGCGAGGAGCAGGATGAGGAGCTTGCCCTGAATTGGATTTTGGAGCAGGTGAGGAGCTGGATTGGGGGTTTGCCCTGGATTGAGTTTTGGAGCAGGCGAGGAGCTGGATGAGGAGTTTGCCATGAATTGGGTTTTGGAGCAGGCGAGGAGCTGGATGAGGAGTTTGCCCTGAATTGGGTTTTGGAGCAGGCGAGGAGCTGGATTGGGGGTTTGCCCTGAATTGGGTTTTGGAGCAGGCGAGGAGCTGGATGAGGAGTTTGCCCTGAATTGGGTTTTGGAGCAGGCGAGGAGCTGGATTAGGAGTTTGCCCTGAGTTGGTTTTTTCAGCAGGCGAGGAGCTGGATTAGGAGTTTGCCCTGAATTGGGTTTTGGAGCAGGCGATGAGCTGGATTGGGGGTTTGCCCTGAATTGGGTTTTGGAGCAGGCGAGGAGCTGGATTGGGGGTTTGCCCTGAATTGGGTTTTTGGAGCAGGCGAGGAGCTGGATGAGGGGTTTGCCCTGAATTGGGTTTTTGGAGCAGGCGAGGAGCTGGATTGAGGGTTTGCCCTGAATTGGATTTTGGAGCAGGCGAGGAGCTGGATTAGGGGTTTGCCCTGAATTGGGTTTTGGAGCAGGCGAGGAGCTGGATTTGGGATTTGCCCTGAATTGGGTTTTGGAGCAGGCGAGGAGCTGGATTAGGGGTTTGCCCTGAATTGGGTTTTGGAGCAGGCGAGGAGCTGGATTGGGGGTTTGCCCTGAATTGGGTTTTGGAGCAGGCGAGGAGCTGGATTGGGGGTTTGCCCTGAATTGGATTTTGGAGCAGGCGAGGAGCTGGATTGGGGGTTTGCCCTGAATTGGGTTTTGGAGCAGGCAAGGAGCTGGATTAGGGGTTTGTCCTGAATTGGGTTTTGGAGCAGGCGAGGAGCTGGATGAGGAGTTTGCCCTAAATTGGATTTTGGAGCAGGCGAGGAGCTGGATGAGGAGTTTGCCCTGAATTGGTTTTGGAGCAGGCGAGGAGATGGATTGGGGGTTTGCCCTGAATTGGATTTTGGAGGAGGCGAGGAGCTTGATTGGGGGTTTGCCCTGAATTGGATTTTGGAGCAGGCGAGGAACTGGATTGGGGGTTTGCCCTGAATTGGATTTTGGAGCAGGCGAGGAGCTGGATTGGGGGTTTGCCCTGAATTGGATTTTGGAGCAGGCGAGGAGCTGGATGAGGAGTTTGCCCTGAATTGGGTTTTGGAGCAGGCGAGGAGCTGGATTGGGGATTTGCCCTGAATTGGATTTTGGAGCAGGCGAGGAGCTGGATTAGGGATTTGCCCTGAATTGGGTTTTGGAGCAGTCGAGGAGCTGGATTAGGGATTTGCCCTGAATTAGGTTAGGGAGCAGTCGAGGAGCTGGATTGGGGGTTTGCCCTGAATTGGGTTTTGGAGCAGGCGAGGAGCTGGATTAGGGATTTGCCCTGAATTGGGTTTTGGAGCAGGCGAGGAGCTGGATTGGGGGTTTACCCTGAATTGGGTTTTGGAGCAGGCGAGGAGCTGGATTGGGGGTTTGCCCTGAATTGGGTTTTGGAGCAGGCGAGAAGCTGGGTTGGGGGTTTGCCCTGAATTGGGTTTTGGAGCAGGCGAGGAGCTGGATTGGGGGTTTGCCCTGAATTGGGTTTTGGAGCAGGCGAGGAGCTGGATTGGGGGTTTGCCCTGAATTGGGTTTTGGAGCAGGCGAGGAGCTGGATGAGGGGTTTGTCCTGAATTGGGTTTTGGAGCAGGCGAGGAGCTGGATGAGGAGTTTGCCCTCAATTGGATTTTGGAGCAGGTGAGGAGCTGGATTGGGGGTTTGCCCTGAATTGAGTTTTGGAGCAGGCGAGGAGCTGGATGAGGAGTTTGCCCTGAATTGGGTTTTGGAGCAGGCGAGGAGCTGGATGAGGAGTTTGCCCTGAATTGGGTTTTGAAGCAGGCGAGGAGCTGGATTGGGGGTTTGCCCTGAATTGGGTTTTGGAGCAGGCGAGGAGCTGGATGAGGAGTTTGCCCTGAATTGGGTTTTGGAGCAGGCGAGGAGCTGGATTAGGAGTTTGCCCTGAGTTGGTTTTTTAAGCAGGCGAGGAGCTGGATTAGGAGTTTGCCCTGAATTGGGTTTTGGAGCAGGCGATGAGCTGGATTGGGGGTTTGCCCTGAATTGGGTTTTGGAGCAGGCGAGGAGCTGGATTGGGGGTTTGCCCTGAATTGGGTTTTTGGAGCAGGCGAGGAGCTGGATGAGGGGTTTGCCCTGAATTGGGTTTTGGAGCAGGCGAGGAGCTGGATTGAGGGTTTGCCCTGAATTGGATTTTGGAGCAGGCGAGGAGCTGGATTAGGGGTTTGCCCTGAATTGGGTTTTGGAGCAGGCGAGGAGCTGGATTTGGGATTTGCCCTGAATTGGGTTTTGGAGCAGGCGAGGAGCTGGATTAGGGGTTTGCCCTGAATTGGGTTTTGGAGCAGGCGAGGAGCTGGATTGGGGGTTTGCCCTGAATTGGGTTTTGGAGCAGGCAAGGAGCTGGATTAGGGGTTTGTCCTGAATTGGGTTTTGGAGCAGGCGAGGAGCTGGATGAGGAGTTTGCCCTCAATTGGATTTTGGAGCAGGCGAGGAGCTGGATGAGGAGTTTGCCCTGAATTGGTTTTGGAGCAGGCGAGGAGCTGGATTGGGGGTTTGCCCTGAATTGGATTTTGGAGCAGGCGAGGAGCTTGATTGGGGGTTTGCCCTGAATTGGATTTTGGAGCAGGCGAGGAACTGGATTGGGGGTTTGCCCTGAATTGGATTTTGGAGCAGGCGAGGAGCTGGATTGGGGATTTGCCCTGAATTGGATTTTGGAGCAGGCGAGGAGCTGGATTAGGGATTTGCCCTGAATTGGGTTTTGGAGCAGTCGAGGAGCTGGATTGGGGGTTTGCCCTGAATTGGGTTTTGGAGCAGGCGAGGAGCTGGATTAGGGATTTGCCCTGAATTGGGTTTTGGAGCAGGCGAGGAGCTGGATTGGGGGTTTGCCCTGAATTGGGTTTTGGAGCAGGCGAGGAGCTGGATTGGGGGTTTGCCCTGAATTGGGTTTTGGAGCAGGCGAGGAGCTGGATTGGGGGTTTGCCCTGAATTGGGTTTTGGAGCAGGCGAGGAGCTGGATTAGGGGTTTGCCCTGAATTGGGTTTTTGGAGCAGGCGAGGAGCTGGATGAGGGGTTTGCCCTGAATTGGGTTTTGGAGCTGGCGAGGAGCTGGATGGAGGGTTTGCCCTGAATTGGATTTTGGAGCAGGCAAGGAGCTGGATTAGGGGTTTGCCCTGAATTGGGTTTTGGAGCAGGCGAGGAGCTGGATTTGGGATTTGCCCTGAATTGGGTTTTGGAGCAGGCGAGGAGCTGGATTAGGGGTTTGCCCTGAATTGGGTTTTGGAGCAGGCGAGGAGCTGGATTGGGGGTTTGCCCTGAATTGGGTTTTGGAGCAGGCGAGGAGCTGGATTGGGGGTTTGCCCTAAATTGGATTTTGGAGCAGGCGAGGAGCTGAATTGGGGGTTTGCCCTGAATTGGATTTTGGAGCAGGCGAGGAGCTGGATGAGGAGTTTGCCCTGAATTGGGTTTTGGTGCAGGTGAGGAGCTGGATTAGGGGTTTGCCCTGAATTGGGTTTTGGAGCAGGCGAGGAGCTGGATTGGGGAATTGCCCTGAATTGGGTTTTGGAGCAGGCGAGGAACTGGATTAGGGGTTTGCCCTGAATTGGCTTTTGGAGCAGGCGAGGAGCTGGATTGGGGATTTGCCCTGAATTGGGTTTTGGAGCAGGCGAGGAGCTGGATTGGGGATTTGCCCTGAATTGGGTTTTGGAGCAGGCGAGGAGCTGGATTGGGGATTTGCCCTGAATTGGGTTTTGGAGCAGGCGAGGAGCTGGATTGGGGGTTTGTCCTGAATTGGATTTTGGAGCAGGCGAGGAGCTGGATGAAGGGTTTGCCCTGAATTGGGTTTTGGAGCAGGCGAGGAGCTGGATGAGGAGTTTGCCCTGAATTGGATTTTGGAGCAGGCGAGGAGCTGGATGAGGAGTTTACCCTGAATTCGGTTTTGGAGCAGGCGAGGAGCTGGATGAGGAGTTTGCCCTGAATTGGGTATTGCAGCAGGCGAGGAGCTGGATTGGGGATTTGCCCTGAATTGGGTTTTGGAGCAGGCGAGGAGCTGGATGAGGGGTTTACCCTGAATTGGGTTTTGGAGCAGGCGAGGATCTGGATTGGGGATTTGCCCTGAATTGGGTTTTGGAGCAGGTGAGGAGCTGGATTAGGGGTTTACCCTGAATTGAGTTTTGGAGCAGGCGAGGAGCTGGATTGGGGGTTTGCCCTGAATTGGGTTTTGGAGCAGGCGAGGAGCTGGATTAGGGGTTCATCCTGAATTGAGTTTTGGAGCAGGCGAGGAGCTGGATTGGGGGTTTGCCCTGAATTGGATTTTGGAGCAGGCGAGGAGCTGGATTGGGGATTTGCCCTGAATTGGGTTTTGAAGCAGGCGAGGAGCTGGATTGGGGGTTTGCCCTGAATTGGGTTTTGGAGCAGGCGAGGAGCTGGATGAGGAGTTTGCCCTGAATTGGGTTTTGGAGCAGGCGAGGAGCTGGATTAGGAGTTTGCCCTGAGTTGGTTTTTTAAGCAGGCGAGTAGCTGGATTAGGAGTTTGCCCTGAATTGGGTTTTGGAGCAGGCGATGAGCTGGATTGGGGGTTTGCCCTGAATTGGGTTTTGGAGCAGGCGAGGAGCTGGATTGGGGGTTTGCCCTGAATTGGGTTTTTGGAGCAGGCGAGGAGCTGGATGAGGGGTTTGCCCTGAATTGGGTTTTGGAGCAGGCGAGGAGCTGGATTGAGGGTTTGCCCTGAATTGGATTTTGGAGCAGGCGAGGAGCTGGATTAGGGGTTTGCCCTGAATTGGGTTTTGGAGCAGGCGAGGAGCTGGATTTGGGATTTGCCCTGAATTGGGTTTTGGAGCAGGCGAGGAGCTGGATTAGGGATTTGCCCTGAATTGGGTTTTGGAGCAGGTGAGGAGCTGGATTGGGGGTTTGCCCTGAATTGGGTTTTGGAGCAGGCAAGGAGCTGGATTAGGGGTTTGTCCTGAATTGGGTTTTGGAGCAGGCGAGGAGCTGGATGAGGAGTTTGCCCTCAATTGGATTTTGGAGCAGGCGAGGAGCTGGATGAGGAGTTTGCCCTGAATTGGTTTTGGAGCAGGCGAGGAGCTGGATTGGGGGTTTGCCCTGAATTGGATTTTGGAGCAGGCGAGGAGCTTGATTGGGGGTTTGCCCTGAATTGGATTTTGGAGCAGGCGAGGAACTGGATTGGGGGTTTGCCCTGAATTGGATTTTGGAGCAGGCGAGGAGCTGGATTGGGGGTTTGCCCTGAATTGGATTTTGGAGCAGGCGAGGAGCTGGATGAGGAGTTTGCCCTGAATTGGGTTTTGGAGCAGGCGAGGAGCTGGATTGGGGATTTGCCCTGAATTGGATTTTGGAGCAGGCGAGGAGCTGGATTAGGGATTTGCCCTGAATTGGGTTTTGGAGCAGTCGAGGAGCTGGATTGGGGGTTTGCCCTGAATTGGGTTTTGGAGCAGGCGAGGAGCTGGATTAGGGATTTGCCCTGAATTGGGTTTTGGAGCAGGCGAGGAGCTGGATTGGGGGTTTGCCCTGAATTGGGTTTTGGAGCAGGCGAGGAGCTGGATTGGGGGTTTGCCCTGAATTGGGTTTTGGAGCAGGCGAGGAGCTGGATTGGGGGTTTGCCCTGAATTGGGTTTTGGAGCAGGCGAGGAGCTGGATTAGGGGTTTGCCCTGAATTGGGTTTTTGGAGCAGGCGAGGAGCTGGATGAGGGGTTTGCCCTGAATTGGGTTTTGGAGCTGGCGAGGAGCTGGATGGAGGGTTTGCCCTGAATTGGATTTTGGAGCAGGCAAGGATCTGGATTAGGGGTTTGCCCTGAATTGGGTTTTGGAGCAGGCGAGGAGCTGGATTTGGGATTTGCCCTGAATTGGGTTTTGGAGCAGGCGAGGAGCTGGATTAGGGGTTTGCCCTGAATTGGGTTTTGGAGCAGGCGAGGAGCTGGATTGGCGGTTTGCCTTGAATTGGGTTTTGGAGCAGGCGAGGAGCTGGATTGGGGGTTTGCCCTAAATTGGATTTTGGAACAGGCGAGGAGCTGAATTGGGGGTTTGCCCTGAATTGGATTTTGGAGCAGGCGAGGAGCTGGATGAGGAGTTTGCCCTGAATTGGGTTTTGGTGCAGGTGAGGAGCTGGATTAGGGGTTTGCCCTGAATTGGGTTTTGGAGCAGGCGAGGAGCTGGATTGGGGAATTGCCCTGAATTGGGTTTTGGAGCAGCCGAGGAACTGGATTAGGGGTTTGCCCTGAATTGGCTTTTGGAGCAGGCGAGGAGCTGGATTGGGGATTTGCCCTGAATTGGGTTTTGGAGCAGGCGAGGAGCTGGATTGGGGATTTGCCCTGAATTGGGTTTTGGAGCAGGCGAGGAGCTGGATTGGGGATTTGCCCTGAATTGGGTTTTGGAGCAGGCGAGGAGCTGGATTGGGGGTTTGTCCTGAATTGGATTTTGGAGCAGGCGAGGAGCTGGATGAAGGGTTTGCCCTGAATTGGGTTTTGGAGCAGGCGAGGAGCTGGATGAGGAGTTTGCCCTGAATTGGATTTTGGAGCAGGCGAGGAGCTGGATGAGGAGTTTACCCTGAATTCGGTTTTGGAGCAGGCGAGGAGCTGGATGAGGAGTTTGCCCTGAATTGGGTATTGCAGCAGGCGAGGAGCTGGATGAGGAGTTTGCCCTGAATTGGGTTTTGGAGCAGGCGAGGAGCTGGATTGGGGATTTGCCCTGAATTGGGTTTTGGAGCAGGCGAGGAGCTGGATGAGGGGTTTACCCTGAATTGGGTTTTGGAGCAGGCGAGGAGCTGGATTGGGGATTTGCCCTGAATTGGGTTTTGGAGCAGGTGAGGAGCTGGATTAGGGGTTTACCCTGAATTGAGTTTTGGAGCAGGCGAGGAGCTGGATTGGGGGTTTGCCCTGAATTGGGTTTTGGAGCAGGCGAGGAGCTGGATTAGGGGTTCATCCTGAATTGAGTTTTGGAGCAGGCGAGGAGCTGGATTGGGGGTTTGCCCTGAATTGGATTTTGGAGCAGGCGAGGAGCTGGATTGGGGATTTGCCCTGAATTGGGTTTTGGAGCAGGCGAGGAGCCGGATTGGGGGTTTGCCCTGAATTGGGTTTTGGAGCAGGCGAGGAGCTGGATTGGGGATTTGCCCTGAATTGGGTTTTGGAGCAGGCGAGGAGCTGGATTAGTGATTTGCCCTGAATTGGGTTTTGGAGCAGGCGAGGAGCTGGATTGGGGATTTGCCCTGAATTGGGTTTTGGAGCAGGCGAGGAGCTGGATTAGGGGTTTTCCCCTGAATTGGGTTTTGGAGCAGGCGAGGAACTGGATTGGGGATTTGCCCTGAATTGGGTTTTGGAGCAGGCGAGGAGCTGGATTAGGGATTTGCCCTGAATTGGGTTTTGGAGCAGGCGAGGAGCTGGATTAGGGATTTGCCCTGAATTGGGTTTTGGAGCAGGCGAGGAGCTGGATTGGGGATTTGCCCTGAATTGGGTTTTGGAGCAGGCGAGGAGCTGGATTGGGGATTTGCCCTGAATTGGGTTTTGGAGCAGGCGAGGAGCTGGATTAGGGATTTGCCCTGAATTGGGTTTTGGAGCAGGCGAGGAGCTGGATTGGGGGTTTGCCCCTGTCCACACTCTGAGCTCTGGCTTGGTAACTCTGAGAAAGTAATTTTTAAAAACTGGTCGGTTCAGAAGGTTACGGTGCCATATTTAAATGCCAATCCAGAACACTTTATCTTCACCTTCATCATATCACCCTCTCCAGCCCACCTGTCTGCGCCACACCCTCCAACAAGTCTGGAAGTGAGAGGGAAAAGGTGAGCAGCCTCAAGAAGAAGGGGCAGCCTCAGTGCCAGAAACCTTGAGGCCCTTATTCCGAGATTGTGGGGCCACCTGCATTTGGTGCGCCGTAGATATGGGCTGAAAGAGAAACACCAACCTCAGCTCTGTGGCCCGGGAGGGCATTGCCCAGTAGGTCAGCATGGCTGTCACGCGCTCACAAAGCAGGTAAAACAGTCACCAGGACCCTGTCCAGTATCGTGGCACCAAAACGTTCGTATGCTTTGCAAGAAGGAGCCCCTGAGGCCAACTGCCTCATCTTTCCACAAATCATCACCCCTCACCGACAACATTGGGAGGCACAGTGACACAGTGGTTGGCACTGCAGTCTCACAGCGCCATGGACCCAGGTTCAAACGCAGCCTTAGTCACCGTCTGTGTGATGTTTGCACTTTCTCCCTATATCTGTGTGAGGCTTCCTCCGGGTGTCCTGGTTTCCTTCTACAGGCCGAAGAATTTCAGGTTACACTGATGCCCCACAAGGCTGTGTCCTCAGCCCCCTACTATACTCCTGTGTGGCTAAATTCCCCTCCAACTCGATTTTCAAATTTGCTGAAGACGTAGTGGGTCGGATTTCGAACAATGACGAGACAGAGGACAGGAATGAGATAGAGAATCTGGTGAACTGGTGCGACGACAGTAATCTCTCCCTCAATGTCAACAAAACGAAGGAGACGGTCATCGACTTCAGGAAGTGTAGAGGAGAACATTCCCCTGACTACATCAAGGGGAACGAAGAAGAAAGGGTCGAGAGCTTCAAGGTTTTAGGTGTACAGATCACCAACCATGCCAACACTATAGTTAAGGAAGCCCACCGACGACTCTACTTTCTCAGAAGACTAAGGAAATTTGGCATGTCAGCTACGACCCTCACCAACTTTTACAGATTGTAAAGAAAAATGCAAAAGTTGTCATTTGAAACATGAAGGTCTGATGACAAAACGCAAGGAACACTAGAAAAAGCAAAGTACCAGAAAAGATCCGACAAATGTAAATGTACTGAAATGCTAAAAAATGATATGGCAGAAGTCCCTCGAAGGGTTAACTGCAGACTGTGGTAGTATGCATTAGGTGTCATGTGGGACTGTGAAGCCGTGATGCTATTGGCTGACAGATCCCGGGTCCTGGTTGGCTGTTGATCCCTAGCTCCGCCCTGAAGGCGGAGTATAAGAACCTGGGCTTCTCCCCGCCGCTCCAGTCTGTTGCTGAACTGCGGGGAACAAGTCACGCTTAATAAAGCCTCATCGACTTCATCTCTATTCGTCTCTCTCGTAAGTCATTGTGCGCTACACAGACAAAAGTTCTTTTAAAGGCAGGCCATGAGATAAGGAAGCAGTTCAAGCTGCAACCTGATACCTTTAGTTTAAGTCGGAGAAACGTTTATAAAAGTTGTTTAAGTTACAGAAAAGGAACGAGTTTTCTACCCTTAAATAGAAATTAATTATTTCAGCGAGCAATTGATTGGAATTGCCAGAATCTTAGGTTTGAATTACTTGAAATAAAATTTATTTGTGAACAATAGAAACTTAATGACACAAGTTAAAAGTGGAAATCTGGAGAAAACAGTTAATTTTAACTCGGGACAATTCACCGCAGCTAACTGCTTCTTCTCAAAAAGCAGTCGACATGTAAAATTGTAAAATGGGAAGAATATAACTTGAAACATTTAGGAATACAAGAAAATACAATGCTTCAAAATGATAAGGGATTGAAAGGCTGGAAGGCCACAGAATAATTAGCAGGAAGTCTCCCTGCCAGTGAGCTGACAAACTAAGGTCAAGTTTAACATGAAAGCACTCTCAAGTTAGACATTACGGAAACTAGGTGTGGAATCAAATGGACAAGAAAAGTATTGCGTTAAGGAGCAGCAGACAATACTTAAAAATAATGTCATGTAATCAGCAAGGCTGTTGGAACGGTGATATATATCCTGAATCGCTCTCAGCCAGCCACTCACTCTCAGCTCACAGAGTGATCTCGGACACGGGTAGGACTGAACACGAAAGCCGAGCAGAACCGCAAAACAACCGGGAGAAAACCAACAGATAAAGAAGAGAGATTGTCAAGATAGACCTGAAGGTCGAATCGACCGACCAGGAGAATGCAGAAGCAAGTACTTTTTACTTTTCTGTAAAGACAGTGATTTTATCTTGTAAAAAATAAAATAAAATACCTCAGTTTGAACCTGAAACAGTGGTTATTACAAAGTCTCCTTTACTTACTTAGCAACGTGGGACCCAGGATCGATGCTACTAAGTGATAAGTAGATGAAATCTTCTGTGAATGTATGGGTTATGTCGGGGGATAACTTGAAATACTAGTTTGACCCGAATAGCACCCAAATCAGTCTGTATAGGAGTCAGGGAGTGAGAATCCCTGCTCACCATTTAGAATATCTTGACCCTTTTTTGGTACAGGGGGAATTCTAAGAATAGTGGTGAGTTTTTTACTTCAAGGTGCACCATAGAAAGCATTCTTTATGGTTATGTCACCATAAAGTTTCTTCAGCCTTTCATTCCTGGTACGGGCAGCACGGTAGCACAGTGGTTAGCACTGTTGCTTCACCGCACCAGGGTCCCAGGTTCAATTCCTGGCTTGGGTCACTGTCTGTGCGGAGTCTGCACGTTCTCCCCGTGTCTGCGTGGGTTTCCTCCGGGTGCTCCGGTTTCCTCCCACAAGTCCTGAAAGACGTGCTATTAGGTGAATTGGACATTCTGAATTCTCCCTCTGTGTACCCGAACAGGCGCCGGAATGTGGCGACTAGGGGCTTTTCACAGTAACTTCATTGCAGCGTTAATGTAAGCCTATTTATTGCATTGGAGGGTATTATGTAGTTAGGGGTGTTTTATTTGCCGGGGGGGGGGGGGAGGAAGTTGGGGATAAATATTAAGTCAGTAATGCGAATAATATATGGCCCAAAGTGGAGAGTTGCGAAGTGTAAAGGCTTTAGTTTAGGGTTTTGTTTTGCAGCCAGGAGTTGGTGAGGGAGTTTTGGTTTCCATTGCTGATTGGAGGTGGGCCGTGGTGGGAGGGAGACGTCATTAGCAGTCAGTGTTCAGATAGTGAACGGGGGTGATTGGGAGGGGATGCTCGAGGGATTATTCAGGGTTGAAACTCGAGGGGCGGGCTGGTGTCTGTGCCAGACAAAGTCAATGGAGCGTTTGAAGCATTCTATAAGAACCTTGAAAGGTCGGAGCCGTTGGGGAGGGGTCAGGTATGTTGGAGTTCCTGGATGGCTTAGAATGTCCCAATGTGGAAGAGGAAGAACAGGAAGGGCTGGAAGAGCCTTTGGGGCTAGAGGAGATCTTGACAGCTGCAGGGTGAATGCAGACAGCTAAGGCTGGACAGGTTCCCGGTGGAATTTTATAAGATGTTTGCAGGACAGTTGGAACTGTTATTAGTGGAAGCGTTTGAGGATTTAGTTCCCTACCCGAGACGCTGATGCAGGAGTCTATTTCGCTTCTGCTAAAGGAAGATAAGGACCCAGTGGAATGCGGGTCTTCCTGCCTTCTTTTTTTATTGAATGTAGATGCTAAGATATTGGCCAAGGTCTTAGCACTGAGGCTGGAGTCGTGTATTCCTCAGATTATTGGGGAGGATCAGACGGGTTTTGTTCAGGGCTGGCAATTGTCATCTAATGTGCGGCGGTTGTGAAAAGTCCCTGACGGAGGGGCCAGAACTGAAGGTAATTGTTACATTGGATGCTGAGAAGGCATTCGACAGGGTAAAATGGGGGTATTAGAACATACAGTACAGAAGGAGGCCATTCGGCCCATCGAGTCTGCACCGACCCGCATTAAGCCCTCACTTCCACCCTATCCCCGTAACCCAATAACCCCTCCTAACCTTTTTGGACACTTAGGGAAATTTATCATGGCCAATCCACCTAACCTGCACGTCTTTGGACTGTGGGAGGAAACCGGAGCACCCGGAGGAAACCCACGCAGACACGGGGAGGATGTGCAGACTCCACACAGACAGTGACCCAAGCCGGGAATCGAACCTGGGACCGTGACACTGTGAAGCCACAGTGCTAACCACTGTGCTACCGTGCTGCCCTATTTGTTTGCAGTGTTGGAAAAGTTTGGATCATTGTACAAAGCTCCAAGAGCCAGTGTCGCACAAATAGAATCATAGAATCCCGACAGTGTAGCAGGAGGCCATTCGGCCCATCGAGTCTGCACCGACCCTCTGAAAGAGCACTCCGCCCAAAACCACTTCCCTGCCCTCTCCCAATAACCTCTTCACCTAACCTACACATCCCTGGACACTAAGGGGAAATTTAGCACAGCCAATCCATCTAACCCTGCACACGTGTGGGAGGAAACTGGAGCACTCCGAGCAATCCCACGCCGATACGGGAGAATGTGCAGAGAAAGAACATGAGCTTGCAGTATTTCGAATTAAACGGGGGACTGAGGCTGGGGTGCCCCATGTCCTCGTCTTGTTTGTACTGCCGATAGAACCTTTGACCATCGCCTTGAGGACTTCAGGTCGGTGGAGGGGGACGATGAGGGGAGGGGTGAAGCATCGGGTGTCCCTGTACGTCAAGGATCTCTCATGGTGTGTAATGGACCCGATTACCACTGTGGGCGACATAATGCTGGTGCACTTTGCCTCTTTTTCAGGCTATATCTTAAATCTGGGAAAAAGTGAGTGTCTCGGTTCAGTCCCCAGGGAGGGGAGTTAATCTGGGCGTGATGTCCTTCTGTTGGCTGGTTCCAACTTTCGGTATCTGGGGGTTCAGGTGGCCGGAATTGGGCCCGACTTCCTCAATTCAACTGTACGAGCTTGGTGGGGCAACCTTCCTCTCTCCTCGCCGGGCAGGGTTCAGTCTGTCAAAATGAACATTGTGCCCAGATTTTTGATCCTTATCTAGTGTTGGTCGTTTTTTTCTTCCTGAATCCTTTTTTGGGGGAGTCGAAATAGTGATCACACCCTTTACATGGGCAGGTAGGGCTGCGAGGATTCAGAGGACAGTCCTTTGGAGGGACAGGCAGGCAGGGGGCATGGCGTTGCCGAGCCTAATATGGTTCGCAGAGAAGGTGTTGTGTTGGCGCAGTGATCAGAGAGTTACGTGGAATTGCAATCATGAAGAGGGCTTGGTCTGAGGGCATTAGTGACGGCCTCGCTCCCGTTCTCACCAGTGAAATATTCGGCAAATGTGGTGGTTGTCTCCGCCTTGAAGGTACGGGGACAATTTTGGCAGCATTTTAAACTCAGGCTGTGTTGAAGTAGGCTCCGATTTTTGCGAGCAATGGCGGACATTTTCCGTTGGCTGATGGCAAAAACACGAAACACGATTGGGTGGAGAATAGGGTCCTACGCTAAAATTGCAGCGGGCACCAAATCGCAATTCCCTGTTGGGGTATTATCACAACTATCAGCATTTCAAGAGTTAATGTAGTGTCGAGAGCAGCCACTAGAGGGAGCTACAGATGTAACTATATCAGGCAGTGATGCTGGACCTTAAGGGAGGAGTGTATGCAGGAGATAGCTCGTGAAGGTCATTTAGTGTAAATAAGGTTAGATTATAGTTTATGCTAATAGTGAGATTAGCAGTAGCTGAGTGTAGTTAGATTTTACTGATCAATTGTGTATTCTTAAGGACTAAGTATTGTATCCAAATTTAGTGTGTAAATAAAATCATAGCTTTGTTTAAGTTAAAACTATTTGGTGATCTTTGCAAACACTACACCAACCATCCTGAAATAAGCAACACAAAGAACACCACATGGTACCAGGAGTCTATTGCTTGTAAGAAACCGCAATTAGACTAGGTTAGAATAGCATTGGAGATTGAAGAAGTAATCCAGAAGCTACAACTCAAAAATAAATCTCCAGTAAAGACTGATCAGAAGATGGAAGGTCTCAAGAAGCCGGACCACTTCAGGACACACGGTAAACTATGCCACACGGTAAACTATGCCAGCACTGGACATAGTTTATGCAACAGTTTGAAGTTTTTAATTCTGCCACCACGCTTGAAAATGCCTCAGACCAATGGAAAATAGCACGCCTACTAAATTTGGTTGGAATTAGAGCTATTCAATTAGTTTGAATTCAGTGCAGATGAGGATAAAAATAAATACAGCATGGTGCTCCAGAGATTACCAATCCTGAAAGCAGTCTATGAGCGCTACATGTTAAGAAAATGTCTGCAGTTCAGAGGAGAGTCTGTAGATTTATTCCTCACAGCTCTAAAGCTGTGAGCGCAGTCCGGTCATTTATCCTCAGCTTCTGAGTGGATGCTGCGAGATAAATTTGTTTTCGGAATAAAGGGTGAATGGTTGCACGAGAAAATATTAAGACGACCGCTTTTATCGATTAAAGACGCTATTAATATGGAGTTAAAGTTAGAGTTCTTTGAGGAAGTTACAAGGAACTTAGACAAAGGCGAACCAGTGGACGTGATGTATTTAGATTTCCAGAAGGCCTTTGACAAGGTGCCGCATAGGAGACTGTTAAATAAGTTAAGAGCTCATGGTGTTCAGGGTAAGATCCTGGCATGGATAGAGGATTGGCTGACTGGCAGAAGGCAGAGAGTGGGGATAAAGGGGTCTTTTTCAGGGAGGCAGCCGGTGACTAATGGTGTGCCTCAGGGGTCTGTGCTGGGACCACAACTTTTCACAACATACATCAATGATCTGTAAGAAGGAACTGAAGGCACTGTTGCTAAGTTTGCAGATGATACAAAGATCTGTAGAGGGACAGGTAGTATTGAGGAAGCAAGGGGTCTGCAGAAGGACTTGGACAAGCTAGGAGAGCGGGCAATGAAGTGGCAGATGGAATACAATGTGGAAAAGTGTGAGGTTATGCACTTTGGAAGGAGGAATTTAGGCATAGACTATTTTCCAAATGGGGAAAGGCTTAGGAAATCAGAAGCACAAAGGGACTTGGGAGTCCTTGTTCACGATTCTCTTAAGGTTAATGTGCAGGTTCAGTCGGCAGTTAAGAAGACAAATGCAATGTTAGCATTCATGTCGCGATGGCTAGATTACAAGACCAGGGATGTACTTCTGAGGCTGTATAAGGCTCTGGTCAGACCCCATTTGGAGTATTGTGAGCAGTTTTGGGTCCCGTATCGAAGGAAGGATGTGCTGGCCTTAGAAAGGGTCCAGAGGAGGTTCACAAGAATGATCCCTGGAATGAAGAGCTTGTCGTATGAGGAACGGTTGAGGACTCTGGGTCTGTACTCGTTGGAGTTTAGAAGGATGAGGGGGATCTTATTGAAACTTACAGGATACTGCGAGGCCTGGATAGAGTGGACATGGAGAGGATGTTTCCACTTGTAGGAAAAACTAGAACCAGAGGACACCATCTCAGACTAAAGGGACGATCCTTTAAAACAGAGATGAGGAGGAATTTCTTCAGCCAGAGGGTGGTGAATCTGTGGAACTCTTTGCCGCAGAAGGCTGTGGAGGCCAAATCACTGAGTGTCTTTAAGACAGAGATAGATAGGTTCTTGATCAATAAGGGGATCAGGGGTTATGGGGAAAAGGCAGGAGAATGGGGATGAGAAACATATAGAACATAGAACATTACAGCGCAGTACAGGCCCTATCAGCCATGATTGAATGGCGGAGCAGACTCGATGGGCCGAGTGGCCTAATTCGGCTCCTGTGCCTTATGGTCTTATGGTCTTATGGGTAAGGCCAGCGAACAGGCATCGAGCGAATATGCTGAATACATGGCAAAGGAAAAGAGCGCGAAATCGGGAAATGTGGCTGATGCCATTAATGCTGTGTCGCAGCAAAGAAACGGTGTACAATGGCCGGCAGCCATTTTGAAAGTAACATCACGGGCGCGATGACACGCACTGTGGACAGGCCCACAGTCAAAAAAATAGTCCGGCGAAAGGGGGACATTGTTCCAATTGTGGCAAACTAAACCACTTTGCAGTACAGTGTTGTTTATCAGCAACTGTTCCAGGAACCACATTTAAAAAGTCCTATAGTGATTTCAAACTGTACGGAATGCAGAGAGAAAATGCAACATGGGATAGAGAGGATTGTTCACCAGATTCTCTTTGGGAACCTTCATGATGGAAGCTATAACTCGGATTGATTTACTGGGCTGGAAGGAAGGACCAGTAAAGGCACTCTGAAAGATAAGAAAGGAGTGGATTGTCTCATTACAAATAAATGGAGGATTGACCCCATTTAATATTGACACAGGAGCACAGGCAACTGTTGTCACGTACAGCTCTTTAGAGCAAGCAATTGGAAAACCGCTAATGAAGCAGTCCGCCTGCAGGCTCACAGATTATAACGGTAACATGATAGCCACAAGGGGATCATGCTGTCTTGTTAAGAATGGGAACATTGAGCTACCCATCGATGTCGAGGTGGTAGAGGGTGAGAAATCATCATAAATTGGAGGAATGCGTGTGAGAGGCTGAAGCACATTTACACGACTGACAGTGTGTCGGATGTGCTCCAGATGTGCTCCAGTGTTCCAGATGTGCTCCAGTGTGCTGGATGTGCTCCAGTGTGCCGGATGTGCTCCAGTGTGCCGGATGTGCTCCAGTGTTCCAGATGTGCTCCAGTGTTCCGGATGTGCTCCAGGGTGCCAGATGTGCTCCAGGGTGCCAGATGTGCTCCAGGGTGCCAGATGTGCTCCAGGGTGCCAGATGTGCCGGATGTGCTCCAGTGTGCCGGATGTGCTCCAGTGTGCCGGATGTGCTCCAGTGTTCCAGGTGTGCTCCAGTGTGCCGGATGTGCTCCAGTGTTCCAGGTGTGCTCCAGGGTGCCGGATGAGCTCCAGTGTTCCAGATGTGCACAAGTGTGCCGGATGTGCTCCAGTGTCCCAGGTGTGCTCCAGGGTGCCAGATGTGCTCCAGTGTGTCAGATGTGCTCCAGTGTTTCGGATGTGCTCCAGTGTGTCGGATGTGCTCCAGTGTCCCAGGTGTGCTCCAGGGTGCCAGATGTGCTCCAGTGTGTCAGATGTGCTCCAGTGTTCCAGATGTGCTCCAGGGTGCCGGATGTGCTCCAGTGTGTCGGATGTGCTCCAGGGTGACATAGAACGACTTTTGGCCGCGTATGATCATGTCTTTTTGTGAATGGGCACCTTACCGTTCACCTACTCGATTAAGTTGAAAAGGATGCCAAACCAGTCATACATGCGTCACGCCGAATGCCGGCTCTGTTGTGAGAGCAGCTTAAAACTGAGTGCATGCAGAAACAGAATTTCATCTCCAAGGTCACGCTGCCGACGGACTGAGCCAGTTCAATGGTCTGCGTGCAAAAAACAATGGTGACCTCAGGGTCTGCATTGATCGGAAGGACCTTAATGCCAATATCATGAGGGAGCAGCAGCAGATCCCCAAGAGAGAAGCAATCACGGCAGAAATGGCCAATACCACACTATTCACACATCCAAAGACTTTCGGCAGCTCAAGCTGAACTTTCCCAGCAGCAGTCTCTACACAGTTAATATGCCTTTCGGCCGATACTGTTTTAATCGCTTTCTGTTTGGTTTTGCACTAAGTGCTGAATTTGGTGCATTTGAGTGCGATAGTGAGAGTTTGGTGACTGAGGGAGTGCTGAATTTGGTGCTTTTTGAGTGCTATAGTAAGAGTTTGGTGACCGAGGGAGTGCTGAATTTGGTGCTTTTTGAGTGCGATAGTGAGAGTTTGGTGACCGAGGGAGTTAGGTGAGGAGGGAGTAAGGTGCTCCTTTCATTTTGTTTCCGACATTTCCGCAAAGAGTGCGAAGAGAGCCAGGAGTTTACAGAAAGTGTAGCTGACTGGGAGCAGAGTCGGTGGGCGGAGATCTAGTTAGTCCACAGGGCAGCTATATTCTGTCAGGTAAGAGGGGATGGAGGCTAGGCCAGTTGCATGCTCCTCATGTAGGATGTGGGTGGGGAGGGATACCACTGACTATACCTGCGGGAAGTGCACCCAACTTCAGCTCCTCAAAGACCGTGTTAGGGAACTGGAGCTGAAGATGGATGAACTTCGGATCATCCGGGAGGCAGAGGGGGTGATTGAGAAGAGTTACAGGGAGGTAACCACACCCAAGGTACAGGACAAGAATAGCTGGGTTACAGTCAGGGGGAAAAAAACAAACAGGCAGACAGTGCAGGGATCCCTCGTGGCCGTTCCCCTTCAAAACAAGTATACCGTTTTGGATGCTGTTGGGGGGGGATGACCAACCGGGGGAAGGCCCTAGCGGTCAGGTCTCTGGCACTGAGTCTGGCTCTGGGGCTCAGAAGGGAAGGGGGGAGAATAGAAAAGCAATAGTTGTAGGAGATTCAATGGTTAGGGGAATAGATAGGAGATTCTGTGGTCGCGAGCGAGACTCTCGGAAGGTATGTTGCCTCCCGGGTGCCAGGGCCAGGGATGTCTCGGATCGTGTCTTCAGGATCCTTAAGGGGGAGGGGGAGCAGCCAGAAGTTGTGGTGCACATTGGTACCAACGACATAGGTAGGAAAAGGGGTGTGGAGGTAATAAAAAAGTTTAGGCAGTTAGGCTGGAAGTTAAAAGCCAGGACAGACAGAGTTGTCATCTCTGGTTTGTTGCCGGTGCCACGTGATAGCGAGGCTAGGAATAGGGAGAGAGTGCAGTTGAACACGTGGCTGCAGGAATGGTGTAGGAGGGAGGGCTTCAGGTATTTGGATAATTGGAGTGCATTCTGGGGAAGGTGGGACCTGTACAAGCAGGACGGGTTGCAACTGAACCAGAGGGGCACCAATATCCTGGGAGGGAGGTTTTCTAGTACTCTTCGGGAGGGTTTAAACTAATTTGGCAAGGGAATGGGAACCGGATCTGTAGTCCAGCAACTAAGGTAGCCGATATTCAGGACGCCAAAGCGTGTAATGAGGCAGTGGGGAAGGGAACACTGACAAAGGAGAGTACTTGCAGGCACGGAGATGGGTTAAAGTGAGTAGACTTCAACGCAAGAAGCATCAGGAATAAGGTGGGTGAACTTAAGGCATGGATCGGTACTTGGGACTACGATGTGGTGGCCATCACGGAAACTTGGATAGAAGAGGGGCAGAAATGGTTATTGGAGGTCCCTGGTTATAGATGTTTCAATAAGATTAGGGAGGGTGGTAAAAGAGGTGGGGGGGTGGCATTATTAATTAGAGATAGTATAACAGCTGCAGAAAGGCAGTTCGAGGAGTATCACCCTATTGAGGTAGTATGGGTTGAAGTCAGAAATAGGAAAGGAGCAGTCACCTTGTTAGGAGTTTTCTATAGGCCCCCCAATAGTAGCAGAGATGTAGAGGAACAGATTGGGAAACAGGTTTTGGAAAGGTGCAGAAGTCACAGGGTAGTAGTCATGGGTGACTTTAACTTCCCAAATATTGAGTGGAAACTCTTTAGATCAAATAGTTTGGATGGGGTGGTGTTTGTGCAGTGTGTCCAGGAAGCTTTTCTAACACAGTATGTAGATTGTCCGACCAGAGGAGGGGCAATATTGGATTTAGTACTTGGTAATGAACCAGGGCAAGTGATAGATTTGTTAGTGGGGGAGCATTTTGGAGATAGTGACCACAATTCTGTGACTTTCACTTTAGTAATGGAGAGGGATAGGTGCGTGCAACAGGGCAAGGTTTACAATTGGGGGAAGGGTAAATACGATGTTGTCAGACAAGAATTGAAGTGCATAAGTTGGGAACATAGGCTGTCAGGGAAGGACACAAGTGAAATGTGGAACTTGTTCAAGGAACAGGTACTACGTGTCCTTGATATGTATGTCCCTGTCAGGCAGGGAAGAGATAGTCGAGTGAGGGAACCATGGTTGACAAGAGAAGTTGAATGTCTTGTTAAGAGGAAAAAGGAGACTTATGTAAGGCTGAGGAAACAAGGTTCAGACAGGACATTGGAGGGATACAAGATAGCCAGGAGGGAACTGAAGAAAGGGATTAGGAGAGCTAAGAGAGGGCATGAACAATCTTTGGTGGGTAGGATCAAGGAAAACCCCAAGGCCTTTTACACATATGTGAGAAATATGAGAATGACTAGAGCGAGGGTAGGTCCGATCAAGGACAGTAGCGGGAGATTGTGTATTGAGTCTGAAGAGATAGGAGAGGTCTTGAACGAGTACTTTTCTTCTGTATTTACAAATGAGAGGGGCGATATTGTTGGAGAGGACAGTGTGAAACAGACTGTTAAGCTCGAGGAAATATTGTTAGGAAGGAAGATGTGTTGGGCATTTTGAAAAACTTGAGGATAGACAAGTCACCCGGGCCTGACGGGATATATCCAAGGATTCTATGGGAAGCAAGAGATGAAATTGCAGAGCCGTTGGCAATGATCTTTTCGTCCTCACTGTCAACAGGGTGGTACCAGGGGATTGGAGAGTGGCGAATGTCGTGCCCCTGTTCAAAAAAAGGGACTAGGGATAACCCTGGGAATTACAGGCCAGTTAGTCTTACTTCGGTGGTAGGCAAAGTCATGGAAAGGGTACTGAAGGATAGGATTTCTGAGCATCTGGAAAGACACTGCTTGATTCGGGATAGTCAGCACGGATTTGTGAGGGGTAGGTCTCGCCTTACAAATCTTATTGAATTCTTTGAGGAGGTGACCAAGCATGTGGATGAAGGTAAAGCAGTGGATGTAGTGTACATGGATTTTAGTAAGGCATTTGATAAGGTTCCCCATGGTAGGCTTCTGCAGAAAGTAAGGAGGCATGGGATAGTGGGAAATTTGGCCAGTTGGATAACGAACTGGCTAACCGATAGAAGTCAGAGAGTGGTGGTGGATGGCAAATATTCAGCCTGGATGCCAGTTACCAGTGGCGTACCATAGGGATCAGTTCTGGGTCCTCTGCTGTTTGTGATTTTCATTAATGACTTGGATGAGGGAGTTGAAGGGTGGGTCAGTAAATTTGCAGACGATACGAAGATTGGTGGAGTTGTGGATAGTGAGGAGGGCTGTTGTCGGCTGCAAAGAGACATAGATAGGATGCAGAGCTGGGCTGAGAAGTGGCAGATGAAGTTTAACCCTGAAAAGTGTGAGGTTGTCCATTTTGGAAGGACAAATATGAGTGCGGAATACAGGGTTAACGGTAGAGTTCTTGGCAATGTGGAGGAGCAGAGAGATCTTGGGGTCTATGTTCATACATCTTTGAAAGTTGCCACTCAAGTGGAGAGAGCTGTGAAGAAGGCCTATGGTGTGCTCGCGTTCATTAACAGAGGGATTGAATTTAAGAGCCGTGAGGTGATGATGCAGCTGTACAAAACTTTGGTAAGGCCACATTTGGAGTACTGTGTACAGTTCTGGTCACCTCATTTTAGGAAGGATGTGGAAGCTTTGGAAAAGGTGCAAAGAAGATTTACCAGGATGTTACCTGGAATGGAGAGTAGGTCTTACGAGGAAAGGTTGAGGGTGCTAGGCCTTTTCTCATTAGAACGGAGAAGGATGAGGGGCGACTTGATAGAGGTTTATAAGATGATCAGGGGAATAGATAGAGTAGACAGTCAGAGACTTTTTCCCCGGGTGGAACAAACCATTACAAGGGGACATAAATTTAAGGTGAAAGGTGGAAGATATAGGAGGGATATCAGAGGTAGGTTCTTTACCCAGAGAGTAGTGGGGGCATGGAATGCACTGCCTGTGGAAGTAGTTGAGTCGGAAACATTAGGGACCTTCAAGCAGCTATTGGATAGGTACATGGATTACGGTAAAATGATATAGTGTAGATTTATTTGTTCTTAAGGGCAGCACGGTAGCATTGTGGATAGCACAATTGCTTCACAGCTCCAGGGTCCCAGGTTTGATTCCGGCTTGGGTCACTGTCTGTGCGGAGTCTGCACGTCGTCCCCGTGTCTGCGTGGGTTTCCTCCGGGTGCTCCGGTTTCCTCCCACAGTCCAAAGATGTGCAGGGTAGGTGGATTGGCCATGATAAATTGCCCTTAGTGTCCAAAATTGCCCTTGGTGTTGAGTGTTGAGTTTGGGTGGGGTGCTCTTTCCAAGAGCCGGTGCAGACCCAGGGGACCGAATGGCCTCCTTCTGCACTGTAAATTCAATGATAATCTATGATTAATCTAGGACAAAGGTTCGGCACAACATCGTGGGCCGAAGGGCCTGTTCTGTGCTGTATTTTCTATGTTCTATGTATATCGGCCAAAGAGATATACCATCGAGCCGTGAAGATTGTCATTGAGGGGAGTCGAGGGATGCATGTCTATATGGACGACATCATCATCTGGTCTAACACCCCAGAGCAGCACATTAACAGGCTCAGAAAGGTGTTTGACAGGGTTCAACACGATGGTCTCAAACTGAATCGGGACAATCGCTAGTTCGGCATCCACAGGTTGAAGTTCTCGGGTGACATAATCTCACAAGAAGGAATTTGACCAGATCCGGCCATTGGGGAAATGCCGATGCCAGAGGACAAGAAGGCGATTATGCGAAGGTTCAGGGCGGTGAACTTCACGGGAAAATTCATCCGGAACTTGGCAAAACAAACTCCGGCTCCGAGGAACCACATTAAGAAAAATGTTGAATTTGAATGGCCATCTGCTCCTGCAGCAGAACGGCAGCAGCCCATGAACGCAGTCCTCCACTGTTGGCATTCTATGATTCTATAAGAGATATGAAGATCTCCGCTGATGCCAGTAAACATGGTATTGGTGCAGTCCTCCGACAGAAGGATGACCACGAGGTGTGGCAACTGATTGCGAATGTGTCGCGGGCCATGACTCCCAAGGAGCAGAGATACGTGCAGATTGAGAAAGAGTGCCTTGGCCTCGACATTGGCATTACGAAATTCCACAACTATGTCTATGGCCTCCCGCATTTCACGGTCGAAACGGACCAGAGGCCTTTGGAGAACATCATCAGAAAGGACCTGAATGAGACGTCCCCGCGGTTGCAACTGGTGATGATGAAGCTCAGGAGATATGATTTTGGCCTGGTGTCTCCACCTGGGAAGGACCTAATTGTGGCGGATACATTATCCAGGGCAAGCACTGATGCTGAAGTATTAGAACCCAAGTTCGTCCAAATAGTGGAAGCTCAAACTCGTTTAATTTCCGAGATATTACCTGTATCTAACTACAAACTACAGATCATACAAGCCGAAACTGAAAAGGACTTGACGCTCCAGAAGGTGAAACAATACTTAAAAGAAAGATGACCTGCTGGATGCAAATCATCCTTCCGACATTTAAGAGATGATCTTTCTACCACAGATGGTGTCCTGCTCAAGGGATACAGGACGGTGATTGCTGCCAGCTTATGTTCAGGGATTCTGCAGCAGGTTCACCAGGGTCATCGAGGCATCAAGCGTGTCGTACGTGAGCCAGACAATCGGTGTATTGGCCGGGAATAAACAGAGATATCGACCAAAATGTTCAAGCATGTACAATTTGTCAGTTTCATCAGCCTGCACAGAGCAAAGTCTATGGAACAAAGTGGACATGGATTTGTTCCATTTCCAGGGTCATGACTATTTGATAGTCATACACTATCACTCCAACTCTGCAGAGGTTGCACGCCATGGGATACATCGTAACGTCATCTCTCGCAATGGTCCAGGGGCTGATTCTCCCAACATGGGACTATGACCCCACGCCGGCGTAAAGACGCTGGCGTTTCACTCTGGAGATCAGCCATCACTCAGCTGCAGGGAGCTATCACCCCCCAGAGTGATTCACGCAGCGTGGCATGGACCTCAGATGGTGAAGCTCCCGCACTTGCGGTTCAGAGTCCGCGCCTGCGCACGGCGGTGGCTGCGCCAAGCGCCATGGTGGACTCCGACCACCGGGGCAGCTGAACAATGTCGGCCCCAGCCCGATCGGCCGCGCGCCCGAATATCTAACCCCGCCGATCTGTGTCCCGGCCACCTATAAAGCCCCCCCCCACCCCCCCCCGCCGGTGTCCGATCCCCCCGCCTCCCACAGGGTGTCCGCGGACTGAGTCCGCAGCCCCCACGCGAGCTTCCCGAACAGCGAAAGGTGGTTCGAGCCATGCCGTCGGGAACTCGGCCGGTCGGGAGCGGAGGATCGCGGAGATCTGGCAATAGCCCCCCAGCCGGGCAGAGTACTCCGCGAACTCGCCGATTCTTGGGCCCCGGAGAATCGCCGGGCCCAATCTCAGCGTGAAATGGGATTCTCCGCCCCCATGCCAAACGCGATTTTGTCGCGGGGCTGCAGAGTATCCAACCCCGTGTTTCTCGAGTTGGGAGTGGACAAAGCTGGCACAGCTATACAATTTCAATCATGAAACGTCTCGCCCACGTTACCCTTTGTCTAATGGGAAAGCAGAGAAAGGACTGGGATCATTAAGAATTTATGCCGCAGAGCGAGTGGAGCTGGTCAAGGTGTGTCGTTAGCGTGTTTGTAAACCCAGCAACACCGTTAGCAACAGGTCTCTCACCTGCTCAAATGTTGCTGGGGAGAAGACTAAGAACCACTTCACCAGAAATCATCAGTCAGGAAAAGGACCAGAAAGAGATACGTGAAAGAATCACCTAACATGCAGCAACAAGTGGTCTACAATAGACAAACCAAACCCCTGGCAGAACTTTGAGAAGGAGGATGGCACAACGTTGGAAAGGCTCTGAAATAGGTCGTACTTCGGTCCTACTGAGTACAAACCGAACAGGGATCACTATTCAGGAGAAACGGACAAGCATTGCTGTGTGCCAAGCACAAGGTTGAATGTTGAACCACATGATGACATATTCCAGGAAATTGCCTTTGCAGATGCAGACAATGGATACTGGAATACAACCAGCAATGTTCCTGTTAATTGCCGCAGCCCTGCGGCTGTCCGAGCTGAAGCTGCTCGAGGAGGAGGAAACTGCAGCAGCGGAGCGGGCTGCAGCGGAGCGGGTAGCAGCGGAGCGGGTAGCAGCAGAGCGGGCAGCAGCGGAGCGGGCAGCGATGGAGTGGGTAGCAGCGGAGCGGGCAGCGATGGAGTGGGTAGCAGCGGAGCGGGCAGCGATGGAGTGGGTAGCAGCGGAGCGGGCAGCGATGGAGTGGGTAGCAGCGGATCATGCTGCAGAGGAACAGGAGGCAGCCGCCCAATGGACAGCCCAACAGGCCAAGGACAAGGTGCCAAGGAGGCGGCGCATGAGGGCTCGATTCGAGGACCCTCCGGATTGGGCATGCCGTCAAAGTCTCCGGTTGAGTAGGGAGACAGTGCAACATATCTGCCACTTATGCCTCTGAAACACTTATGCCCCTTAACAGCTCTCAACATATGCCTTCATAGCCACTGTAACCATCTGCTCTGAAATCTTAAGGGACGGGTGTACATGCACACCTCGATCTCTCTGATCCTTGGTGCTTCCCAGGGTCCTGCTGTTTGTCCTGCATTCCCTCGTCTTGTTTGTCCTGCCCAAGTGCATCACCTGCCATTTATCTGGACTGAATCCCAATTGTTACTGATCAGCCCATCTGACCAGGCCTTCCATAAGCTTGTGAAGTAATGGGTTAAGAGACATTGCAATTAGTTGTCTCATTTATGTTAAGTATCCACTAATTGACACTGATATGTAAAGGGGCTTCAGGTGGCCTTTTTGTCAGGTGATGTGATGTTCGAGTTTTGTGCAAAGTCTGTTGAAGTAAATTAAAGGTGTTTGTGGAAAGGCGCAGAACCTTTGACTCTTTATACAGCAGCAGCTAAACGTCTAACATCCACCTGTAATCTCAGGCTCCCAAAATACCACTCCATCAATGCTTGTATCATCCACAAACTTACTGATCAACCCTCCTACTTCTAAATCATTTACAGAAATCACAAACAGCGAGAGCCCCAACACTGATTCCTGCGAAGATCAGAACACCGCTCGACAATCACCCTCTGCTTCCTGCCACTCAGACAATGATGGATCCAATTTGTCAAATGTTATGGAATCCCAATGGTTCAAAGAACAAAGAACAAAGAAATGTACAGCACAGGAACAGGCCCTTCGGCCCTCCAAGCCCGTGCCGACCATACAAATCTTACCTTCACTATCAGTCTCCCATGTGGGACATTATCAGAGCCTTGCGGAAGTTCAAGTAAACTTCCTTAAAGTCCAGAGAGACTTTTCCAACAGCACAGACAATAGTCGAACTTCAACAACTTTCTCAATGACGTCATCATTTAATGTCATGTTCATTCTGATCCGGCTTGTAACAGAAGAATATTCAACAAAGATAAGGGAGAGAAAGGTTAAGCAGACATCATTAATTAAACAATCTCCATACTCACCATGTCCACTGCATTGGCAACATCAAGAATGCGTTTCACCACAGCAGCTTTATCACTCCCCATTTTCAGATACTGAAACAGACCCAAACGATTGGTGATGATTCAGTGGGACAAACAGATCGACCCAGAATCCCGGTGATCCCACCTGCCCTCAGCATGGTCCCTCACAACTCCTCACACTCACCCTCCACATCATCAACACTCCTCACACTCACCCTCCCCATCGCCAACACTCCTCACACTCACCCTCCACATCCCCAACACTCCTCACACTCACCCTCCACATCCCCAACACTCCTCACACTCACCCTCCACATCATCAACACTCCTCACACTCACCCTCCACATCCCCAACACTCCTCACACTCACACTCCACATCATCCCCAACAATCCTCACACTCACCCTCCACATCATCAACACTCCTCACACTCACCCTCCACATCCCCAACACTCCTCACACTCACCCTCCACATCCCCAACACTCCTCACACTCACCCTCCACATCCCCAACACTCCTCACAGTCACCCTCCACATCCCCAACACTCCTCACACTCACCCTCCACATCATCAACACTCCTCACACTCACCCTCCACATCATCCCCAACACTCCTCACACTCACCCTCCACATCATCAACACTCCTCACACTCACCCGCCACATCATCAACACTCCTCCCACCCTCCACATCCCCAACACTCCTCACACTCACTCTCCACATCATCCCCAACACTCCTCACACTCACCCGCCACATCATCAACACTCCTCACACTCACCCTCCACATCCCCAACACTCCTCACACTCACCCGCCACATCATCAACACTCCTCACACCCTCCACATCCCCAACACTCCTCACACTCACCCTCCACATCCCCAACACTCCTCACACTCACCCTCCACATCCCCAACACTCCTCACACTCACCCTCCACATCATCAACACTCCTCACACTCACCCTCCACATCATCCCCAACACTCCTCACACTCACCCACCACATCATCCCCAACACTCCTCACACTCACCCTCCACATCATCCCCAACACTCCTCACACTCACCCTCCACATCCCCAACACTCCTCACACTCACCCTCCACATCATCAACACTCCTCACACTCACCCGCCACATCCCCAACACTCCTCACACTCACCCTCCACATCCCCAACACTCCTCACACTCACCCTCCACATCCCCAACACTCCTCACAGTCACCCTCCACATCATCCCCAACACTCCTCACACTCACCCTCCAGATCATCAACACTCCTCACACTCACCCTCCACATCATCAACACTCCTCACACTCACACTCCACATCATCAACACTCCTCACACTCACCCTCCACATCCCCAACACTCCTCACACTCACCCTCCACATCATCCCCAACACTCCTCACACTCACCCTCCACATCATCCCCAACACTCCTCACACTCACCCTCCACATCATCCCCAACACTCCTCACACTCACCCTCCACATCATCAACACTCCTCACACTCTCCCTCCACATCATCAACACTCCTCACAGTCACACTCAACATCATCCCCAACACTCATCACATTCACCCTCCACATCATCCCCAACACTCCTCACACTCCCCCTCCACATCCCCAACACTCCTCACTCTTACCCTCCACATCATCAACACTCCTCACACTCACCCTCCACATCATCAAATCTCCTCACAATCACCCTCCACATCCCCAACACTCCTCACACTCACCCTCCACATCTCCAACACTCCTCACACTCACCCTCCACATCATCCCCAACACTCCTCACACTCACCCTCCACATCATCCCCAATACTCCTCACACTCACTCTCCACATCATCCCCAACACTCCTCACACTCACTCTCCACATCATCCCCAACACTCCTCACACTCACCCTCCACATCATCCCCAACACTCCTCACACTCACCCTCCACATCTTCCCCAACACTCCTCACACTCACCCTCCACATCATCAACACTCCTCACACTCACACTCCACATCATCAACACTCCTCACACTCACCCTCCACATCATCCTAACACACCTCACACTCACCCTCCACATCCCCAACATTCCTCACACTCACCCTCCACATCCCCAACACTCCTCACACTCACCCTCCACACCATCCCCAACACTCCTCACACTCACCCTCCACATCATCCTCAACACTGCTCACACTCACCCTCCACATCATCCCCAACACTCCTCACACACACCCTCCACATCCCCAACACTCCTCACACTCACCCTCCACATCCCCAACACTCCTCACACCTACCCACCACAACCACAAAACTCCTCACACTCACCCTCCACATCATCCCCAACACTCCTCACACTCACCCTCCACATCATCCCCAACACTCCTCACACTCATCCTCCACATCCCCAACACTCCTCACACTCACCCTCCACATCATCCCCAACACTCCTCACACTCACCCTCCACATCATCCCCAATACTCCTCACACTCACTCTCCACATCATACCCAACACTCCTCACACTCACTCTCCACATCATCCCCAACACTCCTCACACTCACCCTCCACATCATCCCCAATACTCCTCACACTCAGCCTCCACATCCCCAACACTCCTCACACTCACCCTCCACATCATCCCCAACACTCCTCACACTCACCCTCCACATCATCAACACTCCTCACACTCACACTCCACATCATCAACACTCCTCACACTCACCCTCCACATCATCCTAACACACCTCACACTCACCCTCCACATCCCCAACATTCCTCACACTCACCCTCCACATCCCCAACACTCCTCACACTCACCCTCCACATCATCCCCAACACTCCTCACACTCACCCTCCACATCATCCTCAACACTCCTCACACTCACCCTCCACATCATCCCCAACACTCCTCACACACACCCTCCACATCCCCAACACTCCTCACACTCACCCTCCACATCCCCAACACTCCTCACACCTACCCACCACAACCACAAAACTCCTCACACTCACCCTCCACATCATCCCCAACACTCCTCACACTCACCCTCCACATCATCCCCAACACTCCTCACACTCATCCTCCACATCCCCAACACTCCTCACACTCACCCTCCACATCATCCCCAACACTCCTCACACTCACCCTCCACATCCCCAACACTCCTCACACTCACCCTCTACATCATCCCCAACACTCCTCACACTCACCCTCCACATCATCCCCAACACTCCTCACACTCACCCTCCACATCATCCCCAACACTCCTCACACTCACCCTCCACATCATCCCCAACACTCCTCACACTCACCCTCCACATCCCCAACACTCCTCACACTCACCCTCCACATCATCAACACTCCTCACACTCACACTCCACATCCCCAACACTCATCACACTCACCCTCTACATCATCCCCAACACTCCTCACACTCACCCTCCACATCCCCAACACTCCTCACTCTCACCCTCCACATCATCCCCAACACTCCTCACACTGACCCTCCACATCATCAACACGCCTCACACTCACCCTCAACATCATCCCCAACACTCCTCACTCTCACCCTCCACATCATCCCCAACACTCCTCACACTGACCCTCCACATCATCAACACACCTCACACTCACCCTCAACATCATCCCCAACACTCCTCACACTCACCCTCCACATCATCAACATTCCTCACAGTCACCCTCCACATCCCCAACACTCCTCACACTCACCCTCCACATCATCAACACTCCTCACACTCACCCTCCACATCATCCCCACCACTCCTCACACACCCTCCACATCATCCCCAACACTCATCACACTCACCCTCCACATCCCCAACACTCCTCACACTCACCCTCCACATCATCCCCAACACTCCTCACACTCACCCTCCACATTCCCAACACTCCTCACACTCACCCTCCACATCATCAACACTCCTCACACTCACCCTCCACACCCCCAACACTCCTCACACTCACCCTCCACATCATCAACACTCCTCACACTCACACTCAATATCCCCAACACTCCTCACACTCACCCTCCACATCATCCCCAACACTCCTCACACTCACCCTCCACATCATCAACACTCCTCACACTCACACTCCACATCATCAACACTCTTCACACTCACCCTCCACATCATCCTAACACACCTCACACTCACCCTCCACATCCCCAACATTCCTCACACTCACCCTCCACATCCCCAACACTCCTCACACTCACCCTCCACATCATCCCCAACACTCCTCACACTCACCCTCCACATCATCAACACTCCTCACAGTCACACTCAACATCATCAACACTCCTCACACTCACCCTCCACATCATCAACACTCCTCACACTCTCCCTCCACATCATCAACACTCCTCACAGTCACACTCAACATCATCCCCAACACTCATCACACTCACCCTCCACATCATCCCCAACACTCCTCACACTCCCCCTCCACATCCCCAACACTCCTCACTCTCACCCTCCACATCATCAACACTCCTCACACTCACCCTCCACATCATCAAATCTCCTCACAATCACCCTCCACATCCCCAACACTCCTCACACTCACCCTCCACATCTCCAACACTCCTCACACTCACCCTCCACATCATCCCCAACATTCCTCACACTCACCCTCCACATCATCCCCAATACTCCTCACACTCACTCTCCACATCATCCCCAACACTCCTCACACTCACTCTCCACATCATCCCCAACACTCCTCACACTCACCCTCCACATCATCCCCAATACTCCTCACACTCACCCTCCACATCCCCAACACTCCTCACACTCACCCTCCACATCATCCCCAACACTCCTCACACTCACCCTCCACATCATCAACACTCCTCACACTCACACTCCACATCATCAACACTCCTGACACTCACCCTCCACATCATCCTAACACACCTCACACTCACCCTCCACATCCCCAACATTCCTCACACTCACCCTCCACATCCCCAACACTCCTCACACTCACCCTCCACATCATCCCCAACACTCCTCACACTCACCCTCCACATCATCCTCAACACTCCTCACACTCACCCTCCACATCATCCCCAACACTCCTCACACTCACCCTCCACATCCCCAACACTCCTCACACTCACCCTCCACATCCCCAACACTCCTCACACCTACCCACCACAACCACAAAACTCCTCACACTCACCCTCCACATCATCCCCAACACTCCTCACACTCACCCTCCACATCATCCCCAACACTCCTCACACTCACCCTCCACATCCCCAACACTCCTCACACTCACCCTCCACATCATCCCCAGCACTCCTCACACTCACCCTCCACATCCCCAACACTCCTCACACTCACCCTCTACATCATCCCCAACACTCGTCACACTCACCCTCCACATCATCCCCAACACTCCTCACACTCACCCTCCACATCATCCCCCAAACTCCTCACACTCACCCTCCACATCATCCCCAACACTCCTCACACTCACCCTCCACATCCCCAACACTCCTCACACTCACCCTCCACATCATCAACACTCCTCACACTCACACTCCACATCCCCAACACTCATCACACTCACCCTCTACATCATCCCCAACACTCCTCACACTCGCCCTCCACATCCCCAACACTCCTCACTCTCACCCTCCACATCATCCCCAACACTCCTCACACTGACCCTCCACATCATCAACACGCCTCACACTCACCCTCAACATCATCCCCAACACTCCTCACTCTCACCCTCCACATCATCCCCAACACTCCTCACACTCACACTCCACATCATCCCCAACACTCCTCACACTCACCCTCCACATCCCCAACACTCCTCACACTCACCCTCCACATCATCAACACTCCTCACACTCACACACCACATCCCCAACACTCCTCACACTCACCCTCCACATCATCAACACTCCTCACACTCACCCTCCACATCATCAACACTCCTCACTCTCACCCTCCACATCCCCAACACTCCTCACACTCACACTCCACATCCCCAACACTCCACACACTCACCCTCCACATCTCCAACACTCCTCACACTCACCCTCCACATCCCCAACACTCCTCACACTCACACTCCACATCCCCAACACTCCACACACTCACCCTCCACATCTCCAACACTCCACACACTCACCCTCCACATCCCCAACACTCCACACTCTCACCCTCCACATCATCAACACTCCTCACACACACACTCCACATCCCCAACACTCCTCACACTCACCCTCCACATCCCCAACACTCCTCACACTCACCCTCCACATCATCAACACTCCTCACACTCACACTCCACATCTCCAACACTCCTCACACTCACCCTCCACATCATCAACACTCCTCACACTCACCCTCCACATCATCAACACTCCTCACTCTCACCCTCCACATCATCCCCAACAATCCTCACACTCACCCTCCACATCCCCAACACTCCTCACACTCACCTTCCACAACTCCAACACTCAGCACACTCACCCTCCACATCCCCAACACTCCTCACACTCACCTTCCACATCCCCAACACTCCTCACACTCACCCTCCACATCCCCAACACTCCTCACACTCACCCTCCACATCATCCCCAACACTCCTCACACTCACCCTCCACATCATCCCCAACACTCCTCACACTCACCCTCCACATCATCCCCAACACTCCTCACACTCACCCTCCACATCATCCCCAACACTCCTCACACTCACCCTCCACATCCCCAACACTCCTCACACTCACCCTCCACATCCCCAACACTCCTCACACTCACCTTCCACATCCCCAACACTCCTCACACTCACACTCCACATCCCCAACACTCCTCACACTCACCCTCCACATCCCCAACAATCCTCACACTCACCCTCCACATCCCCAACACTCCTCACACTCACCCTCCACATCCGCAACACTCCTCACAATCACCCTCCACATCATCAACACTCCTCACACTCACCCTCCACATCCCCAACACTCCTCACACTCACCCTCCACATCATCCCCAACACTCCTCACACTCACCCTCCACATCATCCCCAACACTCCTCACACTCACCCTCCACATCCCCAACACTCCTCACACTCACCCTCCACATTCCCAACACTCCTCACACTCACCCTCCACATCATCAACACTCCTCACAGTCACACTCAACATCCCCAACACTCCTCACACTCACCCTCCACATCCCCAACACTCCTCACACTCACCCTCCACATCCCCAACACTCCTCACACTCACCCTCCACATCCCCAACACTCCTCACACTCACCCTCCACATCCCCAACACTCCTCACACTCACCCTCCACATCCCCAACACTCCTCACACCCTCCACATCCCCAACACTCCTCACACTCACCCTCCACATCCCCAACACTCCTCACACTCACCCTCCACATCCCCAAGACTCCTCACACTCACCCTACACATCATCCCCAACACTCCTCACACTCACCCTCCACATCCCCAACACTCCTCACACTCACCCTCCACATCCCCAACACTCCTCACACCTACCCACCACAACCACAAAACTCCTCACACTCACCCTCCACATCATCCCCAACACTCCTCACACTCACCCTCCACATCATCCCCAACGCTCCTCACACTCACCCTCCACATCCCCAACACTCCTCACACTCACCCTCCACATCATCCCCAGCACTCCTCACACTCACCCTCCACATCCCCAACACTCCTCACACTCACCCTCTACATCATCCCCAACACTCGTCACACTCACCCTCCACATCATCCCCAACACTCCTCACACTCACCCTCCACATCATCCCCCAAACTCCTCACACTCACCCTCCACATCATCCCCAACACTCCTCACACTCACCCTCCACATCCCCAACACTCCTCACACTCACCCTCCACATCATCAACACTCCTCACACTCACACTCCACATCCCCAACACTCATCACACTCACCCTCTACATCATCCCCAACACTCCTCACACTCGCCCTCCACATCCCCAACACTCCTCACTCTCACCCTCCACATCATCCCCAACACTCCTCACACTGACCCTCCACATCATCAACACGCCTCACACTCACCCTCAACATCATCCCCAACACTCCTCACTCTCACCCTCCACATCATCCCCAACACTCCTCACACTCACACTCCACATCATCCCCAACACTCCTCACACTCACCCTCCACATCCCCAACACTCCTCACACTCACCCTCCACATCATCAACACTCCTCACACTCACACACCACATCCCCAACACTCCTCACACTCACCCTCCACATCATCAACACTCCTCACACTCACCCTCCACATCATCAACACTCCTCACTCTCACCCTCCACATCCCCAACACTCCTCACACTCACACTCCACATCCCCAACACTCCACACACTCACCCTCCACATCTCCAACACTCCTCACTCTCACCCTCCACATCCCCAACACTCCTCACACTCACACTCCACATCCCCAACACTCCACACACTCACCCTCCACATCTCCAACACTCCACACACTCACCCTCCACATCCCCAACACTCCACACTCTCACCCTCCACATCATCAACACTCCTCACACACACACTCCACATCCCCAACACTCCTCACACTCACCCTCCACATCCCCAACACTCCACACACTCACCCTCCACATCATCAACACTCCTCACACTCACACTCCACATCTCCAACACTCCTCACACTCACCCTCCACATCATCAACACTCCTCACACTCACCCTCCACATCATCAACACTCCTCACTCTCACCCTCCACATCATCCCCAACAATCCTCACACTCACCCTCCACATCCCCAACACTCCTCACACTCACCTTCCACAACCCCAACACTCAGCACACTCACCCTCCACATCCCCAACACTCCTCACACTCACCTTCCACATCCCCAACACTCCTCACACTCACCCTCCACATCCCCAACACTCCTCACACTCACCCTCCACATCATCCCCAACACTCCTCACACTCACCCTCCACATCATCCCCAACACTCCTCACACTCACCCTCCACATCATCCCCAACACTCCTCACACTCACCCTCCACATCATCCCCAACACTCCTCACACTCACCCTCCACATCCCCAACACTCCTCACACTCACCCTCCACATCCCCAACACTCCTCACACTCACCTTCCACATCCCCAACACTCCTCACACTCACACTCCACATCCCCAACACTCCTCACACTCACCCTCCACATCCCCAACAATCCTCACACTCACCCTCCACATCCCCAACTCTCCTCACACTCACCCTCCACATCCCCAACACTCCTCACACTCACCCTCCACATCATCAACACTCCTCACACTCACCCTCCACATCCCCAACACTCCTCACACTCACCCTCCACATCATCCCGAACACTCCTCACACTCACCCTCCACATCATCCCCAACACTCCTCACACTCACCCTCCACATCCCCAACACTCCTCACACTCACCCTCCACATTCCCAACACTCCTCACACTCACCCTCCACATCATCCCCAACACTCCTCACACTCACCCTCCACATCATCAACACTCCTCACAGTCACACTCAACATCCCCAACACTCCTCACACTCACCCTCCACATCCCCAACACTCCTCACACTCACCCTCCACATCCCCAACACTCCTCACACTCACCCTCCACATCCCCAACACTCCTCACACTCACCCTCCACATCCCCAACACTCCTCACACCCTCCACATCCCCAACACTCCTCACACTCACCCTCCACATCCCCAACACTCCTCACACTCACCCTCCACATCCCCAAGACTCCTCACACTCACCCTACACATCATCCCCAACACTCCTCACACTCACCCTCCACATCTCCAACACTCCTCACACTCACCCTCCACATCCCCAAGACTCCTCACACTCACCCTCCACATCCCCAAGACTCCTCACACTCACCCTCCACATCATCCCCAACACTCCTCACACTCACCCTCAACATCATCAACACTCCTCACAGTCACCCTCCACATCCCTAACACTCCTCACACTGACCCTCCACATCCCCAACACTCCTCACACTCACCCTCCACATCCCCAACATTCCTCACACTCACCCTCCACATCATCAACACTCCTCACACTCACCCTCCACATCATCAACACTCCTCACACTCACCCTCCACATCCCCAACACTCCTCACACTCACACTCCACATCATCCCCAACACTCCTCACACTCACCCTCCACATCCCCAACACTCCTCACACTCACCCTCCACATCCCCAACACTCCTCACACTCACCCTCCACATCATCAACACTCCTCACACTCACCCTCCACATCATCCCCAACACTCCTCACACTCACCCTCCACATCATCAACACTCCTCACACTCACCCGCCACATCATCAACACTCCTCACACCCTCCTCATCCCCAACACTCCTCACACTCACTCTCCACTTCCCCAACACTCCTCACACTCACCCGCCACATCATCAACACTCCTCACACTCACCCTCCACATCCCCAACACTCCTCACACTCACCCGCCACATCATCAACACTCCTCACACCCTCCACATCCCCAACACTCCTCACACTCACCCTCCACATCCCCAACACTCCTCACACTCAACCTCCACATCCCCAACACTCCTCACACTCACCCTCCACATCATCAACACTCCTCACACTCACCCTCCACATCATCCCCAACACTCCTCACACTCACCCACCACATCATCCCCAACACTCCTCACACTCACCCTCCACATCATCCCCAACACTCCTCACACTCACCCTCCACATCCCCAACACACCTCACACTCACCCTCCACATCATCAACACTCCTCACACTCACCCGCCACATCCCCAACACTCCTCACACTCACCCTCCACATCATCCCCAACACTCCTCACACTCACCCTCCAGATCATCAACACTCCTCACACTCACCCTCCACATCATCAACACTCCTCACACTCACACTCCACATCATCAACACTCCTCACACTCACCCTCCACATCCCCAACACTCCTCACACTCACCCTCCACATCATCCCCAACACTCCTCACACTCACCCTCCACATCATCCCCAACACTCCTCACACTCACCCTCCACATCATCCCCAACACTCCTCACACTCACCCTCCACATCATCAACACTCCTCACACTCTCCCTCCACATCATCAACACTCCTCACAGTCACACTCAACATCATCCCCAACACTCATCACACTCACCCTCCACATCATCCCCAACACTCCTCACACTCCCCCTCCACATCCCCAACACTCCTCACTCTTACCCTCCACATCATCAACACTCCTCACACTCACCCTCCACATCATCAAATCTCCTCACAATCACCCTCCACATCCCCAACACTCCTCACACTCACCCTCCACATCTCCAACACTCCTCACACTCACCCTCCAGATCATCCCCAACACTCCTCACACTCACCCTCCACATCATCCCCAATACTCCTCACACTCACTCTCCACATCATCCCCAACACTCCTCACACTCACTCTCCACATCATCCCCAACACTCCTCACACTCACCCTCCACATAATCCCCAATACTCCTCACACTCAGCCTCCACATCCCCAACACTCCTCACACTCACCCTCCACATCATCCCCAACACTCCTCACACTCACCCTCCACATCATCAACACTCCACACACTCACACTCCACATCATCAACACTCCTCACACTCACCCTCCACATCATCCTAACACACCTCACACTCACCCTCTTCATCCCCAACATTCCTCACACTCACCCTCCACATCCCCAACACTCCTCACACTCACCCTCCACATCATCCCCAACACTCCTCACACTCACCCTCCACATCATCCTCAACACTCCTCACACTCACCCTCCACATCATCCCCAACACTCCTCACACACACCCTCCACATCCCCAACACTCCTCACACTCACCCTCCACATCCCCAACACTCCTCACACCTACCCACCACAACCACAAAACTCCTCACACTCACCCTCCATATCATCCCCAACACTCCTCACACTCACCCTCCACATCATCCCCAACACTCCTCACACTCACCTTCCACATCCCCAACACTCCTCACACTCACCCTCCACATCCCCAACACTCCTCACACTCACCCTCCACATCATCCCCAACACTCCTCACACTCACCCTCCACATCATCCCCAACACTCCTCACACTCACCCTCCACATCATCCCCAACACTCCTCACACTCACCCTCCACATCATCCCCAACACTCCTCACACTCACCCTCCACATCCCCAACACTCCTCACACTCACCCTCCACATCCCCAACACTCCTCACACTCACCTTCCACATCCCCAACACTCCTCACACTCACACTCCACATCCCCAACACTCCTCACACTCACCCTCCACATCCCCAACAATCCTCACACTCACCCTCCACATCCCCAACACTCCTCACACGCACCCTCCACATCCCCAACACTCCTCACACTCACCCTCCACATCATCAACACTCCTCACACTCACCCTCCACATCCCCAACACTCCTCACACTCACCCTCCACATCATCCCCAACACTCCTCACACTCACCCTCCACATCATCCCCAACACTCCTCACACTCACCCTCCACATCCCCAACACTCCTCACACTCACCCTCCACATTCCCAACACTCCTCACACTCACCCTCCACATCATCCCCAACACTCCTCACACTCACCCTCCACATCATCAACACTCCTCACAGTCACACTCAACATCCCCAACACTCCTCACACTCACCCTCCACATCCCCAACACTCCTCACACTCACCCTCCACATCCCCAACACTCCTCACACTCACCCTCCACATCCCCAACACTCCTCACACTCACCCTCCACATCCCCAACACTCCTCACACCCTCCACATCCCCAACACTCCTCACACTCACCCTCCACATCCCCAACACTCCTCACACTCACCCTCCACATCCCCAAGACTCCTCACACTCACCCTACACATCATCCCCAACACTCCTCACACTCACCCTCCACATCTCCAACACTCCTCACACTCACCCTCCACATCCCCAAGACTCCTCACACTCACCCTCCACATCCCCAAGACTCCTCACACTCACCCTCCACATCATCCCCAACACTCCTCACACTCACCCTCAACATCATCAACACTCCTCACAGTCACCCTCCACATCCCCAACACTCCTCACACTGACCCTCCACATCCCCAACACTCCTCACACTCACCCTCCACATCCCCAACATTCCTCACACTCACCCTCCACATCATCAACACTCCTCACACTCACCCTCCACATCATCAACACTCCTCACACTCACCCTCCACATCCCCAACACTCCTCACACTCACCCTCCACATCATCCCCAACACTCCTCACACTCACCCTCCACATCATCCTCAACACTCCTCACACTCACCCTCCACATCATCCCCAACACTCCTCACACACACCCTCCACATCCCCAACACTCCTCACACTCACCCTCCACATCCCCAACACTCCTCACACCTACCCACCACAACCACAAAACTCCTCACACTCACCCTCCACATCATCTCCAACACTCATCACACTCACCCTCCACATCATCCCCAACACTCCTCACACTCATCCTCCACATCCCCAACACTCCTCTCACTCACCCTCCACATCATCCCCAACACTCCTCACACTCACCCTCCACATCCCCAACACTCCTCACACTCACCCTCTACATCATCCCCAACACTCCTCACACTCACCCTCCACATCATCCCCAACACTCCTCACACTCACCCTCCACATCATCCCCAACACTCCTCACACTAACCCTCCACATCATCCCCAACACTCCTCACACTCACCCTCCACATCCCCAACACTCCTCACACTCACCCTCCACATCATCAACACTCCTCACACTCACACTCCACATCCCCAACACTCATCACACTCACCCTCTACATCATCCCCAACACTCCTCACACTCACCCTCCACATCCCCAACACTCCTCACTCTCACCCTCCACATCATCCCCAACACTCCTCACACTGATCCTCCACATCATCAACACGCCTCACACTCACCCTCAACATCATCCCCAACACTCCTCACTCTCACCCTCCACATCATCCCCAACACTCCTCACACTGACCCTCCACATCATCAACACACCTCACACTCACCCTCAACATCATCCCCAACACTCCTCACACTCACCCTCCACATCATCAACATTCCTCACAGTCACCCTCCACATCCCCAACACTCCTCACACTCACCCTCCACATCATCAACACTCCTCACACTCACCCTCCACATCATCCCCACCACTCCTCACACACCCTCCACATCATCCCCAACACTCATCACACTCACCCTCCACATCCCCAACACTCCTCACACTCACCCTCCACATCATCCCCAACACTCCTCACACTCACCCTCCACATTACCAACACTCCTCACACTCACCCTCCACATCAGCAACACTCCTCACACTCACCCTCCACACCCCCAACACTCCTCACACTCACCCTCCACATCATCAACACACCTCACACTCACACTCAATATCCCCAACACTCCTCACACTCACCCTCCACATCATCCCCAACACTCCTCACACTCACCCTCCACATCATCAACACTCCTCACACTCACACTCCACATCATCAACACTCCTCACACTCACCCTCCACGTCATCCTAACACACCTCACACTCACCCTCCACATCCCCAACATTCCTCACCCTCACCCTCCACATCCCCAACACTCCTCACACTCACCCTCCACATCATCCCCAACACTCCTCACACTCACCCTCCACATCATCAACACTCCTCACAGTCACACTCAACATCATCAACACTCCTCACACTCACCCTCCACATCATCAACACTCCTCACACTCTCCCTCCACATCATCAACACTCCTCACAGTCACACTCAACATCATCCCCAACACTCATCACACTCACCCTCCACATCATCCCCAACACTCCTCACACTCCCCCTCCACATCCCCAACACTCCTCACTCTTACCCTCCACATCATCAACACTCCTCACACTCACCCTCCACATCATCAAATCTCCTCACAATCACCCTCCACATCCCCAACACTCCTCACACTCACCCTCCACATCTCCAACACTCCTCACACTCACCCTCCAGATCATCCCCAACACTCCTCACACTCACCCTCCACATCATCCCCAATACTCCTCACACTCACTCTCCACATCATCCCCAACACTCCTCACACTCACTCTCCACATCATCCCCAACACTCCTCACACTCACCCTCCACATCATCCCCAATACTCCTCACACTCAGCCTCCACATCCCCAACACTCCTCACACTCACCCTCCACATCATCCCCAACACTCCTCACACTCACCCTCCACATCATCAACACTCCACACACTCACACTCCACATCATCAACACTCCTCACACTCACCCTCCACATCATCCTAACACACCTCACACTCACCCTCTTCATCCCCAACATTCCTCACACTCACCCTCCACATCCCCAACACTCCTCACACTCACCCTCCACATCATCCCCAACACTCCTCACACTCACCCTCCACATCATCCTCAACACTCCTCACACTCACCCTCCACATCATCCCCAACACTCCTCACACACACCCTCCACATCCCCAACACTCCTCACACTCACCCTCCACATCCCCAACACTCCTCACACCTACCCACCACAACCACAAAACTCCTCACACTCACCCTCCACATCATCCCCAACACTCCTCACACTCACCCTCCACATCATCCCCAACACTCCTCACACTCATCCTCCACATCCCCAACACTCCTCTCACTCACCCTCCACATCATCCCCAACACTCCTCACACTCACCCTCCACATCCCCAACACTCCTCACACTCACCCTCTACATCATCCCCAACACTCCTCACACTCACCCTCCACATCATCCCCAACACTCCTCACACTCACCCTCCACATCATCCCCAACACTCCTCACACTCACCCTCCACATCATCCCCAACACTCCTCACACTCACCCTCCACATCCCCAACACTCCTCACACTCACCCTCCACATCATCAACACTCCTCACACTCACACTCCACATCCCCAACACTCATCACACTCACCCTCTACATCATCCCCAACACTCCTCACACTCACCCTCCACATCCCCAACACTCCTCACTCTCACCCTCCACATCATCCCCAACACTCCTCACACTGATCCTCCACATCATCAACACGCCTCACACTCACCCTCAACATCATCCCCAACACTCCTCACTCTCACCCTCCACATCATCCCCAACACTCCTCACACTGACCCTCCACATCATCAACACACCTCACACTCACCCTCAACATCATCCCCAACACTCCTCACACTCACCCTCCACATCATCAACATTCCTCACAGTCACCCTCCACATCCCCAACACTCCTCACACTCACCCTCCACATCATCAACACTCCTCACACTCACCCTCCACATCATCCCCACCACTCCTCACACACCCTCCACATCATCCCCAACACTCATCACACTCACCCTCCACATCCCCAACACTCCTCACACTCACCCTCCACATCATCCCCAACACTCCTCACACTCACCCTCCACATTACCAACACTCCTCACACTCACCCTCCACATCAGCAACACTCCTCACACTCACCCTCCACACCCCCAACACTCCTCACACTCACCCTCCACATCATCAACACTCCTCACACTCACACTCAATATCCCAAACACTCCTCACACTCACCCTCCACATCATCCCCAACACTCCTCACACTCACCCTCCACATCATCAACACTCCTCACACTCACACTCCACATCATCAACACTCCTCACACTCACCCTCCACATCATCCTAACACACCTCACACTCACCCTCCACATCCCCAACATTCCTCACCCTCACCCTCCACATCCCCAACACTCCTCACACTCACCCTCCACATCATCCCCAACACTCCTCACACTCACCCTCCACATCATCAACACTCCTCACAGTCACACTCAACATCATCAACACTCCTCACACTCACCCTCCACATCATCAACACTCCTCACACTCTCCCTCCACATCATCAACACTCCTCACAGTCACACTCAACATCATCCCCAACACTCATCACACTCACCCTCCACATCATCCCCAACACTCCTCACACTCCCCCTCCACATCCCCAACACTCCTCACTCTCACCCTCCACATCATCAACACTCCTCACACTCACCCTCCACATCATCAAATCTCCTCACAATCACCCTGCACATCCCCAACACTCCTCACACTCACCCTCCACATCTCCAACACTCCTCACACTCACCCTCCACATCATCCCCAACATTCCTTACACTCACCCTCCACATCATCCCCAATACTCCTCACACTCACTCTCCACATCATCCCCAACACTCCTCACACTCACTCTCCACATCATCCCCAACACTCCTCACACTCACCCTCCACATCATCCCCAATACTCCTCACACTCACCCTCCACATCATCCCCAATACTCCTCACACTCACCCTCCACATCCCCAACACTCCTCACACTCACCCTCCACATCATCCCCAACACTCCTCACACTCACCCTCCACATCATCAACACTCCTCACACTCACACTCCACATCATCAACACTCCTCACACTCACCCTCCACATCATCCTAACACACCTCACACTCACCCTCCACATCCCCAACATTCCTCACACTCACCCTCCACATCCCCAACACTCCTCACACTCACCCTCCACATCATCCCCAACACTCCTCACACTCACCCTCCACATCATCCTCAACACTCCTCACACTCACCCTCCACATTCCCAATACTCCTCACACTCACCCTCCACATCATCAACACTCCTCACACTCACCCTCCACACCCCCAACACTCCTCACACTCACCCTCCACATCATCAACACTCCTCACACTCACATTCAATATCCCCAACACTCCTCACACTCACCCTCCACATCCCCAACACTCCTCACACTCACCCTCGACATCCCCAACACTCCTCACACTCACCCTCCACATCATCAACACTCCTCACAGTCACACTCAACATCATCAACACTCCTCACACTCACCCTCCACATCATCAACACTCCTCACACTCTCCCTCCACATCATCAACACTCCTCACAGTCACACTCAACATCATCCCCAACACTCATCACACTCACCCTCCACATCATCCCCAACACTCTTCACACTCCCCCTCCACATCCCCAACACTGCTCACTCTCACCCTCCACATCATCAACACTCCTCACACTCACCCTCCACATCATCAAATCTCCTCACAATCACCCTCCACATCCCCAACACTCCTCACACTCACCCTCCACATCTCCAACACTCCTCACACTCACCCTCCACATCATCCCCAACACTCCTCACACTCACCCTCCACATCCCCAACACTCCTCACTCTTACCCTCCACATCATCAACACTCCTCACACTCACCCTCCACATCATCAAATCTCCTCACAATCACACTCCACATCCCCAACACTCCTCACACTCACCCTCCACATCTCCAACACTCCTCACACTCACCCTCCAGATCATCCCCAACACTCCTCACACTCACCCTCCACATCATCCCCAATACTCCTCACACTCACTCTCCACATCATCCCCAACACTCCTCACACTCACTCTCCACATCATCCCCAACACTCCTCACACTCACCCTCCACATAATCCCCAATACTCCTCACACTCAGCCTCCACATCCCCAACACTCCTCACACTCACCCTCCACATCATCCCCAACACTCCTCACACTCACCCTCCACATCATCAACACTCCACACACTCACACTCCACATCATCAACACTCCTCACACTCACCCTCCACATCATCCTAACACACCTCACACTCACCCTCTTCATCCCCAACATTCCTCACACTCACCCTCCACATCCCCAACACTCCTCACACTCACCCTCCACATCATCCCCAACACTCCTCACACTCACCCTCCACATCATCCTCAACACTCCTCACACTCACCCTCCACATCATCCCCAACACTCCTCACACACACCCTCCACATCCCCAACACTCCTCACACTCACCCTCCACATCCCCAACACTCCTCACACCTACCCACCACAACCACAAAACTCCTCACACTCACCCTCCATATCATCCCCAACACTCCTCACACTCACCCTCCACATCATCCCCAACACTCCTCACACTCACCTTCCACATCCCCAACACTCCTCACACTCACCCTCCACATCCCCAACACTCCTCACACTCACCCTCCACATCATCCCCAACACTCCTCACACTCACCCTCCACATCATCCCCAACACTCCTCACACTCACCCTCCACATCATCCCCAACACTCCTCACACTCACCCTCCACATCATCCCCAACACTCCTCACACTCACCCTCCACATCCCCAACACTCCTCACACTCACCCTCCACATCCCCAACACTCCTCACACTCACCTTCCACATCCCCAACACTCCTCACACTCACACTCCACATCCCCAACACTCCTCACACTCACCCTCCACATCCCCAACAATCCTCACACTCACCCTCCACATCCCCAACACTCCTCACACGCACCCTCCACATCCCCAACACTCCTCACACTCACCCTCCACATCATCAACACTCCTCACACTCACCCTCCACATCCCCAACACTCCTCACACTCACCCTCCACATCATCCCCAACACTCCTCACACTCACCCTCCACATCATCCCCAACACTCCTCACACTCACCCTCCACATCCCCAACACTCCTCACACTCACCCTCCACATTCCCAACACTCCTCACACTCACCCTCCACATCATCCCCAACACTCCTCACACTCACCCTCCACATCATCAACACTCCTCACAGTCACACTCAACATCCCCAACACTCCTCACACTCACCCTCCACATCCCCAACACTCCTCACACTCACCCTCCACATCCCCAACACTCCTCACACTCACCCTCCACATCCCCAACACTCCTCACACTCACCCTCCACATCCCCAACACTCCTCACACCCTCCACATCCCCAACACTCCTCACACTCACCCTCCACATCCCCAACACTCCTCACACTCACCCTCCACATCCCCAAGACTCCTCACACTCACCCTACACATCATCCCCAACACTCCTCACACTCACCCTCCACATCTCCAACACTCCTCACACTCACCCTCCACATCCCCAAGACTCCTCACACTCACCCTCCACATCCCCAAGACTCCTCACACTCACCCTCCACATCATCCCCAACACTCCTCACACTCACCCTCAACATCATCAACACTCCTCACAGTCACCCTCCACATCCCCAACACTCCTCACACTGACCCTCCACATCCCCAACACTCCTCACACTCACCCTCCACATCCCCAACATTCCTCACACTCACCCTCCACATCATCAACACTCCTCACACTCACCCTCCACATCATCAACACTCCTCACACTCACCCTCCACATCCCCAACACTCCTCACACTCACCCTCCACATCATCCCCAACACTCCTCACACTCACCCTCCACATCATCCTCAACACTCCTCACACTCACCCTCCACATCATCCCCAACACTCCTCACACACACCCTCCACATCCCCAACACTCCTCACACTCACCCTCCACATCCCCAACACTCCTCACACCTACCCACCACAACCACAAAACTCCTCACACTCACCCTCCACATCATCCCCAACACTCATCACACTCACCCTCCACATCATCCCCAACACTCCTCACACTCATCCTCCACATCCCCAACACTCCTCTCACTCACCCTCCACATCATCCCCAACACTCCTCACACTCACCCTCCACATCCCCAACACTCCTCACACTCACCCTCTACATCATCCCCAACACTCCTCACACTCACCCTCCACATCATCCCCAACACTCCTCACACTCACCCTCCACATCATCCCCAACACTCCTCACACTAACCCTCCACATCATCCCCAACACTCCTCACACTCACCCTCCACATCCCCAACACTCCTCACACTCACCCTCCACATCATCAACACTCCTCACACTCACACTCCACATCCCCAACACTCATCACACTCACCCTCTACATCATCCCCAACACTCCTCACACTCACCCTCCACATCCCCAACACTCCTCACTCTCACCCTCCACATCATCCCCAACACTCCTCACACTGATCCTCCACATCATCAACACGCCTCACACTCACCCTCAACATCATCCCCAACACTCCTCACTCTCACCCTCCACATCATCCCCAACACTCCTCACACTGACCCTCCACATCATCAACACACCTCACACTCACCCTCAACATCATCCCCAACACTCCTCACACTCACCCTCCACATCATCAACATTCCTCACAGTCACCCTCCACATCCCCAACACTCCTCACACTCACCCTCCACATCATCAACACTCCTCACACTCACCCTCCACATCATCCCCACCACTCCTCACACACCCTCCACATCATCCCCAACACTCATCACACTCACCCTCCACATCCCCAACACTCCTCACACTCACCCTCCACATCATCCCCAACACTCCTCACACTCACCCTCCACATTACCAACACTCCTCACACTCACCCTCCACATCAGCAACACTCCTCACACTCACCCTCCACACCCCCAACACTCCTCACACTCACCCTCCACATCATCAACACTCCTCACACTCACACTCAATATCCCCAACACTCCTCACACTCACCCTCCACATCATCCCCAACACTCCTCACACTCACCCTCCACATCATCAACACTCCTCACACTCACACTCCACATCATCAACACTCCTCACACTCACCCTCCACGTCATCCTAACACACCTCACACTCACCCTCCACATCCCCAACATTCCTCACCCTCACCCTCCACATCCCCAACACTCCTCACACTCACCCTCCACATCATCCCCAACACTCCTCACACTCACCCTCCACATCATCAACACTCCTCACAGTCACACTCAACATCATCAACACTCCTCACACTCACCCTCCACATCATCAACACTCCTCACACTCTCCCTCCACATCATCAACACTCCTCACAGTCACACTCAACATCATCCCCAACACTCATCACACTCACCCTCCACATCATCCCCAACACTCCTCACACTCCCCCTCCACATCCCCAACACTCCTCACTCTTACCCTCCACATCATCAACACTCCTCACACTCACCCTCCACATCATCAAATCTCCTCACAATCACCCTCCACATCCCCAACACTCCTCACACTCACCCTCCACATCTCCAACACTCCTCACACTCACCCTCCAGATCATCCCCAACACTCCTCACACTCACCCTCCACATCATCCCCAATACTCCTCACACTCACTCTCCACATCATCCCCAACACTCCTCACACTCACTCTCCACATCATCCCCAACACTCCTCACACTCACCCTCCACATCATCCCCAATACTCCTCACACTCAGCCTCCACATCCCCAACACTCCTCACACTCACCCTCCACATCATCCCCAACACTCCTCACACTCACCCTCCACATCATCAACACTCCACACACTCACACTCCACATCATCAACACTCCTCACACTCACCCTCCACATCATCCTAACACACCTCACACTCACCCTCTTCATCCCCAACATTCCTCACACTCACCCTCCACATCCCCAACACTCCTCACACTCACCCTCCACATCATCCCCAACACTCCTCACACTCACCCTCCACATCATCCTCAACACTCCTCACACTCACCCTCCACATCATCCCCAACACTCCTCACACACACCCTCCACATCCCCAACACTCCTCACACTCACCCTCCACATCCCCAACACTCCTCACACCTACCCACCACAACCACAAAACTCCTCACACTCACCCTCCACATCATCCCCAACACTCCTCACACTCACCCTCCACATCATCCCCAACACTCCTCACACTCATCCTCCACATCCCCAACACTCCTCTCACTCACCCTCCACATCATCCCCAACACTCCTCACACTCACCCTCCACATCCCCAACACTCCTCACACTCACCCTCTACATCATCCCCAACACTCCTCACACTCACCCTCCACATCATCCCCAACACTCCTCACACTCACCCTCCACATCATCCCCAACACTCCTCACACTCACCCTCCACATCATCCCCAACACTCCTCACACTCACCCTCCACATCCCCAACACTCCTCACACTCACCCTCCACATCATCAACACTCCTCACACTCACACTCCACATCCCCAACACTCATCACACTCACCCTCTACATCATCCCCAACACTCCTCACACTCACCCTCCACATCCCCAACACTCCTCACTCTCACCCTCCACATCATCCCCAACACTCCTCACACTGATCCTCCACATCATCAACACGCCTCACACTCACCCTCAACATCATCCCCAACACTCCTCACTCTCACCCTCCACATCATCCCCAACACTCCTCACACTGACCCTCCACATCATCAACACACCTCACACTCACCCTCAACATCATCCCCAACACTCCTCACACTCACCCTCCACATCATCAACATTCCTCACAGTCACCCTCCACATCCCCAACACTCCTCACACTCACCCTCCACATCATCAACACTCCTCACACTCACCCTCCACATCATCCCCACCACTCCTCACACACCCTCCACATCATCCCCAACACTCATCACACTCACCCTCCACATCCCCAACACTCCTCACACTCACCCTCCACATCATCCCCAACACTCCTCACACTCACCCTCCACATTACCAACACTCCTCACACTCACCCTCCACATCAGCAACACTCCTCACACTCACCCTCCACACCCCCAACACTCCTCACACTCACCCTCCACATCATCAACACTCCTCACACTCACACTCAATATCCCAAACACTCCTCACACTCACCCTCCACATCATCCCCAACACTCCTCACACTCACCCTCCACATCATCAACACTCCTCACACTCACACTCCACATCATCAACACTCCTCACACTCACCCTCCACATCATCCTAACACACCTCACACTCACCCTCCACATCCCCAACATTCCTCACCCTCACCCTCCACATCCCCAACACTCCTCACACTCACCCTCCACATCATCCCCAACACTCCTCACACTCACCCTCCACATCATCAACACTCCTCACAGTCACACTCAACATCATCAACACTCCTCACACTCACCCTCCACATCATCAACACTCCTCACACTCTCCCTCCACATCATCAACACTCCTCACAGTCACACTCAACATCATCCCCAACACTCATCACACTCACCCTCCACATCATCCCCAACACTCCTCACACTCCCCCTCCACATCCCCAACACTCCTCACTCTCACCCTCCACATCATCAACACTCCTCACACTCACCCTCCACATCATCAAATCTCCTCACAATCACCCTGCACATCCCCAACACTCCTCACACTCACCCTCCACATCTCCAACACTCCTCACACTCACCCTCCACATCATCCCCAACATTCCTTACACTCACCCTCCACATCATCCCCAATACTCCTCACACTCACTCTCCACATCATCCCCAACACTCCTCACACTCACTCTCCACATCATCCCCAACACTCCTCACACTCACCCTCCACATCATCCCCAATACTCCTCACACTCACCCTCCACATCATCCCCAATACTCCTCACACTCACCCTCCACATCCCCAACACTCCTCACACTCACCCTCCACATCATCCCCAACACTCCTCACACTCACCCTCCACATCATCAACACTCCTCACACTCACACTCCACATCATCAACACTCCTCACACTCACCCTCCACATCATCCTAACACACCTCACACTCACCCTCCACATCCCCAACATTCCTCACACTCACCCTCCACATACCCAACACTCCTCACACTCACCCTCCACATCATCCCCAACACTCCTCACACTCACCCTCCACATCATCCTCAACACTCCTCACACTCACCCTCCACATTCCCAATACTCCTCACACTCACCCTCCACATCATCAACACTCCTCACACTCACCCTCCACACCCCCAACACTCCTCACACTCACCCTCCACATCATCAACACTCCTCACACTCACACTCAATATCCCCAACACTCCTCACACTCACCCTCCACATCCCCAACACTCCTCACACTCACCCTCGACATCCCCAACACTCCTCACACTCACCCTCCACATCATCAACACTCCTCACAGTCACACTCAACATCATCAACACTCCTCACACTCACCCTCCACATCATCAACACTCCTCACACTCTCCCTCCACATCATCAACACTCCTCACAGTCACACTCAACATCATCCCCAACACTCATCACACTCACCCTCCACATCATCCCCAACACTCTTCACACTCCCCCTCCACATCCCCAACACTGCTCACTCTCACCCTCCACATCATCAACACTCCTCACACTCACCCTCCACATCATCAAATCTCCTCACAATCACCCTCCACATCCCCAACACTCCTCACACTCACCCTCCACATCTCCAACACTCCTCACACTCACCCTCCACATCATCCCCAACACTCCTCACACTCACCCTCCACATCATCCACAATACTCCTCACACTCACTCTCCACATCATCCCCAACACTCCTCACACTCACCCTCCACATCATCCCCAATACTCCTCACACTCACCCTCCACATCCCCAACACTCCTCACACTCACCCTCCACATCATCCCCAACACTCCTCACACTCACCCTCCACATCATCAACACTCCTCACACTCACACTCCACATCATCCCCAACACTCCTCACACTCACCCTCCACATCATCCTCAACACTCCTCACACTCACCCTCCACATCATCCCCAACACTCCTCACACTCACCCTCCACATCCCCAACACTCCTCACACTCACCCTCCACATCCCCAACACTCCTCACACCTACCCACCACAACCACAAAACTCCTCACACTCACCCTCCACATCATCCCCAACACTCCTCACACTCACCCTCCACATCATCCCCAACACTCCTCACACTCACCCTCCACATCCCCAACACTCCTCACACTCACCCTCCACATCATCCCCAACACTCCTCACACTCACCCTCCACATCCCCAACACTCCTCACACTCACCCTCTACATCATCCCCAACACTCCTCACACTCACCCTCCACATCATCCCCAACACTCCTCACACTCACCCTCCACATCATCCCCAACACTCCTCACACTCACCCTCCACATCATCCCCAACACTCCTCACACTCACCCTCCACATGCCCAACACTCATCACACTCACCCTCCACATCCCCAACACTCCTCACACTCACCCTCCACATCCCCAACACTCCTCACCCTCCCCCGCCGCATCATTCCCAACACTCCTCACACTCACCCTCCACATCATCTCCAACACTCCTCACACTCACCCTCCACATCCCCAACACTCCTCACACTCACCCTCCACATTATCCCCAACACTCCTCACACTCACCCTCCACATCCCCAACACTCCTCGCACTCACCCACCACATCCCCAACACTCCTCACACTCACCCTCCACATGCCCAACACTCCTCACACTCACCCTCCACATCCCCAACACTCCTCACACTCACCCTCCACATCATCCCCAACACTCCTCACACTCACCCTCCACATCATCAACACTCCTCACACTCACACTCCACATCATCAACACTCCTCACACTCACCCTCCACATCATCCTAACACACCTCACACTCACCCTCCACATCCCCAACATTCCTCACACTCACCCTCCACATCCCCAACACTCCTCACACTCACCCTCCACATCATCCCCAACACTCCTCACACTCACCCTCCACATCATCCTCAACACTCCTCACACTCACCCTCCACATCATCCCCAACACTCCTCACACTCACCCTCCACATCCCCAACACTCCTCACACTCACCCTCCACATCCCCAACACTCCTCACACCTACCCACCACAACCACAAAACTCCTCACACTCACCCTCCACATCATCCCCAACACTCCTCACACTCACCCTCCACATCATCCCCAACACTCCTCACACTCACCCTCCACATCCCCAACACTCCTCACACTCACCCTCCACATCATCCCCAACACTCCTCACACTCACCCTCCACATCCCCAACACTCCTCACACTCACCCTCTACATCATCCCCAACACTCCTCACACTCACCCTCCACATCATCCCCAACACTCCTCACACTCACCCTCCACATCATCCCCAACACTCCTCACACTCACCCTCCACATCATCCCCAACACTCCTCACACTCACCCTCCACATCCCCAACACTCCTCACACTCACCCTCCACATCATCAACACTCCTCACACTCACACTCCACATCCCCAACACTCATCACACTCACCCTCTACATCATCCCCAACACTCCTCACACTCGCCCTCCACATCCCCAACACTCCTCACTCTCACCCTCCACATCATCCCCAACACTCCTCACACTGACCCTCCACATCATCAACACGCCTCACACTCACCCTCAACATCATCCCCAACACTCCTCACTCTCACCCTCCACATCATCCCCAACACTCCTCACACTGACCCTCCACATCATCAACACACCTCACACTCACCCTCAACATCATCCCCAACACTCCTCACACTCACCCTCCACATCATCAACATTCCTCACAGTCACCCTCCACATCCCCAACACTCCTCACACTCACCCTCCACATCATCAACACTCCTCACACTCACCCTCCACATCATCCCCACCACTCCTCACACTCACCCTCCACATCCCCAACACTCCTCACACTCACCCTCCACATCATCCCCAACAGTCCTCTCACACACCCTCCACATCATCCCCAACACTCATCACACTCACCCTCCACATCCCCAACACTCCTCACACTCACCCTCCACATTATCCCCAACACTCCTCACACTCACCCTCCACATTCCCAACACTCCTCACACTCACCCTCCACATCATCAACACTCCTCACACTCACCCTCCACACCCCCAACACTCCTCACACTCACCCTCCACATCATTAACACTCCTCACACTCACACTCAATATCCCCAACACTCCTCACACTCACCCTCCACATCCCCAACACTCCTCACACTCACCCTCGACATCCCCAACACTCCTCACACTCACCCTCCACATCATCAACACTCCTCACAGTCACACTCAACATCATCAACACTCCTCACACTCACCCTCCACATCATCAACACTCCTCACACTCTCCCTCCACATCATCAACACTCCTCACAGTCACACTCAACATCATCCCCAACACTCATCACACTCACCCTCCACATCATCCCCAACACTCCTCACACTCCCCCTCCACATCCCCAACACTCCTCACTCTCACCCTCCACATCATCAACACTCCTCACACTCACCCTCCACATCATCAAATCTCCTCACAATCACCCTCCACATCCCCAACACTCCTCACACTCACCCTCCACATCTCCAACACTCCTCACACTCACCCTCCACATCAACCCCAACACTCCTCACACTCACCCTCCACATCATCCACAATACTCCTCACACTCACTCTCCACATCATCCCCAACACTCCTCACACTCACTCTCCACATCATCCCCAACACTCCTCACACTCACCCTCCACATCATCCCCAATACTCCTCACACTCACCCTCCACATCCCCAACACTCCTCACACTCACCCTCCACATCATCCCCAACACTCCTCACACTCACCCTCCACATCATCAACACTCCTCACACTCACACTCCACATCATCCCCAACACTCCTCACACTCACCCTCCACATCATCCTCAACACTCCTCACACTCACCCTCCACATCATCCCCAACACTCCTCACACTCACCCTCCACATCCCCAACACTCCTCACACTCACCCTCCACATCCCCAACACTCCTCACACCTACCCACCACAACCACAAAACTCCTCACACTCACCCTCCACATCATCCCCAACACTCCTCACACTCACCCTCCACATCATCCCCAACACTCCTCACACTCACCCTCCACATCCCCAACACTCCTCACACTCACCCTCCACATCATCCCCAACACTCCTCACACTCACCCTCCACATCCCCAACACTCCTCACACTCACCCTCTACATCATCCCCAACACTCCTCACACTCACCCTCCACATCATCCCCAACACTCCTCACACTCACCCTCCACATCATCCCCAACACTCCTCACACTCACCCTCCACATCATCCCCAACACTCCTCACACTCACCCTCCACATCCCCAACACTCATCACACTCACCCTCCACATCCCCAACACTCCTCACACTCACCCTCCACATCCCCAACACTCCTCACACTCACCCTCCACATCCCCAACACTCCTCACACTCACACTCCACATCATCCCCAACACTCCTCACACTCACCCTCCACATCCCCAACACTCCTCACACTCACCCTCTGCATCATCAACACTCCTCACCCTCCCCCTCCGCATCATTCCCAACACTCCTCACACTCACCCTCCACATCATCTCCAACACTCCTCACACTCACCCTCCACATCCCCAACACTCCTCACACTCACCCTCCACATCATCCCCAACACTCCTCACACTCACCCTCCACATCCCCAACACTCCTCGCACTCACCCACCACATCCCCAACACTCCTCACACTCACCCTCCACATGCCCAACACTCCTCACACTCACCCTCCACATCCCCAACACTCCTCACACTCACCCTCCACATCATCCCCAACACTCCTCACACTCACCCTCCACATCATCAACACTCCTCACACTCACACTCCACATCATCAACACTCCTCACACTCACCCTCCACATCATCCTAACACACCTCACACTCACCCTCCACATCCCCAACATTCCTCACACTCACCCTCCACATCCCCAACACTCCTCACACTCACCCTCCACATCATCCCCAACACTCCTAACACTCACCCTCCACATCCCCAACACTCCTCACACTCACCCTCCACATCCCCAACACTCCTCACACCTACCCACCACAACCACAAAACTCCTCACACTCACCCTCCACATCATCCCCAACACTCCTCACACCTACCCACCACAACCACAAAACTCCTCACACTCACCCTCCACATCATCCCCAACACTCCTCACACTCACCCTCCACATCATCCCCAACACTCCTCACACTCACCCTCCACATCCCCAACACTCCTCACACTCACCCTCCACATCATCCCCAACACTCCTCACACTCACCCTCCACATCCCCAACACTCCTCACACTCACCCTCTACATCATCCCCAACACTCCTCAAACTCACCCTCCACATCATCCCCAACACTCCTCACACTCACCCTCCACATCATCCCCAACACTCCTCACACTCACCCTCCACATCCCCAACACTCCTCACACTCACCCTCCACATCATCAACACTCCTCACACTCACACTCCACATCCCCAACACTCATCACACTCACCCTCTACATCATCCCCAACACTCCTCACACTCGCCCTCCACATCCCCAACACTCCTCACTCTCACCCTCCACATCATCCCCAACACTCCTCACACTGACCCTCCACATCATCAACACGCCTCACACTCACCCTCAACATCATCCCCAACACTCCTCACTCTCACCCTCCACATCATCCCCAACACTCCTCACACTGACCCTCCACATCCCCAACACTCCTCACAATCACCCTCCACATCATCAACACTCCTCACACTCACCCTCCACATCATCCCCACCACTCCTCACACTCACCCTCCAAATCCCCAACACTCCTCACACTCACCCTCCACATCATCCCCAACAGTCCTCACACACACCCTCCACATCATCCCCAACACTCATCACACTCACCCTCCACATCCCCAACACTCCTCACACTCACCCTCCACATCATCCCCAACACTCCTCACACTCACCCTCCACATTCCCAACACTCCTCACACTCACCCTCCACATCATCAACACTCCTCACACTCACCCTCCACATCATCAACACTCCTCACACTCACACTCAATATCCCCAACACTCCTCACACTCACCCTCCACATCCCCAACACTCCTCACACTCACCCTCGACATCCCCAACACTCCTCACACTCACCCTCCACATCATCAACACTCCTCACAGTCACACTCAACATCATCAACACTCCTCACACTCACCCTCCACATCATCAACACTCCTCACACTCTCCCTCCACATCATCAACACTCCTCACAGTCACACTCAACATCATCCCCAACACTCATCACACTCACCCTCCACATCATCCCCAACACTCCTCACACTCCCCCTCCACATCCCCAACACTCCTCACTCTCACCCTCCACATCATCAACACTCCTCACACTCACCCTCCACATCATCAAATCTCCTCACAATCACCCTCCACATCCCCAACACTCCTCACACTCACCCTCCACATCTCCAACACTCCTCACACTCACCCTCCACATCATCCCCAACACTCCTCACACTCACCCTCCACATCATCCACAATACTCCTCACACTCACTCTCCACATCATCCCCAACACTCCTCACACTCACTCTCCACATCATCCCCAACACTCCTCACACTCACCCTCCACATCATCCCCAATACTCCTCACACTCACCCTCCACATCCCCAACACTCCTCACACCTACCCACCACAACCACAAAACTCCTCACACTCACCCTCCACATCATCCCCAACACTCCTCACTCTCACCCTCCACATCATCCCCAACACTCCTCACACTCACCCTCCACATCCCCAACACTCCTCACACTCACCCTCCACATCATCCCCAACACTCCTCACACACACCCTCCACATCCCCAACACTCCTCACACTCACCCTCTACATCATCCCCAACACTCCTCACACTCACCCTCCACATCATCCCCAACACTCCTCACACTCACCCTCCACATCATCCCCAACACTCCTCACACTCACCCTCCACATCATCCCCAACACTCCTCACACTCACCCTCCACATCCCCAACACTCATCACACTCACCCTCCACATCGCCAACACTCCTCACACTCACCCTCCACATCCCCAACACTCCTCACACTCACCCTCCACATCCCCAACACTCCTCACACTCACACTCCACATCATCCCCAACACTCCTCACACTCACCCTCCACATCCCCAACACTCCTCACACTCACCCTCTGCATCATCAACACTCCTCACCCTCCCCTCCGCATCATTCCCAACACTCCTCACACTCTTCCTCCACATCATCTCCAACACTCCTCACACTCACCCTCCACATCCCCAACACTCCTCACACTCACCCTCCACATCATCCCCAACACTCCTCACACTCACCCTCCACATCCCCAACACTCCTCGCACTCACCCACCACATCCCAACACTCCTCACACTCACCCTCCACATGCCCAACACTCCTCACACTCACCCTCCACATCCCCAACACTCCTCACACTCACCCTCCACATCATCCCCAACACTCCTCACACTCACCCTCCACATCCCCAACACTCCTCACATTCACCCTCCACATCCCCAACACTCCTCACACTCACCCTCCACATCTCCAATACTCCTCACACTCACCCTCCACATCATCCCCAACACTCCTCACACTCACCCTCCACATCATCCCCAACACTCCACACACTCACCCTCCACATCATCAACACTCCTCACACTCACCCTCCACATCATCCCCAACACTCCTCACAGTCACACTCAACATCATCCCCAACACTCATCACACTCACCCTCCACATCATCCCCAACACTCCTCACACTCACCCTCCACATCATCAACACTCCTCACACTCACACTCCACATCATCAACACTACTCACACTCACCCTCCACATCATCCCCAACACTCCTCACACTCACCCTCCACATCATCAACACTCCTCACACTCACCCTCCACATCATCCCCAACACTCCTCACACTCACCCTCCACATCCCCAACACTCCTCACACTCACCCTCCACATCATCCCCAACACTCCTCACACTCACCCTCCACATCATCAACACTCCTCACACTCACCCTCCACATCATCCCCAACACTCCTCACACTCACCCTCCACATCATCCCCAACACTCCTCACACTCACCCTCCATATCCCCAACACTCCTCACACTCACCCTCCACATCATCCCCAACACTCCTCACACTCACCCTCCACATCATCTCCAACACTCCTCACACTCACCCTCCACATCCCCAACACTCCTCACACTCACCCTCCACATCATCCCCAACACTCCTCACACTCACCCTCCACATCCCCAACACTCCTCGCACTCACCCACCACATCCCCAACACTCCTCACACTCACCCTCCACATGCCCAACACTCCTCACACTCACCCTCCACATCCCCAACACTCCTCACACTCACCCTCCACATCTCCAATACTCCTCACACTCACCCTCCACATCATCCCCAACACTCCTCACACTCACCCTCCACATCATCCCCAACACTCCACACACTCACCCTCCACATCATCAACACTCCTCACACTCACCCTCCACATCATCCCCAACACTCCTCACAGTCACACTCAACATCATCCCCAACACTCATCACACTCACCCTCCACATCATCCCCAACACTCCTCACACTCACCCTCCACATCATCAACACTCCTCACACTCACACTCCACATCATCAACACTCCTCACACTCACCCTCCACATCATCCCCAACACTCCTCACACTCACCCTCCACATCATCAACACTCCTCACACTCACCCTCCACATCATCCCCAACACTCCTCACACTCACCCTCCACATCCCCAACACTCCTCACACTCACCCTCCACATCATCCCCAACACTCCTCACACTCACCCTCCACATCATCAACACTCCTCACACTCACCCTCCACATCATCCCCTACACTCCTCACACTCACCCTCCACATCATCCCCAACACTCCTCACACTCACCCTCCATATCCCCAACACTCCTCACACTCACCCTCCACATCATCCCCAACACTCCTCACACTCACCCTCTACATCCCCAACACACCTCACACTCACCCTCCACATCATCCCCAACACTCCTCACACTCACCCTCCACATCATCCCCAACACTCCTCACACTCACCCTCCACATCCCCAACAGTCCTCACACTCACCCTCCACATCATCAACACTCCTCACACTCACCCTCCACATCATCCCCAACACTCCTCACACTCACCCTCCACATCCCCAACACTCCTCACACTCACCCTCCACATCATCATCACTCCTCACACTCACCCTCCACATCATCCCCAACACTCCTCACACTCACCCTCCACATCATCAACACTCCTCACACTCACCCTCAACATCATCCCCAACACTCCTCACACTCACCCTCCACATCATCAACATTCCTCACAGTCACCCTCCACATCCCCAACACTCCTCACACTCACCCTCCACATCATCCCCAACACTCCTCACACTCACCCTCCACATCCCCAACACTCCTCACACTCACCCTCCACATCATCAACACTCCTCACACTCACCCTCAACATCATCCCCAACACTCCTCACACTCACCCTCCACACCCCCAACACTCCTCACACTCACCCTCCACATCATCAACACTCCTCACACTCACACTCAATATCCCCAACACTCCTCACACTCACCCTCCACATCCCCAACACTCCTCACACTCACCCTCGACATCCCCAACACTCCTCACACTCACCCTCCACATCATCAACACTCCTCACAGTCACACTCAACATCATCAACACTCCTCACACTCACCCTCCACATCATCAACACTCCTCACACTCTCCCTCCACATCATCAACACTCCTCACAGTCACACTCAACATCATCCCCAACACTCATCACACTCACCCTCCACATCATCCCCAATACTCCTCACACTCCCCCTCCACATCCCCAACACTCCTCACTCTCACCCTCCACATCATCAACACTCCTCACACTCACCCTCCACATCATCAAATCTCCTCACAATCACCCTCCACATCCCGAACACTCCTCACACTCACCCTCCACATCTCCAACACTCCTCACACTCACCCTCCACATCATCCCCAACACTCCTCACACTCACCCTCCACATCATCCCCAATACTCCTCACACTCACTCTCCACATCATCCCCAACACTCCTCACACTCACTCTCCACATCATCCCCAACACTCCTCACACTCACCCTCCACATTATTCCCAATACTCCTCACACTCACCCTCCACATCCCCAACACTCCTCACACTCACCCTCCACATCATCCCCAACACTCCTCACACTCACCCTCCACATCATCCCCAACACTCCTCACACTCACCCTCCACATCATCCCCAACACTCCTCACACTCACCCTCCACATCCCCAACACTCCTCACACTCACACTCCACATCATCCCCAACACTCCTCACACTCACCCTCCACATCCCCAACACTCCTCACACTCACCCTCTGCATCATCAACACTCCTCACCCTCCCCCTCCGCATCATTCCCAACACTCCTCACACTCACCTTCCACATCATCTCCAACACTCCTCACACTCACCCTCCACATCCCCAACACTCCTCACACTCACCCTCCACATCATCCCCAACACTCCTCACACTCACCCTCCACATCCCCAACACTCCTCGCACTCACCCACCACATCCCCAACACTTCTCACACTCACCCTCCACATGCCCAACACTCCTCACACTCACCCTCCACATCCCCAACACTCCTCACACTCACCCTCCACATCATCCCCAACACTCCTCACACTCACCCTCCACATCATCAACACTCCTCACACTCACACTCCACATCATCAACACTCCTCACACTCACCCTCCACATCATCCTAACACACCTCACACTCACCCTCCACATCCCCAACATTCCTCACACTCACCCTCCACATCCCCAACACTCCTCACACTCACCCTCCACATCATCCCCAACACTCCTCACACTCACCCTCCACATCATCCTCAACACTCCTCACACTCACCCTCCACATCATCCCCAACACTCCTAACACTCACCCTCCACATCCCCAACACTCCTCACACTCACCCTCCACATCCCCAACACTCCTCACACCTACCCACCACAACCACAAAACTCCTCACACTCACCCTCCACATCATCCCCAACACTCCTCACACTCACCCTCCACATCATCCCCAACAATCCTCACACTCACCCTCCACATCCCCAACACTCCTCACACTCACCCTCCACATCATCCCCAACACTCCTCACACTCACCCTCCACATCCCCAACACTCCTCACACTCACCCTCTACATCATCCCCAACACTCCTCACACTCACCCTCCACATCATCCCCAACACTCCTCACACTCACCCTCCACATCATCCCCAACACTCCTCACACTCACCCTCCACATCCCCAACACTCCTCACACTCACCCTCCACATCATCAACACTCCTCACACTCACACTCCACATCCCCAACACTCATCAGACTCACCCTCTACATCATCCCCAACACTCCTCACACTCGCCCTCCACATCCCCAACACTCCTCACTCTCACCCTCCACATCATCCCCAACACTCCTCACACTGACCCTCCACATCATCAACACGCCTCACACTCACCCTCAACATCATCCCCAACACTCCTCACTCTCACCCTCCACATCATCCCCAACACTCCTCACACTGACCCTCCACATCCCCAACACTCCTCACACTCACCCTCCACATCATCAACACTCCTCACACTCACCCTCCACATCATCCCCACCACTCCTCACACTCACCCTCCAAATCCCCAACACTCCTCACACTCACCCTCCACATCATCCCCAACAGTCCTCACACACACCCTCCACATCATCCCCAACACTCATCACACTCACCCTCCACATCCCCAACACTCCTCACACTCACCCTCCACATCATCCCCAACACTCCTCACACTCACCCTCCACATTCCCAACACTCCTCACACTCACCCTCCACATCATCAACACTCCTCACACTCACCCTCCACATCATCAACACTCCTCACACTCACACTCAATATCCCCAACACTCCTCACACTCACCCTCCACATCCCCAACACTCCTCACACTCACCCTCGACATCCCCAACACTCCTCACACTCACCCTCCACATCATCAACACTCCTCACAGTCACACTCAACATCATCAACACTCCTCACACTCACCCTCCACATCATCAACACTCCTCACACTCTCCCTCCACATCATCAACACTCCTCACAGTCACACTCAACATCATCCCCAACACTCATCACACTCACCCTCCACATCATCCCCAACACTCCTCACACTCCCCCTCCACATCCCCAACACTCCTCACTCTCACCCTCCACATCATCAACACTCCTCACACTCACCCTCCACATCATCAAATCTCCTCACAATCACCCTCCACATCCCCAACACTCCTCACACTCACCCTCCACATCTCCAACACTCCTCACACTCACCCTCCACATCATCCCCAACACTCCTCACACTCACCCTCCACATCATCCACAATACTCCTCACACTCACTCGCCACATCATCCCCAACACTCCTCACACTCACTCTCCACATCATCCCCAACACTCCTCACACTCACCCTCCACATCATCCCCAATACTCCTCACACTCACCCTCCACATCCCCAACACTCCTCACACTCACCCTCCACATCATCCCCAACACTCCTCACACTCACCCTCCACATCATCAACACTCCTCACACTCTCACTCCACATCATCCCCAACACTCCTCACACTCACCCTCCACATCATCAACACTCCTCACACTCACACTCCACATCCCCAACACTCATCACACTCACCCTCTACATCATCCCCAACACTCCTCACACTCGCCCTCCACATCCCCAACACTCCTCACTCTCACCCTCCACATCATCCCCAACACTCCTCACACTGACCCTCCACATCATCAACACGCCTCACACTCACCCTCAACATCATCCCCAACACTCCTCACTCTCACCCTCCACATCATCCCCAACACTCCTCACACTGACCCTCCACATCCCCAACACTCCTCACACTCACCCTCCACATCATCAACACTCCTCACACTCACCCTCCACATCATCCCCACCACTCCTCACACTCACCCTCCAAATCCCCAACACTCCTCACACTCACCCTCCACATCATCCCCAACAGTCCTCACACACACCCTCCACATCATCCCCAACACTCATCACACTCACCCTCCACATCCCCAACACTCCTCACACTCACCCTCCACATCATCCCCAACACTCCTCACACTCACCATCCACATTCCCAACACTCCTCACACTCACCCTCCACATCATCAACACTCCTCACACTCACCCTCCACATCATCAACACTCCTCACACTCACACTCAATATCCCCAACACTCCTCACACTCACCCTCCACATCCCCAACACTCCTCACACTCACCCTCGACATCCCCAAAACTCCTCACACTCACCCTCCACATCATCAACACTCCTCACAGTCACACTCAACATCATCAACACTCCTCACACTCACCCTCCACATCATCAACACTCCTCACACTCTCCCTCCACATCATCAAAACTCCTCACAGTCACACTCAACATCATCCCCAACACTCATCACACTCACCCTCCACATCATCCCCAACACTCCTCACACTCCCCCTCCACATCCCCAACACTCCTCACTCTCACCCTCCACATCATCAACACTCCTCACACTCACCCTCCACATCATCAAATCTCCTCACAATCACCCTCCACATCCCCAACACTCCTCACACTCACCCTCCACATCTCCAACACTCCTCACACTCACCCTCCACATCTTCCACAATACTCCTCACACTCACTCTCCACATCATCCCCAACACTCCTCACACTCACTCTCCACATCATCCCCAACACTCCTCACACTCACCCTCCACATCATCCCCAATACTCCTCACACTCACCCTCCACATCCCCAACACTCCTCACACTCACCCTCCACATCATCCCCAACACTCCTCACACTCACCCTCCACATCATCAACACTCCTCACACTCTCACTCCACATCATCCCCAACACTCCTCACACTCACCCTCCACATCCCCAACACTCCTCACACTCACCCTCCACATCCCCAACACTCCTCACACCTACCCACCACAACCACAAAACTCCTCACACTCACCCTCCACATCATCCCCAACACTCCTCACTCTCACCCTCCACATCATCCCCAACACTCCTCACACTCACCCTCCACATCCCCAACACTCCTCACACTCACCCTCCACATCATCCCCAACACTCCTCACACACACCCTCCACATCCCCAACACTCCTCACACTCACCCTCTACATCATCCCCAACACTCCTCACACTCACCCTCCACATCATCCCCAACACTCCTCACACTCACCCTCCACATCATCAACACTCCTCACACTCACCCTCCACATCCCCAACACTCCTCACACTCACCCTCGACATCCCCAACACTCCTCACACTCACCCTCCACATCATCAACACTCCTCACAGTCACACTCAACATCATCAACACTCCTCACACTCACCCTCCACATCATCAACACTCCTCACACTCTCCCTCCACATCATCAACACTCCTCACAGTCACACTCAACATCATCCCCAACACTCATCACACTCACCCTCCACATCATCCCCAATACTCCTCACACTCCCCCTCCACATCCCCAACACTCCTCACTCTCACCCTCCACATCATCAACACTCCTCACACTCACCCTCCACATCATCAAATCTCCTCACAATCACCCTCCACATCCCGAACACTCCTCACACTCACCCTCCACATCTCCAACACTCCTCACACTCACCCTCCACATCATCCCCAACACTCCTCACACTCACCCTCCACATCATCCCCAATACTCCTCACACTCACTCTCCACATCATCCCCAACACTCCTCACACTCACTCTCCACATCATCCCCAACACTCCTCACACTCACCCTCCACATTATTCCCAATACTCCTCACACTCACCTTCCACATCCCCAACACTCCTCACACTCACCCTCCACATCATCCCCAACACTCCTCATACTCACCCTCCACATCATCAACACTCCTCACACTCACACTCCACATCATCAACACTCCTCACACTCACCCTCCACATCATCCTAACACACCTCACACTCACCCTCCACATCCCCAACATTCCTCACACTCACCCTCCACATCCCCAACACTCCTCACACTCACCCTCCACATCATCCCCAACACTCCTCACACTCACCCTCCACATCATCCCCAACACTCCTCACACTCACCCTCCACATCATCCCCAACACTCCTCACACTCACCCTCCACATCCCCAACACTCCTCACACTCACACTCCACATCATCCCCAACACTCCTCACACTCACCCTCCACATCCCCAACACTCCTCACACTCACCCTCTGCATCATCAACACTCCTCACCCTCCCCCTCCGCATCATTCCCAACACTCCTCACACTCACCCTCCACATCATCTCCAACACTCCTCACACTCACCCTCCACATCCCCAACACTCCTCACACTCACCCTCCACATCATCCCCAACACTCCTCACACTCACCCTCCACATCCCCAACACTCCTCGCACTCACCCACCACATCCCCAACACTCCTCACACTCACCCTCCACATGCCCAACACTCCTCACACTCACCCTCCACATCCCCAACACTCCTCACACTCACCCTCCACATCATCCCCAACACTCCTCACACTCACCCTCCACATCATCAACACTCCTCACACTCACACTCCACATCCCCAACACTCCTCACACTCACCCTCCACATCATCCCCAACACTCCTCACACTCACCCTCCACATCATCCTCAACACTCCTCACACTCACCCTCCACATCATCCCCAACACTCCTAACACTCACCCTCCACATCCCCAACACTCCTCACACTCACCCTCCACATCCCCAACACTCCTCACACCTACCCACCACAACCACAAAACTCCTCACACTCACCCTCCACATCATCCCCAACACTCCTCACACTCACCCTCCACATCATCCCCAACAATCCTCACACTCACCCTCCACATCCCCAACACTCCTCACACTCACCCTCCACATCATCCCCAACACTCCTCACACTCACCCTCCACATCCCCAACACTCCTCACACTCACCCTCTACATCACCCCCAACACTCCTCACACTCACCCTCCACATCATCCCCAACACTCCTCACACTCACCCTCCACATCATCCCCAACACTCCTCACACTCACCCTCCACATCCCCAACACTCCTCACACTCACCCTCCACATCATCAACACTCCTCACACTCACACTCCACATCCCCAACACTCATCACACTCACCCTCTACATCATCCCCAACACTCCTCACACTCGCCCTCCACATCCCCAACACTCCTCACTCTCACCCTCCACATCATCCCCAACACTCCTCACACTGACCCTCCACATCATCAACACGCCTCACACTTACCCTCAACATCATCCCCAACACTCCTCACTCTCACCCTCCACATCATCCCCAACACTCCTCACACTGACCCTCCACATCCCCAACACTCCTCACACTCACCCTCCACATCATCAACACTCCTCACACTCACCCTCCACATCATCCCCACCACTCCTCACACTCACCCTCCAAATCCCCAACACTCCTCACACTCACCCTCCACATCATCCCCAACAGTCCTCACACACACCCTCCACATCATCCCCAACACTCATCACACTCACCCTCCACATCCCCAACACTCCTCACACTCACCCTCCACATCATCCCCAACACTCCTCACACTCACCCTCCACATTCCCAACACTCCTCACACTCACCCTCCACATCATCAACACTCCTCACACTCACCCTCCACATCATCAACACTCCTCACACTCACACTCAATATCCCCAACACTCCTCACACTCACCCTCCACATCCCCAACACTCCTCACACTCACCCTCGACATCCCCAACACTCCTCACACTCACCCTCCACATCATCAACACTCCTCACAGTCACACTCAACATCATCAACACTCCTCACACTCACCCTCCACATCATCAACACTCCTCACACTCTCCCTCCACATCATCAACACTCCTCACAGTCACACTCAACATCATCCCCAACACTCATCACACTCACCCTCCACATCATCCCCAACACTCCTCACACTCCCCCTCCACATCCCCAACACTCCTCACTCTCACCCTCCACATCATCAACACTCCTCACACTCACCCTCCACATCATCAAATCTCCTCACAATCACCCTCCACATCCCCAACACTCCTCACACTCACCCTCCACATCTCCAACACTCCTCACACTCACCCTCCACATCATCCCCAACACTCCTCACACTCACCCTCCACATCATCCACAATACTCCTCACACTCACTCTCCACATCATCCCCAACACTCCTCACACTCACTCTCCACATCATCCCCAACACTCCTCACACTCAACCTCCACATCATCCCCAATACTCCTCACACTCACCCTCCACATCCCCAACACTCCTCACACTCACCCTCCACATCATCCCCAACACTCCTCACACTCACCCTCCACATCATCAACACTCCTCACACTCTCACTCCACATCATCCCCAACACTCCTCACACTCACCCTCCACATCCCCAACACTCCTCACACTCACCCTCCACATCCCCAACACTCCTCACACCTACCCACCACAACCACAAAACTCCTCACACTCACCCTCCACATCATCCCCAACACTCCTCACTCTCACCCTCCACATCATCCCCAACACTCCTCACACTCACCCTCCACATCCCCAACACTCCTCACACTCACCCTCCACATCATCCCCAACACTCCTCACACACACCCTCCACATCCCCAACACTCCTCACACTCACCCTCTACATCATCCCCAACACTCCTCACACTCACCCTCCACATCATCCCCAACACTCCTCACACTCACCCTCCACATCATCCCCAACACTCCTCACACTCACCCTCCACATCATCCCCAACACTCCTCACACTCACCCTCCACATCCCCAACACTCATCACACTCACCCTCCACATCCCCAACACTCCTCACACTCACCCTTCACATCCCCAACACTCCTCACACTCACCCTCCACATCCCCAACACTCCTCACACTCACACTCCACATCATCCCCAACACTCCTCACACTCACCCTCCACATCCCCAACACTCCTCACACTCACCCTCTGCATCATCAACACTCCTCACCCTCCCCCTCCGCATCATTCCCAACACTCCTCACACTCTTCCTCCACATCATCTCCAACACTCCTCACACTCACCCTCCACATCCCCAACACTCCTCACACTCACCCTCCACATCATCCCCAACACTCTTCACACTCACCCTCCACATCCCCAACACTCCTCGCACTCACCCACCACATCCCAACACTCCTCACACTCACCCTCCACATGCCCAACACTCCTCACACTCACCCTCCACATCCCCAACACTCCTCACACTCACCCTCCACATCATCCCCAACACTCCTCACACTCACCCTCCACATCCCCAACACTCCTCACATTCACCCTCCACATCCCCAACACTCCTCACACTCACCCTCCACATCTCCAATACTCCTCACACTCACCCTCCACATCATCCCCAACACTCCTCACACTCACCCTCCACATCATCCCCAACACTCCACACACTCACCCTCCACATCATCAACACTCCTCACACTCACCCTCCACATCATCCCCAACACTCCTCACAGTCACACTCAACATCATCCCCAACACTCATCACACTCACCCTCCACATCATCCCCAACACTCCTCACACTCACCCTCCACATCATCAACACTCCTCACACTCACACTCCACATCATCAACACTACTCACACTCACCCTCCACATCCCCAACACTCCTCACACTCACCCTCCACATCATCAACACTCCTCACACTCACCCTCCACATCATCCCCAACACTCCTCACACTCACCCTCCACATCCCCAACACTCCTCACACTCACCCTCCACATCATCCCCAACACTCCTCACACTCACCCTCCACATCATCAACACTCCTCACACTCACCCTCCACATCATCCCCAACACTCCTCACACTCACCCTCCACATCATCCCCAACACTCCTCACACTCACCCTCCATATCCCCAACACTCCTCACACTCACCCTCCACATCATCCCCAACACTCCTCACACTCACCCTCCACATCATCTCCAACACTCCTCACACTCACCCTCCACATCCCCAACACTCCTCACACTCACCCTCCACATCATCCCCAACACTCCTCACACTCACCCTCCACATCCCCAACACTCCTCGCACTCACCCACCACATCCCCAACACTCCTCACACTCACCCTCCACATGCCCAACACTCCTCACACTCACCCTCCACATCCCCAACACTCCTCACACTCACCCTCCACATCATCCCCAACACTCCTCACACTCACCCTCCACATCCCCAACACTCCTCACATTCACCCTCCACATCCCCAACACTCCTCACACTCACCCTCCACATCTCCAATACTCCTCACACTCACCCTCCACATCATCCCCAACACTCCTCACACTCACCCTCCACATCATCCCCAACACTCCACACACTCACCCTCCACATCATCAACACTCCTCACACTCACCCTCCACATCATCCCCAACACTCCTCACAGTCACACTCAACATCATCCCCAACACTCATCACAATCACCCTCCACATCATCCCCAACACTCCTCACACTCACCCTCCACATCATCAACACTCCTCACACTCACACTCCACATCATCAACACTCCTCACACTCACCCTCCACATCATCCCCTACACTCCTCACACTCACCCTCCACATCATCCCCAACACTCCTCACACTCACCCTCCATATCCCCAACACTCCTCACACTCACCCTCCACATCATCCCCAACACTCCTCACACTCACCCTCTACATCCCCAACACACCTCACACTCACCCTCCACATCATCCCCAACACTCCACACACTCACCCTCCACATCATCCCCAACACTCCTCACACTCACCCTCCACATCCCCAACAGTCCTCACACTCACCCTCCACATCATCAACACTCCTCACACTCACCCTCCACATCATCCCCAACACTCCTCACACTCACCCTCCACATCCCCAACACTCCTCACACTCACCCTCCACATCATCATCACTCCTCACACTCACCCTCCACATCATCCCCAACACTCCTCACACTCACCCTCCACATCATCAACACTCCTCACACTCACCCTCAACATCATCCCCAACACTCCTCACACTCACCCTCCACATCATCAACATTCCTCACAGTCACCCTCCACATCCCCAACACTCCTCACACTCACCCTCCACATCATCCCCAACACTCCTCACACTCACCCTCCACACCCCCAACACTCCTCACACTCACCCTCCACATCATCAACACTCCTCACACTCACACTCAATATCCCCAACACTCCTCACACTCACCCTCCACATCCCCAACACTCCTCACACTCACCCTCGACATCCCCAACACTCCTCACACTCACCCTCCACATCATCAACACTCCTCACAGTCACACTCAACATCATCAACACTCCTCACACTCACCCTCCACATCATCAACACTCCTCACACTCTCCCTCCACATCATCAACACTCCTCACAGTCACACTCAACATCATCCACAACACTCATCACACTCACCCTCCACATCATCCCCAATACTCCTCACACTCCCCCTCCACATCCCCAACACTCCTCACTCTCACCCTCCACATCATCAACACTCCTCACACTCACCCTCCACATCATCAAATCTCCTCACAATCACCCTCCACATCCCGAACACTCCTCACACTCACCCTCCACATCTCCAACACTCCTCACACTCACCCTCCACATCATCCCCAACACTCCTCACACTCACCCTCCACATCATCCCCAATACTCCTCACACTCACTCTCCACATCATCCCCAACACTCCTCACACTCACTCTCCACATCATCCCCAACACTCCTCACACTCACCCTCCACATTATTCCCAATACTCCTCACACTCACCCTCCACATCCCCAACACTCCTCACACTCACCCTCCACATCATCCCCAACACTCCTCATACTCACCCTCCACATCATCAACACTCCTCACACTCACACTCCACATCATCAACACTCCTCACACTCACCCTCCACATCATCCTAACACACCTCACACTCACCCTCCACATCCCCAACATTCCTCACACTCACCCTCCACATCCCCAACACTCCTCACACTCACCCTCCACATCATCCCCAACACTCCTCACACTCACCCTCCACATCATCCCCAACACTCCTCACACTCACCCTCAACATCATCCCCAACACTCCTCACACTCACCCTCCACATCCCCAACACTCCTCACACTCACCCTCCACATCATCCCCAACACTCCTCACACTCGCCCTCCACATCCCCAACACTCCTCACACTCACCCTCTACATCATCCCCAACACTCCTCACACTCACCCTCCACATCATCCCCAACACTCCTCACACTCACCCTCCACATCATCCCCAACACTCCTCACACTCACCCTCCACATCATCCCCAACACTCCTCACACTCACCCTCCACATCCCCAACGCTCATCACACTCACCCTCCACATCCCCAACACTCCTCACACTCACACTCCACATCATCCCCAACACTCCTCACACTCACCCTCCACATCCCCAACACTCCTCACACTCACCCTCTGCATCATCAACACTCCTCACCCTCCCCCTCCACATCATCCCCAACACTCCTCACACTCACCCTCCACATCATCTCCAACACTCCTCACACTCACCCTCCACATCCCCAACACTCCTCACACTCACCCTCCACATCATCCCCAACACTCCTCACACTCACCCTCCACATCATCCCCCAACACTCCTCACACTCACCCTCCACATCATCCCCAACACTCCTCACTCACCCTCCACATCCCCAACACTCCTCACACTCACCCTTCACATCCCCAACACTCCTCACACTCACCCTCCACATCCCCAACACTCCTCCCACTCACCCTCCACATCATCTCCAACACTCCTCACACACACCCTCCACATCATCAACACTCCTCACACTCAACCTCCACATCATCCCCAACACTCCTCACACTCACCCTCCACATCCCCAACACTCCTCACACTCAATCTCCACATCCCCAACACTCCTCACACTCACCCTCCACAACCCCAACACTCCTCACACTCACCCTCCTCATCCCCAACACTCCTCACACTCACCCTCCACATCATCCCCAACATTCCTCACACTCACCCTCCACATCATCCACAACACTCCTCACACTCACCCTCCACATCCCCAACACTCCTCACACTCACCCTCCACATCATCAACACTCCTCACACTCACCCTCCACATCCCCAAAACTCCTCACACTCACCCTCCACATCATCAACACTCCTCACACTCACCATCCACATCATCAACACTCCTCACACTCACCATCCACATCCCCAACACTCCTCACACTCACCCTCCACATCATCTCCAACACTCCTCACACTCACCCTCAACATCATCAACACTCCTGACACTCACCCTCCACATCCCCAACACTCCTCACACTCACACTCCAGATCATCCCCAACACTCTTCACACTCACCATCCACATCCCCAACACTCCTCACACTCACCCTCCACATCATCCCCAACACTCTTCATACTCACCCTCCAAATCATCCCCAACACTCCTCACACTCACCCTCCACATCCCCAACACTCCTCACACACACCCTCCACATCGTCCCCAACACTCCTCACACTCACCCTCCACATCATCCCCAACACTCCTCACACTCAACCTCCACATCATCCCCAACACTCTTCACACTCACCCTCCATATCCCCAACACTCCTCACACTCACCTTCCACATCCCCAACACTCCTCACACTCACCCTCCACATCCCCAACACTCCTCACACTCAACCTCCACATCATCCCCAACACTCTTCACACTCACCCTCCACATCATCCCCAACACTCCTCACACTCACCCTCCACACCCCCAACACTCCTCACACTCACCCTCCACATCCCCAGCACTCCTCACACTCACCCTCCACATCATCCCCAACACTCCTCACTCTCACCCTCCACATCCCCAACACTCCTCACCCTCACGCTCCACATCCCCAACACTCCTCACACTCACCCTCCACATCATCCCCAACACTCCTCACTCTCACCCTCCACATCATCAGCAGTCCTCACACTCACCCTCCACATCATCAACACTCCTCACACTCACACTCCACATCATCCCCAACACTCCTCACACTCACCCTCCACATCATCAACACTCCTCACACTCACACTCCACATCCCCAACACTCCTCACACTCACCCTCCACATCCCCAAAACTCCTCACACTCACCCTCCACATCATCCCCAACACTCCTCACACTCACCCTCCACATCATCCCCAACACTCCTCACACTCACCCTCCACTTCATCCCCAACACTCCTCACACTCACCCTCCACATCATCCCCAACACTCCTCACACTCACCCTCCACATCATCCCCAACACTCCTCACACTCACCCTCCACATCCCCAACACTCCTCACACTCACCCTCCACATCCACCACAACACTCCTCACACTCACCCTCCACATCCCCAACACTCCTCACAATCACCCTCCACATCATCCCCAACACTCCTCACACTCACGCTCAACATCATCAACACTCCTCACACTCACCCTCCACATCCCCAACACTCCTCACACACACCCTCCACATCGTCCCCAACACTCCTCACACTCACCCTCCACATCATCCCCAACACTCCTCACACTCAACCTCCACATCATCCCCAACACTCTTCACACTCACCCTCCATATCCCCAACACTCCTCACACTCACCTTCCACATCCCCAACACTCCTCACACTCACCCTCCACATCCCCAACACTCCTCACACTCAACCTCCACATCATCCCCAACACTCTTCACACTCACCCTCCACATCATCCCCAACACTCCTCACACTCACCCTCCACACCCCCAACACTCCTCACACTCACCCTCCACATCCCCAGCACTCCTCACACTCACCCTCCACATCATCCCCAACACTCCTCACTCTCACCCTCCACATCCCCAACACTCCTCACCCTCACGCTCCACATCCCCAACACTCCTCACACTCACCCTCCACATCATCCCCAACACTCCTCACTCTCACCCTCCACATCATCAGCAGTCCTCACACTCACCCTCCACATCATCAACACTCCTCACACTCACACTCCACATCATCCCCAACACTCCTCACACTCACCCTCCACATCATCAACACTCCTCACACTCACACTCCACATCCCCAACACTCCTCACACTCACCCTCCACATCCCCAAAACTCCTCACACTCACCCTCCACATCATCCCCAACACTCCTCACACTCACCCTCCACATCATCTCCAACACTCCTCACACTCACCCTCCACTTCATCCCCAACACTCCTCACACTCACCCTCCACATCATCCCCAACACTCCTCACACTCACCCTCCACATCATCCCCAACACTCCTCACACTCACCCTCCACATCCCCAACACTCCTCACACTCACCCTCCACATCCACCACAACACTCCTCACACTCACCCTCCACATCCCCAACACTCCTCACAATCACCCTCCACATCATCCCCAACACTCCTCACACTCACGCTCAACATCATCAACACTCCTCACACTCACCCTCCACATCCCCAACACTCCTCACACTCACCCTCCACATCATCCCCAACACTCCTCACACTCACCCTCCACATCATCCCCAACACTCTTCACACTCACCCTCCACATCATCAACACTCCTCACACTCACCCTCCACATCATCCCCAACACTCCTCACACTCACCCTCCACATCATTCCCAACACTCCTCACACTCACCCTCCACATCATCCTCAACACTCCTCACACTCACCCTCCACATCATCCCCAACACTCCTCACACTCACCCTCCACATCCCCAACACTCCTCACACCCAACCTCCACAACCACAAAACTCCTCACACTCACCCTCCACATCATCCCCAACACTCCTCACACTCACCCTCCACATCATCCCCAACACTCCTCACACTTACCATCCACATCCCCAACACTCCTCACACCCACCCTCCACATCACCAACACTCCTCACACTTACCCTCCACATCATCAACACTCCTCACACTCACCCTCCACATCCCCAACACTCCTCACACTCACCCTCCACATCATGAACACTCCTCACACTCACCCTCCACATCATCCCCAACACTCCTCACACTCACCCTCCACATCATCAACACTCCTCACACTCACCCTCCACATCCCCAACACTCCTCACACTCACCCTCCACATCATTCCCAACACTCCTCACACTCACCCTCCACATCATCAACACTATGATGAAGTGTGAAGTTTCGGTTGGGGCGATGGATAGTTACAAGGTAGCGAGGAAGGATCTAAAGAGAGAGCTAAGACGAGCAAGGAGGGGACATGAGAAGTATTTGGCAGGAAGGATCAAGGAAAACCCAAAAGCTTTCTATAGGTATGTCAGGAATAAGCGAATGACTAGGGAAAGAGTAGGACCAGTCAAGGACAGGGATGGAAAATTGTGTGTGGAGTCTGAAGAGATAGGCGAGATACTAAATGAATATTTTTCGTCAGTATTCACTCAGGAAAAAGATAATGTTGTGGAGGAGAATGCTGAGCCCCAGGCTAATAGAATAGATGGCATTGAGGTACGGAGGGAAGAGGTGTTGGCAATTCTGGACAGGCTGAAAATAGATAAGTCCCCGGGACCTGATGGGATTTATCCTAGGATTCTATGGGAGGCCAGGGAAGAGATTGCTGGACCTTTGGCTTTGATTTTTATGTCATCATTGGCTACAGGAATAGTGCCAGAGGACTGGAGGACAGCAAATGTGGTCCCTTTGTTCAAAAAGGGGAGCAGAGACAACCCCGGCAACTATAGACCGGTGAGCCTCACGTCTGTAGTGGGTAAAGTCTTGGAGGGGATTATAAGGGACAAGATTTATAATCATCTAGATAGGAATAATATGATCAGGGATAGTCAGCATGGCTTTGTGAAGGGTAGGTCATGCCTCACAAACCTTATTGAGTTCTTTGAGAAGGTGACTGAACAGGTAGACGAGGGTAGAGCAGTTGATGTGGTGTATATGGATTTCAGCAAAGCGTTTGATAAGGTTCCCCACGGTAGGCTATTGCAAAAAATACGGAGGCTGGGGATTGAGGGTGATTTAGAGATGTGGATCAGAAATTGGCTAGCTGAAAGAAGACAGAGGGTGGTGGTTGATGGGAAATGTTCAGAATGGAGTACAGTCACAAGTGGAGTACCACAAGGATCTGTTCTGGGGCCGTTGCTGTTTGTCATTTTTATCAATGACCTAGAGGAAGGCGCAGAAGGGTGGGTGAGTAAATTTGCAGACGATACTAAAGTCGGTGGTGTTGTCGATAGTGTGGAAGGATGTAGCAGGTTACAGAGGGATATAGATAAGCTGCAGAGCTGGGCTGAGAGGTGGCAAATGGAGTTTAATGTAGAGAAGTGTGAGGTGATTCACTTTGGAAGGAATAACAGGAATGCGGAATATTTGGCTAATGGTAAAGTTCTTGAAAGTGTGGCTGAGCAGAGGGATCTAGGTGTCCATGTACATAGATCCCTGAAAGTTGCCACCCAGGTTGATAGGGTTGTGAAGAAGGCCTATGGAGTGTTGGCCTTTATTGGTAGAGGGATTGAGTTCCGGAGTCGGGAGGTCATGTTGCAGCTGTACAGAACTCTGGTCCGGCCGCATTTGGAGTATTGCGTACAGTTCTGGTCACCGCATTATAGGAAGGACGTGGAGGCTTTGGAGCGGGTGCAGAGGAGATTTACCAGGATGTTGCCTGGTATGGAGGGAAAATCTTATGAGGAAAGGCTGACGGACTTGAGGTTGTTTTCGTTGGAGAGAAGAAGGTTAAGAGGAGACTTAATAGAGGCATACAAAATGATCAGGGGGTTGGATAGGGTGGACAGTGAGAGCCTTCTCCCGCGGATGGATATGGCTGGCACGAGGGGACATAACTTTAAACTGAGGGGTAATAGATATAGGACAGAGGTCAGAGGTAGGTTCTTTACGCAAAGAGTAGTGAGGCCGTGGAATGCCCTACCTGCTACAGTAGTGAACTCGCCAACATTGAGGGCATTTAAAAGTTTATTGGATAAACATATGGATGATAATGGCATAGTGTAGGTTAGATGGCTTTTGTTTCGGTGCAACATCGTGGGCCGAAGGGCCTGTACTGCGCTGTATTGTTCTATGTTCTATGTTCTATGTACTCCTCACACTCACCCTCCACATCCCAAACACTCCTCACACTCACCATGAACATCATCCCCAACACTCCTCACACTCACCCTCCACATCTCCAACACTCCTCACACTCACGCTCCACAACCCCAACACGCCTCACACTCACCCTCCACATCATCCTCAACACTCCTCACACTCACCCTCCACATCTCCAACACTCCTCACACTGAGCCTCCACATCTCCAACACTCCTCACACTCACCCTCCACAACCCCAACACTCCTCACACTCACCCTCCACATCATCCGCAACACTCCTCACACACACCCTCCACATCCCCAACACTCCTCACACTCACCCTCCACATCATCTCCAACACTCCTCACACTCACCCTCAACATCATCAACACTCCTCACACTCACCCTCCACATCATCGCCAACACTCCTCACACTCACCCTCCACATCCCCAACACTCCTCACACTCACCCTCCACATCCCCAACACTCCTAACACTCACCCTCCACATCGCCAACACTCCTCACACTCACCCTCCACATCATCTCCAACACTCCTCACACACACCCTCCACATCATCCGCAACACTCCTCACACTCACCCTCCACATCATCCCCAACACTCCTCACATTCACCCTCCACATCATCCCCAACACTCCTCACACTCACCCTCCACATCATCAACACTCCTCACACTCAACCTCCACATCATCCCCAACACTCCTCACACTCACCCTCCACATCCCCAACACTCCTCACACTCACCCTCCACATCCCCAACACTCCTCAGACTCACCGTCCTCATCCCCAACACTCCTCACACTCACCCTCCACATCATCTCCAACACTCCTCACACACACCCTCAACAACTTCAACACTCCTCACACTCACCCTCCACATCATCCCCAACATTCCTCACACTCACCCTCCACATCATCCCCAACACTCCTCACACTCACCCTCCACATCCCCAACACTCCTCACACTCACCCTCCACATCATCAACACTCCTCACACTCACCCTCCACATCCCCAACACTCCTCACACTCACCCTCCACATCATCAACACTCCTCACACTCACCATCCACATCCCCAACACTCCTCACACTCACCCTCCACATCATCTCCAACACTCCTCACACTCACCCTCAACATCATCAACACTCCTCACACACCCTCCACATCCCCAACACTCCTCACACACACCCTCCACATCCCCAACACTCCTCACACTCACCCTCCACATCATCTCCAACACTCCTCACACTCACCCTCAACATCATCAACACTCCTCACACTCACCCTCCACATCATCGCCAACACTCCTCACACTCACCCTCCACATCCCCAACACTCCTCACACTCACCCTCCACATCCCCAACACTCCTAACACTCACCCTCCACATCGCCAACACTCCTCACACTCACCCTCCACATCATCTCCAACACTCCTCACACACACCCTCCACATCATCCGCAACACTCCTCACACTCACCCTCCACATCATCCCCAACACTCCTCACATTCACCCTCCACATCATCCCCAACACTCCTCACACTCACCCTCCACATCATCAACACTCCTCACACTCAACCTCCACATCATCCCCAACACTCCTCACACTCACCCTCCACATCCCCAACACTCCTCACACTCACCCTCCACATCCCCAACACTCCTCAGACTCACCGTCCTCATCCCCAACACTCCTCACACTCACCCTCCACATCATCTCCAACACTCCTCACACACACCCTCAACAACATCAACACTCCTCACACTCACCCTCCACATCATCCCCAACATTCCTCACACTCACCCTCCACATCATCCCCAACACTCCTCACACTCACCCTCCACATCCCCAACACTCCTCACACTCACCCTCCACATCATCAACACTCCTCACACTCACCCTCCACATCCCCAACACTCCTCACACTCACCCTCCACATCATCAACACTCCTCACACTCACCATCCACATCCCCAACACTCCTCACACTCACCCTCCACATCATCTCCAACACTCCTCACACTCACCCTCAACATCATCAACACTCCTCACACACCCTCCACATCCCCAACACTCCTCACACTCACACTCCACATCATCCCCAACACTCCTCACACTTACCCTCCACATCATCCCCAACACTCTTCACACTCACCCGCCACATCAGCCCCAACACTCCTCACACTCACCCTCAACATCATCAACACTCCTCACACTCACCCTCCACATCATCCCCAACACTCCTCACACTCACCCTCCACATCATCCCCAACACTCTTCACACTCACCCTCCACATCATCAACACTCCTCACACTCACCCTCCACATCCACAACACTCCTCACACTCACCCTCCACATCCACAACACTCCTCACCCTCTCCCTCCACATCATCAACACTCCTCACACTCACCCTCCACATCCCGAACACTCCTCACACTCACCCCCCACATCATCCCCAACACTCCTCACGCACACCCTCCCCATCCCCAACACTCCTCACACTCACCCTCCACATTCCCAACACTCCTCACACTCACCCTCCACATCCGCAACACTCATAACACTCACCCTCCACATCCCCAACACTCCTCACACTCACCCTCCTCATCATCTCCAACACTCCTCACACTCACCCTCCACATCATCCCCAACACTCCTCACACTCACCCTCCACATCCCCAACACTCCTCACACACACCCTCCACATCGTCCCCAACACTCCTCACACTCACCCTCCACATCATCCCCAACACTCCTCACACTCACCCTCCACATCATCCCCAACACTCCTCACACTCACCCTCCACATCCCCAACACTCCTCACACTCAACCTCCACATCATCCCCAACACTCTTCACACTCACCCTCCACATCATCCCCAACACTCCTCACACTCACCCTCCACACCCCCAACACTCCTCACACTCATCCTCCACATCCCCAGCACTCCTCACACTCACCCTCCACATCATCCCCAACACTCCTCACACTCACCCTCCACATCATCCCCAACACTCCTCACTCTCACCCTCCACATCCCCAACACTCCTCACACTCACCCTCCACATCCCCAACACTCCTCACACTCACCCTCCACATCATCCCCAACACTCCTCACTCTCACCCTCCACATCATCAACACTCCTCACACTCACCCTCCATATCATCAACACTCCTCACACTCACCCTCCACATCATCCCCAACACTCCTCACACTCACACTCCACATCCCCAACTCTCCTCACACTCACCCTCCACATCATCCCCAAAACTCCTCACACTCACCCTCCACATCAGCCCCAACACTCCTCACACTCACCCTCCACATCATCCCCAACACTCCTCACACTCACACTCCACATCATCCCCAACACTCCTCACACTCACCCTCCACATCATTCACAACACTCCTCACACTCACCCTCCACATCATCCCCAACACTCCTCACACTCACCCTCCACTTCATCCCCAACACTCCTCACACTCACCCTCCACATCATCCCCAACACTCCTCACACTCACCCTCCACATCCCCAACACTCCTCACACTCACCCTCCACATCATTCCCAACACTCCTCACACTCACCCTCCACATCCCCAACACTCCTCACAATCACCCTCCACATCATCCCCAACACTCCTCACACTCACCCTCCACATCCCCAACACTCCTCACACTCACCCTCCACATCATCCCCAACACTCCTCACACTCACCCTCCACATCATCCCCAACACTCCTCACACTCACCCTCCACATCCCCAACACTCATCACACTCACCCTCCACACCCCCAACACTCCTCACACTCACCCTCCACATCATCCCCAGCACTCCCCACACTCACCCTCCATATCTCCAACGCTCCTCACACTCACCCTCCACATCATCCCCAACACTCCCCACACTCACCCTCCACATCATCCCCAACACTCCTCACACTCACCCTCCACATCATCCCCAACACTCCTCACACTCACCCTCCACATCATCCCCAACACTCCTCACACTCACCCTCCACATCATCCCCAACACTCCCCACACTCACCCTCCACATCATCCCCAACACTCCCCACACTCACTCTCCACATCATCCCCAACACTCCTCACACTCACCCTCAACAACATCAACACTCCTCACACTCACCCTCCACATCATCCCCAACACTCCTCACACTCACTCTCCACATCATCCCCAACACTCCTCACACTCACCCTCCACTTCATCCCCAACACTCCTCACACTCACCCTCCATATCATCCCCAACACTCCTCACACTCACCCTCCACATCATCCCCAACACTCCTCACACTCACCCTCCACATCCCCAACACTCCTCACATTCACCCTCCACATCATCCCCAACACTCCTCACACTCACCCTCCACATCCCCAACACTCCTCACAATCACCCTCCTCATCATCCCCAACACTCCTCACACTCACCCTCCACATCCCCAACACTCCTCACACTCACCCTCCACATCATCCCCAACACTCCTCACACTCACCCTCCACATCATCCCCAACACTCCTCACACTCACCCTCCACATCCCCAACACTCATCACACTCACCCTCTACATCCCCAACACTCCTCACACTCACCCTCCACATCATCAACACTCCTCACCCTCACCCTCCACATCAACCCCAACACTCCTCACACTCACCCTCCACATCCCCAAAACTCCTCACACTCACCCTCCACATCATCCCCAACACTCCCCACACTCACCCTCCATATCTCCAACGCTCCTCACACTCACCCTCCACATCATCCCCAACACTCCCCACACTCACCCTCCACATCATCCCCAACACTCCTCACACTCACCCTCCACATCATCCCCAACACTCCTCACACTCACCCTCCACATCATCCCCAACACTCCTCACACTCACCCTCCACATCATCCCCAACACTCCCCACACTCACCCTCCACATCATCCCCAACACTCCCCACACTCACTCTCCACATCATCCCCAACACTCCTCACACTCACCCTCCACATCATCCGCAACACTCGTCATACTCACCCTCCACATCCCCAATACTCCCCACACTCACCCTCCACATCATCCCAAACACTCCCCACACTCACTCTCCACATCATCCCCAACACTCCTCACACTCACCCTCCACATCATCCGCAACACTCGTCACACTCACCCACCACATCCCCAACACTCCTCACACTCACCCTCCACATCCCCAACACTCCTCACACTCACCCTCCACATCATCCCCAACACTCCTCACACTCACCCTCCACATCATCCGCAACACTCGTCACACTCACCCTCCACATCATCCCCAACACTCCTCACACTCACCCTCCACATCATCCCCAACCCTCCTCACACTCAGCCTCCATATCATCCCCAACACTCCTCACACTCACCCTCCACATCCCCAACACTCCTCGCACTCACCCTCCACATCATCAACACTCCTCACACTCACCCTCCTCATCCCCAACACTCCTCACACTCACCCTCCACATCCCCAACACTCCTCACACTCACCCTCCACATCAACACTCCTCACACTCACCCTCCACATCCCCAACACTCCTCACACTCACCCTCCACATCCCCAACACTCCTCACACTCACCCTCCACATCATCCGCAACACTCGTCACACTCACCCGCCACATCATCCCCAACACTCCTCACACTCACCCTCCACATCATCCCAAACACTCCACACACTCACCCTCCACATCCCCAACACTCATCACACTCACCATCCACATCCCCAAGACTCCTCACTCTCACCCTCCACATCATCAACACTCCTCACACTCACCCTCCACATCATCCCCAACACTCATCACACTCACCCACCACATCATCGCCAACACTCCACTCACTCACCCTCCACATCCCCAACATTCATCACACTCACCCTCCATATCTCCAACGCTCCTCACACTCACCCTCCACATCATCCCCAACACTCCCCACACTCACCCTCCACATCATCCCCAACACTCCTCACACTCACCCGCCACATCATCCCCAACACTCCCCACACTCACCCTCCACATCCCCAACACTCCTCACACTCACCCTCCACATCATCCCCAACACTCATCACACTCACCCTCCACATCATCCCCAACACTCATCACACTCACCCTCCACATCATCCCCAACACTCATCACACTCACCCTCCACATCATCGCCAACACTCCACACACTCACCCTCCACATCCCCAACACTCCTCACAATCACCCTCCACATCATCCCCAACACTCCTCACACTCACCCTCTACATCCCCAACACACCTCACACTCACCCTCCACATCATCCCCAACACTCCTCACACTCACCCTCCACATCCCCAACACTCCTCACAATCACCCTCCACATCATCCCCAACACTCCTCACACTCACCCTCCACATCCCCAACAGTCCTCACACTCACCCTCCACATCATCAACACTCCTCACACTCACCCTCCACATCATCCCCAACACTCCTCACACACACCCTCCACATCCCCAACACTCCTCACACTCACCCTCCACATCATCTCCAACACTCCTCACACTCACCCTCAACATCATCAACACTCCTCACACTCACCCTCCACATCATCGCCAACACTCCTCACACTCACCCTCCACATCCCCAACACTCCTCACACTCACCCTCCACATCCCCAACACTCCTCACACTCACCCTCCACATCCCCAACACTCCTCACACTCACCCTCCACATCATCTCCAGCACTCCTCACACACACCCTCCACATCATCCGCAACACTCCTCACACTCACCCTCCACATCATCCCCAACACTCCTCACATTCACCCTCCACATCATCCCCAACACTCCTCACACTCACCCTCCACATCATCAACACTCCTCACACTCAACCTCCACATCATCCCCAACACTCCTCACACTCACCCTCCACATCCCCAACACTCCTCACACTCACCCTCCACATCCCCAACACTCCTCACACTCACCCTCCTCATCCCCAACACTCCTCACACTCACCCTCCACATCATCTCCAACACTCCTCACACACACCCTCAACAACATCAACATTCCTCACACTCACCCTCCACATCATCCCCAACATTCCTCACACTCACCCTCCACATCATCCCCAACACTCCTCACACTCACCCTCCACATCCCCAACAGTCCTCACACTCACCCTCCACATCATCAACACTCCTCACACTCACCCTCCACATCCCCAACACTCCTCACACTCACCCTCCACATCATCAACACTCCTCACACTCACCATCCACATCCCCAACACTCCTCACACTCACCCTCCACATCATCTCCAACACTCCTCACACTCACCCTCAACATCATCAACACTCCTCACACTCACCCTCCACATCCCCAACACTCCTCACAATCACACTCCACATCATCCCCAACACTCCTCACACTTACCCTCCACATCATCCCCAACACTCTTCACACTCACCCGCCACATCAGCCCCAACACTCCTCACACTCACCCTCAACATCATCAACACTCCTCACACTCACCCTCCACATCATCCCCAACACTCCTCACACTCACCCTCCACATCATCCCCAACACTCTTCACACTCACCCTCCACATCATCAACACTCCTCACACTCACCCTCCACATCCACAACACTCCTCACACTCCCCCTCCGCATCCCGAACACTCCTCACACTCACCCTCCACATCATCCCCAACACTCCTCACGCACACCCTCCCCATCCCCAACACTCCTCACACTCACCCTCCACATTCCCAACACTCCTCACACTCACCCTCCACATCCGCAACACTCATAACACTCACCCTCCACATCCCCAACACTCCTCACACTCACCCTCCACATCCCCAACACTCCTCACACTCACCCTCCACATCATCTCCAACACTCCTCACACTCACCCTCCACATCATCCCCAACACTCCTCACACTCACCCTCCACATCCCCAACACTCCTCACACACACCCTCCACATCGTCCCCAACACTCCTCACACTCACCCTCCACATCATCCCCAACACTCCTCACACTCACCCTCCACATCATCCCCAACACTCCTCACACTCACCCTCCACATCCCCAACACTCCTCACACTCAACCTCCACATCATCCCCAACACTCTTCACACTCACCCTCCACATCATCCCCAACACTCCTCACACTCACCCTCCACACCCCCAACACTCCTCATACTCATCCTCCACATCCCCAGCACTCCTCACACTCACCCTCCACATCATCCCCAACACTCCTCACACTCACCCTCCACATCATCCCCAACACTCCTCACTCTCACCCTCCACATCCCCAACACTCCTCACACTCACCCTCCACATCATCTCCAACACTCCCCACACTCACCCTCCACATCATCCCCAACACTCCTCACACTCACCCTCCACATCATCCCCAACACTCCCCACACTCACCCTCCACATCCCCAACACTCCTCACACTCACCCTCCACATCATCCCCAACACTCATCACACTCACCCTCCACATCATCCCCAACACTCATCACACTCACCCTCCACATCATCCCCAACACTCATCACACTCACCCTCCACATCATCGCCAACACTCCACACACTCACCCTCCACATCCCCAACACTCCTCACAATCACCCTCCACATCATCCCCAACACTCCTCACACTCACCCTCTACATCCCCAACACACCTCACACTCACCCTCCACATCATCCCCAACACTCCTCACACTCACCCTCCACATCCCCAACAGTCCTCACACTCACCCTCCACATCATCAACACTCCTCACACTCACCCTCCACATCATCCCCAACACTCCTCACACACACCCTCCACATCCCCAACACTCCTCACACTCACCCTCCACATCATCTCCAACACTCCTCACACTCACCCTCAACATCATCAACACTCCTCACTCACCCTCCACATCATCGCCAACACTCCTCACACTCACCCTCCACATCCCCAACACTCCTCACACTCACCCTCCACATCCGCAACACTCCTCACACTCACCCTCCACATCCCCAACACTCCTCACACTCACCCTCCACATCATCTCCAACACTCCTCACTCTCACCCTCCACATCATCAACACTCCTCACACTCACCCTCCACATTATCAACACTCCTCACACTCACCCTCCACATCATCCCCAACACTCCTCACACTCACACTCCACATCCCCAACTCTCCTCACACTCACCCTCCACATCATCCCCAAAACTCCTCACACTCACCCTCCACATCATCCCCAACACTCCTCACACTCACCCTCCACATCATCCCCAACACTCCTCACACTCACACTCCACATCATCCCCAACACTCCTCACACTCACCCTCCACATCATTCACAACACTCCTCACACTCACCCTCCACATCATCCCCAACACTCCTCACACTCACCCTCCACTTCATCCCCAACACTCCTCACACTCACCCTCCACATCATCCCCAACACTCCTCACACTCACCCTCCACATCATCCCCAACACTCCTCACACTCACCCTCCACATCCCCAACACTCCTCACACTCACCCTCCACATCATTCCCAACACTCCTCACACTCACCCTCCACATCCCCAACACTCCTCACAATCACCCTCCACATCATCCCCAACACTCCTCACACTCACCCTCCACATCCCCAACACTCCTCACACTCACCCTCCACATCATCCCCAACAGTCCTCACACTCACCCTCCACATCATCCCCAACACTCCTCACACTCACCCTCCACATCCCCAACACTCATCACACTCACCCTCCACACCCCCAACACTCCTCACACTCACCCTCCACATCATCAACACTCCTCACCCTCACCCACCACATCATCCCCAACACTCCTCACACTCACCCTCCACATCCCCAACACTCCTCACACTCACCCTCCACATCATTCCCAACACTCCCCACACTCACCCTCCATATCTCCAACGCTCCTCACACTCACCCTCCACATCATCCCCAACACTCCCCACACTCACCCTCCACATCATCCCCAACACTCCTCACACTCACCCTCCACATCATCCCCAACACTCCTCACACTCACCCTCCACATCATCCCCAACACTCCTCACACTCACCCTCCACATCCCCAACACTCCTCACACTCACCCTGCACATCATCCCCAACACTCCCCACACTCACCCTCCACATCATCCCCAACACTCTCCACACTCACTCTCCACATCATCCCCAACACTCCTCACACTCACCCTCCACATCATCCCCAACACTCCTCACACTCACCCTCCACATCATCCCCAACACTCCTCACACTCACCCTCCACATCATCCCCAACACTCCTCACACTCACCCTCCACATCATCCGCAACACTCGTCATACTCACCCTCCACATCCCCAATACTCCTCACACTCACCCTCCACATCATCCCAAACACTCCCCACACTCACTCTCCACATCATCCCCAACACTCCTCACACTCACCCTCCACATCATCCGCAACACTCGTCACAATCACCCACCACATCCCCAACACTCCTCACACTCACCCTCCACATCCCCAACACTCCTCACACTCACCCTCCACATCATCCCCAACACTCCTCACACTCACCCTCCACACCATCCGCAACACTCGTCACACTCACCCTCCACATCATCCCCAACACTCCTCACACTCACCCTCCGCATCATCCCCAACACTCCTCACACTCAGCCTCCACATCATCCCCAACACTCCTCACACTCACCCTCCACATCATCAACACTCCTCACACTCACCCTCCACATCCCCAACACTCCTCACACTCACCCTCCACATCATCCCCAACACTCCTCACACTCACCCTCCACATCCCCAACTCTCCTCACACTCACCCTCCACATCATCAACACTCCTCACACTCACCCTCCACATCCCCAACACTCCTCACACTCACCCTCCACATCCCCAAGACTCCTCACACTCACCCTCCACATCATCAACACTCCTCACACTCACCCTCCATATCTCCAACGCTCCTCACACTCACCCTCCACATCATCCCCAACACTCCCCACACTCACCCTCCACATCATCCCCAACACTCCTCACACTCACCCTCCACAACATCCCCAACACTCCTCACACTCACCCTCCACATCATCCCCAACACTCCTCACACTCACCCTCCACATCCCCAACACTCCTCACACTCACCCTCCACATCATCCCCAACACTCCTCACACTCACCCTCCACATCCCCAACACTCCTCACACTCACCCTCCACATCATCCCCAACACTCCTCACACTCACCCTCCACATCCCCAACACTCCTCACACTCACCCTGCACATCATCCCCAACACTCCCCACACTCACCCTCCACATCATCCCCAACACTCCCCACACTCACTCTCCACATCATCCCCAACACTCCTCACACTCACCCTCCACATCATCCCCAACACTCCTCACACTCACCCTCCACATCATCCCCAACACTCCTCACACTCACCCTCCACATCATCCCCAACACTCCTCACACTCACCCTCCACATCATCCGCAACACTCGTCATACTCACCCTCCACATCCCCAATACTCCTCACAGTCACCCTCCACATCATCCCAAACACTCCTCACACTCACTCTCTACATCATCGCCAACACTCCCCACACTCACTCTCCACATCATCCCCAACACTCCTCACACTCACCCTCCACATCATCCGCAACACTCGTCACACTCACCCACCACATCCCCAACACTCCTCACACTCACCCTCCACATCCCCAACACTCCTCACACTCACCCTCCACATCATCCCCAACACTCCTCACACTCACCCTCCACACCATCCGCAACACTCGTCACACTCACCCTCCACATCATCCCCAACACTCCTCACACTCACCCTCCACATCATCCCCAACACTCCTCACACTCAGCCTCCACATCATCCCCAACACTCCTCACACTCACCCTCCACATCATCAACACTCCTCACACTCACCCTCCACATCCCCAACACACCTCACAATCACCCTACACATCATCCCCAACACTCCTCACACTCACCCTCCACATCCCCAACACTCCTCACACTCACCCTCCACATCCCCAACACTCCACACACTCACCCTCCACATCCCCAACACTCATCACACTCACCCTCCATATCTCCAACGCTCCTCACACTCACCCTCCACATCATCCCCAACACTCCCCACACTCACCCTCCACATCATCCCCAACACTCCTCACACTCACCCTCCACATCATCCCCAACACTCCCCACACTCACCCTCCACATCCCCAACACTCCTCACACTCACCCTCCACATCATCCCCAACACTCATCACACTCACCCTCCACATCATCCCCAACACTCATCACACTCACCCTCCACATCATCCCCAACACTCCTCACACTCACCCTCCACATCATCCCAAACACTCCTCACACTCACCCTCCACATCCCCAACACTCCTCACACTCACCCACCACATCATCCCCAACACTCCACACACTCACCCTCCACATCCCCAACACTCCTCACACTCACCCTCCACATCCCCAACACTCCTCACACTCACCAACCACATCATCCCCAACACTCCTCACACTCACCCTCCACATCCCCAACACTCCTCACACTCACCCTCCACATCCCCAACACTCCTCACACTCACCCTCCACATCCCCAACACTCCTCACACTCACCCTCCTCATCATCCCCAACACTCCCCACACTCACCCTCCACATCTCCAACACTCCTCACACTCACCCTCCACATCATCCACAACACTCCCCACACTCACCCTCCACATCATCCCCAACACTCCTCACAGTCACCCTCCACATCATCCCCAACACTCCTCACACTCACCCTCCACATCATCCCCAACACTCCTCACACTCACCCTCCACATCATCCCCAACACTCCCCACACTCACCCTCCACATCATCCCCAACACTCCCCACACTCACCCTCCACCTCCCCAACACTCCTCACACTCACCCTCCACATCATCCCCAACACTCCTCACACTCACCCTCCACATCATCCCCAACACTCCTCACACTCACCCTCCACATCATCCCCAACACTCCTCACACTCACCCTCCACATCATCCCCAACAATCCTCACACTCACCCTCCACATCATCAACACTCCTCACACTCACCATCCACATCCCCAACACTCCTCACAATCACCCTCCACATCCGCAACACTCCTCACACTCACCCTCCACATCATCCCAAACACTCCACACACTCACCCTCCACATCCCCAACACTCATCACACTCACCATCCACATCCCCAAGACTCCTCACTCTCACCCTCCACATCATCAACACTCCTCACACTCACCCTCCACATCATCCCCAACACTCATCACACTCACCCACCACATCATCGCCAACACTCCACTCACTCACCCTCCACATCCCCAACATTCATCACACTCACCCTCCATATCTCCAACGCTCCTCACACTCACCCTCCACATCATCCCCAACACTCCCCACACTCACCCTCCACATCATCCCCAACACTCCTCACACTCACCCTCCACATCATCCCCAACACTCCCCACACTCACCCTCCACATCCCCAACACTCCTCACACTCACCCTCCACATCATCCCCAACACTCATCACACTCACCCTCCACATCATCCCCAACACTCATCACACTCACCCTCCACATCATCCCCAACACTCATCACACTCACCCTCCACATCATCGCCAACACTCCACACACTCACCCTCCACATCCCCAACACTCCTCACAATCACCCTCCACATCATCCCCAACGCTCCTCACACTCACCCTCTACATCCCCAACACACCTCACACTCACCCTCCACATCATCCCCAACACTCCTCACACTCACCCTCCACATCCCCAACAGTCCTCACACTCACCCTCCACATCATCAACACTCCTCACACTCACCCTCCACATCATCCCCAACACTCCTCACACACACCCTCCACATCCCCAACACTCCTCACACTCACCCTCCACATCATCTCCAACACTCCTCACACTCACCCTCAACATCATCAACACTCCTCACACTCACCCTCCACATCATCGCCAACACTCCTCACACTCACCCTCCACATCCCCAACACTCCTCACACTCACCCTCCACATCCCCAACACTCCTCACACTCACCCTCCACATCCCCAACACTCCTCACACTCACCCTCCACATCATCTCCAACACTCCTCACACACACCCTCCACATCATCCGCAACACTCCTCACACTCACCCTCCACATCATCCCCAACACTCCTCACATTCACCCTCCACATCATCCCCAACACTCCTCACACTCACCCTCCACATCATCAACACTCCTCACACTCAACCTCCACATCATCCCCAACACTCCTCACACTCACCCTCCACATCCCCAACACTCCTCACACTCACCCTCCACATCCCCAACACTCCTCACACTCACCCTCCTCATCCCCAACACTCCTCACACTCACCCTCCACATCATCTCCAACACTCCTCACACACACCCTCAACAACATCAACATTCCTCACACTCACCCTCCACATCATCCCCAACATTCCTCACACTCACCCTCCACATCATCCCCAACACTCCTCACACTCACCCTCCACATCCCCAACAGTCCTCACACTCACCCTCCACATCATCAACACTCCTCACACTCACCCTCCACATCCCCAACACTCCTCACACTCACCCTCCACATCATCAACACTCCTCACACTCACCATCCACATCCCCAACACTCCTCACACTCACCCTCCACATCATCTCCAACACTCCTCACACTCACCCTCAACATCATCAACACTCCTCACACTCACCCTCCACATCCCCAACACTCCTCACACTCACACTCCACATCATCCCCAACACTCCTCACACTTACCCTCCACATCATCCCCAACACTCTTCACACTCACCCGCCACATCAGCCCCAACACTCCTCACACTCACCCTCAACATCATCAACACTCCTCACACTCACCCTCCACATCATCCCCAACACTCCTCACACTCACCCTCCACATCATCCCCAACACTCTTCACACTCACCCTCCACATCATCAACACTCCTCACACTCACCCTCCACATCCACAACACTCCTCACACTCCCCCTCCGCATCCCGAACACTCCTCACACTCACCCTCCACATCATCCCCAACACTCCTCACGCACACCCTCCCCATCCCCAACACTCCTCACACTCACCCTCCACATTCCCAACACTCCTCACACTCACCCTCCACATCCGCAACACTCATAACACTCACCCTCCACATCCCCAACACTCCTCACACTCACCCTCCACATCCCCAACACTCCTCACACTCACCCTCCACATCATCTCCAACACTCCTCACACTCACCCTCCACATCATCCCCAACACTCCTCACACTCACCCTCCACATCCCCAACACTCCTCACACACACCCTCCACATCGTCCCCAACACTCCTCACACTCACCCTCCACATCATCCCCAACACTCCTCACACTCACCCACCACATCATCCCCAACACTCCTCACACTCACCCTCCACATCCCCAACACTCCTCACACTCAACCTCCACATCATCCCCAACACTCTTCACACTCACCCTCCACATCATCCCCAACACTCCTCACACTCACCCTCCACACCCCCAACACTCCTCACACTCATCCTCCACATCCCCAGCACTCCTCACACTCACCCTCCACATCATCCCCAACACTCCTCACACTCACCCTCCACATCATCCCCAACACTCCTCACTCTCACCCTCCACATCCCCAACACTCCTCACACTCACCCTCCACATCATCCCCAACACTCCCCACACTCACCCTCCACATCATCCCCAACACTCCTCACACTCACCCTCCACATCATCCCCAACACTCCCCACACTCACCCTCCACATCCCCAACACTCCTCACACTCACCCTCCACATCATCCCCAACACTCATCACACTCACCCTCCACATCATCCCCAACACTCATCACACTCACCCTCCACATCATCCCCAACACTCATCACACTCACCCTCCACATCATCGCCAACACTCCACACACTCACCCTCCACATCCCCAACACTCCTCACAATCACCCTCCACATCATCCCCAACACTCCTCACACTCACCCTCTACATCCCCAACACACCTCACACTCACCCTCCACATCATCCCCAACACTCCTCACACTCACCCTCCACATCCCCAACAGTCCTCACACTCACCCTCCACATCATCAACACTCCTCACACTCACCCTCCACATCATCCCCAACACTCCTCACACTCACCCTCCACATCATCCCCAACACTCATCACACTCACCCTCCACATCATCGCCAACACTCCACACACTCACCCTCCACATCCCCAACACTCCTCACAATCACCCTCCACATCATCCCCAACACTCCTCACACTCACCCTCTACATCCCCAACACACCTCACACTCACCCTCCATATCATCCCCAACACTCCTCACACTCACCCTCCACATCCCCAACAGTCCTCACACTCACCCTCCACATCATCAACACTCCTCACACTCACCCTCCACATCATCCCCAACACTCCTCACACTCACCCTCCACATCATCTCCAACACTCCTCACACTCACCCTCAACATCATCAACACTCCTCACTCACCCTCCACATCATCGCCAACACTCCTCACACTCACCCTCCACATCCCCAACACTCCTCACACTCACCCTCCACATCCGCAACACTCCTCACACTCACCCTCCACATCCCCAACACTCCTCACACTCACCCTCCACATCATCTCCAACACTCCTCACTCTCACCCTCCACATCATCAACACTCCTCACACTCACCCTCCACATTATCAACACTCCTCACACTCACCCTCCACATCATCCCCAACACTCCTCACACTCACACTCCACATCCCCAACTCTCCTCACACTCACCCTCCACACCATCCCCAAAACTCCTCACACTCACCCTCCACATCATCCCCAACACTCCTCACACTCACCCTCCACATCATCCCCAACACTCCTCACACTCACACTCCACATCATCCCCAACACTCCTCACACTCACCCTCCACATCATTCACAACACTCCTCACACTCACCCTCCACATCATCCCCAACACTCCTCACACTCACCCTCCACTTCATCCCCAACACTCCTCACACTCACCCTCCACATCATCCCCAACACTCCTCACACTCACCCTCCACATCATCCCCAACACTCCTCACACTCACCCTCCACATCCCCAACACTCCTCACACTCACCCTCCACATCATTCCCAACACTCCTCACACTCACCCTCCACATCCCCAACACTCCTCACAATCACCCTCCACATCATCCCCAACACTCCTCACACTCACCCTCCACATCCCCAACACTCCTCACACTCACCCTCCACATCATCCCCAACACTCCTCACACTCACCCTCCACATCATCCCCAACACTCCTCACACTCACCCTCCACATCCCCAACACTCATCACACTCACCCTCCACACCCCCAACACTCCTCACACTCACCCTCCACATCATCAACACTCCTCAACCTCACCCACCACATCATCCCCAACACTCCTCACACTCACCCTCCACATCCCCAACACTCCTCACACTCACCCTCCACATCATTCCCAACACTCCCCACACTCACCCTCCATATCTCCAACGCTCCTCACACTCACCCTCCACATCATCCCCAACACTCCCCACACTCACCCTCCACATCATCCCCAACACTCCTCACACTCACCCTCCACATCATCCCCAACACTCCTCACACTCACCCTCCACATCATCCCCAACACTCCTCACACTCACCCTCCACATCATCCCCAACACTCCTCACACTCACCCTCCACATCATCCGCAACACTCGTCATACTCACCCTCCACATCCCCAATACTCCTCACACTCACCCTCCACATCATCCCAAACACTCCCCACACTCACTCTCCACATCATCCCCAACACTCCTCACACTCACCCTCCACATCATCCGCAACACTCGTCACAATCACCCACCACATCCCCAACACTCCTCACACTCACCCTCCACATCCCCAACACTCCTCACACTCACCCTCCACATCATCCCCAACACTCCTCACACTCACCCTCCACACCATCCGCAACACTCGTCACACTCACCCTCCACATCATCCCCAACACTCCTCACACTCACCCTCCGCATCATCCCCAACACTCCTCACACTCAGCCTCCACATCATCCCCAACACTCCTCACACTCACCCTCCACATCATCAACACTCCTCACACTCACCCTCCACATCCCCAACACACCTCACAATCACCCTTCACATCATCCCCAACACTCCTCACACTCACCCTCCACATCATCCCCAACACTCCTCACACTCACCCTCCACATCCCCAACACTCCTCACACTCACCCTCCACATCATCCCCAACACTCCTCACACTCACCCTCCACATCCCCAACACTCCTCACACTCACCCTCCACATCATCCCCAACACTCCTCACACTCACCCTCCACATCATCCCCAACACTCCTCACACTCACCCTCCACATCATCCGCAACACTCGTCATACTCACCCTCCACATCCCCAATACTCCTCACAGTCACCCTCCACATCATCCCAAACACTCCCCACACTCACTCTCCACATCATCCCCAACACTCCTCACACTCACCCTCCACATCATCCGCAACACTCGTCACACTCACCCACCACATCCCCAACACTCCTCACACTCACCCTCCACATCCCCAACACTCCTCACACTCACCCTCCACATCATCCCCAACACTCCTCACACTCACCCTCCACACCATCCGCAACACTCGTCACACTCACCCTCCACATCATCCCCAACACTCCTCACACTCACCCTCCACATCATCCCCAACACTCCTCACACTCAGCCTCCACATCATCCCCAACACTCCTCACACTCACCCTCCACATCATCAACACTCCTCACACTCACCCTCCACATCCCCAACACACCTCACAATCACCCTACACATCATCCCCAACACTCCTCACACTCACCCTCCACATCCCCAACACTCCTCACACTCACCCTCCACATCCCCAACACTCCACACACTCACCCTCCACATCCCCAACACTCATCACACTTACCCTCCATATCTCCAACGCTCCTCACACTCACCCTCCACATCATCCCCAACACTCCCCACACTCACCCTCCACATCATCCCCAACACTCCTCACACTCACCCTCCACATCATCCCCAACACTCCCCACACTCACCCTCCACATCCCCAACACTCCTCACACTCACCCTCCACATCATCCCCAACACTCATCACACTCACCCTCCACATCATCCCCAACACTCATCACACTCACCCTCCACATCATCCCCAACACGCCTCACACTCACCCTCCACATCATCCCAAACACTCCTCACACTCACCCTCCACATCCCCAACACTCCTCACACTCACCCACCACATCATCCCCAACACTCCTCACACTCACCCTCCACATCATCAACACTCCTCACACTCACCCTCCACATCCCCAACACTCCTCACACTCACCCTCCACATCCCCAACACTCCTCACACTCACCAACCACATCATCCCCAACACTCCTCACACTCACCCTCCACATCCCCAACACTCCTCACACTCACCCTCCACATCCCCAACACTCCTCACACTCACCCTCCACATCCCCAACACTCCTCACACTCACCCTCCACATCATCCCCAACACTCCCCACACTCACCCTCCACATCTCCAACACTCCTCACACTCACCCTCCACATCATCCACAACACTCCCCACACTCACCCTCCACATCATCCCCAACACTCCTCACAGTCACCCTCCACATCATCCCCAACACTCCTCACACTCACCCTCCACATCATCCCCAACACTCCTCACACTCACCCTCCACATCATCCCCAACACTCCCCACACTCACCCTCCACATCATCCCCAACACTCCCCACACTCACCCTCCACCTCCCCAACACTCCTCACACTCACCCTCCACATCATCCCCAACACTCCTCACACTCACCCTCCACATCATCCCCAACACTCCTCACACTCACCCTCCACATCATCCCCAACACTCCTCACACTCACCCTCCACATCATCCCCAACAATCCTCACACTCACCCTCCACATCATCAACACTCCTCACACTCACCATCCACATCCCCAACACTCCTCACAATCACCCTCCACATCCGCAACACTCCTCACACTCAACCTCCACATCATCCCCAACCCTCCACACACTCAGCCTCCACATCCCCAACACTCCTCACACTCACCCTCCACATCCCCAACACTCCTCACACTCACCCTCCACATCATCCGCAACACTCGTCACAATCACCCACCACATCCCCAACACTCCTCACACTCACCCTCCACATCCCCAACACTCCTCACACACACCCTCCACATCGTCCCCAACACTCCTCACACTCACCCTCCACATCATCCCCAACACTCCTCACACTCACCCACCACATCATCCCCAACACTCCTCACACTCACCCTCCACATCCCCAACACTCCTCACACTCAACCTCCACATCATCCCCAACACTCTTCACACTCACCCTCCACATCATCCCCAACACTCCTCACACTCACCCTCCACACCCCCAACACTCCTCACACTCATCCTCCACATCCCCAGCACTCCTCACACTCACCCTCCACATCATCCCCAACACTCCTCACACTCACCCTCCACATCATCCCCAACACTCCTCACTCTCACCCTCCACATCCCCAACACTCCTCACACTCACCCTCCACATCATCCCCAACACTCCCCACACTCACCCTCCACATCATCCCCAACACTCCTCACACTCACCCTCCACATCATCCCCAACACTCCCCACACTCACCCTCCACATCCCCAACACTCCTCACACTCACCCTCCACATCATCCCCAACACTCATCACACTCACCCTCCACATCATCCCCAACACTCATCACACTCACCCTCCACATCATCCCCAACACTCATCACACTCACCCTCCACATCATCGCCAACACTCCACACACTCACCCTCCACATCCCCAACACTCCTCACAATCACCCTCCACATCATCCCCAACACTCCTCACACTCACCCTCTACATCCCCAACACACCTCACACTCACCCTCCACATCATCCCCAACACTCCTCACACTCACCCTCCACATCCCCAACAGTCCTCACACTCACCCTCCACATCATCAACACTCCTCACACTCACCCTCCACATCATCCCCAACACTCCTCACACTCACCCTCCACATCATCCCCAACACTCATCACACTCACCCTCCACATCATCGCCAACACTCCACACACTCACCCTCCACATCCCCAACACTCCTCACAATCACCCTCCACATCATCCCCAACACTCCTCACACTCACCCTCTACATCCCCAACACACCTCACACTCACCCTCCATATCATCCCCAACACTCCTCACACTCACCCTCCACATCCCCAACAGTCCTCACACTCACCCTCCACATCATCAACACTCCTCACACTCACCCTCCACATCATCCCCAACACTCCTCACACTCACCCTCCACATCATCTCCAACACTCCTCACACTCACCCTCAACATCATCAACACTCCTCACTCACCCTCCACATCATCGCCAACACTCCTCACACTCACCCTCCACATCCCCAACACTCCTCACACTCACCCTCCACATCCGCAACACTCCTCACACTCACCCTCCACATCCCCAACACTCCTCACACTCACCCTCCACATCATCTCCAACACTCCTCACTCTCACCCTCCACATCATCAACACTCCTCACACTCACCCTCCACATTATCAACACTCCTCACACTCACCCTCCACATCATCCCCAACACTCCTCACACTCACACTCCACATCCCCAACTCTCCTCACACTCACCCTCCACACCATCCCCAAAACTCCTCACACTCACCCTCCACATCATCCCCAACACTCCTCACACTCACCCTCCACATCATCCCCAACACTCCTCACACTCACACTCCACATCATCCCCAACACTCCTCACACTCACCCTCCACATCATTCACAACACTCCTCACACTCACCCTCCACATCATCCCCAACACTCCTCACACTCACCCTCCACTTCATCCCCAACACTCCTCACACTCACCCTCCACATCATCCCCAACACTCCTCACACTCACCCTCCACATCATCCCCAACACTCCTCACACTCACCCTCCACATCCCCAACACTCCTCACACTCACCCTCCACATCATTCCCAACACTCCTCACACTCACCCTCCACATCCCCAACACTCCTCACAATCACCCTCCACATCATCCCCAACACTCCTCACACTCACCCTCCACATCCCCAACACTCCTCACACTCACCCTCCACATCATCCCCAACACTCCTCACACTCACCCTCCACATCATCCCCAACACACCTCACACTCACCCTCCATATCATCCCCAACACTCCTCACACTCACCCTCCACATCATCCCCAACACTCCTCACACTCACCCTCTACATCCCCAACACACCTCACACTCACCCTCCATATCATCCCCAACACTCCTCACACTCACCCTCCACATCCCCAACAGTCCTCACACTCACCCTCCACATCATCAACACTCCTCACACTCACCCTCCACATCATCCCCAACACTCCTCACACTCACCCTCCACATCATCTCCAACACTCCTCACACTCACCCTCAACATCATCAACACTCCTCACTCACCCTCCACATCATCGCCAACACTCCTCACACTCACCCTCCACATCCCCAACACTCCTCACACTCACCCTCCACATCCGCAACACTCCTCACACTCACCCTCCACATCCCCAACACTCCTCACACTCACCCTCCACATCATCTCCAACACTCCTCACTCTCACCCTCCACATCATCAACACTCCTCACACTCACCCTCCACATTATCAACACTCCTCACACTCACCCTCCACATCATCCCCAACACTCCTCACACTCACACTCCACATCCCCAACTCTCCTCACACTCACCCTCCACACCATCCCCAAAACTCCTCACACTCACCCTCCACATCATCCCCAACACTCCTCACACTCACCCTCCACATCATCCCCAACACTCCTCACACTCACACTCCACATCATCCCCAACACTCCTCACACTCACCCTCCACATCATTCACAACACTCCTCACACTCACCCTCCACATCATCCCCAACACTCCTCACACTCACCCTCCACTTCATCCCCAACACTCCTCACACTCACCCTCCACATCATCCCCAACACTCCTCACACTCACCCTCCACATCATCCCCAACACTCCTCACACTCACCCTCCACATCCCCAACACTCCTCACACTCACCCTCCACATCATTCCCAACACTCCTCACACTCACCCTCCACATCCCCAACACTCCTCACAATCACCCTCCACATCATCCCCAACACTCCTCACACTCACCCTCCACATCCCCAACACTCCTCACACTCACCCTCCACATCATCCCCAACACTCCTCACACTCACCCTCCACATCATCCCCAACACTCCTCACACTCACCCTCCACATCCCCAACACTCATCACACTCACCCTCCACACCCCCAACACTCCTCACACTCACCCTCCACATCATCAACACTCCTCAACCTCACCCACCACATCATCCCCAACACTCCTCACACTCACCCTCCACATCCCCAACACTCCTCACACTCACCCTCCACATCATTCCCAACACTCCCCACACTCACCCTCCATATCTCCAACGCTCCTCACACTCACCCTCCACATCATCCCCAACACTCCCCACACTCACCCTCCACATCATCCCCAACACTCCTCACACTCACCCTCCACATCATCCCCAACACTCCTCACACTCACCCTCCACATCATCCCCAACACTCCTCACACTCACCCTCCACATCATCCCCAACACTCCTCACACTCACCCTCCACATCATCCGCAACACTCGTCATACTCACCCTCCACATCCCCAATACTCCTCACACTCACCCTCCACATCATCCCAAACACTCCCCACACTCACTCTCCACATCATCCCCAACACTCCTCACACTCACCCTCCACATCATCCGCAACACTCGTCACAATCACCCACCACATCCCCAACACTCCTCACACTCACCCTCCACATCCCCAACACTCCTCACACTCACCCTCCACATCATCCCCAACACTCCTCACACTCACCCTCCACACCATCCGCAACACTCGTCACACTCACCCTCCACATCATCCCCAACACTCCTCACACTCACCCTCCGCATCATCCCCAACACTCCTCACACTCAGCCTCCACATCATCCCCAACACTCCTCACACTCACCCTCCACATCATCAACACTCCTCACACTCACCCTCCACATCCCCAACACACCTCACAATCACCCTTCACATCATCCCCAACACTCCTCACACTCACCCTCCACATCATCCCCAACACTCCTCACACTCACCCTCCACATCCCCAACACTCCTCACACTCACCCTCCACATCATCCCCAACACTCCTCACACTCACCCTCCACATCCCCAACACTCCTCACACTCACCCTGCACATCATCCCCAACACTCCCCACACTCACCCTCCACATCATCCCCAACACTCCCCACACTCACTCTCCACATCATCCCCAACACTCCTCACACTCACCCTCCACATCATCCCCAACACTCCTCACACTCACCCTCCACATCATCCCCAACACTCCTCACACTCACCCACCACATCATCCCCAACACTCCTCACACTCACCCTCCACATCATCCGCAACACTCGTCATACTCACCCTCCACATCCCCAATACTCCTCACAGTCACCCTCCACATCATCCCAAACACTCCCCACACTCACTCTCCACATCATCCCCAACACTCCTCACACTCACCCTCCACATCATCCGCAACACTCGTCACACTCACCCACCACATCCCCAACACTCCTCACACTCACCCTCCACATCCCCAACACTCCTCACACTCACCCTCCACATCATCCCCAACACTCCTCACACTCACCCTCCACACCATCCGCAACACTCGTCACACTCACCCTCCACATCATCCCCAACACTCCTCACACTCACCCTCCACATCATCCCCAACACTCCTCACACTCAGCCTCCACATCATCCCCAACACTCCTCACACTCACCCTCCACATCATCAACACTCCTCACACTCACCCTCCACATCCCCAACACACCTCACAATCACCCTACACATCATCCCCAACACTCCTCACACTCACCCTCCACATCCCCAACACTCCTCACACTCACCCTCCACATCCCCAACACTCCACACACTCACCCTCCACATCCCCAACACTCATCACACTTACCCTCCATATCTCCAACGCTCCTCACACTCACCCTCCACATCATCCCCAACACTCCCCACACTCACCCTCCACATCATCCCCAACACTCCTCACACTCACCCTCCACATCATCCCCAACACTCCCCACACTCACCCTCCACATCCCCAACACTCCTCACACTCACCCTCCACATCATCCCCAACACTCATCACACTCACCCTCCACATCATCCCCAACACTCATCACACTCACCCTCCACATCATCCCCAACACGCCTCACACTCACCCTCCACATCATCCCAAACACTCCTCACACTCACCCTCCACATCCCCAACACTCCTCACACTCACCCACCACATCATCCCCAACACTCCTCACACTCACCCTCCACATCATCAACACTCCTCACACTCACCCTCCACATCCCCAACACTCCTCACACTCACCCTCCACATCCCCAACACTCCTCACACTCACCAACCACATCATCCCCAACACTCCTCACACTCACCCTCCACATCCCCAACACTCCTCACACTCACCCTCCACATCCCCAACACTCCTCACACTCACCCTCCACATCCCCAACACTCCTCACACTCACCCTCCACATCATCCCCAACACTCCCCACACTCACCCTCCACATCTCCAACACTCCTCACACTCACCCTCCACATCATCCACAACACTCCCCACACTCACCCTCCACATCATCCCCAACACTCCTCACAGTCACCCTCCACATCATCCCCAACACTCCTCACACTCACCCTCCACATCATCCCCAACACTCCTCACACTCACCCTCCACATCATCCCCAACACTCCCCACACTCACCCTCCACATCATCCCCAACACTCCCCACACTCACCCTCCACCTCCCCAACACTCCTCACACTCACCCTCCACATCATCCCCAACACTCCTCACACTCACCCTCCACATCATCCCCAACACTCCTCACACTCACCCTCCACATCATCCCCAACACTCCTCACACTCACCCTCCACATCATCCCCAACAATCCTCACACTCACCCTCCACATCATCAACACTCCTCACACTCACCATCCACATCCCCAACACTCCTCACAATCACCCTCCACATCCGCAACACTCCTCACACTCAACCTCCACATCATCCCCAACCCTCCACACACTCAGCCTCCACATCCCCAACACTCCTCACACTCACCCTCCACATCCCCAACACTCCTCACACTCACCCTCCACATCATCCGCAACACTCGTCACAATCACCCACCACATCCCCAACACTCCTCACACTCACCCTCCACATCCCCAACACTCCTCACACTCACCCTCCACATCATCCCCAACACTCCTCACACTCACCCTCCACACCATCCGCAACACTCGTCACACTCACCCTCCACATCATCCCCTACACTCCTCACACTCACCCTCCGCATCATCCCCAACACTCCTCACACTCAGCCTCCACATCATCCCCAACACTCCTCACACTCACCCTCCACATCATCAACACTCCTCACACTCACCCTCCACATCCCCAACACACCTCACAATCACCCTTCACATCATCCCCAACACTCCTCACACTCACCCTCCACATCCCCAACTCTCCTCACACTCACCCTCCACATCATCAACACTCCTCACACTCACCCTCCACATCCCCAACACTCCTCACACTCACCCTCCACATCCCCAAGACTCCTCACACTCACCCTCCACATCATCAACACTCCTCACACTCACCCTCCATATCTCCAACGCTCCTCACACTCACCCTCCACATCATCCCCAACACTCCCCACACTCACCCTCCACATCATCCCCAACACTCCTCACACTCACCCTCCACAACATCCCCAACACTCCTCACACTCACCCTCCACATCATCCCCAACACTCCTCACACTCACCCTCCGCATCCCCAACACTCCTCACACTCACCCTCCACATCCCCAACACTCCTCACACTCACGTTCCACATCCCCAACACTCCTCACACTCACCCTCCACATCATCCCCAACACTCCTCACACTCACCCTCCACATCCCCAACACTCCTCACACTCACCCTCCACATCATCCCCAACACTCCTCACACTCACCCTCCACATCCCCAACACTCCTCACACTCACCCTGCACATCATCCCCAACACTCCCCACACTCACCCTCCACATCATCCCCAACACTCCCCACACTCACTCTCCACATCATCCCCAACACTCCTCACACTCACCCTCCATATCATCCCCAACACTCCTCACACTCACCCTCCACATCATCCCCAACACTCCTCACACTCACTCTCCACATCATCCCCAACACTCCTCACACTCACCCTCCATATCATCCCCAACACTCCTCACACTCACCCTCCACATCATCCCCAACACTCCTCACACTCACCCTCCACATCATCCCCAACACTCCTCACACTCACCCTCCACATCATCCCCAACACTCCTCACACTCACCCTCCATATCATCCCCAACACTCCTCACACTCACCCTCCACATCATCCCCAACACTCCTCACACTCACCCTCCACATCATCCCCAACACTCCTCACACTCACCCTCCACATCATCCCCAACACTCCTCACACTCACCCTCCACATCATCCCCAACACTCCTCACACTCACCCTCCACATCATCCCCAACACTCCTCACACTCACCCTCCACATCATCCCCAACACTCCTCACACTCACCCTCCATATCATCCCCAACACTCCTCACACTCACCCTCCACATCATCCCCAACACTCCTCACACTCACCCTCCACATCCCCAATACTCCTCACAGTCACCCTCCACATCATCCCAAACACTCCCCACACTCACTCTCCACATCATCCCCAACACTCCTCACACTCACCCTCCACATCATCCCCAACACTCCTCACACTCACCCTCCACATCCCCAACACTCCTCACACTCACCCTCCACATCATCCCCAACACTCCTCACACTCACCCTCCACACCATCCGCAACACTCGTCACACTCACCCTCCACATCATCCCCAACACTCCTCACACTCACCCTCCACATCATCCCCAACACTCCTCACACTCAGCCTCCACATCATCCCCAACACTCCTCACACTCACCCTCCACATCATCAACACTCCTCACACTCACCCTCCACATCCCCAACACACCTCACAATCACCCTACACATCATCCCCAACACTCCTCACACTCACCCTCCACATCCCCAACACTCCTCACACTCACCCTCCACATCCCCAACACTCCACACACTCACCCTCCACATCCCCAACACTCATCACACTCACCCTCCATATCTCCAACGCTCCTCACACTCACCCTCCACATCATCCCCAACACTCCCCACACTCACCCTCCACATCATCCCCAACACTCCTCACACTCACCCTCCACATCATCCCCAACACTCCCCACACTCACCCTCCACATCCCCAACACTCCTCACACTCACCCTCCACATCATCCCCAACACTCATCACACTCACCCTCCACATCATCCCCAACACTCATCACACTCACCCTCCACATCATCCCCAACACTCCTCACACTCACCCTCCACATCCCCAACACTCCTCACACTCACCCTCCACATCATCCCCAACACTCCTCACACTCACCCTCCACACCATCCGCAACACTCGTCACACTCACCCTCCACATCATCCCCAACACTCCTCACACTCACCCTCCACATCATCCCCAACACTCCTCACACTCAGCCTCCACATCATCCCCAACACTCCTCACACTCACCCTCCACATCATCAACACTCCTCACACTCACCCTCCACATCCCCAACACACCTCACAATCACCCTACACATCATCCCCAACACTCCTCACACTCACCCTCCACATCCCCAACACTCCTCACACTCACCCTCCACATCCCCAACACTCCACACACTCACCCTCCACATCCCCAACACTCATCACACTCACCCTCCATATCTCCAACGCTCCTCACACTCACCCTCCACATCATCCCCAACACTCCCCACACTCACCCTCCACATCATCCCCAACACTCCTCACACTCACCCTCCACATCATCCCCAACACTCCCCACACTCACCCTCCACATCCCCAACACTCCTCACACTCACCCTCCACATCATCCCCAACACTCCTCACACTCACCCTCCACATCATCTCAAACACTCCTCACACTCACCCTCCACATCCCCAACACTCCTCACACTCACCCACCACATCATCCCCAACACTCCTCACACTCACCCTCCACATCCCCAACACTCCTCACACTCACCCTCCACATCCCCAACACTCCTCACACTCACCAACCACATCATCCCCAACACTCCTCACACTCACCCTCCACATCCCCAACACTCCTCACACTCACCCTCCACATCCCCAACACTCCTCACACTCACCCTCCACATCCCCAACACTCCTCACACTCACCCTCCACATCATCCCCAACACTCCCCACACTCACCCTCCACATCTCCAACACTCCTCACACTCACCCTCCACATCATCCACAACACTCCCCACACTCACCCTCCACATCATCCCCAACACTCCTCACAGTCACCCTCCACATCATCCCCAACACTCCTCACACTCACCCTCCACATCATCCCCAACACTCCTCACACTCACCCTCCACATCATCCCCAACACTCCCCACACTCACCCTCCACATCATCCCCAACACTCCCCACACTCACCCTCCACCTCCCCAACACTCCTCACACTCACCCTCCACATCATCCCCAACACTCCTCACACTCACCCTCCACATCATCCCCAACACTCCTCACACTCACCCTCCACATCATCCCCAACACTCCTCACACTCACCCTCCACATCATCCCCAACAATCCTCACACTCACCCTCCACATCATCAACACTCCTCACACTCACCATCCACATCCCCAACACTCCTCACAATCACCCTCCACATCCGCAACACTCCTCACACTCAACCTCCACATCATCCCCAACCCTCCACACACTCAGCCTCCACATCCCCAATCCTCCTCACACTCACCCTCCACATCCCCAACACTCCTCACACTCACCCTCCACATTATCAACACTCCTCACACTCACCCTCCACATCCCCAACACTCCTCACACTCACCCTCCACATCATCAACACTCCTCACACTCACCCTCCACATCCCCAACACTCCTCACACTCACCCTCCACATCCCCAACACTCCTCACACTCACCCTCCTCATCCCCAACACTCCTCACACTCACCCTCCGCATCCCCAACACTCCTCACACTCACCCTCCACATCAACAACACTCCTCACACTCACACTCCACATCCCCAATACTCCTCACACTCACCCTCCACATCAACAACACTCCTCACAGTCACACTCCACATCCCCAACACTCCTCACACTCACCCTCCTCATCCCCAACATTCCTCACAATCACCCTCCACATCATCCGCAACACTCGTCACACTCACCCTCCACATCATCCCAAACACTCCTCATACTCACCCTCCACATCATCCCCAACACTCCTCACACTCACCCTCCACATCATCCCAAACACTCCTCACACTCACCCTCCACATCCCCAACACTCATCACACTCACCCTCCACATCATCCCCAACACTCCTCACACTCACCCTCCACATCCCCAACACTCCTCACACTCACCCTCCTCATCCCCAACACTCCTCACACTCACCCTCCACATCATCTCCAACACTCCTCACACACACCCTCAACAACATCAACATTCCTCACACTCACCCTCCACATCATCCCCAACATTCCTCACACTCACCCTCCACATCATCCCCAACACTCCTCACACTCACCCTCCACATCCCCAACAGTCCTCACACTCACCCTCCACATCATCAACACTCCTCACACTCACCCTCCACATCCCCAACACTCCTCACACTCACCCTCCACATCATCAACACTCCTCACACTCACCATCCACATCCCCAACACTCCTCACACTCACCATCCACATCATCTCCAACACTCCTCACACTCAACCTCAACATCATCAACACTCCTCACACTCACCCTCCACATCCCCAACACTCCTCACACTCACACTCCACATCATCCCCAACACTCCTCACACTTACCCTCCACATCATCCCCAACACTCTTCACACTCACCCGCCACATCAGCCCCAACACTCCTCACACTCACCCTCAACATCATCAACACTCCTCACACTCACCCTCCACATCATCCCCAACACTCCTCACACTCACCCTCCACATCATCCCCAACACTCTTCACACTCACCCTCCACATCATCAACACTCCTCACACTTACCCTCCACATCCACAACACTCCTCACACTCACCCTCCACATCCCCAACACTCCTCGCACTCACCCTCCACATCCCCAACACTCCCCACACTCACCCTCCGCATCCCGAACACTCCTCACACTCACCCTCCACATCATCCCCAACACTCCTCACGCACACCCTCCCCATCCCCAACACTCCTCACACTCACCCTCCACATTCCCAACACTCCTCACACTCACCCTCCACATCCGCAACACTCATAACACTCACCCTCCACATCCCCAACACTCCTCACACTCACCCTCCACATCATCTCCAACACTCCTCACACTCACCCTCCACATCATCCCCAACACTCCTCACACTCACCCTCCACATCCCCAACACTCCTCACACACACCCTCCACATCGTCCCCAACACTCCTCACACTCACCCTCCACATCATCCCCAACACTCCTCACACTCACCCTCCACATCATCCCCAACACTCCTCACACTCACCCTCCACATCATCAACACTCCTCACACTCACCCTCCACATCATCCCCAACACTCCTCACACTCACCCTCCACATCATCAACACTCCTCACACTCACCCTCCACATCATCCCCAACACTCCTCACACTCACCCTCCACATCATCCCCAACACTCCTCACACTCAACCTCCACATCATCCCCAACACTCTTCACACTCACCCTCCACATCATCCCCAACACTCCTCACACTCACCCTCCACACCCCCAACACTCCTCACACTCATCCTCCACATCCCCAGCACTCCTCACACTCACCCTCCACATCATCCCCAACACTCCTCACACTCACCCTCCACATCATCCCCAACACTCCTCACTCTCACCCTCCACATCCCCAACACTCCTCACACTCACCCTCCACATCATCCCCAACACTCCCCACACTCACCCTCCACATCATCCCCAACACTCCTCACACTCACCCTCCACATCATCCCCAACACTCCCCACACTCACCCTCCACATCCCCAACACTCCTCACACTCACCCTCCACATCATCCCCAACACTCATCACACTCACCCTCCACATCATCCCCAACACTCATCACACTCACCCTCCACATCATCCCCAACACTCATCACACTCACCCTCCACATCATCGCCAACACTCCACACACTCACCCTCCACATCCCCAACACTCCTCACAATCACCCTCCACATCATCCCCAACACTCCTCACACTCACCCTCTACATCCCCAACACACCTCACACTCACCCTCCACATCATCCCCAACACTCCTCACACTCACCCTCCACATCCCCAACAGTCCTCACACTCACCCTCCACATCATCAACACTCCTCACACTCACCCTCCACATCATCCCCAACACTCCTCACACACACCCTCCACATCCCCAACACTCCTCACACTCACCCTCCACATCATCTCCAACACTCCTCACACTCACCCTCAACATCATCAACACTCCTCACACTCACCCTCCACATCCCCAACACTCCTCACACTCACCCTCCACATCCCCAACACTCCTCACACTCACCCTCCACATCCCCAACACTCCTCACACTCACCCTCCACATCATCTCCAACACTCCTCACTCTCACCCTCCACATCATCAACACTCCTCACACTCACCCTCCACATCATCCCCAACACTCCTCACACTCACACTCCACATCCCCAACTCTCCTCACACTCACCCTCCACATCATCCCCAAAACTCCTCACACTCACCCTCCACATCATCCCCAACACTCCTCACACTCACCATCCACATCATCCCCAACACTCCTCACACTCACACTCCACATCATCCCCAACACTCCTCACACTCACCCTCCACATCATTCACAACACTCCTCACACTCACCCTCCACATCATCCCCAACACTCCTCACACTCACCCTCCACTTCATCCCCAACACTCCTCACACTCACCCTCCACATCATCCCCAACACTCCTCACACTCACCCTCCACATCATCCCCAACACTCCTCACACTCACCCTCCACATCCCCAACACTCCTCACACTCACCCTCCACATCATTCCCAACACTCCTCACACTCACCCTCCACATCCCCAACACTCCTCACAATCACCCTCCACATCATCCCCAACACTCCTCACACTCACCCTCCACATCCCCAACACTCCTCACACTCACCCTCCACATCATCCCCAACACTCCTCACACTCACCCTCCACATCATCCCCAACACTCCTCACACTCACCCTCCACATCCCCAACACTCATCACACTCACCCTCCACACCCCCAACACTCCTCACACTCAACCTCCACATCATCAACACTCCTCACCCTCACCCACCACATCATCCCCAACACTCCTCACACTCACCCTCCACATCCCCAACACTCCTCACACTCACCCTCCACATCATTCCCAACACTCCCCACACTCACCCTCCATATCTCCAACGCTCCTCACACTCACCCTCCACATCATCCCCAACACTCCCCACACTCACCCTCCACATCATCCCCAACACTCCTCACACTCACCCTCCACATCATCCCCAACACTCCTCACACTCACCCTCCACATCATCCCCAACACTCCTCACACTCACCCTCCACATCCCCAACACTCCTCACACTCACCCTCCACATTATCCCCAACACTCCTCACACTCACCCTCCACATCATCCCCAACACTCCCCACACTCACCCTCCACATCATCCCCAACACTCCCCACACTCACTCTCCACATCATCCCCAACACTCCTCACACTCACCCTCCACATCATCCCCAACACTCCTCACACTCACCCTCCACATCATCCCCAACACTCCTCACACTCACCCTCCACATCATCCCCAACACTCCTCACACTCACCCTCCACATCATCCCCAACACTCGTCATACTCACCCTCCACATCCCCAATACTCCTCACACTCACCCTCCACATCATCCCAAACACTCCCCACACTCACTCTCCACATCATCCCCAACACTCCTCACACTCACACTCCACATCATCAACACTCCTCACACTCATCCTCCACATCCCCAACACTCCTCACAATCACCCTCCACATCCCCAACACTCCTCACACTCACCCTCCACATCATCCGCAACACTCGTCACACTCACCCACCACATCCCCAACACTCCTCACACTCACCCTCCACATCCCCAACACTCCTCACACTCACCCTCCACATCATTCCCAACACTCCTCACACTCACCCTCCACACCATCCGCAACACTCGTCACACTCACCCTCCACATCATCCCCAACACTCCTCACACTCACCCTCCACATCATCCCCAACACTCCTCACACTCAGCCTCCACATCATCCCCAACACTCCTCACACTCACCCTCCACATCATCAACACTCCTCACACTCACCCTCCACATCCCCAACACACCTCACAATCACCCTTCACATCATCCCCAACACTCCTCACACTCACCCTCCACATCCCCAACACTCCTCACACTCACCCTCCACATCATCAACACTCCTCACACTCACCCTCCACATCCCCAACACTCCTCACACTCACGCTCCACATCCCCAAGAATCCTCACACTCACCCTCCACATCATCAACACTCCTCACACTCACCCTCCACATCGCCAACACTCCTCACACTCACCCTCCACATCCCCAACACTCCTCACACTCACCCTCCACATCATCCGCAACACTCGTCACACTCACCCGCCACATCATCCCCAACACTCCTCACACTCACCCTCCACATCATCCCAAACACTCCACACACTCACCCTCCACATCCCCAACACTCATCACACTCATCCTCCACATCATCAACACTCCTCACACTCACCCTCCAAATCATCCCCAACACTCATCACACTCACCCTCCACATCATCGCCAACACTCCACACACTCACCCTCCACATCCCCAACACTCCTCACACTCACCCTCCACATCATCCCCAACACTCATCACACTCACCCTCCACATCATCCCCAACACTCATCACACTCACCCTCCACATCATCCCCAACACTCCTCACACTCACCCTCCACATCATTCCCAACACTCCTCACACTCACCCTCCACACCATCCGCAACACTCGTCACACTCACCCTCCACATCATCCCCAACACTCCTCACACTCACCCTCCACATCATCCCCAACACTCCTCACACTCAGCCTCCACATCATCCCCAACACTCCTCACACTCACCCTCCACATCATCAACACTCCTCACACTCACCCTCCACATCCCCAACACACCTCACAATCACCCTTCACATCATCCCCAACACTCCTCACACTCACCCTCCACATCCCCAACACTCCTCACACTCACCCTCCACATCATCAACACTCCTCACACTCACCCTCCACATCCCCAACACTCCTCACACTCACGCTCCACATCCCCAAGAATCCTCACACTCACCCTCCACATCATCAACACTCCTCACACTCACCCTCCACATCCCCAACACTCCTCACACTCACCCTCCACATCATCCGCAACACTCGTCACACTCACCCGCCACATCATCCCCAACACTCCTCACACTCACCCTCCACATCATCCCAAACACTCCACACACTCACCCTCCACATCCCCAACACTCATCACACTCATCCTCCACATCATCAACACTCCTCACACTCACCCTCCACATCATCCCCAACACTCATCACACTCACCCTCCACATCATCGCCAACACTCCACACACTCACCCTCCACATCCCCAACACTCCTCACACTCACCCTCCACATCATCCCCAACACTCATCACACTCACCCTCCGCATCCCCAACACTCCTCACACTCACCCTCCACATCATCCCCAACACTCCTCACACTCACCCTCCACATCATCCCAAACACTCCTCACACTCACCCTCCACATCCCCAACACTCCTCACACTCACCCACCACATCATCCCCAACACTCCTCACACTCACCCTCCACATCCCCAACACTCCTCACACTCACCCTCCACATCCCCAACACTCCTCACACTCACCAACCACATCATCCCCGACACTCCTCACACTCACCCTCCACATCCCCAACACTCCTCACACTCACCCTCCACATCCCCAACACTCCTCACACTCACCCTCCACATCCCCAACACTCCTCACACTCACCCTCCACATCATCCCCAACACTCCCCACACTCACCCTCCACATCTCCAACACTCCTCACACTCACCCTCCACATCATCCACAACACTCCCCACATTCACCGTCCACATCATCCCCAACACTCCTCACACTCACCCTCCACATCATCCCCAACACTCCTCACACTCACCCTCCACATCATCCCCAACACTCCTCACACTCACCCTCCACATCATCCCCAACACTCCCCACACTCACCCTCCACATCATCCCCAACACTCCCCACACTCACCCTCCACCTCCCCAACACTCCTCACACTCACCCTCCACATCATCCCCAACACTCCTCACACTCACCCTCCACATCATCAACACTCCTCACACTCACCCTCCACATCCCCAACACTCCTCACACTCACCCTCCACATCCCCAACACACCTCACACTCACCCTCCACATTCCCAACACTCCTCACACTCACGTTCCACATCCCCAACACTCCTCACACTCACCCTCCACATCATCCCCAACACTCCTCACACTCACCCTCCACATCATCCCCAACACTCCTCACACTCACCCTCCACATCATCCCCAACACTCCTCACTCTCACACTCCACATAGAACATAGAACATAGAAAAATATAGCACATAACAGGCCTTTCAGCCCACGACGTTGTGCCGAACCTTTATCCTAGATTAATCATAGATTATCATAGAATTTACAGTGCAGAAGGAGGCCATTCGGCCCATCGAGTCTGCACCGGCTCTTGGAAAGAACACCTGACCCAAGGTCAACACGTCCACGCTGATGTGTTGGGTGTTCTGGATCACAAACAGGTCACCAACACTGGAAGTGGTGCAACTCTATTTTATTATGAGGTTAACTATATTAACATACTTGAACTGTGGGTAAATGCAATACCAGCTTTAACTGTTGACACTTGCCTAGTCCTAACCAGGTGATGCACTCAGCACATGGTGAATGTCTGTGTTGCAGGCTGTGAGCTCTGTGCTCCGAGCTGGCTGCTACTAGAATGAGCGGGAACTCTCCTGTCCCCTGTCTTTATAGTGCATGTGCTCTCACTGGTGATTGGCTGCGGTGTTGTGTATGCTGATTGGTCCCACTGCATGTCCATCAGTGTGTGTGTGTGTGTGTGTGTGTGTGTGTGTCCAGCAGTGTGTGTCTGCACCACAATATACTGATGTATATTATGACATCCCCCTTTTATATAAAGAATATGTGCCTGCGTGACAATAAATATTGTGTAGTGAATGTACCTGACTATGTGTGTGCGTGTTATTTACATGACTATGTACATGAGGCTAATCTATTTACACGGGAAGGTGCCCTGTGCCGAGAAATAGGGTGTCACACCAACAACAAAATGAAATGAAATGAAATGAAATGAAAATCGCTTATTGTCACAAGTAGGCTTCAAATGAAGTTACTGTGAAAAGCCCCTAGTCGCCACATTCTGCCGCCTGTTCGGGGAGGCTGGTACGGGAATTGAACCGTGCTGCTGGCCTGCCTTGGTCTGCTTTAAAAGCCAGCGATTTAGCCCTGTGCTAAACAGCCCCTGTGAACATTATATACAAACTACTGGAACAATGAAACAGGATAACAGAACAGATCAAAGAGTCCAACATTGTAAAACTCATCAGTCAAGTCTCTGAGGTGGGCGGCGAATTCTGGTTGACCGCCTCAAGGGTGGGTCAGGAGCCACCGGCTGAGGAACGGGCTGGGCCACGGCAGAGTGAGGAGGATGCAGAGTGACCGGAATCTCCGCATAGTCCAGGTTGGGGACAACAGGAGGGCGTGGCACCGGTGGAGGACCACGTAGCGAGCGTGGAACGAGACGAAGGGCACGCCGATTGCGGCGGCGAATGGAACCATCTGGCAGACGAACCAGGAACGAGCGGGGAGACACCTGCCGAAGAACCACAGCAGTTGCAGACCAGCCACTCTCCGGGAGATGGATGCGGACGTTGTCATCCGGCGCCAGAGCAGGGAGATCAGTCGCCCGAGCGTCATGCGCCGCCTTGTGTTGTGCACGAGACAGCTGCATCCGGCGAAGGACCAGAACGTGGTCGAGGTCTGGGACGTGAATGGGCGGCACCGTGGTCCTGAGGGTGCGACCCATGAGCAGCTGGGCTGGCGACAGGCCCGTGGAGAGTGGGGCCGAACGATAGGCCAGCGAGGCGAGGTAGAAGTCGGATCCAGCATCGGCAGCCTTGCAGAGGAGCCGTTTGACTATATGTACTCCCTTCTCCGCTTTGCCGTTGGACTGGGGGTGCAGGGGACTGGATGTCACATGCACAAAGTTGTACCCCCTGGCAAAGTTGGACCATTCCTGGCTCGCGAAGCAGGGGCCATTGTCCGACATCACAGTGAGTGGGATGCCGTGACGAGCAAAGGTCTCCTTGCAGGCACGGATGACCGCCGATGATGCGATGCCGTGCAGGCGTACCACCTCCGGGTAGTTAGAAAAATAGTCTACAATCAGAATATAGTCCCTGCCGAGCGCATGGAACAGGTCAACGCCGACCTTAGACCAAGGGGACGTGACCAACTCATGGGGCTGTAGGGTCTCACGTGGTTGGGCCGGCTGGAACCGCTGACAAGTGGGGCAGTTGAGCACTGTGTTGGCGATGTCCTCATTGATGCCGGGCCAGCACACAGCCTCTCGGGCCCTCCGTCGGCACTTCTCCACGCCAAGATGGCCCTCGTGTAGCTGTTCCAAGACAAGCTGGTGCATGCTGTGCGGGATCACGATGCGGTCCAGCTTCAGGAGAACACCATCGACTACTGCCAGATCGTCTCTGATATTGTAGAGCTGCGAGCATTGGCCCTTGAGCCACCCGTCCGTCATGTGGCGCGTGACACGCTGTAGTAGGGGGTCAGCCGCAGTCTCGCGGCAAATTTGGATGAGGCGTTCATCCGTGGCCGGCAGATTGGAGGCCGTGAAGGCCACATGGGCGTCAACCTGGCAGACGAACCCCTCTGGGTCACACGGGGTGTTGACTGCCCTGGACAGAGCGTCGGCTATGATCAGGTCCTTGCCCGGGGTGTATAGGAGAATCGTACCGCCGGAGTTTAAGCAGAAGGCGCTGGAGGCGATGGGTCATATCATTCAGGTCTTTTTGTATAATGTTGACCAACGGGCGATGGTCAGTCTCGATACTGAATTGGGGAGGCCGTACACGTAATCATGAAATTTGTCCACCCCAGTCAACAGGCCCAGGCACTCCTTTTCGATCTGCGCGTAGCACTGTTCCGTGGGGGTCATGGCGCGTGACGCATATGCAACGGGGGCCCATGATGAGGCCTCATCGCGTTGCAGGAGCACTGACCCAATGACGGATTGGCTGGCATCCGTTGAAATTTTTGTTTCCTTCGTGGGATCAAAAAATGCCAACACCGGGGCCGTGGTAAGCTTGGTCTTAAGCTCCTCCCAATCGTGCTCGTGTGTGGGAAGCCATTGGAAGTCTGTCGTCTTCCTGACCAGGTTCCGGAGAGCTGTGGTCCGGGAGGTGAGGTTGGGGATGAACTTCCCCAGGAAGCTGACCATGCCCAGAAATCGGAGGACCGCCTTCTTATCCGCTGGCTTCTGCATGGCCGTGATGACTGCCACCTTGTCCGCATCCAGCCGCACACCCAACCGGGAGATGTGGTCCCCTAGGAACTTGAGTTCCGTCTGGCCGAAGGAACATTTGGCTCTGTTGAGGCGAAGGCCTTGGTCCCGTATTCGTTTGAAAACGCGCTGGAGGCGACTGATATGCTCCTGCGGGGTGGTGGACCAAATGATGATGTCGTCAACATAGACGCGCACACCCTCAATGCCCTCCATCATTTGCTCCATGATCCGGTGGAATACTTCTGATGCCAATATAATCCCAAACGGCATCCTGTTGTAGCAGTATCTGCCAAACGGGGTATTAAGGTACACAGCTTTCTGCTGGACCTGTCTGGTTGAATTTGCCAGAATCCCTTAGAGGCATCAAGTTTGGTGAAGATGTTGGCCCGAGCCATCTCGCACGTGATCTCCTCGCGCTTGGGGATAGGGTAATGCTACCTCGTTATGTTGCGACTCAGATCCTTTGGGTCAATGCAAATCCGGAGCTCGCCGGAAGGCTTCTTTACGCACGCCATGGAACGGACCCAATCGGTTGGTTCCGTCACTCTGGAGAGCACTCCTTGGTCCTGGAGGTCCTGCAGCTGCTGCTTGAGGCGGTCCTTGAGGGGTGCTGGGACTCTGCGAGGTGCATGAACCACTCTTGTTTGAGCAGGATTTTGTAAGTGTATGGAAGCGTGCCCATGCCGTCGAAAACGTCGCGGTGCTGGTCGATGATGGCATTGAGTTGCGCCCTGAAGTCCGCATCCTGGAAGGCAGATGTGTCCTCTGGAGAGAGAGAGTGTACTCGTTGAACGAGGTCTCGGAGTTTGCACGCCTGTGCGCCTAGCAGAGAGTCCTTCGAGGAGCCCACGATCTCGAAGGGAAGGATGGCTTTTCGCGAGTTGTGCGTCACTTCGAGTTGGCATGAAACGGTAGCAGGAATGACGTTGCCATTGTAGTCCACTAGTTGGCAGGTCGACGGAAGAATGGCTGGTTTCACCCCAAGGGTCTGAAAGGCTGACCACGCTAGGAGATTAGCGGAAGCACCAGTGTCCAGGCGGAATCGTATCTGGGATCGATTGACTGTCAGGGTGGCACACCACTTGTCGTCTGGATCAATGCTGTGCACCGACAGAGGCTGGTGGTTTTGATTCGGGGACAGCCTGTTCTTTGTTATAACAGCGACTGGAAAAGGCTCCCTCGGGTCCTCAGTGTCACTGGCCTGCGGGAAGTCGGAATCGGACTTGGTTTGGGGGTAGGTAACTGCTTGTTGCAGGGTTCTTCGGAGGTTTATTTCATTTCCTCGTTCAATTTGAGGCATTGTGCTGTCATTCCAGGTGAAGGAAGGTTGTTTTACAGCTTTAAAAGATTTTTTCTTTGATTTGGGACGTTTCCCCTTTAAATGGGCGTGGTCCGGGGCCTCTGACGTCATGACGCGTGTGGCGTAGTATGTAGGAGGCGTTTGCACATGTGCAGATCGCGGTTCCTTTACTGATGGCCATTTTCGTGATTGTGCTGCGTCTGCAACCGAGCAAGTGCAGTCCCTTTAGAAAGATGGCCGCCGACCAAAATTGTTTTCTGCTCCGGGATTTCGGCCTCGAGGTGAGTACTGGCGCTTCTCTTACCTTTCCTTGCTGGTTGGAGTGTGTTTTCCTCACAGTCTTTGCCGAATTTGTCCAGGACTGCCTGGAAGTCGCTCCTGTTTTGCCCCTTGGAGAACTTTTAAAGATTTCTTCTGCTCTGGCACCGGCGATGGTGAGGAGAAGCTCTGTTTTTTCAGGATCGGCCAGGTCTTCCAGTTCGCCTGCCAGCAGGAAGATTTCAAACTTTTGCCGGAATGCCCGCCAGTTTTTGCGGAGATCGCCGTGGCACTGGAGCTGCTGCGGAACCCGGATCTCGAACATCTGGACTGGGTATCGTTGCTGGTTGTCACTGGACGCTGAGGTATGGCTATCTGGACTGAACCAGTTCACTCCTGGTACCATGATGTGTTGGGTGTTGTGGATCACAAACAGGTCACCAACACTGGAAGTGGCGCAACTCTATTTTATTATGAGGTTAACTATATTAACATACTTGAACTGTGGGTAAATGCAATACCAGCTTTAACTGTTGACCCTTGCCTAGTCCTAACCAGGTGATGCACTCAGCACATGGTGAATGTCTGTGTTGCAGGCTGTGAGCTCTGTGCTCCGAGCTGGCTGCTACTAGAATGAGCGGGAACTCTCCTGTCCCCTGTCTTTATAGTGCGTGTGCTCTCACTGGTGATTGGCTGCGGTGTTGTGTATGCTGATTGGTCCCACTGCATGTCCATCAGTGTGTGTGTGTGTGTGTGTGTGTCTGCACCATGATACACTGGTGTATATTATGACAGGGGCTACAGTGGGCATTGCCCTTGGTTGGGCAACCTGATGTCCCGCCTGTGGGTGGCAGCCGGGTGGGGGGAGGGGTTGGTGGAGAGTTGCGTGCCGGAGTGGGGGCACCCATATGGCCGGTGTCTCGCTGCAGAACCAGGGGCCAAGGTGGGTGGTCCGTGGGGTGTGCAGCAAGATGGCCGCCTTGCAGGCTGCGGCAATGGCGGTCCGTGACTGGTCCAGTCCCATGGAGTCACGAGGCCTATTTACCCCCCACCCCCAGCTCCCCAGGCCTGGCAGGAACCCCTTCCCCAGGCCTGGCAGGAAGCCCCCGCCCCACCAGGCCTGGCAGGAACCCCTTCCCCAGGCCTGGCAGGAAGCCCCCGCCCCACCAGGCCTGGCAGGAACCCCTTCCCCAGGCCTGGCAGGAACCCCTTCCCCAGGCCTGGCAGGAAGCCCCCGCCCCACCAGGCCTGGCAGGAACCCCTTCCCCAGGCCTGGCAGGAAGCCCCCGCCCCACCAGGCCTGGCAGGAAGCCCCCGCCCCACCAGGCCTGGCAGGAAGCCCCCGTCCCCCCAGGCCTGGCAGGAAGCCCCCGCCCCACCAGGCCTGGCAGGAAGCCCCCGCCCCACCAGGCCTGGCAGGAAGCCCCCGCCCCACCAGGCCTGGCAGGAAGCCCCCGCCCCACCAGGCCTGGCAGGAAGCCCCCGCCCCACCAGGCCTGGCAGGAAGCCCCCGCCCCACCAGGCCTGGCAGGAAGCCCCCGCCCCACCAGGCCTGGCAGGAAGCCCCCGCCCCACCAGGCCTGGCAGGAAGCCCCCGCCCCACCAGGCCTGGCAGGAAGCCCCCGCCCCACCAGGCCTGGCAGGAAGCCCCCGCCCCACCAGGCCTGGCAGGAAGCCCCCGCCCCACCAGGCCTGGCAGGAAGCCCCCGCCCCACCAGGCCTGGCAGGAAGCCCCCGCCCCACCAGGCCTGGCAGGAAGCCCCCGCCCCACCAGGCCTGGCAGGAAGTTTGTTCACTGCTGCCACAAAAAAGGACAATATTAAAACTAATTTACGGGATGTGGGTGTCGCTGGGACTGTGGGAGGAAACCGGAGCGCCCGGAGGAAACCCACGCAGGCACAGGGAGAACGGGCAGACTCCGCACAGACAGTGACAGCAGGAGTCAAACCTGGGACCCTGGTGCTGTGAAGCAATTGTGCTAACCACTGTGAAACCATGTTGCCATTTACCCAACCACAGCATTAACCTGTCGAAGTCATTTTGAAGTTTAACATGACCATCCCCATATTATGGTACGGTATCCACGGTAGCACAGTGGTTAGCACTGTTGCTTCACAGCTCCAGGGTCCCGGGTACAATTCCTGGCTTGGGTCACTGTCTGTGTGGAGTCTGCACGTTCTCCCCGTGTCTGCGTGGGTTTCCTCCGGGTGCTCCGGTTTCCTCCCACAAGTCCCGAAAGACATGCTGTTAGGTGAATTGGACATTCTGAATTCTCCCTCTGTGTACCCGAACAGGCGCCGGAGTGTGGCGACTAGGGGCTTTTCACAGTAACTTCATTGCGCTGTTAATGTAAGCCTACAGACAGCTATTATTTGCAATGCTCCAAAGTTTGCCATGTGTACATTTTGAAATTGTCCTGTACACAAAGGTACAGGACATTAATGGTTATCAGGTAAAGCAGGGACCCTAACAGTGGTCCCTGGGGAACCTCACTTTACACCTTTCTCCAGTTGGTAAGAAACCTACCAGATTATTGGCGACCACAAGCACCAGCTCAATGTATCTCATGTCTTTCAGTACATCCCTTTTCACCTGGGAACAGAGAAAATCACAGTCAATATGAGGTGAAAGGAAGCTGCTGGAATCAATCATAAAGGAGGAGATAACTAACCATTTGGAAAGGGAAAGCTCAATCCACCATTGTCAGCAAGGTTTTATGAAGGGTACGTCACGCTTGAGAAACCTGCTTGGGTTCTTTGAGGATGTAACCAGCAAGGTGGATAATGGGGAACCTGTGGATGTGGTATATCTAGACTTCCAGAAGGCATTTGACAAGGTGCCGCATAAAAGACTAATCCAGAAGGTGAGATCACAGAGGTTTGGGGGTGAAGTACTAGATTGGATTGAGGATTGGCTGACTGACAGAAAGCAAATCTAACTGAGGTTCATTAAAACACGTTAAACACGAGATTATGTGAACATGTGAATCGTATGTCATGTTATTTCGCACTGTGGGTCGGCCTGCACCCCCCATACCTCATAATAATAATAATAATCTTTATTAGTGTCACAAGTAGGCTTACATTAACGCTGCAATGAAGTTACTGTGAAAAGCCCCGAGTCTCCACACTTCGGCACCTGTTCGGGTACACAGAGGGAGAATTCAGAATGTCCAATTCACCCAACAGCACGTCTTTCGGGACTTGAAGGTGGAAACCGGAGCACCCGGAGGAAACCCATGCAGACACGGGGGGAACGTGCAGACTCTGCGCACAGTGACCCAAGTCGGGAATTAAACCCGGGTCCCTGGCGTGTGAAGCAACAGTGCTAACCAGTGTGCTACCGTGCCGTCCATTTTGCCCTCTGCCCTCCCCGGCTCCAAACCCTGGGCACGGAAGTCCTTGATCTGCCCCTCCAAGGTAATGGTTGTGAGCGTGCTGTTAGCAGACAGGCAGGAGTCAGACGAGGGCATCGATCCAGGAGCTCCAGAGGTCAGTTCCCAGTGGGTCATCATCATCCTCCTGCCTAATATATTGACCCACGGACAGTGCCAACGCAGGCCTGTCTCCCTGGAGTGATGTAACACAAACCTTGGGAGAGTGGAACAAGGCGACAGAAGGTGGGGACAGGGAGGAGGGAGGGGCAGACCAGGAGGGGGAGGTGGAGGATTGCATTGTGGGGAGGGGTTGGAAATGGAGGGTGGGATGAGAAGAGGGGGTAAGATGACAGACAAAGCCATGCCCTATGCGAATCGGGCAAGCATGTGGGCGACCTTGATCCTCTGGAACCCTCGCTGTTGCTGCATGACCTCCCTTCATACAGCTGCTGCTTTCCAGCCCCTTCCTGGTCCGCCTGCTCCTCGTCCTCCTCCTCTGGCGAGACCACATGTCCATCCTGCCTTCCAGCCCCTTCCTGGTCCGCCTGCTCCTCGTCCTCCTCCTCTGGCGAGACCACATGTCCATCCTGCCTTCCAGCCCCTTCCTGGTCCGCCTGCTCCTCGTCCTCCTCCTCTGGCGAGACCACATGTCCATCCTGCCTTCCAGCCCCTTCCTGGTCCGCCTGCTCCTCGTCCTCCTCCTCTGGCGAGACCACATGTCCATCCTGCCTTCCAGCCCCTTCCTGGTCCGCCTGCTCCTCGTCCTCCTCCTCTGGCGAGACCACATGTCCATCCTCCGCCACTCCAGCCCCTTCCTGGTCCGCCTGCTCCTCGTCCTCCTCCTCTGGCGAGACCACATGTCCATCCTCCGCCACTCCAGCCCCTTCCTGGTCCGCCTGCTCCTCGTCCTCCTCCTCTGGCGAGACCACATGTCCATCCTCCGCCACTCCAGCCCCTTCCTGGTCCGCCTGCTCCTCGTCCTCCTCCTCTGGCGAGACCACATGTCCATCCTGCCTTCCAGCCCCTTCCTGGTCCGCCTGCTCCTCGTCCTCCTCCTCTGGCGAGACCACATGTCCATCCTGCCTTCCAGCCCCTTCCTGGTCCGCCTGCTCCTCGTCCTCCTCCTCTGGCGAGACCACATGTCCATCCTCCGCCACTCCAGCCCCTTCCTGGTCCGCCTGCTCCTCGTCCTCCTCCTCTGGCGAGACCACATGTCCATCCTCCGCCACTCCAGCCCCTTCCTGGTCCGCCTGCTCCTCGTCCTCCTCCTCTGGCGAGACCACATGTCCATCCTCCGCCACTCCAGCATGTCACCCCGTTGTTGAGCCTGGTTACGAAGTGCACAGCAGACCACCACAGAGCGGGTGAACCTGCAGAGGGTGCATTGCAGTGCACCCCCAGAGCGGTCGAGGCATTGGGAACGCCTTTTAAACAGTCTGGTGCACCTTTCGATGCAAGCATGGTGGCCATATGGGCCTCGGTTTATTGGGTCCTGCAGGGGTCACCGGCCTCCACACTGGGGTCATAAGCCACGACCTAAGTGGGCGCCCCTTTTCTCAAAGAGCCAAGCGGTCATCCTGAACTCCGAGGGTCACCGGGTGTCCCAGGATGTCTGCACGGTCTGGAGATGAAGGGCAGCACGGTGGCGCAGTGGTTAGCACTGCTGCCTACGGTGCTGAGGACCCGGGTTCAAATCCCGGCTTTGGGCCACTGTCCGTGTGGAGTTTGCACATTCTCCCTGTGTCTGCGTGGGTCTCGCCCCCACAGCCCAAAGATGGACACAGTGGGACCAATCAGGTGGATTGGCCGCGCTAAATTGCCCCTTAATTGGAAAAAAAGTAATTGGGTACTCTAAATTTATAAAAACAGATCTATAAATGGTGGTCGCACACAAGTTGAATGTTCAGGGACTGGATCTCCTTCCTGTTAATGAAGGGCACGTTTGAACTACCCTGTGTGCGCAAGGCGGTATACGTGCCACCCAGTACCCTGCACTGGGACAGCCCAGCGATGGCACAGAATCCTGCTGTCCAGGCATTTTGATGGGTCTGGTCCAGGTCAAAGTTTATATAGTCAGCTGCCCAGGCCAACAGGGCACACCTGATTTCACGGGTGCACTTTTAGGATGTTGGCTGGGATGCTGCACAAGTCCCGCTTGAGACTGGGAATGAATCGGAGGTGTGAAAGATCAGGGCTGCAGTGATCTTGATGCTGCCGGGAGTGGGTGTCCCCTCCGCCTCGGTGAGATGGAGCCTCCTGCGGCATGTGCTGGCGGTTATCTTCCGGACTCTGACTCAGCGACGGCAAAGGAATGACAACCTAGTCCTGACTCAGGTTCGCCCCAGGGCACCCCCCCCCCCGCCCCCCCACTCCGGTGTACCCGGGCTGACTGCCCATCATGACATATCGCTGGTGAGCCAGTTAGATCACGGGATGGCGTTGGGTGCGGGGCGCTTCCCGTTGATGGGCGGAAAACGATCGACGCCTGGCAGGGTTTACAATTTTGGGCTCTCCCGTGATCGACATAAGAAGATCGGAATTAGAATCAGCAGTCAGCGATTCAGCCCCTCGTTCCTCCGCCGCCATTCACTCAGATCATGCCTGATCTCTCCCAGGTCTCCAATCCACCTCCCCACCTCCATCTCAAAATGAAAAATGAAAATCGCTTATTGTCACAAGTAGGCTTCAAATGAAGTTACTGTGAAAAGCCCCTAGTCGCCACATTCCGGCGCCTGTTCGGGGAGGCCGGTACGGGAATTGAACCGTGCTGCTGGCCTGCCTTGGTCTGCTTTCAAAGCCAGCGATTTAGCCCAGTGTGCTAAACCAGCCCCGAACCAGCCCATCTCAACAAGGAGACAGTGCAACGTCCGTGCCAAGGCATTACGGACCGCACCATGTGGAGGAATCATAGAATCATCGAATTTACAGTGCAGAAGGAGGCCATTTGGCCCATCAAGTCTGCACCGGCTCTTGGAAAGAGCACCCGACCCAAGCCCACACCCCCACCCTATCCCCGGAACCCAGTAACCCCACCTAACCTTTTTGGACACTGAGGGCAATTTATCATGGCCAATCCACCTAACCTGCACATCTTTGGACTGTGGGAGGAAACCGGAGCACCCGGAGGAAACCCACGCACACACGGGGAGGATGTGCAGACTCCGCACAGACAGTGACCCAGCCGGGAATCGAACCCGGGTCCTGGAGCAGTGAAGCAACAGTGCTAACCACTGTGCTACTGTGTTGCCCAGAGGAGTAGGATTCCCGCTCCTAGTGGCCGTAATGGTCACCGCAGCTCTGATCGTTCATGCAATGGGTTTACTCCAGAGCTCGAATAGGGACTTGTGCACCATTTCCCAAGCTACCTCCCACAACTGCATGTTTGAAATCACAATGCCCTGTATGCCCGGGCAGCTGACTACAAAACTTTGAGCTGGACCAAGCCTGTCAAGATGCCTGGTCAGCAGGATTCTCTGCCATCGCCAGGATGCCCCAGATCCAGCAGGTAAGAGATGGCATGCATGTCACCTTGCACGCATGAGGGCTTCATTAACAGGAGGCAGTTACCCTCCCTGAATTCCAAACTTGTGTACGACTACCACCTCCGGATCATGCAAGTGTGTGCACGTTTCCCAGGGAGCATGCATGACAGCTACATTCTGGGTCACTCGGAGATCCTCGGCATCTTCAAGGAACCACCATGGCGTGATGGGTTGGGTCTTGGGGGATACGTTGTACCCACTGATGTCCTGGTTGTTGGCACCTGTGCATTGCTGCTGAAAATGTGGTTTCGTGCCTGGACTGCTGTGGTGATGCACTGCACTATACCCCCAAATGATCGCCCACTTTATGGTGGTCTGCTGTACCGTCCACACCCTGGCACAGAAATGGGGCGATGTGCTGGAGGAGGAGGAGGAGGAGGAGATTCATGTGACCTCACCTGATGAGGCTGAGGATGAGGATGAGGTGCACCAGGAGGGGCTGGTCGGCGAGCCCAAGGTGGACCTGTGGGTGCAGGCGGAGGATGAAGGACAGGTGGCGGGAAGGGTCTGGGATGCCCGGAGGGCCTGGGAGACCACTTATCCTAAGACCGTCAGCCCACCCCTCCTCCATGTCATGGATGCACATAAGGTGGCAGGGTGGCACAATGGTTAGCACTGCTGCCTCACAGCACCAGGGACCCAGGTTCAATTCCGACATTCGGTCACTGTCTGTGTGGAGTTTGTACGTTCTCCCTGTGTCTGCGTGGGTTTGCTCCGGACGCTCCTGTTTCCTCCCACAGTCCAAGGCAGGTTACGTGGCTTGGCCATGATAAATTGCCCCGAAAGATTAGGTGGGTTTGTGAGATTATGGGGATAGGGCGGGGAGTGGGCTTAGTTAGGGATTTGTACGTTAGGTTCTGGACCTATGGGGATAGGGTGGGGTGCACTGGGGAGTAGACATGGATAGAGTGCTCATTTGTAGGGAGTCGATGGGCCGAATGGCCTCCTTCTGCATTGTAGGATTCGATGATTCTCTCCCCAAACCCCATCTCACCCCTCCCCCCCAACTCCTGCCCCCACCCACTCTCCCCCATTGACCACCCCATCCCAGTCCCCTCATACCCACCCATTTCCCTCCTCCTCCAGCCCTCCCACCCAGCATTCCCAGTCCCTCCCTCATCCCCACTCCCCACTCACTACGTTCTCCCACCCTCCCAGGGACCGGGTATGCCTACGGCTGACTCCTGTCTTTCCGCTGACAGAGTGCTCACACCTATTACATATTACAGAAGAACTAGGAGCAGGAGTAGGCCATCTGGCCCCTCGAGCCTGCTCTGTCATTCAATGAGATCATGGCTGATCTTTTGTGGACTCAGCTCCACTTTCCGGCCAGAACACCATAACCCTTAATCCCTTTATTCTTCAAAAAACTATCGATCTTTATCTTAAAAACATTTAATGAAGGAGCCTCAACTGCTTCACTGGGCAAGGAATTCCAGAGATTCACAACTCTTTGGGTGAAGAAGTTCCTCCTACACTCAGTCCTAAATCTACTTCCCCTTATTTTGAGGCTATGCCCCCTAGTTCTGCTTTCACCCGCCAGTGGAAACAACCTGCCCGCATCTATCCTATCTATTCCCTTCATAATCTTATATGTTTCTATAAGATCCCCCCCCGCATCCTTCTAAATTCCAACGAGTACAGTCCCAGTCTGCTCAACCTCTCCTCGTAATCCAACCCCTTCAGCTCTGGGATTAACCTAGTGAATCTCCTCTGCACACACTCCAGTGCCAGTACGTCCGTTCTCAAGTAAGGAGATCAAAACTGAACACAATACTCCAGGTGTGGCCTCACTAACACCTTATACAATTGCAGCAGAACCTCCCTAGCCTTAAACTCCATCCCTCCAGCAATGAAGGACAAAAATCCATTTGCCTTCTTACATAGAACATAGAACATTACAGCGCAGTACAGGCCCTTCGGCCCTCGATGTTGCGCCGACCTGTGAAACCACTCTAAAGCCCATTTACACTATTCCCTTATCGTCCATATGTCTATCCAATGACCATTTGAATACCCTTGGTGTTGGCGAGTCCACTACTGTTGCAGGCAGGGCATTCCACACCCTTACTACTCTCTGAGTAAAGACCCTACCTCTGACATCTGTCTTATATCTATCTCCCCTCAATTTAAAGCTATGCCCCCTCGTACTAGACATCACCATCCGAGGAAAAAGGCTCTCACTGTCCACCCTATCCAATCCTCTGATCATCTTGTATGCCTCAATTAAGTCACCTCTTAACCTTCTTCTCTCTAACAAAACCAACCTCAAGTCCCTCAGCCTTTCTTCATAAGATCTTCTCTCCATACCAGGCAACATTCTGGCACCATGCCCATGGCAACCAGGCACCATGGAGGCATCCTTGAACAGCAAAGTATAACTGAAAATTCTGGATGGCCGAGGAGGAAAGGACTTCACCCATTAGAAGGGAAGGCTCTCCAGGAGAATAGGTGGGCTGTGGGAGCTGCCTTTCCTGCCCACCGCATCCCATTGAGCCTCTAACTTTGATGGCGTCCTGGTCAGCCACAAAGAGACTGTTGACGTGAAGTCACATGCTGGTGACTCCGCTCAATGGCTCCTAATGGAGTCCTTAATTATGAAAATGAGCTCCCCACCTCGGTTCAGAAATCAGCCAACCACACCCAGGACCGCCTCCGTTCCATCTTCCCGGGTGAAGGGAATGAACTAGGGAGCAGTCCCAGCCAGCAAATGGAATGTTGTCATTCATCTCAAGAGGCTTGGAATGTAAAAGCAGGGATGTACTTCTGAAGCTTTATAAAGCATTAGTTAGGCCCCATTTAGAATACTGTGAGCAATTTTGGGCCCCACACCTCAGGAAGGACATACTGGCACTGGAGTGGGTCCAGCGGAGATTCACACGGATGATCCCAGGAATGGTAGGCCTAACATACGATGAACGTCTGAGGATCCTGGGATTATATTCATTGGAGTTTAGGAGGTTGAGGGGGGATCTAATAGAAACTTACAAGATAATGAATGGCTTAGATAGGGTGGATGTAGGGAAGTTGTTTCCATTAGCAGGGGAGACTAGGACCTGGGGGCACAGCCTTAGAATAAAAGGGAGCCACTTTAGGACAGAGATGAGGAGAAATTTCTTCAGCCAGAGAGTGGTGGGTCTGTGGAATTCATTGCCACAGAGGGCGGTGGAGGCCGGGACGTTGAGTGTCTTTAAGACAGAAGTTGATAAATTCTTGATTTCTTGAGGAATTAAGGGCTATGGAGAGAGAGCGGGTAAATGGAGTTGAAATCAGCCATGATTGAATGGTGGAGTGGATCCGATGGGCCAAATGGCCTTACTTCCGCTCTTATGGTCTTACAAGCCTCCGTATTTTACGAGCCACCTTCTATCACTATTCCCACCATCTGGCGAGGTTGCTAAAATTCAGGTCATTGGGTTCAACAATTTCATAAGAAAACATCTAGCTTGTTTTTGGACAGCAACGGTTGGTGATTATTCTGCTATCCCCATTTACAGCTTTCTCCCATGTTGTTTCTTTGCTGAACCATCACCACCTTTTTGTTCTTGCATCATCATTTGATTTCTCTTGCCTTTGACGTGATCACATAACTTCGCCTCTGCTCCGCCTTGCTGAAATCCCATCATATTACTAACCTTCCCTGTCCTGATGAAAGGCCACTAACTAACATTAAATGCTTCTCTCTCTTTCTCTACAGATACTGCCCAACCCAAACCTTTTCAAAGTTTTGTTTCAGATTTCTAGCATTTCACTTTTCATCTGCTTATATGCTGCCAGTCTTCAATAACCTTGCTGTTATTTACTGCAATTTGGTGCTCAACGTTTGGAAGTACAAACCAATCTGATCAGTTTTCACTGGTCAAATTGCAGCACGGTCTTCCTCTGGCGAAAACACCGAATTGTTTCCATGTTGTGTCAATGGATCGGAGGCTTTCAAAGGAAGTGATCCAATAGCGAGAGAGACCTGGACACATAGGCAACTATGTCAATGACTATGACTCTGATCTAATTTTGCATGCGCCGCATGTTCTCCCCACTTTGCAGCAGAGTTTGAAAAGTTCAATTTGGATAAATGTGAGTTGATGCATTTTGGTCGATCAAATCAGGGCAGGACCTACTCAGTTAATGGTCAGGAGTTGGGGAGAGTTACAGAACAAAGAGATCTAGGGGTACAGGTTCATAGCTCCTTGAAGGTGGAGTCGCAGGTGGACAGGGTGGTGAAGAAGGCATTCAGCATGCTAGGTTTCATTGGACAAAATGTTGAACATAGGAGTTGGGACGTCTTGTTGAAGTTTTGCAAGACATTGGTAAGGCCACACATGGAATACTGTGTTCAGTTCTGGTCACCCTGTTATAGGAAGGATATTATTAAACTAGAAAGAGTGCAGAAAAGATTTACTAGGATGTTGCCGGGACTTGATGGTCTGAGTTATAAGGAGAGGCTGGATAGACTGGGACTTTTTTCCCTGGAACGTAGGAGGCTTAGGGGTGATCTTATAGAGGTCTATAAAATAATGAGGGGCATAGATAAGGTAGATGGTCAACATCTTTTCCCAAAGGTCGATGAGTCGAGAACTAGAGGGCAGAGGTTTAAGGTGAGAGGGGAGACATGCAAAAGGGACCAGAGGGGAAATTTCTTCACACAGAGGGTGGTGAGCATCTGGAACGGGCTGCCAGAGGCAGTGGTAGAGGCGGGTACAATTCTTTCCATTAAAAAGCAGTTACATGGGCAGGGTGGGTATAGAGGGATATGGGCCAAATGTGGACAAGTGGGACTAGCTTAGTGATAGAAACTGGGCGGCATGGACAGGCTGGGCCGAAGGGCCTGTTTCCATGCTGTAAACATCTATGACTCTCTGAGAATACAAAACGGAGATAGAGAACTTAGTGGAGTGGTTTAACGACAACAATCTCTCCCTCAATGCCAGCAAAACTAAGGAGCTGGTCATTGACTTCAGGAAGCAAAGTACTGTACACACCCCTGTCAGCATCAACGGGGCCGAGGTGGAGATGGTTCGCAGTTTCAAATTCCTCGGGGTGCACATCTCCAAAAGTCTGTCCTGGTCCACCCACGTCGACGCTACCACCAAGAAAGCTCAACAGCGCCTATACTTCCTCAGGAAACTAAAGAAATTCCACATGTCCATATTAACTCTTACCAACTTTTACAGATGCACCATAGAAAGCATCCTATCGGGCTGCATCACAGCCTGGTATGGCAACTGCTCGGCCCAGGACCGCAAGAAACTTCAGAGAGTCGTGAACACCGCCCAGTCCATCACACGAACCTGCCTCCCATCCATTGACTCCATCTACACCTCCCGCTGCCTGGGGAAAGCGGGCAGTATAATCAAAGATCCCTCCCACCCGGCTTACTCACTCTTCCAACTTCTTCCATCGGGCAGGAGATACAGAAGTCTGAGAACACGCACGAACAGACTCAAAAACAGCTTCTTCCCCACTGTCACCAGACTCCTAAATGACCCTCTTATGGACTGATCTGATCAATTCGCAGATATTCTCTACTGTGTAGAACCATAGTCCTGGACGCTCCATCCGATGTCTGTGCCGATGTATTTACGTTGTGTATTTTATGTTTGCCCTATTATGTATTTTCTTTTCATGCCTATCCAACCTCGATTGATAGATTTTTCCAATAATTGAGGGTCTGGAATGAGAGGCAAGATTAAATTGAAGAGATTTAGATCTTCTTCATCCAGGGCAAAGTAAGGCACTGGGAATCGCTTTCAGAGTTAGCCATTGAGGTTCCCGCCACAGTGGGTATGCTGCCCCATTCAAACCCTCATTGACGGGACAGGGAGATACTGGCAGTGGGAGGGGTTGGAAGATCCCCCTCTTGGTATAAACTGGAGATGGGGTTGAGGGAAGAGGAATTGGGACCATGGTGGATAAAAGTGTTTTGCACCGGTGGACGGAAAACCCCAACACCAATTGATCAGACTGAATGTTGGGTTATAATTTCTACAAATAAAACATTTGCTGTTCTTAGTTAGTTAGCTGCTGTGCTCTTTACCCACCCTCTGTGAACGCTGAAGGTGATCAGTCAGGGTTAACTCAGGTAAGGTGTTTTTGACTCCACAGTCTCTCGGTGCTTGGGGAAGATCTTCAGGTCTGTATAGCAAATGGCGGCCATGTTTATCCCTTGCGAGATGTTCAATGATGTAACTTCTATTGCTGAAAACAATCAGAGCACTGCAGGAGAAAGAGGAAAAAGACAAAAGACAAAAGCATTTCAATAACACTCAATTTGCTGAATAAGAAGTAAGTCTCTAGGTACAGATTATTATTTAATGACTATAAATTGAGAGAGGGGAATATGCAACGTGACCTGGGTGTCCTTGTGCATCATTCGCTGAGGTAAGCGCACAGGTACAGCAGGCGGTAAAGAGGCAAATTATATGCTGGCCTTCATTGCGAGAGGTTTCGAGTACAGAAGCAGGGATGTGTTGCTGCAATTGTACAGGGTCTTGGTGAGGCCACACCTTGAGTATTGTGGGCAGTTTTGGTCTCCTTCTCGGAGGAAGGATGTTCTTGCTCTCGAGGGAGCGCAGCGAAGGTTTACCAGACTGATTCCTGGGATGGCGGGACTGTCGTACGAGGAGTGATTGAGTTGGTTAGGACTGTTCTCGCTGGAGTTCAGAAGAATGAGGGGGGGGGATCTGATAGAAAACCTATAAAATTTGAACAGGGCGAGACAGGCTGGATGCAGGAGGGATGTTCCCGATGGTGGGTGTGTCCAGAAACAGGGGTCACAGTCTGAGGGTACGGGGGAGGCCATTTAGGGCAGAGATCAGAAGAAATCTCTTTACCCAGATCGTGGTCAGCCTGTGTAAGGTACGTTTGAATCCTCATCTGTTTTGAAACAAAAGAGGAAATGCTGGAAAATCATGTCAGTTTTGTGTTCCTTGTTTAATCCCTGTTCCTGTAACCTCCAGTTCTTGTTTTAACCTGCAGACAATGGTATATTTGGTCAAACTGAAAAAACACATGGTCTAATGTTCTGGCCAAGGTGTTCCTTTGATGCTCTGTGGCACAGCCCATGATGTCATTTTGATGGAATTGGCAAGCAGACAATGAAGGTGTCAGAAAGTCTGGGACACCTCCTGCTCTTGCATTTGATTGGTTCAGCATTTTCAGAAAATTCTTGAACAGCAGGCAGTATCCATTTTGTCTCGGTTCTGTGAAATCATAACGAACAGCATGCAGCAGGACTAGTGTCCCTCAATCAGCTCCCAGTCTAGTGTCCCTCAATCAGCTCCCAGTCTAGTGTCCCTCAATCAGCTCCCAGTCTCGTGTCCCTCAATCAGCTCCTAGACTAGTGTCCCTCAATCAGCTCCCAGTCTAGTGTCCCTCAATCAGCTCCCAGTCTAGTGTCCCTCAATCAGCACCCAGTCTCGTGTCCCTCAATCAGCTCCCAGTCTCGGCTCCCTCAATCAGCTCCCAGTCTCGTGTCCCTCAACCAGCTCCCAGTCTAGTGTCCCTCAATCAGCTCCCAGTCTAGTGTCCCTCAATCAGCTCCCAGTCTAGTGTCCCTCAATCAGCTCCCAGTCTAGTGTCCCTCAATCAGCTCCCAGTCTCGGCTCCCTCAATCAGCTCCCAGTCTCGTGTCCCTCAATCAGCTCCCAGTCTAGTGTCCCTCAATCAGCTCCCAGTCTAGTGTCCCTCAATCAGCTCCCAGTCTAGTGTCCCTCAATCAGCTCCCAGTCTAGTGTCCCTCAATCAGCTCCCAGTCTCGTGTCCCTCAATCAGCTCCCAGTCTAGTGTCCCTCAATCAGCTCCCAGTCTCGTGTCCCTCAATCAGCTCCCAGTCTAGTGTCCCTCAATCAGCTCCCAGACTAGTGTCCCTCAATCAGCTCCCAGTCTCGTGTCCCTCAATCAGCTCCCAGTCTAGTGTCCCTCAATCAGCTCCCAGACTAGTGTCCCTCAATCAGCTCCCAGTCTAGTGTCCCTCAATCAGCTCCCAGTCTCGTGTCCCTCAATCAGCTCCCAGTCTCGGCTCCCTCAATCAGCTCCCAGTCTCGTGTCCCTCAATCAGCTCCCAGTCTAGTGTCCCTCAATCAGCTCCCAGTCTAGTGTCCCTCAATCAGCTCCCAGTCTAGTGTCCCTCAATCAGCTCCCAGTCTCGTGTCCCTCAATCAGCTCCCAGTCTCGTGTCCCTCAATCAGCTCCCAGTCTCGTGTCCCTCAATCAGCTCCCAGTCTAGTGTCCCTCAATCAGCTCCCTGTCTCGTGTCCCTCAATCAGCTCCCAGTCTCGGCTCCCTCAATCAGCTCCCAGTCTCGTGTCCCTCAATCAGCTCCCAGTCTAGTGTCCCTCAATCAGCTCCCAGTCTCGGCTCCCTCAATCAGCTCCCAGTCTCGTGTCCCTCAATCAGCTCCCAGTCTAGTGTCCCTCAATCAGCTCCCAGTCTAGTGTCCCTCAATCAGCTCCCAGTCTCGTGTCCCTCAATCAGCTCCCAGTCTCGTGTCCCTCAATCAGCTCCCAGTCTCGTGTCCCTCAATCAGCTCCCAGTCTCGGCTCCCTCAATCAGCTCCCAGTCTCGTGTCCCTCAATCAGCTCCCAGTCTAGTGTCCCTCAATCAGCTCCCAGTCTAGTGTCCCTCAATCAGCTCCCAGTCTAGTGTCCCTCAATCAGCTCCCAGTCTCGTGTCCCTCAATCAGCTCCCAGTCTCGTGTCCCTCAATCAGCTCCCAGTCTCGTGTCCCTCAATCAGCTCCCAGTCTCGTGTCCCTCAATCAGCTCCCAGTCTCGTGTCCCTCAATCAGCTCCCAGTCTCGTGTCCCTCAATCAGCTCCCAGTCTAGTGTCCCTCAATCAGCTCCCAGTCTAGTGTCCCTCAATCAGCTCCCAGTCTAGTGTCCCTCAATCAGCTCCCAGTCTAGTGTCCCTCAATCAGCTCCCAGTCTAGTGTCCCTCAATCAGCTCCCAGTCTAGTGTCCATCAATCAGCTCCCAGTCTCGTGTCCCTCAATCAGCTCCCAGTCTCGTGTCCCTCAATCAGCTCCCAGTCTAGTGTCCCTCAATCAGCTCCCAGTCTCGTGTCCCTCAATCAGCTCCCAGTCTAGTGTCCCTCAATCAGCTCCCAGTCTAGTGTCCCTCAATCAGCTCCCAGTCTCGTGTCCCTCAATCAGCTCCCAGTCTAGTGTCCCTCAATCAGCTCCCAGTCTCGTGTCCCTCAATCAGCTCCCAGTCTCGTCTCCCTCAATCAGCTCCCTGTCTAGTGTCCCTCAATCAGCTCCCGGTCTCGTGTCCCTCAATCAGCTCCCAGTCTCGGCTCCCTCAATCAGCTCCCTGTCTAGTGTCCCTCAATCAGCTCCCAGTCTCGTGTCCCTCAATCAGCTCCCAGTCTCGTGTCCCTCAATCAGCTCCCAGTCTCGTGTCCCTCAATCAGCTCCCAGTCTCGTGTCCCTCAATCAGCTCCCAGTCTAGTGTCCCTCAATCAGCTCCCAGTCTCGTGTCCCTCAATCAGCTCCCAGTCTCGTGTCCCTCAATCAGCTCCCAGTCTCGTGTCCCTCAATCAGCTCCCAGTCTCGGCTCCCTCAATCAGCTCCCAGTCTCGTGTCCCTCAATCAGCTCCCAGTCTCGTGTCCCTCAATCAGCTCCCAGTCTAGAGTCCCTCAATCAGCTCCCAGTCTCGGCTCCCTCAATCAGCTCCCAGTCTCGTGTCCCTCAATCAGCTCCCAGTCTCGTGTCCCTCAATCAGCTCCCAGTCTCGTGTCCCTCAATCAGCTCCCGGTCTAGTGTCCCTCAATCAGCTCCCAGTCTCGGCTCCCTCAATCAGCTCCCAGTCTCGTGTCCCTCAATCAGCTCCCAGTCTCGTGTCCCTCAATCAGCTCCCAGTCTCGTGTCCCTCAATCAGCTCCCAGTCTCGTGTCCCTCAATCAGCTCCCAGTCTCGTGTCCCTCAATCAGCTCCCAGTCTCGTGTCCCTCAATCAGCTCCCAGTCTCGTGTCCCTCAATCAGCTCCCAGTCTCGTGTCCCTCAATCAGCTCCCAGTCTAGTGTCCCTCAATCAGCTCCCAGTCTAGTGTCCCTCAATCAGCTCCCAGTCTCGTGTCCCTCAATCAGCTCCCAGTCTAGTGTCCCTCAATCAGCTCCCAGTCTCGTGTCCCTCAATCAGCTCCCAGTCTCGGCTCCCTCAATCAGCTCCCAGTCTCGTGTCCCTCAATCAGCTCCCAGTCTCGTGTCCCTCAATCAGCTCCCAGTCTCGTGTCCCTCAATCAGCTCCCAGTCTCGTGTCCCTCAATCAGCTCCCAGTCTCGTGTCCCTCAATCAGCTCCCAGTCTCGTGTCCCTCAATCAGCTCCCAGTCTCGGCTCCCTCAATCAGCTCCCAGTCTCGTGTCCCTCAATCAGCTCCCAGTCTCGTGTCCCTCAATCAGCTCCCAGTCTAGTGTCCCTCAATCAGCTCCCAGTCTCGTGTCCCTCAAGCAGCTCCCAGTCTCGTGTCCCTCAATCAGCTCCCAGTCTCGGCTCCCTCAATCAGCTCCCAGTCTCGTGTCCCTCAATCAGCTCCCAGTCTCGTGTCCCTCAATCAGCTCCCAGTCTCGTGTCCCTCAATTATCTCCCAGTCTCGTGTCCCTCAATCAGCTCCCAGTCTCGTGTCCCTCAATCAGATCCCAGTCTAGTGTCCCTCAATCAGCTCCCAGTCTCGTGTCCCTCAATCAGCTCCCAGTCTCGTGTCCCTCAATCAGCTCCCAGTCTCGTGTCCCTCAATCAGCTCCCAGTCTCGTGTCCCTCAATCAGCTCCCAGTCTCGTGTCCCTCAATCAGCTCCCAGTCTCGTGTCCCTCAATCAGCTCCCAGTCTCATGTCCCTCAATCAGCTCCCAGTCTCGTGTCCCTCAATCAGCTCCCAGTCTAGTGTCCCTCAATCAGCTCCCAGTCTAGTGTCCCTCAATCAGCTCCCAGTCTCGTGTCCCTCAATCAGCTCCCAGTCTCGGCTCCCTCAATCAGCTCCCAGTCTCGTGTCCCTCAATTATCTCCCAGTCTCGTGTCCCTCAATCAGCTCCCAGTCTCGTGTCCCTCAATCAGATCCCAGTCTCGTGTCCCTCAATCAGCTCCCAGTCTAGTGTCCCTCAATCAGCTCCCAGTCTCGTGTCCCTCAATCAGCTCCCAGTCTCGTCTCCCTCAATCAGCTCCCTGTCTAGTGTCCCTCAATCAGCTCCCAGTCTCGTGTCCCTCAATCAGCTCCCAGTCTCGTCTCCCTCAATCAGCTCCCAGTCTCGGCTCCCTCAATCAGCTCCCTGTCTAGTGTCCCTCAATCAGTTCCCGGTCTCGTGTCCCTCAATCAGCTCCCAGTCTCGTGTCCCTCAATCAGCTCCCAGTCTCGTGTCCCTCAATCAGCTCCCAGTCCAGTGTCCCTCAATCAGCTCCCAGTCTCGTGTCCCTCAATCAGCTCCCAGTCTCGTGTCCCTCAATCAGCTCCCAGTCTCGGCTCCCTCAATCAGCTCCCAGTCTCGTGTCCCTCAATCAGCTCCCAGTCTCGTGTCCCTCAATCAGCTCCCAGTCTCGTGTCCCTCAATCAGCTCCCAGTCTCGTGTCCCTCAATCAGCTCCCAGTCTCGTGTCCCTCAATCAGCTCCCGGTCTAGTGTCCCTCAATCAGCTCCCAGTCTCGGCTCCCTCAATCAGCTCCCAGTCTCGTGTCCCTCAATCAGCTCCCAGTCTCGTGTCCCTCAATCAGCTCCCAGTCTCGTGTCCCTCAATCAGCTCCCAGTCTCGTGTCCCTCAATCAGCTCCCGGTCTAGTGTCCCTCAATCAGCTCCCAGTCTCGTGTCCCTCAATCAGCTCCCGGTCTAGTGTCCCTCAATCAGCTCCCAGTCTCGTGTCCCTCAATCAGCTCCCAGTCTCCTGTCCCTCAATCAGCTCCCAGTCTCGTGTCCCTCAATCAGCTCCCAGTCTCGTGTCCCTCAATCAGATCCCAGTCTAGTGTCCCTCAATCAGCTCCCAGTCTCGTGTCCCTCAATCAGATCCCAGTCTAGTGTCTCTCAATCAGCTCCCAGTCTCGTGTCCCTCAATCAGCTCCCAGTCTCGTGTCCCTCAATCAGCTCCCAGTCCAGTGTCCCTCAATCAGCTCCCAGTCTCGTGTCCCTCAATCAGCTCCCAGTCTCGTGTCCCTCAATCAGCTCCCAGTCTCGGCTCCCTCAATCAGCTCCCAGTCTCGTGTCCCTCAATCAGCTCCCAGTCTCGTGTCCCTCAATCAGCTCCCAGTCTCGTGTCCCTCAATCAGCTCCCAGTCTCGTGTCCCTCAATCAGCTCCCAGTCTCGTGTCCCTCAATCAGCTCCCGGTCTAGTGTCCCTCAATCAGCTCCCAGTCTCGGCTCCCTCAATCAGCTCCCAGTCTCGTGTCCCTCAATCAGCTCCCAGTCTCGTGTCCCTCAATCAGCTCCCAGTCTCGTGTCCCTCAATCAGCTCCCAGTCTCGTGTCCCTCAATCAGCTCCCGGTCTAGTGTCCCTCAATCAGCTCCCAGTCTCGTGTCCCTCAATCAGCTCCCGGTCTAGTGTCCCTCAATCAGCTCCCAGTCTCGTGTCCCTCAATCAGCTCCCAGTCTCCTGTCCCTCAATCAGCTCCCAGTCTCGTGTCCCTCAATCAGCTCCCAGTCTCGTGTCCCTCAATCAGATCCCAGTCTAGTGTCCCTCAATCAGCTCCCAGTCTCGTGTCCCTCAATCAGATCCCAGTCTAGTGTCTCTCAATCAGCTCCCAGTCTCGTGTCCCTCAATCAGCTCCCAGTCTCGTGTCCCTCAATCAGCTCCCAGTCTCGTGTCCCTCAATCAGCTCCCAGTCTCGTGTCCCTCAATCAGCTCCCAGTCTCGTGTCCCTCAATCAGCTCCCAGTCTAGTGTCCCTCAATCAGCTCCCAGTCTAGTGTCCCTCAATCAGCTCCCAGTCTCGTGTCCCTCAAGCAGCTCCCAGTCTCGTGTCCCTCAATCAGCTCCCAGTCTCGTGTCCCTCAATCAGCTCCCAGTCTCGTGTCCCTCAATCAGCTCCCAGTCTCGGCTCCCTCAATCAGCTCCCAGTCTCGTGTCCCTCAATTATCTCCCAGTCTCGTGTCCCTCAATCAGCTCCCAGTCTCGGCTCCCTCAATCAGCTCCCAGTCTCGTGTCCCTCAATCAGCTCCCAGTCTCGTGTCCCTCAATCAGCTCCCAGTCTCGTGTCCCTCAATCAGCTCCCAGTCTCGTGTCCCTCAATCAGCTCCCGGTCTAGTGTCCCTCAATCAGCTCCCAGTCTCGTGTCCCTCAATCAGCTCCCAGTCTAGTGTCCCTCAATCAGCTCCCAGTCTCGTGTCCCTCAATCAGCTCCCAGTCTCCTGTCCCTCAATCAGCTCCCAGTCTCGTGTCCCTCAATCAGCTCCCAGTCTCGTGTCCCTCAATCAGATCCCAGTCTAGTGTCCCTCAATCAGCTCCCAGTCTCGTGTCCCTCAATCAGATCCCAGTCTAGTGTCTCTCAATCAGCTCCCAGTCTCGGCTCCCTCAATCAGCTCCCAGTCTCGTGTCCCTCAATTATCTCCCAGTCTCGTGTCCCTCAATCAGCTCCCAGTCTCGTGTCCCTCAATCAGATCCCAGTCTAGTGTCCCTCAATCAGCTCCCAGTCTCGTGTCCCTCAATCAGCTCCCAGTCTCGTGTCCCTCAATCAGCTCCCAGTCTCGTGTCCCTCAATCAGCTCCCAGTCTCGTGTCCCTCAATCAGCTCCCAGTCTCGTGTCCCTCAATCAGCTCCCAGTCTCGTGTCCCTCAATCAGCTCCCAGTCTCATGTCCCTCAATCAGCTCCCAGTCTCGTGTCCCTCAATCAGCTCCCAGTCTAGTGTCCCTCAATCAGCTCCCAGTCTAGTGTCCCTCAATCAGCTCACAGTCTCGTGTCCCTCAATCAGCTCCCAGTCTCGGCTCCCTCAATCAGCTCCCAGTCTCGTGTCCCTCAATTATCTCCCAGTCTCGTGTCCCTCAATCAGCTCCCAGTCTCGTGTCCCTCAATCAGATCCCAGTCTCGTGTCCCTCAATCAGCTCCCAGTCTAGTGTCCCTCAATCAGCTCCCAGTCTCGTGTCCCTCAATCAGCTCCCAGTCTCGTCTCCCTCAATCAGCTCCCTGTCTAGTGTCCCTCAATCAGCTCCCGGTCTCGTGTCCCTCAATCAGCTCCCAGTCTCGGCTCCCTCAATCAGCTCCCTGTCTAGTGTCCCTCAATCAGCTCCCAGTCTCGTGTCCCTCAATCAGCTCCCAGTCTCGGCTCCCTCAATCAGCTCCCTGTCTAGTGTCCCTCAATCAGCTCCCGGTCTCGTGTCCCTCAATCAGCTCCCAGTCTCGTGTCCCTCAATCAGCTCCCAGTCTCGTGTCGCTCAATCAGCTCCCAGTCCAGTGTCCCTCAATCAGCTCCCAGTCTCGTGTCCCTCAATCAGCTCCCAGTCTCGTGTCCCTCAATCAGCTCCCAGTCTCGGCTCCCTCAATCAGCTCCCAGTCTCGTGTCCCTCAATCAGCTCCCAGTCTCGTGTCCCTCAATCAGCTCCCAGTCTCGGCTCCCTCAATCAGCTCCCAGTCTCGTGTCCCTCAATCAGCTCCCAGTCTCGTGTCCCTCAATCAGCTCCCAGTCTCGTGTCCCTCAATCAGCTCCCGGTCTAGTGTCCCTCAATCAGCTCCCAGTCTCGGCTCCCTCAATCAGCTCCCAGTCTCGTGTCCCTCAATCAGCTCCCAGTCTCGTGTCCCTCAATCAGCTCCCAGTCTCGTGTCCCTCAATCAGCTCCCAGTCTCGTGTCCCTCAATCAGCTCCCGGTCTAGTGTCCCTCAATCAGCTCCCAGTCTCGTGTCCCTCAATCAGCTCCCGGTCTAGTGTCCCTCAATCAGCTCCCAGTCTCGTGTCCCTCAATCAGCTCCCAGTCTCCTGTCCCTCAATCAGCTCCCAGTCTCGTGTCCCTCAATCAGCTCCCAGTCTCGTGTCCCTCAATCAGATCCCAGTCTAGTGTCCCTCAATCAGCTCCCAGTCTCGTGTCCCTCAATCAGATCCCAGTCTAGTGTCTCTCAATCAGCTCCCAGTCTCGTGTCCCTCAATCAGCTCCCAGTCTCGTGTCCCTCAATCAGCTCCCAGTCTCGTGTCCCTCAATCAGCTCCCAGTCTCGTGTCCCTCAATCAGCTCCCAGTCTCGTGTCCCTCAATCAGCTCCCAGTCTCGTGTCCCTCAATCAGCTCCCAGTCTCGGCTCCCTCAATCAGCTCCCAGTCTCGTGTCCCTCAATCAGCTCCCAGTCTAGTGTCCCTCAATCAGCTCCCAGTCTAGTGTCCCTCAATCAGCTCCCAGTCTCGTGTCCCTCAAGCAGCTCCCAGTCTCGTGTCCCTCAATCAGCTCCCAGTCTCGTGTCCCTCAATCAGCTCCCAGTCTCGTGTCCCTCAATCAGCTCCCAGTCTCGGCTCCCTCAATCAGCTCCCAGTCTCGTGTCCCTCAATTATCTCCCAGTCTCGTGTCCCTCAATCAGCTCCCAGTCTCGTGTCCCTCAATCAGATCCCAGTCTAGTGTCCCTCAATCAGCTCCCAGTCTCGTGTCCCTCAATCAGCTCCCAGTCTCGTGTCCCTCAATCAGCTCCCAGTCTCGTGTCCCTCAATCAGCTCCCAGTCTCGTGTCCCTCAATCAGCTCCCAGTCTCGTGTCCCTCAATCAGCTCCCAGTCTCGTGTCCCTCAATCAGCTCCCAGTCTCATGTCCCTCAATCAGCTCCCAGTCTCGTGTCCCTCAATCAGCTCCCAGTCTAGTGTCCCTCAATCAGCTCCCAGTCTAGTGTCCCTCAATCAGCTCCCAGTCTCGTGTCCCTCAATCAGCTCCCAGTCTCGGCTCCCTCAATCAGCTCCCAGTCTCGTGTCCCTCAATTATCTCCCAGTCTCGTGTCCCTCAATCAGCTCCCAGTCTCGTGTCCCTCAATCAGATCCCAGTCTAGTGTCCCTCAATCAGCTCCCAGTCTCGTGTCCCTCAATCAGCTCCCAGTCTCGTGTCCCTCAATCAGCTCCCAGTCTCGTGTCCCTCAATCAGCTCCCAGTCTCGTGTCCCTCAATCAGCTCCCAGTCTCGTGTCCCTCAATCAGCTCCCAGTCTCGTGTCCCTCAATCAGCTCCCAGTCTCATGTCCCTCAATCAGCTCCCAGTCTCGTGTCCCTCAATCAGCTCCCAGTCTCGTGTCCCTCAATCAGCTCCCAGTCTCGTGTCCCTCAATCAGCTCCCAGTCTCGTGTCCCTCAATCAGCTCCCGGTCTAGTGTCCCTCAATCAGCTCCCAGTCTCGTGTCCCTCAATCAGCTCCCAGTCTAGTGTCCCTCAATCAGCTCCCAGTCTCGTGTCCCTCAATCAGCTCCCAGTCTCCTGTCCCTCAATCAGCTCCCAGTCTCGTGTCCCTCAATCAGCTCCCAGTCTCGTGTCCCTCAATCAGATCCCAGTCTAGTGTCCCTCAATCAGCTCCCAGTCTCGTGTCCCTCAATCAGATCCCAGTCTAGTGTCCCTCAATCAGCTCCCAGTCTCGTGTCCCTCAATCAGCTCCCAGTCTCGTGTCCCTCAATCAGCTCCCAGTCTCGTGTCCCTCAATCAGCTCCCAGTCTCGTGTCCCTCAATCAGCTCCCAGTCTCGTGTCCCTCAATCAGCTCCCAGTCTCGTGTCCCTCAATCAGCTCCCAGTCTCGGCTCCCTCAATCAGCTCCCAGTCTCGTGTCCCTCAATCAGCTCCCAGTCTAGTGTCCCTCAATCAGCTCCCAGTCTAGTGTCCCTCAATCAGCTCCCAGTCTCGTGTCCCTCAAGCAGCTCCCAGTCTCGTGTCCCTCAATCAGCTCCCAGTCTCGTGTCCCTCAATCAGCTCCCAGTCTCGTGTCCCTCAATCAGCTCCCAGTCTCGGCTCCCTCAATCAGCTCCCAGTCTCGTGTCCCTCAATTATCTCCCAGTCTCGTGTCCCTCAATCAGCTCCCAGTCTCGTGTCCCTCAATCAGATCCCAGTCTAGTGTCCCTCAATCAGCTCCCAGTCTCGTGTCCCTCAATCAGCTCCCAGTCTCGTGTCCCTCAATCAGCTCCCAGTCTCGTGTCCCTCAATCAGCTCCTAGTCTCGTGTCCCTCAATCAGCTCCCAGTCTCGTGTCCCTCAATCAGCTCCCAGTCTCGTGTCCCTCAATCAGCTCCCAGTCCCATGTCCCTCAATCAGCTCCCAGTCTCGTGTCCCTCAATCAGCTCCCAGTCTAGTGTCCCTCAATCAGCTCCCAGTCTAGTGTCCCTCAATCAGCTCCCAGTCTCGTGTCCCTCAAGCAGCTCCCAGTCTCGTGTCTCTCAATCAGCTCCCAGTCTCGTGTCCCTCAATCAGCTCCCAGTCTCGTGTCCCTCAATCAGCTCCCAGTCTAGAGTCCCTCAATCAGCTCCCAGTCTCGTGTCCCTCAATCAGCTCCCAGTCTCGGCTCCCTCAATCAGCTCCCAGTCTCGTGTCCCTCAATTATCTCCCAGTCTCGTGTCCCTCAATCAGCTCCCAGTCTCGTGTCCCTCAATCAGCTCCCAGTCTCGTGTCCCTCAATCAGCTCCCAGTCTCGTGTCCCTCAATCAGCTCCCAGTCTCGTGTCCCTCAATCAGCTCCCAGTCTCGTGTCCCTCAATCAGCTCCCAGTCTCGTGTCCCTCAATCAGCTCCCAGTCTAGTGTCCCTCAATCAGCTCCCAGTCTCGTGTCACTCAATCAGCTCCCAGTCTCGTGTCCCTCAATCAGCTCCCAGTCTCGTGTCCCTCAATCAGCTCCCAGTCTCGTGTCCCTCAATCAGCTCCCAGTCTCGTGTCCCTCAATCAGCTCCCAGTCTCGTGTCCCTCAATCAGCTCCCAGTCTCGTGTCCCTCAATCAGCTCCCAGTCTCGTGTCCCTCAATCAGCTCCCAGTCTCGGCTCCCTCAATCAGCTCCCAGTCTCGTGTCCCTCAATCAGCTCCCAGTCTCGTGTCCCTCAATCAGCTCCCAGTCTAGTGTCCCTCAATCAGCTCCCAGTCTAGTGTCCCTCAATCAGCTCCCAGTCTCGGCTCCCTCAATCAGCTCCCAGTCTCGGCTCCCTCAATCAGCTCCCAGTCTAGTGTCCCTCAATCAGCTCCCAGTCTCGTGTCCCTCAATCAGCTCCCAGTCTCGTGTCCCTCAATCAGCTCCCAGTCTCGTGTCCCTCAATCAGCTCCCAGTCTCGTGTCCCTCAAGCAGCTCCCAGTCTCGTGTCCCTCAAGCAGCTCCCAGTCTCGTGTCCCTCAATCAGCTCCCAGTCTCGGCTCCCTCAATCAGCTCCCAGTCTAGTGTCCCTCAATCAGCTCCCAGTCTAGTGTCCCTCAATCAGCTCCCAGTCTCGTGTCCCTCAATCAGCTCCCAGTCTCGTGTCCCTCAATCAGCTCCCAGTCTCGTGTCCCTCAATCAGCTCCCAGTCTAGTGTCCCTCAATCAGCTCTCAGTCTCGGCTCCCTCAATCAGCTCCCAGTCTAGTGTCCCTCAATCAGCTCCCAGTCTAGTGTCCCTCAATCAGCTCCCAGTCTCGTGTCCCTCAATCAGCTCCCAGTCTCGTGTCCCTCAAGCAGCTCCCAGTCTCGTGTCCCTCAATCAGCTCCCAGTCTCGTGTCCCTCAATCAGCTCCCAGTCTCGGCTCCCTCAATCAGCTCCCAGTCTCGTGTCCCTCAATCAGCTCCCAGTCTCGGCTCCCTCAATCAGCTCCCAGTCTCGTGTCCCTCAATCAGCTCCCAGTCTAGTGTCCCTCAATCAGCTCCCAGTCTAGTGTCCCTCAATCAGCTCCCAGTCTCGTGTCCCTCAAGCAGCTCCCAGTCTCGTGTCCCTCAATCAGCTCCCAGTCTCGTGTCCCTCAATCAGCTCCCAGTCTCGTGTCCCTCAATCAGCTCCCAGTCTCGGCTCCCTCAATCAGCTCCCAGTCTCGTGTCCCTCAATTATCTCCCAGTCTCGTGTCCCTCAATCAGCTCCCAGTCTCGTGTCCCTCAATCAGATCCCAGTCTAGTGTCCCTCAATCAGCTCCCAGTCTCGTGTCCCTCAATCAGCTCCCAGTCTCGTGTCCCTCAATCAGCTCCCAGTCTCGTGTCCCTCAATCAGCTCCCAGTCTCGTGTCCCTCAATCAGCTCCCAGTCTCGTGTCCCTCAATCAGCTCCCAGTCTCGTGTCCCTCAATCAGCTCCCAGTCTCATGTCCCTCAATCAGCTCCCAGTCTCGTGTCCCTCAATCAGCTCCCAGTCTAGTGTCCCTCAATCAGCTCCCAGTCTAGTGTCCCTCAATCAGCTCCCAGTCTCGTGTCCCTCAATCAGCTCCCAGTCTCGGCTCCCTCAATCAGCTCCCAGTCTCGTGTCCCTCAATTATCTCCCAGTCTCGTGTCCCTCAATCAGCTCCCAGTCTCGTGTCCCTCAATCAGATCCCAGTCTAGTGTCCCTCAATCAGCTCCCAGTCTCGTGTCCCTCAATCAGCTCCCAGTCTCGTGTCCCTCAATCAGCTCCCAGTCTCGTGTCCCTCAATCAGCTCCCAGTCTCGTGTCCCTCAATCAGCTCCCAGTCTCGTGTCCCTCAATCAGCTCCCAGTCTCGTGTCCCTCAATCAGCTCCCAGTCTCATGTCCCTCAATCAGCTCCCAGTCTCGTGTCCCTCAATCAGCTCCCAGTCTCGTGTCCCTCAATCAGCTCCCAGTCTCGTGTCCCTCAATCAGCTCCCAGTCTCGTGTCCCTCAATCAGCTCCCGGTCTAGTGTCCCTCAATCAGCTCCCAGTCTCGTGTCCCTCAATCAGCTCCCAGTCTAGTGTCCCTCAATCAGCTCCCAGTCTCGTGTCCCTCAATCAGCTCCCAGTCTCCTGTCCCTCAATCAGCTCCCAGTCTCGTGTCCCTCAATCAGCTCCCAGTCTCGTGTCCCTCAATCAGATCCCAGTCTAGTGTCCCTCAATCAGCTCCCAGTCTCGTGTCCCTCAATCAGATCCCAGTCTAGTGTCCCTCAATCAGCTCCCAGTCTCGTGTCCCTCAATCAGCTCCCAGTCTCGTGTCCCTCAATCAGCTCCCAGTCTCGTGTCCCTCAATCAGCTCCCAGTCTCGTGTCCCTCAATCAGCTCCCAGTCTCGTGTCCCTCAATCAGCTCCCAGTCTCGTGTCCCTCAATCAGCTCCCAGTCTCGGCTCCCTCAATCAGCTCCCAGTCTCGTGTCCCTCAATCAGCTCCCAGTCTAGTGTCCCTCAATCAGCTCCCAGTCTAGTGTCCCTCAATCAGCTCCCAGTCTCGTGTCCCTCAAGCAGCTCCCAGTCTCGTGTCCCTCAATCAGCTCCCAGTCTCGTGTCCCTCAATCAGCTCCCAGTCTCGTGTCCCTCAATCAGCTCCCAGTCTCGGCTCCCTCAATCAGCTCCCAGTCTCGTGTCCCTCAATTATCTCCCAGTCTCGTGTCCCTCAATCAGCTCCCAGTCTCGTGTCCCTCAATCAGATCCCAGTCTAGTGTCCCTCAATCAGCTCCCAGTCTCGTGTCCCTCAATCAGCTCCCAGTCTCGTGTCCCTCAATCAGCTCCCAGTCTCGTGTCCCTCAATCAGCTCCTAGTCTCGTGTCCCTCAATCAGCTCCCAGTCTCGTGTCCCTCAATCAGCTCCCAGTCTCGTGTCCCTCAATCAGCTCCCAGTCCCATGTCCCTCAATCAGCTCCCAGTCTCGTGTCCCTCAATCAGCTCCCAGTCTAGTGTCCCTCAATCAGCTCCCAGTCTAGTGTCCCTCAATCAGCTCCCAGTCTCGTGTCCCTCAAGCAGCTCCCAGTCTCGTGTCTCTCAATCAGCTCCCAGTCTCGTGTCCCTCAATCAGCTCCCAGTCTCGTGTCCCTCAATCAGCTCCCAGTCTAGAGTCCCTCAATCAGCTCCCAGTCTCGTGTCCCTCAATCAGCTCCCAGTCTCGGCTCCCTCAATCAGCTCCCAGTCTCGTGTCCCTCAATTATCTCCCAGTCTCGTGTCCCTCAATCAGCTCCCAGTCTCGTGTCCCTCAATCAGCTCCCAGTCTCGTGTCCCTCAATCAGCTCCCAGTCTCGTGTCCCTCAATCAGCTCCCAGTCTCGTGTCCCTCAATCAGCTCCCAGTCTCGTGTCCCTCAATCAGCTCCCAGTCTCGTGTCCCTCAATCAGCTCCCAGTCTAGTGTCCCTCAATCAGCTCCCAGTCTCGTGTCACTCAATCAGCTCCCAGTCTCGTGTCCCTCAATCAGCTCCCAGTCTCGTGTCCCTCAATCAGCTCCCAGTCTCGTGTCCCTCAATCAGCTCCCAGTCTCGTGTCCCTCAATCAGCTCCCAGTCTCGTGTCCCTCAATCAGCTCCCAGTCTCGTGTCCCTCAATCAGCTCCCAGTCTCGTGTCCCTCAATCAGCTCCCAGTCTCGGCTCCCTCAATCAGCTCCCAGTCTCGTGTCCCTCAATCAGCTCCCAGTCTCGTGTCCCTCAATCAGCTCCCAGTCTAGTGTCCCTCAATCAGCTCCCAGTCTAGTGTCCCTCAATCAGCTCCCAGTCTCGGCTCCCTCAATCAGCTCCCAGTCTCGGCTCCCTCAATCAGCTCCCAGTCTAGTGTCCCTCAATCAGCTCCCAGTCTCGTGTCCCTCAATCAGCTCCCAGTCTCGTGTCCCTCAATCAGCTCCCAGTCTCGTGTCCCTCAATCAGCTCCCAGTCTCGTGTCCCTCAAGCAGCTCCCAGTCTCGTGTCCCTCAAGCAGCTCCCAGTCTCGTGTCCCTCAATCAGCTCCCAGTCTCGGCTCCCTCAATCAGCTCCCAGTCTAGTGTCCCTCAATCAGCTCCCAGTCTAGTGTCCCTCAATCAGCTCCCAGTCTCGTGTCCCTCAATCAGCTCCCAGTCTCGTGTCCCTCAATCAGCTCCCAGTCTCGTGTCCCTCAATCAGCTCCCAGTCTAGTGTCCCTCAATCAGCTCTCAGTCTCGGCTCCCTCAATCAGCTCCCAGTCTAGTGTCCCTCAATCAGCTCCCAGTCTAGTGTCCCTCAATCAGCTCCCAGTCTCGTGTCCCTCAATCAGCTCCCAGTCTCGTGTCCCTCAAGCAGCTCCCAGTCTCGTGTCCCTCAATCAGCTCCCAGTCTCGTGTCCCTCAATCAGCTCCCAGTCTCGGCTCCCTCAATCAGCTCCCAGTCTCGTGTCCCTCAATCAGCTCCCAGTCTAGTGTCCCTCAATCAGCTCCCAGTCTAGTGTCCCTCAATCAGCTCCCAGTCTAGTGTCCCTCAATCAGCTCCCAGTCTAGTGTCCCTCAATCAGCTCCCAGTCTAGTCTCCCTCAATCAGCTCCCAGTCTAGTGTCCCTCAATCAGCTCCCAGTCTAGTGTCCCTCAATCAGCTCCCAGTCTAGTGTCCCTCAATCAGCTCCCAGTCTAGTCTCCCTCAATCAGCTCCCAGTCTAGTGTCCCTCAATCAGCTCCCAGTCTAGTGTCCCTCAATCAGCTCCCAGTCTAGTCTCCCTCAATCAGCTCCCAGTCTAGTGTCCCTCAATCAGCTCCCAGTCTAGTGTCCCTCAATCAGCTCCCAGTCTAGTGTCCCTCAATCAGCTCCCAGTCTCGTGTCCCTCAATCAGCTCCCAGTCTCGTGTCCCTCAATCAGCTCCCAGTCTCGTGTCCCTCAATCAGCTCCCAGTCTAGTGTCCCTCAATCAGCTCCCTGTCTAGTGTCCCTCAATCAGCTCCCAGTCTCGTGTCCCTCAATCAGCTCCCAGTCTAGTGTCTCTCAATCAGCTCCCAGTCTCGTGTCCCTCAATCAGCTCCCAGTCTCGTGTCCCTCAATCAGCTCCCAGTCTCGTGTCCCTCAATCAGCTCCCAGTCTCGTGTCCCTCAATCAGATCCCAGTCTAGTGTCCCTCAATCAGCTCCCAGTCTCGTGTCCCTCAATCAGCTCCCAGTCTCGTGTCCCTCAATCAGCTCCCAGTCTCGTGTCCCTCAATCAGCTCCCAGTCTCGTGTCCCTCAATCAGCTCCCAGTCTCGTGTCCCTCAATCAGCTCCCAGTCTCGTGTCCCTCAATCAGCTCCCAGTCTCGGCTCCCTCAATCAGCTCCCAGTCTCGTGTCCCTCAATCAGCTCCCAGTCTAGTGTCCCTCAATCAGCTCCCAGTCTAGTGTCCCTCAATCAGCTCCCAGTCTCGTGTCCCTCAAGCAGCTCCCAGTCTCGTGTCCCTCAATCAGCTCCCAGTCTCGTGTCCCTCAATCAGCTCCCAGTCTCGTGTCCCTCAATCAGCTCCCAGTCTCGGCTCCCTCAATCAGCTCCCAGTCTCGTGTCCCTCAATTATCTCCCAGTCTCGTGTCCCTCAATCAGCTCCCAGTCTCGTGTCCCTCAATCAGATCCCAGTCTAGTGTCCCTCAATCAGCTCCCAGTCTCGTGTCCCTCAATCAGCTCCCAGTCTCGTGTCCCTCAATCAGCTCCCAGTCTCGTGTCCCTCAATCAGCTCCCAGTCTCGTGTCCCTCAATCAGCTCCCAGTCTCGTGTCCCTCAATCAGCTCCCAGTCTCGTGTCCCTCAATCAGCTCCCAGTCCCATGTCCCTCAATCAGCTCCCAGTCTCGTGTCCCTCAATCAGCTCCCAGTCTAGTGTCCCTCAATCAGCTCCCAGTCTAGTGTCCCTCAATCAGCTCCCAGTCTCGTGTCCCTCAAGCAGCTCCCAGTCTCGTGTCTCTCAATCAGCTCCCAGTCTCGTGTCCCTCAATCAGCTCCCAGTCTCGTGTCCCTCAATCAGCTCCCAGTCTAGAGTCCCTCAATCAGCTCCCAGTCTCGTGTCCCTCAATCAGCTCCCAGTCTCGGCTCCCTCAATCAGCTCCCAGTCTCGTGTCCCTCAATTATCTCCCAGTCTCGTGTCCCTCAATCAGCTCCCAGTCTCGTGTCCCTCAATCAGCTCCCAGTCTCGTGTCCCTCAATCAGCTCCCAGTCTCGTGTCCCTCAATCAGCTCCCAGTCTCGTGTCCCTCAATCAGCTCCCAGTCTCGTGTCCCTCAATCAGCTCCCAGTCTCGTGTCCCTCAATCAGCTCCCAGTCTCGTGTCCCTCAATCAGCTCCCAGTCTAGTGTCCCTCAATCAGCTCCCAGTCTCGTGTCACTCAATCAGCTCCCAGTCTCGTGTCCCTCAATCAGCTCCCAGTCTCGTGTCCCTCAATCAGCTCCCAGTCTCGTGTCCCTCAATCAGCTCCCAGTCTCGTGACCCTCAATCAGCTCCCAGTCTAGTGTCCCTCAATCAGCTCCCAGTCTCGTGACCCTCAATCAGCTCCCAGTCTAGTGTCCCTCAATCAGCTCCCAGTCTCGTGTCCCTCAATCAGCTCCCAGTCTCGTGTCCCTCAATCAGCTCCCAGTCTCGGCTCCCTCAATCAGCTCCCAGTCTCGTGTCCCTCAATTATCTCCCAGTCTCGTGTCCCTCAATCAGCTCCCAGTCTCGTGTCCCTCAATCAGCTCCCAGTCTCGTGTCCCTCAATCAGCTCCCAGTCTCGTGTCCCTCAATCAGCTCCCAGTCTCGTGTCCCTCAATCAGCTCCCAGTCTCGTGTCCCTCAATCAGCTCCCAGTCTCGTGTCCCTCAATCAGCTCCCAGTCTCGTGTCCCTCAATCAGCTCCCAGTCTAGTGTCCCTCAATCAGCTCCCAGTCTCGTGTCACTCAATCAGCTCCCAGTCTCGTGTCCCTCAATCAGCTCCCAGTCTCGTGTCCCTCAATCAGCTCCCAGTCTCGTGTCCCTCAATCAGCTCCCAGTCTCGTGTCCCTCAATCAGCTCCCAGTCTCGTGTCCCTCAATCAGCTCCCAGTCTCGTGTCCCTCAATCAGCTCCCAGTCTCGGCTCCCTCAATCAGCTCCCAGTCTCGTGTCCCTCAATCAGCTCCCAGTCTCGTGTCCCTCAATCAGCTCCCAGTCTAGTGTCCCTCAATCAGCTCCCAGTCTAGTGTCCCTCAATCAGCTCCCAGTCTCGGCTCCCTCAATCAGCTCCCAGTCTCGTGTCCCTCAATCAGCTCCCAGTCTCGGCTCCCTCAATCAGCTCCCAGTCTAGTGTCCCTCAATCAGCTCCCAGTCTCGTGTCCCTCAATCAGCTCCCAGTCTCGTGTCCCTCAATCAGCTCCCAGTCTCGTGTCCCTCAATCAGCTCCCAGTCTCGTGTCCCTCAAGCAGCTCCCAGTCTCGTGTCCCTCAAGCAGCTCCCAGTCTCGTGTCCCTCAATCAGCTCCCAGTCTCGGCTCCCTCAATCAGCTCCCAGTCTAGTGTCCCTCAATCAGCTCCCAGTCTAGTGTCCCTCAATCAGCTCCCAGTCTCGTGTCCCTCAATCAGCTCCCAGTCTCGTGTCCCTCAATCAGCTCCCAGTCTCGTGTCCCTCAATCAGCTCCCAGTCTAGTGTCCCTCAATCAGCTCTCAGTCTCGGCTCCCTCAATCAGCTCCCAGTCTAGTGTCCCTCAATCAGCTCCCAGTCTAGTGTCCCTCAATCAGCTCCCAGTCTCGTGTCCCTCAATCAGCTCCCAGTCTCGTGTCCCTCAATCAGCTCCCAGTCTAGTGTCCCTCAATCAGCTCCCAGTCTCGTGTCCCTCAATCAGCTCCCAGTCTCAGCTCCCTCAATCAGCTCCCAGTCTAGTGTCCCTCAATCAGCTCCCAGTCTCGGCTCCCTCAATCAGCTCCCAGTCTAGTGTCCCTCAATCAGCTCCCAGTCTAGTGTCCCTCAATCAGCTCCCAGTCTAGTGTCCCTCAATCAGCTCCCAGTCTAGTCTCCCTCAATCAGCTCCCAGTCTAGTGTCCCTCAATCAGCTCCCAGTCTAGTGTCCCTCAATCAGCTCCCAGTCTAGTGTCCCTCAATCAGCTCCCAGTCTAGTCTCCCTCAATCAGCTCCCAGTCTAGTGTCCCTCAATCAGCTCCCAGTCTAGTGTCCCTCAATCAGCTCCCAGTCTAGTCTCCCTCAATCAGCTCCCAGTCTAGTGTCCCTCAATCAGCTCCCAGTCTAGTGTCCCTCAATCAGCTCCCAGTCTAGTGTCCCTCAATCAGCTCCCAGTCTCGTGTCCCTCAATCAGCTCCCAGTCTCGTGTCCCTCAATCAGCTCCCAGTCTCGTGTCCCTCAATCAGCTCCCAGTCTAGTGTCCCTCAATCAGCTCCCTGTCTAGTGTCCCTCAATCAGCTCCCAGTCTCGTGTCCCTCAATCAGCTCCCAGTCTAGTGTCTCTCAATCAGCTCCCAGTCTCGTGTCCCTCAATCAGCTCCCAGTCTCGTGTCCCTCAATCAGCTCCCAGTCTCGTGTCCCTCAATCAGCTCCCAGTCTAGTGTCCCTCAATCAGCTCCCAGACTAGTGTCCCTCAATCAGCTCCCAGTCTAGTGTCCCTCAATCAGCTCCCAGTCTCGTGTACCTCAATCAGCTCCCAGTCTCGGCTCCCTCAATCAGCTCCCAGTCTCGTGTCCCTCAATCAGCTCCCAGTCTAGTGTCCCTCAATCAGCTCCCAGTCTAGTGTCCCTCAATCAGCTCCCAGTCTAGTGTCCCTCAATCAGCTCCCAGTCTCATGTCCCTCAATCAGCTCCCAGTCTCGTGTCCCTCAATCAGCTCCCAGTCTAGTGTCCCTCAATCAGCTCCCAGTCTAGTGTCCCTCAATCAGCTCCCAGTCTAGTGTCCCTCAATCAGCTCCCAGTCTAGTGTCCCTCAATCAGCTCCCAGTCTAGTGTCCCTCAATCAGCTCCCAGTCTAGTGTCCATCAATCAGCTCCCAGTCTCGTGTCCCTCAATCAGCTCCCAGTCTCGTGTCCCTCAATCAGCTCCCAGTCTAGTGTCCCTCAGTCAGCTCCCAGTCTCGTGTCCCTCAATCAGCTCCCAGTCTCGTGTCCCTCAATCAGCTCCCAGTCTCGTGTCCCTCAATCAGCTCCCGGTCTAGTGTCCCTCAATCAGCTCCCAGTCTAGTGTCCCTCAATCAGCTCCCAGTCTAGTGTCCCTCAATCAGCTCCCAGTCTAGTGTCCCTCAATCAGCTCCCAGACTAGTGTCCCTCAATCAGCTCCCAGTCTCGTGTCCCTCAATCAGCTCCCAGTCTCGGCTCCCTCAATCAGCTCCCAGTCTCGTGTCCCTCAATCAGCTCCCAGTCTCGTGTCCCTCAATCAGCTCCCAGTCTAGTGTCCCTCAATCAGCTCCCTGTCTAGTGTCCCTCAATCAGCTCCCAGTCTAGTGTCCCTCAATCAGCTCCCAGTCTAGTGTCCCTCAATCAGCTCCCAGTCTCGTGTCCCTCAATCAGCTCCCAGTCTCGTGTCCCTCAATCAGCTCCCAGTCTCGTGTCCCTCAATCAGCTCCCAGTCTCGTGTCCCTCAATCAGCTCCCAGTCTCGTGTCCCTCAATCAGCTCCCAGTCTAGTGTCCCTCAATCAGCTCCCAGTCTCGTGTCCCTCAATCAGCTCCCAGTCTCGTGTCCCTCAATCAGCTCCCAGTCTCGTGTCACTCAATCAGCTCCCAGTCTAGTGTCCCTCAATCAGCTCCCTGTCTAGTGTCCCTCAATCAGCTCCCAGTCTCGGCTCCCTCAATCAGCTCCCAGTCTAGTGTCCCTCAATCAGCTCCCAGTCTAGTGTCCCTCAATCAGCTCCCAGTCTCGTGTCCCTCAATCAGCTCCCAGTCTCGTGTCCCTCAATCAGCTCCCAGTCTCGTGTCCCTCAATCAGCTCCCAGTCTAGTGTCCCTCAATCAGCTCCCAGTCTAGTGTCCCTCAATCAGCTCCCAGTCTCGTGTCCCTCAATCAGCTCCCAGTCTAGTGTCCCTCAATCAGCTCCCAGTCTCGTGTCCCTCAATCAGCTCCCAGTCTCGTGTCCCTCAATCAGCTCCCAGTCTAGTGTCCCTCAATCAGCTCCCAGTCTCGGCTCCCTCAATCAGCTCCCAGTCTCGTGTCCCTCAATCAGCTCCCAGTCTCGGCTCCCTCAATCAGCTCCCAGTCTAGTGTCCCTCAATCAGCTCCCAGTCTCGTGTCCCTCAATCAGCTCCCAGTCTCGGCTCCCTCAATCAGCTCCCAGTCTAGTGTCCCTCAATCAGCTCCCAGTCTAGTGTCCCTCAATCAGCTCCCGATCTCGTGTCCCTCAATCAGCTCCCAGTCTCGTGTCCCTCAATCAGCTCCCAGTCTCGTGTCCCTCAATCAGCTCCCAGTCTCGGCTCCCTCAATCAGCTCCCAGTCTCGTGTCCCTCAATCAGCTCCCAGTCTCGTGTCCCTCAATCAGCTCCCATTCTCGTGTCCCTCAATCAGCTCCCAGTCTCGGCTCCCTCAATCAGCTCCCAGTCTCGTGTCACTCAATCAGCTCCCAGTCTCGTGTCCCTCAATCAGCTCCCAGTCTCGTGTCCCTCAATCAGCTCCCAGTCTAGTGTCCCTCAATCAGCTCCCAGTCTCGTGTCCCTCAATCAGCTCCCAGTCTCGGCTCCCTCAATCAGCTCCCAGTCTCGTGTCACTCAATCAGCTCCCAGTCTCGTGTCCCTCAATCAGCTCCCAGTCTAGTGTCCCTCAATCAGCTCCCTGTCTAGTGTCCCTCAATCAGCTCCCGGTCTCGTGTCCCTCAATCAGCTCCCAGTCTCGGCTCCCTCAATCAGCTCCCTGTCTAGTGTCCCTCAATCAGCTCCCGGTCTCGTGTCCCTCAATCAGCTCCCAGTCTCGTGTCCCTCAATCAGCTCCCGGTCTCGTGTCCCTCAATCAGCTCCCAGTCTCGTGTCCCTCAATCAGCTCCCAGTCTCGTGTCCCTCAATCAGCTCCCAGTCTCGTGTCCCTCAATCAGCTCCCAGTCTCGGCTCCCTCAATCAGCTCCCTGTCTAGTGTCCCTCAATCAGCTCCCAGTCTCGTGTCCCTCAATCAGCTCCCAGTCTATTGTCCCTCAATCAGCTCCCAGTCCAGTGTCCCTCAATCAGCTCCCAGTCTCGTGTCCCTCAATCAGCTCCCAGTCTCGTGTCCCTCAATCAGCTCCCAGTCTCGGCTCCCTCAATCAGCTCCCAGTCTCGTGTCCCTCAATCAGCTCCCAGTCTCGTGTCCCTCAATCAGCTCCCAGTCTCGGCTCCCTCAATCAGCTCCCAGTCTCGTGTCCCTCAATCAGCTCCCAGTCTCGTGTCCCTCAATCAGCTCCCAGTCTCGTGTCCCTCAATCAGCTCCCAGTCTCGTGTCCCTCAATCAGCTCCCAGTCTCGTGTCCCTCAATCAGCTCCCAGTCTCGTGTCCCTCAATCAGCTCCCGGTCTAGTGTCCCTCAATCAGCTCCCAGTCTCGTGTCCCTCAATCAGCTCCCAGTCTAGTGTCCCTCAATCAGCTCCCAGTCTCGTGTCCCTCAATCAGCTCCCAGTCTCCTGTCCCTCAATCAGCTCCCAGTCTCGTGTCCCTCAATCAGCTCCCAGTCTCGTGTCCCTCAATCAGCTCCCAGTCTCGTGTCCCTCAATCAGATCCCAGTCTAGTGTCCCTCAATCAGCTCCCAGTCTCGTGTCCCTCAATCAGCTCCCAGTCTCGTGTCCCTCAATCAGCTCCCAGTCTCGTGTCCCTCAATCAGCTCCCAGTCTCGTGTCCCTCAATCAGCTCCCAGTCTCGGCTCCCTCAATCAGCTCCCAGTCTCGTGTCCCTCAATCAGCTCCCAGTCTAGTGTCCCTCAATCAGCTCCCAGTCTAGTGTCCCTCAATCAGCTCCCAGTCTCGTGTCCCTCAAGCAGCTCCCAGTCTCGTGTCCCTCAATCAGCTCCCAGTCTCGTGTCCCTCAATCAGCTCCCAGTCTCGTGTCCCTCAATCAGCTCCCAGTCTCGTGTCCCTCAATCAGCTCCCAGTCTCGTGTCCCTCAATCAGCTCCCAGTCTCGTGTCCCTCAATCAGCTCCCAGTCTAGTGTCCCTCAATCAGCTCCCAGTCTCGTGTCCCTCAATCAGCTCCCAGTCTCGTGTCCCTCAATCAGCTCCCAGTCTCGTGTCCCTCAATCAGCTCCCAGTCTAGTGTCCCTCAATCAGCTCCCAGTCTCGTGTCCCTCAATCAGCTCCCAGTCTCGTGTCCCTCAATCAGCTCCCAGTCTCGTGTCCCTCAATCAGCTCCCAGTCTAGTGTCCCTCAATCAGCTCCCAGTCTAGTGTCCCTCAATCAGCTCCCAGTCTCGGCTCCCTCAATCAGCTCCCAGTCTCGGCTCCCTCAATCAGCTCCCAGTCTAGTGTCCCTCAATCAGCTCCCAGTCTCGTGTCCCTCAATCAGCTCCCAGTCTCGTGTCCCTCAATCAGCTCCCAGTCTCGTGTCCCTCAATCAGCTCCCAGTCTCGTGTCCCTCAAGCAGCTCCCAGTCTCGTGTCCCTCAAGCAGCTCCCAGTCTCGTGTCCCTCAATCAGCTCCCAGTCTCGGCTGCCTCAATCAGCTCCCAGTCTCGTGTCCCTCAATCAGCTCCCAGTCTCGTGTCCCTCAATCAGCTCCCAGTCTCGTGTCCCTCAATCAGCTCCCAGTCTCGTGTCCCTCAATCAGCTCCCAGTCTCGTGTCCCTCAATCAGCTCCCAGTCTCGTGTCCCTCAATCAGCTCCCAGTCTAGTGTCCCTCAATCAGCTCCCAGTCTCGGCTCCCTCAATCAGCTCCCAGTCTAGTGTCCCTCAATCAGCTCCCAGTCTAGTGTCCCTCAATCAGCTCCCAGTCTCGTGTCCCTCATTCAGCTCCCAGTCTCGTGTCCCTCAAGCAGCTCCCAGTCTCGTGTCCCTCAATCAGCTCCCAGTCTCGTGTCCCTCAATCAGCTCCCAGTCTCGGCTCCCTCAATCAGCTCCCAGTCTCGTGTCCCTCAATCAGCTCCCAGTCTCGTGTCCCTCAATCAGCTCCCAGTCTCGGCTCCCTCAATCAGCTCCCAGTCTAGTGTCCCTCAATCAGCTCCCAGTCTAGTGTCCCTCAATCAGCTCCCAGTCCCGTGTCCCTCAATCAGCTCCCAGTCTCGTGTCCCTCAATCAGCTCCCAGTCTCGTGTCCCTCAATCAGCTCCCAGTCTCGTGTCCCTCAAGCAGCTCCCAGTCTCGTGTCCCTCAAGCAGCTCCCAGTCTCGTGTCCCTCAATCAGCTCCCAGTCTCGTGTCCATCAACCAGCTCCCAGTCTGGTGTCCCTCAATCAGCTCCCAGTCTCGTGTCCCTCAATCAGCTCCCAGTCTCGTGTCCCTCAATCAGCTCCCAGTCTGGTGTCCCTCAATCAGCTCCCAGTCTCGTGTCCCTCAATCAGCTCCCAGTCTCGTGTCCCTCAATCAGCTCCCAGTCTAGTGTCCCTCAATCAGCTCCCAGTCTCGTGTCCCTCAATCAGCTCCCAGTCTAGTGTCCGTCAATCAGCTCCCAGTCTCGGCTCCCTCAATCAGCTCCCAGTCTCGTGTCCCTCAATCAGCTCCCAGTCTAGTGTCCCTCAATCAGCTCCCAGTCTAGTGTCCCTCAATCAGCTCCCAGTCTCGTGTCCCTCAATCAGCTCCCAGTCTCGTGTCCCTCAATCAGCTCCCAGTCTCGTGTCCCTCAATCAGCTCCCAGTCTCGTGTCCCTCAATCAGCTCCCAGTCTCGTGTCCCTCAATCAGCTCCCAGACTAGTGTCCCTCAATCAGCTCCCGGTCTCGGCTCCCTCAATCAGCTCCCAGTCTCGTGTCCCTCAATCAGCTCCCAGTCTAGTGTCCCTCAATCAGCTCCCAGTCTCGTGTCCCTCAATCAGCTCCCAGTCTCGTGTCCCTCAATCAGCTCCCAGTCTCGTGTCCCTCAATCAGCTCCCGGTCTCGGCTCCCTCAATCAGCTCCCGGTCTCGTGTCCCTCAATCAGCTCCCGGTCTCGTGTCCCTCAATCAGCTCCCGGTCTCGGCTCCCTCAATCAGCTCCCAGTCTCGTGTCCCTCAATCAGCTCCCGGTCTCGGCTCCCTCAATCAGCTCCCGGTCTCGTGTCCCTCAATCAGCTCCCGGTCTCGTGTCCCTCAATCAGCTCCCAGTCTCGTGTCCCTCAATCAGCTCCCAGTCTAGTGTCCCTCAATCAGCTCCCAGTCTCGTGTCCCTCAATCAGCTCCCAGTCTAGTGTCCCTCAATCAGCTCCCAGTCTCGGCTCCCTCAATCAGCTCCCAGTCTCGTGTCCCTCAATCAGCTCCCAGTCTCGTGTCCCTCAATCAGCTCCCAGTCTAGTGTCCCTCAATCAGCTCCCAGTCTAGTGTCCCTCAATCAGCTCCCAGTCTAGTGTCCCTCAATCAGCTCCCAGTCTCGTGTCCCTCAATCAGCTCCCAGTCTAGTGTCCCTCAATCAGCTCCCAGTCTCGTGTCCCTCAATCAGCTCCCAGTCTAGTGTCCCTCAATCAGCTCCCAGTCTAGTGTCCCTCAATCAGCTCCCAGTCTCATGTCCCTCAATCAGCTCCCGGTCTCGGCTCCCTCAATCAGCTCCCAGTCTCGTGTCCCTCAATCAGCTCCCAGTCTCGTGTCCCTCAATCAGCTCCCAGTCTCGTGTCCCTCAATCAGCTCCCAGTCTCGTGTCCCTCAATCAGCTCCCAGTCTAGTGTCCCTCAATCAGCTCCCAGTCTCGTGTCCCTCAATCAGCTCCCAGTCTCGTGTCCCTCAATCAGCTCCCAGTCTCGTGTCCCTCAATCAGCTCCCAGTCTAGTGTCCCTCAATCAGCTCCCAGTCTAGTGTCCCTCAATCAGCTCCCAGTCTAGTGTCCCTCAATCAGCTCCCAGTCTCGTGTCCCTCAATCAGCTCCCAGACTCGTGTCCCTCAATCAGCTCCCAGTCTCGTGTCCCTCAATCAGCTCCCAGTCTCGTGTCCCTCAATCAGCTCCCAGTCTCGTGTCCCTCAATCAGCTCCCAGTCTCGTGTCCCTCAATCAGCTCCCAGTCTCGTGTCCCTCAATCAGCTCCCAGTCTCGTGTCCCTCAATCAGCTCCCAGTCTCGTGTCCCTCAATCAGCTCCCAGTCTCGGCTCCCTCAATCAGCTCCCAGTCTAGTGTCCCTCAATCAGCTCCCGGTCTCGGCTCCCTCAATCATCTCCCAGTCTAGTGTCCCTCAATCAGCTCCCAGTCTAGTGTCCCTCAATCAGCTCCCAGTCTCGTGTCCCTCAAGCAGCTCCCAGTCTAGTGTCCCTCAATCAGCTCCCAGTCTCGTGTCCCTCAATCAGCTCCCAGTCTCGTGTCCCTCAATCAGCTCCCAGTCTCGTGTCCCTCAATCAGCTCCCAGTCTCGTGTCCCTCAATCAGCTCCCAGTCTAGTGTCCCTCAATCAGCTCCCAGTCTAGTGTCCCTCAATCAGCTCCCAGTCTAGTGTCCCTCAATCAGCTCCCAGTCTCGTGTCCCTCAATCAGTTCCCAGTCTAGAGTCCCTCAATCAGCTCCCAGTCTCGTGTCCCTCAATCAGCTCCCAGACTCGTGTCCCTCAATCAGCTCCCAGTCTCGTGTCCCTCAATCAGCTCCCAGTCTCGTGTCCCTCAATCAGCTCCCAGTCTAGTGTCCCTCAATCAGCTCCCAGTCTCGTGTCCCTCAATCAGCTCCCAGTCTCGTGTCCCTCAATCAGCTCCCAGTCTCGTGTCCCTCAATCAGCTCCCAGTCTCGTGTCCCTCAATCAGCTCCCGGTCTCGGCTCCCTCAATCAGCTCCCAGTCTCGTGTCCCTCAATCGGCTCCCAGTCTCGTGTCCCTCAATCAGCTCCCAGTCTCGTGTCCCTCAATCAGCTCCCAGTCTCGTGTCCCTCAATCGGCTCCCAGTCTCGTGTCCCTCAATCAGCTCCCAGTCTCGTGTCCCTCAATCAGCTCCCAGTCTCATGTCCCTCAATCAGCTCCCAGTCTCGTGTCCCTCAATCAGCTCCCAGTCTCGTGTCCCTCAATCAGCTCCCAGTCTCGTGTCCCTCAATCAGCTCCCAGTCTCATGTCCCTCAATCAGCTCCCAGTCTCGTGTCCCTCAATCACCTCCCAGTCTAGTGTCCCTCAATCAGCTCCCAGTCTCGTGTCCCTCAATCAGCTACCAGTCTCGTGTCCCTCAATCAGCTCCCAGTCTCATGTCCCTCAATCAGCTCCCAGTCTCGGCTCCCTCAATCAGCTCCCAGTCTAGTGTCCCTCAATCAGCTCCCAGTCTAGTGTCTCTCAATCAGCTCCCAGTCTCGTGTCCCTCAATCATCTCCCAGTCTAGTGTCCCTCAATCAGCTCCCAGTCTCGGCTCCCTCAATCAGCTCCCAGTCTCGTGTCCCTCAATCAGCTCCCCGTCTCGGCTCCCTCAATCAGCTCCCGGTCTCGGCTCCCTCAATCTGCTCCCAGTCTAGTGTCCCTCAATCAGCTTCCAGTCTCGGCTCCCTCATTCAGCTCCCAGTCGGATGGGGATCCTGTAGTTGTTGTGTATCTGGACTTCCGGAAGGTGTTTGATCAGGTGCCGCACAGAAGGTAATTCACAAGGTGAAATCACAGGGATTCGGTGTAATTTATTCGCTTGGATAGTAGACTGGCTGACGGACAGGAGACAGAGAGTCGGGGGAAATGGGTATTTTACTGGGTGACAGGATGTACCTAGTGGGGTCCCACAGGGTTCTGTCCTTGGGCCCAGCTATTTACAATCTATATAAACGGCTTGGATACAGGGATCGAAGGATCTGTAGCCAAATTCGCAGATACCACAAAAATAGGTGGGACAGTGAGTTGAAACGAGGAAATAAGAACCTTACAAATGGATATAGATAGGTTCGGAGAGTGACCAAAATGTGGCAGATGGAGTTTAACGTGGATAAGTGTGAGGCCACGCCCATGCATTTTGGTCGGAAAAATGGGGAGGCAACTTATTATCTGAATGGAGAGAGACTCCGGGGCGCTCCATTGCAGAGGGATCTGGGTGTCCTCGTGCATGGGCCACAGAAAACGAGCAGCTGCAGCAGATAATAAGGAAAGCAAATGGAATGTTGGCATTCATAGGAAAAGGAACAGAGTACAAAGGTACGGGAGATTTGTTACAACAATACAAGGCATTGGTGAGACTGCACCTGGAGTATTGGGCACAGTATTGGTCTCCTTATTTGAGGAAAGATGTAGTGGCATTGGAGGCAGTTCAGAGGAGGTTCACTAGATTGATTCCTGAGATGAGGGTTTGTCGGAGGAGGAGAGATTGAGCAGTTTAGGCCGATACTCTCTGGAGTTTAGAAGAATGAGGGGAGAGCTAATTGAGGTGTACAAGGTGCTAAAAGGTTTGGATAAAGTAGAGGTGGAGCTGATGTTTCCTCTTGTGGGGAATTCTACAACAAGAGGTCATAGTCTCAGAATAAGAGGTAACAAATTTAAAACAGATTTGAGGAAAAACTACTCCCAAAGGGTTGTGAATCTGTGGAATTCGCTACACCAGAGTGCGGTGCATGCTGGGACAGGGAGTAAATTTAAGGAGGAGTTCGAAGATTTGTAATTGGGAATGGGTTGAAGGGTTATGGAGAACGGGCAGGACGGTGGAGTTGGGGCCAGGATGGGATCAGCCATGATCACATTGAGGGCGTTTAGGCTCGGGAGGCTAAATTGCCGACTCCCGCTCCTAGGTCATGTGTTCCAGGGAGGAGATGCTCTGGCTGATTTTGCAATCCAGCTCCTGGTCTGTAGCATTGCAGGTAACAGATGAGGAACATGTCAGCCTGGATAGAATGGTGGAGCAAACTCGATGGGCCAAATGGCCTAATTCTGCTCCTGTATCTTATGAATTTACGAGTTGAATGCTTCTAACCAGCTTGAGGAAGTAACTTCTGCCTTAAATGTTTCTAGAAAGGTCAGTGAAAGTGTAATAATTCTGAAAGGCCAGGTGATTTAAATGCCTCCAGCTCGCCTCTGAAAGTGACCCATGCAAACAGCTATGGCATTTCGACATTTATATCCTGATCAAGAACTGTGAAGCCAGTTCTGCAAATTCTCTCTCCCCTGTTTGATTCTTCCTGAGGATTCAGAACAAGGAGGGCTGGAACAGAGGGTCACAATGGAAGCGTGCTGGGTCCATGACCCGGAGGTCGATAGATCAAATCCATCCTCTGCTAGTAAACATGTGGCGAAGACCCAGCAAGACATTTGAATTTTGGGTGGCACGGCGATGCAGTGGTTAGCCAGCAGATTCTGTTTGAAGATCACCATTAGAAGATCACTGGCTACAAAAGACCGCCAGGCCAGCAGCAAATAACTATCTCGCACCTTTTAATCCCTGTTATTTCTAATCCTTTCCCTCCCCCTATGGCTTGTTTGTCATGTGTGTGTGTGGGTGGAGGGTGGGACGGGGTTTGGGGAATAGTTAGATTAGCTGAATGTTGGTCCATTATAACCAGTCCATATTCATATTTTTCCTTCTTATAAATAAACAGTTTTAAAATGTTTTACTTGTAAATCTGGGGCCTGTAACTCAGGGAAAATACACAAGTTATTAGTTAATTCCCTTGTGTTGGGACTCTGGGTTCTGTGGGACTGGAGTTGACCGCGGACTCACCCAGGGTGTCGCAACACGGAATGCAGCTGAGACAAGCCATTGTGGGTGGGATTCTCCGTTGGTCGATGCCGAAATCAGGGAATGTGACGAGGACACCCTCTCCCGGTGGCCTTCAAGGTGATGGCCTTCACCCTGAACTTCCAGGCACTGAGTGGGGACCTGTCTGGAATCTCACAGAGCTCGGTGCACAGGACGTCCTGGAGGCCTGATATGCCTGGTCGGCACAAAACATAAATTTCAATATGGACCGAGCCTGGGCAGCGGGGTTCACCGCCATTGTCCAGATGCCCAGTCCAGGGGGTGACCTCTGGGATGCATGGTGTCCTACGAGCACCTGAGATGACAGGCCGGTCTTAACAAACCAAAAGGGGTTCCACTTGATAAACGTGCAGCTGATCTGTGACCATCAGATGCACATCACGCATGCCTGCGCCCGGTACCCGAGCTGTTTGCATGGTAGCACAGTGGTTAGCACAGTTGCTTCACAGCTCCAGGGTCCCGGGTTCGATGCCTGGCTGGGTCACTGCCTGTGCGGAGTCTGCACGTTCTCCCCGTGTGTGCGTGGGTTTCCTCCGGGTGCTCCGGTTTCCTCCCACAGTCCAAAGATGTGCAGGTTTGGTGGATTGGCCGTGATAAATTGCCCTTAGTGTCCAAAAAATGTTAAGTGGGGGTTACTGGGTTACGGGGATAGGGTAGATACGTGGGCTTCAGTAGGGTGCTCTTTGTAAGGTCCGGTGCAGACTCGATGGGCCGAATGGCCTCCTTCTGCTCCGTAAAGTTTATGATTCTATCCAGCTCTCAAAATGAAACTAAAACACGCTGTAGCTGCCTGCTCAAAAACGAAAGTGAAAGCCAGCCAGCGCAGCTCCACCCACACTCTGACATCACTACATCTATTTGATAAACACCCATTTCTTAAAGCTACACCCACTACAGCTATTTGAGAAACAACCAGTTCTTAAACGTATTCTCACGTGACACTACCTTTCTGGGCTTACTGGCCCAAATGCTACTCCTAGGTTGATGCCAAGGCAGTACATGAGGACTGGAGGCGGCCTCCTGCAATTCCTGCCCAGTGATCTGGGTCCCCTTTGGTGGCCTTCTTCTGAGATGACTGGGCTTGGATGGGTTCGGCTGTCGGTCAGGGTGTCGGGTGGCATGGTGCTACCCTGTTCTGCCCGCTGCCCAGGGACAGCATAGGGGGGAGTACGAAACGGTACGGGCCCCAACACCACCTTCTCTCTTGGGCTGCTCAATGGTCCCCAGGCGACACCTTGGGACGGGGTGGGGGCAGAGCTAACCCCTGAGGCTCCCCCGTCACCTGACGCTGCCAGTCCTGGAGGCCCGCTGCCGTCTTGACCAGGGTCTGCACGCTCGCGGCCATGGCGCACAGGGACTGGACCATCTCCCTCTGGGACTGGACCACCACCCTCTGTGTCTGTGCCACGTTGCCCAGCGCCTGGGCAGTGACACTGACACGCTCAGTGATGCCTCACTGTGACTGGGCCACGCTCTGGAGCGCCACTGCAATGTCCAGCTGGTTGTGTCACGCGGCTGCCTGGAACAGGCCCTGTCCTGAGCATCGGCCACTGGCTGCACAGAATGGCCCAGGCCCAGAACATCTTGACCGATGTCAGAACCTTCACCCCCACGGCCTCCATCACGGATCCCACCCATACGATGTTGGCCTGGGTGGCACGCATGGTTGGAACCACCTCCTGCTCCAGCACACGGTTGGACTCCCCCAGCCCCTCATACAGTCCCTAACTCTGTGACTGCACCTCCACAATCGGTGGCACTGTCCGTTCCAGAAGCTGCAGACTTCTGTATCTCCTGCCCGATGGAAGAAGTTGGAAGAGTGAGTAAGCCGGGTGGGAGGGGTCTTTGATTATACTGCCCGCTTTCCCCAGGCAGCGGGAGGTGTAGATGGAGTCAATGGATGGGAGGCAGGTTTGTGTGATGGACTGGGCGGTGTTCACGACTCTCTGAAGTTTCTTGCGGTCCTGGGCCGAGCAGTTGCCATACCAGGCTGTGATGCAGCCCGATAGGATGCTTTCTATGGTGCATCTGTAAAAGTTGGTAAGAGTTAATGTGGACATGCCGAATGTCCTCAGTTTCCTGAGGAAGTATAGGTGCTGTTTGGCTTTCTTGGTGTTAGCGTCGACATGGGTGGACCAGGACAGATTTTTGGAGATGTGCACCCCTAGGAATTTGAAACTGCTAACCATCTCCACCTCGGCCCCGTTGATGCTGACAGGGGTGTGTACAGTACTTTGCTTCCTGAAGTCAATGACCAGCTCTTTAGTTTTGCTGACATTGAGGGAGAGATTGTTTTCGCTGCACCACTCCACTAGGTTCTCTATCTCCCTCCTGTATGCGGGCTCATCGTTATTCGAGATCCGGCCCACTACGGTCGTATCGTCAGCAAACTTGTAGATGGAGTTGGAACCAAATTTTGCCACGCAGTCGTGTGTGTACAGGGAGTAGAGTAGGGGGCTAAGTACGCAGCCTTGCGGGCCCCGGTGTTGAGGACTATTGTGGAGGAGGTGTTGTTGTTCATTCTTACTGATTGTGGTCTGTGGGTCAGAAAATCGAGGATCCAGTTGCAGAGTGGGGAGCCAAGTCCTCGGTTTTGGAGCTTTGATATGAGCTTGGCTGGGATTATGGTGTTGAAGGCGGAGCTGTTGTCAATAAATAGGATTCTGATGTAGGAGTCCTTGCTGTCGAGATGCTCTAGGGATGAGTGTAGGGCCAGGGAAATGGTGTCTGATGTGGACCGGTTGCAGCGGTATGCGAATTGCAGTGGATCAAGGCGTTCTGGGAGTATGGAGGTGATGTGCTTCATGATCAACCTCTCGAAGCACTTCACTACGCCTGAAGTCAGGCCACTGGTCGGTAGTCATTGAGGCACGTTGCCTGGTTCTTCTTTGGTACCGGTATGATGGTGGTCTTCTTGAAGCAGGTGGGGACCTCGGAGTGGAGTAGGGACAGGTTAAAGATGTCCGTGAATACCTCTGCCAGCTGGTCCGCGCAGGCTCTGAGTGCACGACCAGGGATCCCGTCTGGGCCCGTCGCCTTCCGAGGGTTCACTTTCAGGAAGGCCAATCGGACTTCGGAAGCTGTGATGGTGGGTATGGGTAAATTATGGGCTGCTGGGGCACTCGACAGCGGATTGTTGGTTACCTGCTCGAACCGAGCTTAGAATGCATTGAGTTCATCGGGGAGGGGTGCGCTGCTGCCAGAGATGCTGCTCGGCTTCGCTTTGTAGCCCGTTATGTTGTTTAGTCCTTGCCACAACCGCCGAGAGTCTGTACCTCTTTGTTCCGTTGTGTTGAGAGGCCGCAGGTCCGGCGGTCCCCCTCCAATCATTTATTTTACGAATCTTTGTTATTGTTTTTTTGAACACAGTATATTTACCGTTATGTACACAGAATAAAATTCATGTACAGAGAAGAGAGAAAACTAAAGTACCAAGAACAGAAACCTGGCAGGATACTGTGCACTCGCCAACAACAGCAGCTCCGTGCAGTTCGCATTATTATTTTCAACACATCAGGAGGGAGCTGTTTGGGGGGGGGGGGGACTGGGGAGGTCCATTTACATTTGGGTGCCGGAGAAACAGTTACTGTAGCGCACAAAGACTCCGAGAGACGAATAGAGTGAAGTCGATGAGGCTTTATTAAGTGTGGCTGTTTCCCCCGCAGTTCAGTAGTAGACTGCCTGCGGGGGAGGACTCCAGGTACTCATACTCCGCCTTCAGGGCGGAGCTAGAGGTCAACGTCCAACCAGGACCCGGGATCTGTCAGCCAATGACATCATGGCTTCACAGTTCCACATGACCCCTAATGCATACTACCACATTCACCTCTTGTTAAAAATGAACCCGGCGGGGTGATGCTTCGCATGGTGGTAAGGGTTTACAAGGCTGGTCCTGGGAGGAAAACTTTTGCATGTTATTACAGTATGTACAAGGTTTTTTTTTTTTCCAAACTATTTACAGTAATCGTCAGGAAAAGACAAAATGTTCTCGTTAAAAGTCCACATATTGTACTGTTAGATCGACGCCACGAGTCGGTCGGGCGGTCTGGTCGTCCGTGTCGATCGCCTCAGCCCCGGTGGTGGTGGTGGTGCTTGTTCCGGTGTTGTCTTCTCCGGGAGCCTTACGGTTTCAGCTTGGGCTTCATTCCTGGTCGGGCCTGGGAGGAGGACTGATCCTCCTGGGAAGGGGGCGGTCGCGGGGTGCGGTGCTGTACGGACCTCCTCTAAGGAGTATGGGAGGTTGCGGGACTTGATAAAGTGGTAAAACCGAGTGACCCCCGGGTGGCAGAGGTCCTCGTGGAGGGTTTGGAGGCGGTTAATTTGTGCGTTGGCACATGTGCCGCGGGATAGGGCATCGGACGGCTCGTTCAGCTGTCCGGGCTGGTACAAGATCTCGTGGTTGAAGGTGGAGAGCTCGATCCTCCACCTTAAGATCTTGTCGTTTTTGATTTTGCCCCGCTGTGCATTATCGAACATGAAGGCTACCGACCGTTGGTCCGTGAGGAGAGTGAATCTCCTGCCGGCCAGGTAATGCCTCCAATGTCGCACAGCTTCCACTATGGCTTGGGCTTCCTTTTCCACTGAGGAGTGGCGGATTTCTGAGGCGTGGAGGGTTCGGGAGAAAAAGGCCACGGGTCTGCCCGCTTGGTTAAGGGTGGCCGCTAGAGCTACGTCGGAGGCGTCACTCTCGACCTGGAAGGGGAGGGACTCGTCGATGGCGCGCATCGTGGCCTTTGCGATATCCGCTTTGATGCGGCTGAAGGACTGGCAAGCCTCTGTCGACAGAGGGAAGGTCGTGGTCTGTATTAGGGGGCGGGCCTTGTCTGCGTACTGGGGGACCCACTGGGCGTAGTACGAAAAGGACCCCAAGCAGCGTTTCAGGGCTTTTGGGCAGTGCGGGAGGGGAAATTCCATGAGGGCGCGCAAACGTTCGGGGTCGGGGCCTATTATCCCATTGCGCACTACGTATCCCAGGATGGCCAACCGGTTTGTGCTAAAAACGCACTTGTCCTCGTTGTACGTGAGGTTCAAGGCTTTAGCGGTCTGGAGGAATTTTTGGAGGTTGGCGTTGTGGTCCTGCTGATCGTGGCCGCAGATGGTTACGTTGTCGAGATACGGGAACGTGGCCTGCAACCCGTGTTGATCAACCATTCGGTCCATCTCTCGTTGGAAGACCGAGACCCCGTTTGTGACGCCAAATGGGACCCTTAGGAAATGGTATAATCGCCCGTCTGCCTCGAAGGCTGTGTACTTGCGGTCACTTGGGCGGATGGGGAGCTGATGGTAGGCGGACTTGAAGTCCACGGTGGAAAAGACTTTATATTGGGCAATCCGATTGACCATGTCGGATATGCGGGGGAGAGGGTACGCGTCTAGCTGTGTGTACCTGTTGATGGTCTGGCTATAGTCTATGACCATCCTTTGCTTCTCCCCTGTCTTTACTACTACCACCTGTGCTCTCCAGGGACTATTGCTGGTCTGGATTATGCCTTCCTTTAGTAGCCGCTGGACTTCGGACCGAATGAAGGTCCGGTCCTGGGCGCTGTACCGTCTGCTCCTAGTGGCGATTGGAGAATGGAGTACAGTCACAAGTGGAGTACCACAAGGATCTGTTCTGGGGCCGTTGCTGTTTGTCATTTTTATCAATGACCTAGAGGAAGGCGCAGAAGGGTGGGTGAGTAAATTTGCAGACGATACTAAAATCGGTGGTGTTGTCGATAGTGTGGAAGGATGTAGCAGGTTACAGAGGGATATAGATAAGCTGCAGAGCTGGGCTGAGAGGTGGCAAATGGAGTTTAATGTAGAGAAGTGTGAGGTGATTCACTTTGGAAGGAATAACAGGAATGCGGAATATTTGGCTAATGGTAAAGTTCTTGAAAGTGTGGATGAGCAGAGGGATCTAGGTGTCCATGTACATAGATCCCTGAAAGTTGCCACCCAGGTTGATATGGTTGTGAAGAAGGCCTATGGAGTGTTGGCCTTTATTGGTAGAGGGATTGAGTTCCGGAGTCAGGAGGTCATGTTGCAGCTGTACAGAACTCTGGTACGGCCGCATTTGGAGTATTGCGTACAGTTCTGGTCACCGCATTATAGGAAGGACGTGGAGGCTTTGGAGCGGGTGCAGAGGAGATTTACCAGGATGTTGCCTGGTATGGAGGGAAAATCTTATGAGGAAAGGCTGATGGACTTGAGGTTGTTTTCGTTGGAGAGAAGAGGGTTAAGAGGAGACTTAATAGAGGCATACAAAATGATCAGGGGGTTGGATAGGGTGGACAGTGAGAGCCTTCTCCCGCGGATGGATATGGCTGGCACGAGGGGACATAACTTTAAACTGAGGGGTAATAGATATAGGACAGAGGTCAGAGGTAGGTTCTTTACGCAAAGAGTAGTGAGGCCGTGGAATGCCCTACCTGCTACAGTAGTGAACTCGCCACATTGAGGGCATTTAAAAGTTTATTGGATAAACATATGGATGATAATGGCAGAGTGTAGGTTAGATGGCTTTTGTTTCGGTGCAACATCGTGGGCCGAAGGGCCAGTACTGCGCGGTATTGTTCTATGTTCTATGTTCTATGTTCTATGTTTGCAATCCTGGGTGAGGTTCGCAAACAAGGACGGGGGTTGCACCTTGAGGGTTGCGAGGCCGCAGATAGTGAGTGGGGGTATTGGGCCGCCGAATTTGAAGGTAAGGCTCTGTAGATTGCACTGGAAGTCTAATCCCAGTAATGTGGGGGCGCAGAGTTGGGGAAGGACGTAGAGCCTGTAGTTCTTAAACTCCCTCCCCTGCACCGTTAGGGTAACTATGCAGAAGCCTTTGATCTGTACGGAGTGGGATCCTGCAGCTAGGGAAATATTTTGTGCGCTGGGATGGGTGGTCAAAGAACAGCGTCTTACCGTGTTGGGGTGGATAAAGCTCTCCGTGCTCCCGGAGTCGACTAGGCATGGTGTCTCGTGCCCGTTTATCAGCACCGTTGTCGTCGTCGTCTGGAGTGTCCGGGGCCGAGCTTGGTCCAGTGTTATTGAAGCGAGACGTGGTTGTAGTAGTTGAGCGTCTTTTCGAACCCCGTGGAGCCGTCGATACTGGGGTCCGTTGTTGCCGTCCAAGATGGCGTCGGGGTGAACAAAATGGCCGCCCCCATGCATCGCACATGGCTGGGGTGGTCCAAGATGGCGGCGCCCTTCCTCCCCTCGTGGTGGCCGGGACCCAAAATGGCGGCGTCTGCGGGTCGCACATGGGGCGCTGGGGGGGTTGGGGAGCGTTAGGAACGCGCGGGGCTCCCTCATCTCTGGGGACAGCGGTGGTCGGGACCCAAAGTGGTAGCGCCGGCGGGTCATACATGGGGCGCGGGGGGGGGTTGGGGAGCGTAAGCTGCGTGCAGGGCTCCCTGTTCTCCCGGGACAGCGGTGGTCGGGACCCAGAGTGGCTGCGCCGGCGGGTCATACATGGGGCGCGGGGGGGGGGGGGGGGGGTTGGGGAGCGTAAGCGGCGTGCAGGGCACCCTGTTCTCCCGGGACAGCGGTGGTCGGGACCCAGAGTGGCTGCGCCTGCGGGTCGTACATGGGGCGCAGGGGGGGTTGGGGAGCGTAAGCGGCGTGCAGGGCACCCTGTTCTCCCGGGACAGCGGTGGTCGGGACCCAGAGTGGCTGCGCCTGCGGGTCGTACATGGGGCGCTGGGGGGGTTGGGGAGCGTAAGCGGCGTGCAGGGCACCCTGTTCTCCCGGGACGGCGGCGACCTCGCGGGACCGGCACACAACCGCGAAATGGCCCTTTTTCCCGCAGCTCTTACAGATCGCTGCGCGGGCCGGGCAGCGCTGCCGGGGGTGTTTCGCCTGGCCGCAGAAATAGCAGCGGGCGCCCCCGGTGCGACTTGGCGTTTGGACCGCGCAAGCCTGTGGGGTGTCCGGGGGGGGGGGGTGGGTTTGTCGCGACGGGTACGTACGGAGCCCAATGGGCTGCCGCGCGGTCGGGGCCGTAGGCGCGGGTATTTCGCGCAGCCACGTCTAGGGAGGCTGCTAGGGCCCGAGCCTCTGAGAGTCCTAGCGACTCTTTTTCTAGAAGTCTTTGGCGGATTTGGGAGGAGTTCATACCTGCCACAAAAGCATCGCGCATTAACATGTCCGTGTGTTCAATTCCGTTCACCGGCGGGCAGCTGCAGGCTCGTCCCAAAATTAGTAGCGCGGCGTAGAACTCGTCCATCGATTGTCCGGGACTTTGCCGTCTCGTCGCGAGCTGGTAGCGAGCGTAGATCTGGTTTACTGGGCGGACATGGAGACTTTTTAGTGCTGCGAACGCCGTCTGGAAATCCTCTGCGTCTTCGATGAGGGAGAAGATCTCCGTGCTTAACCTCGAGTGCAGGACCTGTAGTTTTTGGTCTTCTGTGACCCGGCCGGGGGCCGTTCTGAGGTAGGCCTCAAAACAAGTCTGCCAGTGCTTGAAAGCTGCTGCCGCGTTCACTGCGTGGGGGCTGATCCTCAGGCATTCCGGGATGATCCTGAGCTCCATAGTCCTTTAGTCACGCTTAATAAATTGTAGCGCACAAAGACTCCGAGAGACGAATAGAGTGAAGTCGATGAGGCTTTATTAAGCGTGACTGTTCCCCCGCAGTTCAGTAGTAGACTACCTGCGGGGGAGGGCTCCAGGTACTTATACTCCGCCTTCAAGGCGGAGCTAGAGGTCAACGTCCAACCAGGACCCGGGATCTGTCAGCCAATGACATCATGGCTTCACAGTCCCACATGATCCCTAATGCATACTACCACACTTACATTGGTTATGTCCAAATCAGAGACGGCGATACGGGAATGGATCTGGTGTTGGTCTTGTCTCCCTTCAATAATGTCCCCCTCAGGGTGATTATGAGCAACTTTCCCGTGGGGGGGGGGGGGCAGGGGGGGCATAAAACACATGGTGTTAGACAGTCCGGCGCATGCAGCCCAGGGTGTGGGTAGTGGGTGGTTTCAGTGGGCAGTGTCGCCGGACTGGCTGCCGGCCTGTGATGCAGGGTGGGGTCTTGCGCGCCCTCATGGTGCGGGGTGGGAGGGGCGGGGTTGGTGCGAGGGGCACAGGGCTGCCGACTTACCCTGGATGCCCAGAGGAGGTGGTGCCGTTTTTTTCGGCACTGCTTGCCGGTCGGAGCTGTGTTGCCCACGGTGATCGCGACCTCTGCCACCTGAGTCCAGGTGTGGCAAATGGAGGCAGCTGGCAGCCTCCTTCCCACCCCAGGGGACAGGGTCACCCATCTCTCACCCACACCTCCCATCGCGATCTCACGTTCAGCGTCCATCAGGCAGGGAGATCCTCTCCTTGCTGCCACTCGATTGGCTGGGCTGGGGAGCGTGGGGAGTGGAGCTGGGATGGGGAGTGGAGCTGGGATGGGGAGTGGAGCTGGGATGGGGAGTGGAGCTGGGATGGGGAGTGGAGCTGGGATGGGGAGTGGAGCTGGGATGGGGAGTGGAGCTGGGATGGGGAGTGGAGCTGGGATGGGGAGCGTGGGGAGTGGAGCTGGGATGGGGAGTGTGGGGAGTGGAGCTGGGATGGGGAGTGGAGCTGGGATGGGGAGTGTGGGGAGTGGAGCTGGGATGGGGAGTGGAGCTGGGATGGGGAGTGGAGCTGGGATGGGGAGTGGAGCTGGGATGGGGAGCGTGGGGAGTGGAGCTGGGATGGGGAGTGGAGCTGGGATGGGGAGTGTGGGGAGTGGAGCTGGGATGGGGAATGGAGCTGGGATGGGGAGTGTGGGGAGTGGAGCTGGGATGGGGAGTGTGGGGAGTGGAGCTGGGATGGGGAGTGTGGGGAGTGGAGCTGGGATGGGGAGTGTGGGGAGTGGAGCTGGGATGGGGAGTGTGGGGAGTGGAGCTGGGATGGGGAGTGTGGGGAGTGCAGCTGGGATGGGGAATGGAGCTGGGATGGGGAGTGTGGGGAGTGGAGCTGGGATGGGGAGTGGAGCTGGGATGGGGAGTGTGGGGAGAGGAGCTGGGATGGGGAGTGGAGCTGGGATGGGGAGTGGAGCTGGGATGGGGAGTGTGGGGAGTGGAGCTGGGATGGGAAGTGTGGGGAGTGGAGCTGGGATGGGGAGTGGAGCTGGGATGGGGAGCGTGGGGAGTGGAGCTGGGATGGGGAGTGGAGCTGGGATGGGGAGTGTGGGGAGTGGAGCTGGGATGGGGAGCATGGGGAGTGCAGCTGGGATGGGGAATGGAGCTGGGATGGGGAATGGAGCTGGGATGGGGAGCGTGGGGAGTGGAGCTGGGATGGGAAGTGTGGGGAGCGGAGCTGGGATGGGGAGTGGAGCTGGGATGGGGAGCGTGGGGAGTGGAGCTGGGATGGGGAGTGGAGCTGGGATGGGGAGCGTGGGGAGTGGAGCTGGGATGGGGAGTGGAGCTGGGATGGGGAGCGTGGGGAGTGGAGCTGGGATGGGGAGTGGAGCTGGGATGGGGAGTGGAGCTGGGATGGGGAGTGTGGGGAGTGGAGCTGGGATGGGGAGTGTGGGGAGCGGAGCTGGGATGGGGAGTGTGGGGAGTGGAGATGGGATGGGGAGTGTGGGGAGTGGAGCTGGGATGGGGAGTGGAGCTGGGATGGGGAGTGGAGCTGGGATGGGGAGTGGAGCTGGGATGGGGAGCGTGGGGAGTGGAGCTGGGATGGGGAGTGGAGCTGGGATGGGGAGTGTGGGGAGTGGAGCTGGGATGGGGAGCATGGGGAGTGCAGCTGGGATGGGGAATGGAGCTGGGATGGGGAATGGAGCTGGGATGGGGAGCGTGGGGAGTGGAGCTGGGATGGGAAGTGTGGGGAGCGGAGCTGGGATGGGGAGTGGAGCTGGGATGGGGAGCGTGGGGAGTGGAGCTGGGATGGGGAGTGGAGCTGGGATGGGGAGCGTGGGGAGTGGAGCTGGGATGGGGAGTGGAGCTGGGATGGGGAGCGTGGGGAGTGGAGCTGGGATGGGGAGTGGAGCTGGGATGGGGAGTGGAGCTGGGATGGGGAGTGTGGGGAGTGGAGCTGGGATGGGGAGTGTGGGGAGCGGAGCTGGGATGGGGAGTGTGGGGAGTGGAGATGGGATGGGGAGTGTGGGGAGTGGAGCTGGGATGGGGAGTGGAGCTGGGATGGGGAGTGGAGCTGGGATGGGGAGTGGAGCTGGGATGGGGAGTGTGGGGAGTGGAGCTGGGATGGGGAGTGGAGCTGGGATGGGGAGTGTGGGGAGTGGAGCTGGGATGGGGAGTGTGGGGAGTGGAGCTGGGATGGGGAGTGGAGCTGGGATGGGGCGTGGAGATGGGATGGGGAGTGTGGGGAGTGGAGCTGGGATGGGGAGTGTGGGGAGTGGAGCTGGGATGGGGAGTGGAGCTGGGATGGGGAGTGTGGGGAGTGGAGCTGGGATGGGGCGTGGAGATGGGATGGGGAGTGTGAGGAGTGGAGCTGGGATGGGGAGCGGAGCTGGGATGGGGAGCGTGGGGAGTGGAGCTGGGATGGGGAGCGTGGGGAGTGGAGCTGGGATGGGGAGTGTGGGGAGTGGAGCTGGGATGGGGAGCGTGGGGAGCGGAGCTGGGATGGGGAGCGTGGGGAGTAGAGCTGGGATGGGGAGCGTGGGGAGTGGAGCTGGGATGGGGAGTGGAGCTGGGATGGGGAGTGTGAGGAGTGGAGCTGGGATGGGGAGTGTGGGGAGTGGAGCTGGGATGGGGAGTGTGGGGAGTGGAGCTGGGATGGGGAGCGTGGGGAGTGGAGCTGGGATGGGGAGCGTGGGGAGTGGAGCTGGGATGGGGAGTGGAGCTGGGATGGGGAGTGTGGGGAGTGGAGCTGGGATGGGGAGTGTGAGGAGTGGAGCTGGGATGGGGAGTGTGAGGAGTGGAGCTGGGATGGGGAGTGTCGGGAGTGGAGCTGGGATGGGGAGTGTGAGGAGTGGAGCTGGGATGGGGAGTGTGAGGAGTGGAGCTGGGATGGGGAGTGTGGGGAGTGGAGCTGGGATGGGGAGCGTGGGGAGTGAGCTGGGATGGGGAGTGTGAGGAGTGGAGCTGGGATGGGGAGTGTGGGGAGTGGAGCTGGGATGGGGAGCGTGGGGAGTGGAGCTGGGATGGGGAGCGTGGGGAGTGGGAGCTGGGATGGGAGTGGAGCTGGGGATGGGGAGTGTGGGGAGTGGAGCTGGATGGGGAGTGGAGCGGGATGGGGAGTGGAGCTGGGATGGGGAGTGGAGCTGGGATGGGGAGTGTGGGGAGTGGAGCTGGGATGGGGAGCGTGGGGAGTGGAGCTGGGATGGGAGCTTGGGGAGTGGAGCTGGGATGGGGAGTGGAGCTGGGATGGGGAGTGGAGCTGGGATGGGGAGTGTGGGGAGTGGAGCTGGGATGGGGAGCGTGGGGAGTGGAGCTGGGATGGGGAGCGTGGGGAGTGGAGCTGGGATGGGGAGTGTGGGGAGTGGAGCTGGGATGGGGAGTGTGGGGAGTGGAGCTGGGATGGGGAGCTTGGGGAGTGAAGCTGAGATGGGGAGTGTGGGGAGTGGAGCTGGGATGGGGAGTGAAGCTGGGATGGGGAGAGTGGGGAGTGGAGCTGGGATGGGGAGTGTGGGGAGTGGAGCTGGGATGGCGAGTGACCCCACACCGACCCCCCCCCACACCGACTCCCCCCCCACACCGACCCCCCCACACCGACCCGCCCCCTACACCGACACCCCCCCACACCGACCCCCCCCACACCGACCACACCCCCCACACCGACCCCCCCACACACCGACCACCCCCCCACACCGACCCCCCCACACCGACCACCCCCCCTCACCGACCCCCCCCACACACCGACCACCCCCCCCACACCGACACCCCCCCACACCGACCCCCCCCACACCGACCACCCCCACACCGACCCCCCCCACACCGACCCCCCCCACACCGACCACCCCCACACCGACCCCCTCCACACCGACCACCCCCCCGACACCGACCCCCCCCCACACCGACCCCCCCCCCCACACCGACCCTCCCCACACCGACCACCCCACACCGACCCCCCCCACACCGACCACCCCCCCCCACACCGACCACCCCCCCCACACCGACCCCCCCACACCGACCACCCCCCACACCGACCACCCCCCACACCGACCCCCCCACACACCGACCCCCCCCCCCACACCGACCCCCCCCCCCACACCGACCACCCCCCTACACCGACACCACCCCCACACCGACCCCCCCACACCGACCACCCCCCACACGACCCCCCCCACACCGATCCCCCCTTTTTCTCCCGAACCCTCCACGCCTCAGAAATCCGCCACTCCTCAGTGGAAAAGGAAGCCCAAGCCATAGTGGAAGCTGTGCGACATTGGAGGCATTACCTGGCCGCAGGAGATTCACTCTCCTCACTGAT